>NW_024096596.1:0-600000 GCF_016545835.1 Crotalus tigris
CTGCCCGGGACTGCCTGCAAACGCCCGAGCCGTTTGCAAAGGCTCGGGACATAACACCCCTTTCCCCCGGGCTAAAACTACTACAAACATACAACATTTATTTTATATGACATTTTGCTCCCCAGTGCTCCCACTGATTACTGGCTTTTGCCTTGCCAGCAATGTTATGTAATCTTCTAGATACTTAGGAGATTTCTCTGCTCTCTGTGACCTTCTTAGCTCTGGGTTACTGGCATAAGTCCCCTGACTGGAGGGAGGCGTGAGCCTGTTCTCTCTATTGTGCCCTGGTGTCTTCCAAGGACTGTGCCCCGATGCCTGGCCTGCTTGCTTGCCCACCGGGCTCGTCAGGCAAGGGCTTCTGTTACTTTGTGACCTGGTTGACCTACCTAGCTGTAGACCCTCAGGCCCCTTGAAGTGATAGCCGCTGCTGGGCGTCTCTGTAGAACCTCCTAGGTCAGTCCAAGACCTGTCAGGAGGCTGTCCATTCCCTGAACCCCATTCTGTGTTCGGGCTCGTGTGGGTTTCTGTACTTTCCCAAAACTCAGGTGTCCCCGGATTTGTGCTAGGGTTGTTGTAGTCGGGACTTGGTTCCTCGACTAACTCTGTGTATGTTTGACCCCCTGTAGGATTTGGGGTAAGGTCAGGCCAACCTTGGGAATTGTGTGCCAGTTCTCTTGCGGGGAATGATTGTTGGGATGCCCCCGGGTATCCTCCGTTGCTGGAGTGCTGTGTGATGTGTGTGGAAAGTGAGTATGCCCCCGGGGTGACTCCCTGGCTGGAGTAGGCGTGAGTGCCTGTTGTGTGGGTAAGCTCCATGACTTTCTTTTCGGAGCAATTGCAGAACCTTGGGACGAGCCGTTTGTGGCTCCCTCAGTGTAGGTGGGCAGTAGCTCTTGCCCTTCCCTTTGCTCCAAAGGGTCCCCCTCCCCCCTGGAAAAGACCCAGGGTCTCAGCAGAAAAGTCTAGCTAGAAGCGAAGTTGGTCGTGTGCCGACGCAGGGATCACGACAGTTGTCCAGGGCACATAGTAGGAGAGAGGGGACCGGTGATCCTGACACAGAAGCGGGGACCCATGTCTTGACCAGGCCCATAATTGCGAGCCCCCAAACCGGCCAGGCACCCACAAGATAGTTGTCTAGGTTGCCCTAGGATGTGAGGTAGATGAAGGCAGTCTGTCCGGATGCAACCGGTCAAGTCTAGTAGTAAGTTGGCGCCCCAAACGAAGTTCAGCTGGACTTCTCCCTGTAGAAGTGGACGGTGTGGTGTGATAAGAAAGGAGAAAGTCAGCCAACCTGTGATGCCAGTCCCCGTAGGTGAGTCTCTTCAAGGCGTCCTTTGCGATGTGCACCATGCGTTCAGCCATACCGTTGGTGGACGGGTGAAAAGGCGCAGACGTGGCATGACGACTCAGGGTTGCCTGTAAGAAAGCTTGGAATTCGGAGGAGGTGCATTGAGGGCCGTTGTCGGACACAAATGACATCTGGAAGCCCGTGTGCAGCAAAAATCCCCCTCAGTACCTGAATAGTCTTTGCAGTGGTGGTGGATGAGACAGGTACAACCTCAAGCCATTTTGAATGGCTGTCAACAAGGACCAAGAAGAACTGGCCTGAAAGGGCCCAGCGTAGTCAATGTGCACCCTAGACCATGGGGACTGTGTTTCCTCCCATCTATGCACAGGAGCTTGGGGCATCTCTGGGCGAGATCGTTGGCACAGGTGGCATGCGTGTACCTTAGCATCAATATCTTTATCTAAAGCAGGCCACCACAAGTGGCTGCGTGCAAGAGCCTTCATACGAACAATGCCAGGATGACCCTCGGGGAGGGATTCTAAGACCCTAGGCCTCATGAGGTGGGAATGACAACTCTGTTCCCAAAGCAGACAACCTGAGAAAGGGACAGTCGTTCCTTTTGGACCAGAAACTCTGAAAATCAGGACTAGGGCAGTGCTCAGGCACACCGGACAGGACCCAGGGACGGACACGTGAAAGTGGTGTCTGTACCTGTTTCAGCGGTAACATCCCTGGCACTAAGAGGGAGCTCGGGCAAGGCTTGGATTGATAGAATGTTGACAGCTGGCGCGGGGTCAGCTTCTACTACTGGCAGAGGCAATCTACTGAGGCCATCAGCATGGCCCATTT
The DNA here is from genome assembly GCF_016545835.1 of Crotalus tigris. NCBI lineage: Eukaryota > Metazoa > Chordata > Lepidosauria > Squamata > Viperidae > Crotalus > Crotalus tigris. Next base: position 2,138 of record NW_024096596.1, read on the forward strand.
CTTTCCCAGGCTTGTGGAGTAATGAAAAATCATACGCAGACAAGAAAATAGACCACCTAAGCATTCTAGGGGAAATAATGTGGGGAGTCTGCTTACGTGTGGTAAACAGTACCAGCAGAGGCTTATGGTCAGTGAAGACCGTGAAATGCCTGCCATATAGAAAATCGTGGAATTTTTTAATTCCAGCAACAACAGCCAGAGCCTCCTGTCTATCTGAGCGTAGTTGCGCTCGGCAGAAGACAGTGTTCTGGAGTAGTATGCAATAGGAACCTGAGTTCCATCAGACCTGAGGTGACTCAGGACAGCTCCAACCCCGTAGGGGGATGCATCACAAGCGATGCACACAGGAAGAGACTCGTTGAAATGTGCAAGAACACTGTTAGAAGTGAGCAAGGCCTTGACTTCTTTAAAGCAAGCCTCATGTGCTTGTGACCACAGCCACACAGCTTGTTTGTCTAGTAGCCTGTGAAGAGGCTCAGCTACACTAGCTTTATGTGGAAGAAAAGAATTGTAGAAATTCAGGAGGCCTAGGAAGGCCTGAAGTTCGGCCTTAGACTTTGGCCTGGGTGCATCTAAAATAGCAGTTAGTTTGGATTCAGCAGGATGAATCCAGCAGCATCAATTTTGAATCCCAGAAATTCAGTAGAAGGCACCCCGATCTTGCATTTGTCTTTTCTGAGCTTGAGGCCTGATTCCCTGAATCTTAACAGGACAGCCCTAAGTCTTTCAGCTAGAATGTGTGTGGAGTCTCCTGCAATCAAGACATCGTCAAAGTAGGGGCAGACCCCTGGTATACCTCGTAGTGTGTTTTCCATTACGCTTTGGAAAATCCCAGGAGCGACATTCACTCCAAACTGTAGCCTTTTTACCTTAAAGGCTCCCCTGTGGGTCAACAATGGTCTGAGCTATGGCAGCATACATCATCAAACAGGCAGCTGTTGATATGCTTGAGCTAGGTCAAGCTTTGCAAAAACACGCCCCCCCTTGAGAGAGAGGCCAGGGATGTGACTGACCACAGGAACAGGATAGGCATGTTGCTGCAATGCCTTATTGAGGGTGCATTTGTAATCAGCACAAATGCGAATGTCCCCATTTGCCTTAGAGGCGTGACAATGGGGGTCTCCCACGGGGCTGGAAATCAACAGGTTCTAGGATTCCCTGTGGGATTAGTTTGTTCTAGTTCAGTGTCAATCTTACTTTTTAAAGCAAAAGGGACCCTTCTTGCTTTAATCCTAATGGGAGTGACAGTGGGGTCTAGCTTTAAGGACACAGGTGGGCCTTTGAATGTGCCCAGCTGGGGGCTGAAAACATCTGCAAATTCCTTGCAGACTTCCTGTAGGTCGAGTGTTTGTAAGCTGTTGAGTCCTGTGACGTGTATCCCCAGGGCCTCAAACCAATCGAGTCCTATGAGACTCGTTCTTTCACCCCCTACTACTAAAAAGTCTAGTGGACCTTCAAAACTCTTGTATTGCACGTTAAGGGTGGCCTCCCCCTTAACACACACTCTTGAGTTCTGAAAATCTGTTAATACAATATCAGAAGGCCTTAACTTGGCCTTAGACCCACTACTGGAACAAATCTTACTAAATGTATGCAATGAAATGATGGACAGGGCAGACCCTGTGTCTAGTTCCATAGATAATGGAACCCCTTGTAGCTTCACGTTGGGTGACAGCTTTTTCTTCATGGGCTTGTGTGTGCCTGTTCTACAGATGCTTCTTCGCGAAGCGCAAAACCCTACCCTATTCTGGCTGGGGAATCTGGTACCTTTCAGGCGTTATTCTTGGGGTTGTGCCTTTCGTCGGCTCAGACACACAGCTGCAATATGCCCTTGTTTGCCGCATGCCCGGCAGGTAGCGGAGCGGAACTTGCAGTCGGTTCTCCTGTGGCGACCTCCACAGCCGATGCACTTGAGCAGAGCCGAAGAGCTTCCCTTCTGGTTCTCTTCATTCGCGGGGTGTAGACGGTCGACTTCCTCGTCCGGATCCTCCTCGGAGTTTCGTCGGACGTCTTCCTGGTGCACGGACGCACCCTCTGCACTGTTTCTGAACGGCCGCATGTTTTTGATGGCGCCGCCTGCTGCTTCTTCTGCGGTGACTTCCCTTAAGGCGTCTTGGAAGGATAATTCTTCCTTGGCAAAAAGTCTCTGTTGTAGCTCTCGATGCCTTAGCCCGCACACGAATCGGTCCCTCAGTCGTTCCTCGAGGTCCTTGAACTAGCAGGGCTTGGCGGCCTTCCGTAGCGCGGCGATGTATTCCTTGGCTGTTTCACCGGACCGTTGATCCCTCTGCTCGAAGGTGTGGCGCCATGAGATAACGGACACCTTGGGGTGGAAGTGCTCTTTCAGCAGCTTCTTCAGGTCTGCGTAGCTTACAGACTCTACTGGAACAGGTGCTACAAGATTTTCTGCGATTTCGAAGGCGTCTTGGCCGCAAACGCAAAGCAGGGTGGCGGCCTTCAAGCTATCTTCCCTCACTTGGTTTGCCTTGAAGTAGTTCTCCATTCTGGATACGTAGGACTCCCACCGCTCTGGATGTGAGACGTCGAATTCCGAAAGCCTTCCGATTTTCGCCATCTTCGGATCTTCAGGAGACGGGTCTATCAGCCAGCCTACCCCCGAATGCGCACCGGATTGGCGGGTAGCTGCCGAGTCGACGCCGTTCCTCTTCCGCCGCTCAGGACTCCTCGGGTAAGCTTACACTTCTTCCTTTCCAGGTAGTGCAAGGTATCCCACCTTCGTCGCCAGTGTTGCGTCCTTGGCGGGAAAACAGACACGAGAAGCAGCTGGAGTTCTCAGTTTCTTTTATTCAGCGTTCAGCTTACAGGAAGATGGCTTCAGCCTCGCCCAAACGCCTCGCAGCCTCTTATATAGGCAACTCCCGGGTAAATGGGTTACTTTTCCCGCGCCAGCACCCGCGCATGCGCACGGCGCTGGCGACAGCCTGTCTGGTCCCGGGCAGCTTTGCACCTGCCCGGGACTGCCTGCAAACGCCCGAGCCGTTTGCAAAGGCTCGGGACATAACACATATATATATGGCCACTGATTGAAATTATTGCTATAGATGTTAATACATCAAGAAACAATTTCTTTAGCTAGGGATGGGTTTGTCTGCCATTGAAAGAGCTGGTATACAATCTGGAGATTCTCCTGGAATTGCAGCTTCTGTTAGATCAGGTCAGATATGTTTCCCAAGAGGTCACATGAGAAACTGCTGTGGAGGGTCTAACCAATGCAACCTGATTTAATGCCCTTAAACCCCATCATATCAACTCCTCAGGCTGCTCCAGGTGAAAGCCAGTGCTGCGCAGGTACGGACAAGTGCTTTCTCTCCTTACCTATCCGCAGCCACTAGCCGACTGAAGGAGCCAACTCGGCTTCTTCTACTGCCCTCTATGGAGTGCTTATTTACATTTGAGTTCCAATATCCAACTGACTGACATGGGCCGAACAGGGACCAAAAAAGGGCCAGGTGTGGTCCTGGGGCCATTAAATGCCCAGGTCTCTGTTAGATCAATAGGTGGAAGTCTCAGCCAGTGAGCCTTTGCTCAGCTTTGATTGTTATATCCAGTATAGTCTTTCCTAGACCTAGAAACAGTAACTCACACATTTATCTCTTGTTTAAATTACTGCAATTCATTCTATATGCTCTTGAAGGTGATTTAGAAGCCAAAGTTGACACAGCATATAGCAGCCTACACATTGACTAGAACAGAACCAATCCAGTAGAAAAACAAGATATTTTCTGAAAACTACAACAGTTGACAATACACTTCTGGATCTAGTTCAAGGTGCTTATTACTGCTTCTAAAGCCTGTTGCGGGTTGTGTTCTTGTTACCTTCAGGACTACATGTTCCAGATAGAATCTACTTATAAAATAGGTTCAAACTGGGAGATCATGCTGCAGATCTTCTCTCTCTGGCATGTGAAAGGGAGAAGAGCTTGGAAATTATTTCTCAATTATAGCTTCCTCAATCTGGAATAACCTACTCTCCCAAATCAGGTCATTTCCAGATTAAAACACTGTTATTCCAAAAAGACTCCAGTGATGAGTTAACACATGATTAGAAACATTAATGGAAGTGGTGGAACTGAAATGACTCTTGGTTACTGTAATGTTTTAATGTTTACTTCATTTTGTAAGCTGACAAGAATTTAAAATGAGTTCTGTGACATATAAGGTTATGGAACAGCTAAAGATAGATAAATGAATGATTCATGCACAAAATATGCATATTAAAAATTGCATAGAAAGTGGATATATGTGCAAAGCTATGTAGAGAGATGCACATCTTGTATGTTGTAAAATTGTCAGTTTTTTTTTAATGTAGAATGATGCACCACTTCAATAGAAGGGATAAATGATTATGTGTAAAGCTGTCCTGGTCTGTATGTGTTTTGATTGTATTCAGAGAGTTGTGACAATGTGTATTGAGATCTCCAATCCCTTTTAGGCCAGTGAGCCCCTTCCATGAATAGCTGCCATAAAAGGCCTGGAGACAAAGAAGGACTGGGGGGGGGGACATGATAGCAATATTCCAGTATTTGAGTGGCTGCCACAAAAAGGAGGGGTCAATTTATTTTCCAAAGCACCAGAGGACAGGACAAGAAACAATGGGTGAAAACCAATCAATCCTGGAATTAAGGAGAAACTTCCTAACAGTGAGGACAGCTAACCAGTGGAACAGCTTGCCTTCAGACGTTGTGGGTGCTTCATCCCTGGAGGTTTTAAAGAAGAGACTGGACAGTCACTTGTCTGAAATGGTATAGGTTCTCCTGCTTGAGCAGGGGGCTGGACTAGAAGACCTCCAAAGTCCCTTCCAGCTGTATTCTGATTCTGAAATATATCGAGATCTCCAATCCCTTTTGGGCCTATGAGCCCCTTTCCTGAATAGCTGCCATAAAAGCTGATTACAAGCACACGAATAACCAGTAACAGTAACAATATAAAGAGTTGGAAGGGACCTTGGATGTCTTCTTGTCCAACCCCTTGTTCAAGCAGGAGAACCTATACCATTCCAGACAAATGCTTGTCCAATTTCTTCTTAAAACCACCAGCGATGGAGCACCCACAGTTTCTGGAGGCAAGCCATTCCAGTGATTAATTATTCTCATTGTCAGTGATTAATTATTCTCATTGTCAGGAAATTTCTGCTTATTTGGCTGAAGCCATCCACCATATTGTTTTCTAAGGGTGCACGTGAGTCCCCTCCCCCATTTCCTTTTCAGATTTCCTGCAGCTTTTAAAAAATGGTTTTTTTAAAGAAAACATTATTTGTTAAAGAGTTAGATAGGACAGAGAACTTGGCAAAGAACTTGCTGACAAGCACACAGTCACCTCCCTGGTACCATGTTGGGAAACTTGGCATGACATAATTTGTTTATTCATAGTATTTCTCTATCCATTTTTTTCCTAGCTATCAAAAAATTAGCAGTATGGTTTCTTGGGCAAACATTTATAAATTCAGCAATATAAAAGTAAAACAGTGTGTCAGATCCAATGCAAGGAGTAACAGGCAAAAGCGAATTTGATTGCCTTGTTTCAACATATCTTCTGGAAAGAAGAAAACATGGTTTGCTGCCACTGTGAAAAGGGCATTCCTGGGTTCACAGCTGTCTTGTTCAAAAGATGAAAGAGAGGTATGATGTGTATGTGGCATCCAACCACAATCAGAAAGGTTTACATTGGATACTTAGTCTTTCAAGTATGTGCACACAATAAGTTTATCTTCATAAAGGTCTGGCTCGGTTTTTTGAACTAGGCTCTCCAAAATTGGGAAGCCAATACAGATAGGTTTTTAAGAAGAGATTGGACAACCATTTGTCTGAAATGATATAGGATTTCCTGCATGAGCAGGAGGTTGGACTAGAAGACCTCCAAGGTCCCTTCTAACTCTGTCATTCTGTTAACATTTTTAATGATAAAAGAGAAAATACCAAATGGATATCTGGAGATGGAAGGGTTAAAGAGAAGCAGTAGAAAAGAAAGATTTTCAGAGGAACAAATGTAGAACAAAGAGAAAAGAAATTTCATTTATCCCTCATTCCTTTTATTCTTCGGGTAAAAAAAAAATCTTAAAATCCTGTTTCTGGAAATATTTCAGGCATAACATCTTTTCATGATTATTCATACAGAACTCCATTAACCAGAACTGGGTATTAAGGAAAAGTTAACAAATTTCCAAAGTGTTTTCAGAATAAGTAATTGAAATTCTGTGGATTTCCTGATACTATTTTCATATAATTTTTGTAGTCAGTTTCTCTCTTTCTCCCCTATGTGCACCAAAGCACACAAAATAGATATTCTCTCAGGAGCAATTTATTGCAATATTAATCTATTCTGGTTTGGGTTAATATTGCTCTTTTGCTAGTATATGTAGGTAACTTAACAAACTTAACAAACTTGGGAGCATTGCATATGATATCAACAATTAAAAGAAATCTTTTTCTATTAAAAACTAGATAACACAAAAAGATTTCAAGAGTTCACACTTAAAGCTCAATTATTCCTTTGAGATAAGGATTTTTCTCACCTTTTTTTTACAATTCCCAGTTCACACAAACATGGGTAATATTACAGGACCCCTTTTTAAGAATCTAATTTTTCACTTTCTCTTTCTAGCAAGACTCACTAAGAAGAGACATCCACAATCACTGTCACAATTACTATTATTTTCCATCTGGTTATTTGGACCCAGTAAACAAGAAATCAGAGGCAATATTTTTTTATCAGAAAACAAAAACAAAATAATCCAGGCACTGGCAACTATAAACTAACCACTGTCAACAACAAACAGTTTGTGATGGAATGAAAGATGCAATTGTCTGGATGTGATGAATATAGAATCCATGCTGGCAGAAAGGTCAAAGGTCATCTCATGCCAAGGTCCTTTTCTCTCCGGCGTGGTATCTTTTGTGCAGTATTGTTTGGCAGCACTCTTCGGGCACTTCGGCTACCTGCCAATGCAGCTGGTACTGGGCAACTATCTACTACAGACTACAAAGCATCCTTCGGCAACCAGCAGCTTCACCCAGGGGCCCATTTGCTGGAGGACAAAGAAAGATGGATCATACTTCTCATCAAAAGGATTCTTCAATTGTGTTGCTCCTACTTATTGTTAATCATGTAGCAGTTACTGAGTCTGGACAGTTTCTTTGGTGTGATCTTTACTGTGTGTAAAAAGGGCAGGAAAAAATTAATATGTGTATTTTATATATGTTATGCTTATAGAGGAGGATGTGCATAATGAGGTACAATTCAAATATTAAATTATCCCAGTATTCCCCCAAGTAAAATACATGTCTTTTTCTGCTTAGGTCCACTAGTGACCGGTAGCTCAAGCAACAGTAATTTAAAACAAAGCTGAATTTAGCAGACAGTTTGCACCTACTTTCTTTAAACTCATTTATCTTGGGAGGAGGACAATTATTCTTATTATTTTAAAAAAGAATGTGTGCTTTAGTATCCTTCTTTCTATAAATCAAAATTAGAAATACAGAGACAACTTTGCCCGGGCTTTCACTTAAACTAAGTTTTAAACAGAAAAGGTAATCTTGTAATCAGGCGACATTCCAGAACTTTTTCTGTGGGCCTGTTCCATCCCGTCTCCCCTCTTGTCTTCTTTTTTTTCAGATCTGTTGTGATCTACTGTGCCAAAGGAAGGAATTATCTAGGCTAAAATAATGGCTCTGTAACAGAGTTTCAGTTGCTTCTTTTCTAGATATCCAGCATCCACTGTCAAAACGCTAAAAGAAGTTGATATTCTTTGTGAAAGGAGAAACTTAGAAGGATTATTTTTGTTTTCCTCGGAACAATCAGTTTATTTGGTTTAAGCAAATGGATCCAAATTTGCAAATATTTTAAAAGGAATCTCCCTTTAGTTTTTAAGCAACAAATATGGGATTCATTTTTCCCTCTGTGTTGACCATTTTAACTTAAGCAATGATTATGTGAATTTATATACAAATATTATATGATCATAGCAATAGTGAAGATGTTCAAAAAAAAAATCCATCAACTATAATGTGGATATCACTCTACTGCATTTATTGGTGCATTCTTTCAAATTAGCATAATTTAATTTCTTTACCTTCTTATTTACTGTGGGGAGTTTAATTTTTAAAAAAACACACACACAAGAAGGATTTAAGGTCTCTTCTATTTCAATGGAATTAAATTAAAATAAAACCTACTTAGAAATTAGCATTTATGTTAAACAGAAATAGATATAATCTGAAAGAGATATCAGTTTGGGCTGTTTTATATTCCTCCTTATAAAGCAGACAACATTCTTCGATGATGCACTTACTTTTAAACAGAAATAGTAATATTAATTTATTCATCCTTTCCATATCCTTCCTTCCTTCCTTCCTTCCTTCCTTCCTTCCTTCCTTCCTTCCTTCCTTCCTTCCGTCTTACAGTAAAATCTTAAAGATGAAACACAGTAAGGGAGGTGAAAACCTGAAGTCTTCAGTTTCCCTCTTTTTCCATTTGTCCCTGATATTCCGTTTCTTGTTCCAATATCAGCGACTCAAAATTGTTATATATAATTTAACATTATACAGCAGCATTGTCATATCAAACATAGTGAAACTGATTCCAAAAACACCATCTGGTATTTGGGAATGCACTGTGAGTTGGGAATGTGAGAAGAGATATTCTTTGCCACTTTCATTGGGATCCAGCCATTAACAGTGTAATTGCCAAGAAAAGGTGACAGGCTTCAGGCAATTGGTGTATTTCCTTCTTTAGACTATTAACTCTATGAGTCCTAAACTGAATACAAGAAAGAGTGGAAAAGACAGCAATCTGTCCTAAATAAAGGATAGCCAACCACTAAATTTTGGGAAGTGGACAAGAATAAATGACAGAACCAGCTTTTGATTTAAGGAAAGAAATCAAGATGCGTCTGCTCTTAAAACCTGTAATTGAATGGTTTTTGCCATAATTAAATTTTTATCCAAAGGCTCATTAAAATGTATCAGTGGAATCTTCTAATCCTGTCCAAATTACTAAACTGTGACGACTGTTATTCCCAACTGTACTTAGCTGATTCAAGAGTCAACAATAGAAAACCCAGTTTTGTAAGTTACTAAAATCTTTTGATGTGATGGGATTGTTGTTGTTTTCCTCTCAGGCAGCTATCTCTGAGTGTTCCTGTCTCTGCTTTTTCATGCTGTTCCAATGATTTATAGCAAACTGCTTGTGAAACCAAAGAAATGATAGCACGACTTGTGATACAGCACTAAAATCAGTTATCCAAAATTAAAAAGAAGTTACTGTATAGAATTACAGCATATTTCTTGCACTAACTCGGCTAAGTCTTTGGATCCCATTCTATATTAGAAAAGAGTCAGTAAAACCCAGTTCCTATATTATACAGTTCATGAAGTAGAATAAAGACAAAGTTTATTATACTGTACATACTATTTTTAATGATTTTTTAAAAATTTAATTTTGATACCATTCTCTGTATTCTCAGACTCTAGATGCTGCTGTGAAGACAAAATGTGATCAGGAATTCAAATCATTACAACAGAAAGATATTCATTTAGAACAGATTGTTGTCTTCTTCCCCGATTTGAATATAACTGTGTAGACAGCTGGTGTGATGTAATGGCTCAGGAGTTGGACTAAGACCAAGGAAAGGTCATTGGATGACTTTGGGTCACACGTTATCTCTCACAGCACAGCTTATCTGACAGAGTTGTTGTTGTGGGAGAAAGTGGAGGAAGCAATATTATATTTGCCAAATTTTGGTGCTAAAGGAAAGATAAGTTAGAAATCTAACAAATAATAAATATCTCCACTTAAATATTTGAGCTGCAATTTTCATGGGACTCTACATTAATAATAATATGACATAGCTAGACCAATCTACTTGCAAACTATCATTTCATTGATCAAATCTTCTGGATATCACACACGATTAAGGTTTATAATGGCCCATGCCTAAAAGGCCCGTTTTCAAATTTTAGCAAAGTTTATTAATTGGTTTGTTTGATTATATCCCATCTTTTCATCCAGAAACTGAAGATGGGATTTTGAATGAATTGCTAATGAATTTGGTCTTGGTTAGTGACAATGTGTCATTTACATTGGATGGGATCTATAACTATTTTCCATTTGACAAGAAAGAGTCATCAAATAACCAAAGGTTATAACCACCAGATGCATTCATGAAAATAGCTGTGTAGACAGTTGGTGTGACATGATGGTTAAGGTGCTGGACTAGTACCAGGAGGCCAAGGTTAAAATCTACCCTCAACCATGAAAGCCTACTTATGCCAACTTATTTTGCACGAAGTATTTTCTTAGATTAAATGTTGCTGATACAATATTTTAATCCCTGTATTTCTCTAGGTGGATTCTTTTCTTTTTCTATTTATTAAGATTCCTTCCTGATAGTAGAAAAGCAGCTGGCAGCATTTCTAACAAATATGGCAAGAGTTACCCACATATATATGATGATCATATTTACAAGTATGTGTTTTTCCAGAAGAGCATATGAAAATCTGAGTATCCATGCATGAAGCCTTCAAATGAAATTTGTTATTATTTTGGAGGATAAAAGAGCCCAGAAAAAAAGCCATAAAAACCTGGACTTTCTGGAGGGCTAGAGAAACCAAGATTGTCAATACTAGCACAGTGAAGTAATTATGTCAGAGAAGGTGCACAGAGACTTCAGGTTCTTACATGCAGAATACTAGCATACCAACGTAGATCAAGGATCTGACCAAAAAATGGTGATGGAAGCAAGGATTGAAGGATTGTGGTTAGATTATTGTGTTTCAAAGTATTTCCAATGAGTAGAGATATTAAAAGTAAGATTTATGCCTGAAGAAAAATGCATTCGTTTTCTTTCTATCATCTATACCCTGTGCCAAACTGGGTACTAAAAACCAAGAAGCATGAAGTGTTCTGAACCACGGTCTTTTCAGAGATTTGTAGAGAGCTGTTTCAGAAATTCCTGGTTTGAGAAGTGTTGGTTATAAGAGGTAGGTGTAAGAAGAAAGGTCGTATGTTTTACACATACACATTCCAGATATATACATTTTATATTAAAGGAGCTATTCTGCTGGTCAGGTCCAGGCTATGTACTTAATGGTACATTGTAGTTTAAGAATTTTGTTAACAATTCTATGATATCTTTCCTACACCATATATAAATATGAATGGGTGGATCTCTCATTGTGTGTGTATGCAATGTGCATATACATATCCACACACACACAAAACACATCTGTATATTTGTATATTCAAACACATTTCATTTTTAAAGAACATATTCTTCATTTTGATATTTTCAAATATAGACTTTACCACTTTATTTAGATTGCTTCTTGTTGTGAATACAATGCAATAAAGGCTACATTTAGTTATTTATTTAACAGATAGATTGGAGCCTATCAGGACTTTCCAGTATTATTATAAGCTATATAAAATAGGGATTCATGCTGAATATTAACAAAGTTATGATCCCCAAAATATCTTCTATGAAAATTATATTGGCATCCATTCCATAAATGTTAAAGATGAAGTCAATACAAGGCTCACAACATCAAATATTCTTTTGAAGCCACAGTTCTATGTTCCAACAGAAATTTCTTCCATGATGGACAAACCATTATTATTTGGCAAGCAAAATAAAAACACACCCTCAACACACCAATTCATCCTTCTATTATTCTAGATCCAATTGGCAGACTGCGTCTTTCTTATCACGGATTCAAAAGTTCTAATACTCATACAATCATTTGTTTCTCCAGCATGATTGGATGGAGAACCCATGGATGGGTTGTCTTAATCTATCTGCTCCAATTAGACTAAGTCTGAAATTTAGTACCGCCCCCTCTGTGCCAACTGCACCCCAGTTTTAGACTTAGTCTTTTTGCCCCAAGACGCGTTTTGTCTTCGCTCCTGGAGCAGAAGACTGTTTAATTCTATTTAATTACTTAGCTCAGGCTATTATTATTATTTGTTATTTTATTATTGATTCAGAATCGATTATATCTAGAAGAAAGATCAATTATCCCAGTCTGAAGCCTATTCAGGCTGACAGACTCACAATCCTCTCCCTCTGGGGGGGGGGGAAAACTTTTCCCTTCTTTGTTTTCCTCAGTTAGGGACAGCAAGATCAAACCTTTGATTTAGGTCGTTTTCAGAGCCTCATCAAGCCTGGAGGGAGCCTTCCCAGGTCCCTCAGCCCCAGCAGAGAGCAGCAGGTGAGAATTTGGGCGCGGCCCAATTTTCGGAGCCGGGAGGGCCTGTCAGGCCTTGGACGACAGCTTTTCCAGCCGGCCTAATCACATGCCACCAGCTGCTTTAGGAGCCCAGGCGATTCACCTGAACGAGGGCTTGTTGCAGCTTAGACCCTAGGCCTCAAGGCCTTCTCCCAATTTTCGGAGCCGGGAGGGCCTGTCAGGCCTTGGACGACAGCTTTTCCAGCCGGCCTAATCACATGCCACCAGCTGCTTTAGGAGCCCAGGCGATTCACCTGAACGAGGGCTCGTTGCAGCTTAGACCCTAGGCCTCAAGGCCTTCTTCCAACGGCCGTTTTTTAGGGCGCGAAATTGGCGGCCGCCATTTTGAATTGCCTCCCAGCAGCCATTTTGGGTGTGGCTGAAGCCCCCGGCGGCCATTTTGTATGTGGGTGAGGCCCTCGGCGGCCATTTTGTGAGTGGCGGAAGTCACTGGTGGCCATTTTGTGGGTGGCTGAGGTCGCCGGCGGCCATTTTGTGTGGGGCTGAAGCCTCGGTGGCCATTTTGAGTGTGACTGAAGTCACTGGCGGCCATTTTGTGGGTGGCTGAAGTCACCGGCGGCCATTTTCTGTGGGGCTGAAGCCTCGGCGGCCATTTTGAGTGTGCCTGAAGTCATTGGTGGCCATTTTGTGTGTGGCTGAGGCCAGACTGCCTGGAACTTTCTTCTGAAGGCAGTATTACATCATCGGTGGCAGGATCGTCGAGAGAGCAGGTTCGACCGGGGAGGGCCGGATCGATCCCAAGTGATCGGGGTGCCCATTAACTCCCCGCCCATCCCCCTCTTGGGCTGAAGTATCTCTGTAGACTCCCTTGGTGAAGTACAGCGCCGAGGGGGGCGTTTTGCCAAGGTTGAGACCAGAGCAACTCATCATGGCAGAGAAAGGCACCGAGCCGGCCAAGAGGAGTCGCCAATCAGAGGCAAGTGGTAAGAGCACCACCAAGTGAGCCCGGCCAAGCAGGGAGCCACAGAGGGAGGAAGGGTGCCAAAGACTGAGAGCGGCCTCCCCAGATCTGACAGACACGATGGGAAGGTCTATTTTGGAGCCCCTTTCTTCGTACAGTGCCTCAGCCCCAGGGGCCTGGTCTCCCCCCAGGGGAATTCCTGAGTCAGATTCAAACCTAACAGTGGCTTCAGGAAGGGGTATAACCGGTCAGGACACCTCAGGGCCCCAGGCCACATTCACTCCCACTGCAGCAGGACTTCGCCCTCCTGAGAACCAGGCCCTGAACCCAAACCTCCTCCAGTCCATGATAGCCCAGGCTGTGGCTCAATTTATGGCCTCCAACACCACAGACACCCCCCCCAGGCCACGTATCATCCACAATCTCCAGATTTGATGGAGGATCCCTCATCGGATTTGGAATCTACAGGGGCTGAACAATCTGGCCTGATTTTGTTTGAGGACGAGGGCATCACTCCCTCTGACCCCACCCCTCCTGTCGGTCTCTTTGACCATTCATTCTTTAATTCCCTGCTACTCAGGGCCTGCACTAGTGCAAACCTCCCCCAAGAACAGGAGACCCCACCTCCAGGGGTCCCCATGCCATATACACCAAGCCCTCAGTCTCGCAGAACAATATTCCCTGCCCTCCCCTTTTTCTGAATATAGTTCAAGAACAATGGGAGAACTTAGGATCCTTCTTAAGCCCCGGTGCAGTAGAGAGAACATTATTCAATGTTGCCCGTTCCCTGGCCTCCCTATTGGAGATTCCTGAGATTGATGAGCCTTGAACTCATTGTCTCCCAATGTTAACATCCCTGGGGACATAAATGAGGCACTTAGGGCGGAGGATAAAAAGATTGACTCCGCATTGCGTAGTTCCCATCTGGCATCAGCCTGGGCAACAAGGGCAGCAACGTCCATGGCCTTCTTCGCTAGGGCTTCAGCCCTTGGGTTACGTGAGCTCCAGGACAGGATCCCTCCAGACCAGCTCAGAGCTCACCAAAATCTGGGTAAGTTAGTGGCTACATCCCAGTACCTAGCCGACGCTTCTCTGCACATGGCTAGATACACTGCCAGACCATCGCTGCAGACATCTCAGCACGAAGGTTCCTTTGGCCCAGGAATTGGCGAGCAGACACCAAGACCAAGTGGCGTCTGGCCTCTAAACCTTACACAGGTGGACATCTCTGTGGTAAGGCACTAGGACCATACTTAACTGAAGGTAAGGACAAACGTAAAACTCTGGTTAACTCATGTCACAGAGCAGTTACAGGAGGCTGCCTTTCGACCAGCTCCATCCTGGGACTGGGCCCAGGCATCCCTCTATTCCTTTCAGAGACAAGAACGACAGCAGGATCGTTCAGCATGCAGAAGCAGACCACAGATCCAGGCCAAGCGGCCCCTTCAAGACCGAGGGGCCGTTCCTCTGAACGAGGCAAGTGACCTCACAGTCTCACTTCCCATAGGAAGCCAGCTGGCCCCTTATTCCAGCACTTGGGCAGTCACCACTACAGATGCCGGCTGGTCCCTTATTCCAGCACTTGGACAGCCATCACTACAGATGCATGGGTGTTAGACACTGTCAACAGGGTTTGAGACTAGAAATTGTTCTCAACCACCTGACAATTCCGCTCTTGCCCTATCCCAACGAGCAGGTCCAGGGCTGACTTTATGTCAGATGCCATAGCTCATTTATTACAAATACGAGCAATTGAACCAGTACACAAGACCAAGAAGGACGAAGGTTTTACTCAAACCTCATCGTCATCCCTAAGACTTGGGGGGCTGGAGGGCAATCTTAGACTTGAAAGGTCTAAATCTTACTTGAGGTATAAGAAGTTTAAGATGCAACCACTTCAATCAATCCTGGCCAGCATCAGGCAAGGTGACTTTCTTACCTCAATAGACCTAACTGAGACATGTTTCCTAACCACCGCAAATTCCTCAGATTCAGCTATGCCCATTACCAGTACAGAGCCCTACCATTTGGCCTCTCATCGACACCGAAGGTATTTACAAGGTACTGGCAGTGCTCGCAGCCCACCTTAGACAAATTCCAATCAGAATTCAATGCTATTTAGATGACATACTAATTCAGTCATCATCATTCCGAAACGCTCAGTCAGACCTCGCCCTAGCCATCAAGGTCTTTCAGGAGCACGGGTTTTCTGTTAATTTCCAGAAAAGTCATACAACAACCCAGCTCCTCCATTTGGGCGCTGTTATAGACACGGACAATTGTACGGTCTACCTATCTCAGGACCGAAGGAACTCTATTCAGACTCTTGTATGTCGGATCCTAAGGGCCAGAGTAATCACATTGGCCTCCGTACAACAGCTACTGGGGAAGACGGTGTCCTGCGTGCAAATTGTGCCATGGGCATACCTCCATGCCAGAGAATTACATGGCTTCTCCTTCCATTTCAGAGACTTGAACTCCCTTCAATGGTGGGACTCCCCGGCGCTGTCACGGGGAGCAGTATTAGAACCAGACAGGATTACCATTACCACAGATGCAAGCCTGTTTGGGTGGGGGCACACCTTCACACGCACTGGGCTCAAGGTCGGTGGTCCAAACAGGACCTAAGGAACAATATAAACTGGCTGGAACTCAGAGCCATACATATGGCCCTAAAGAGATTCACCGATATAGTACAGGGCCAACATGTCCTGATTTTAACCGACAACATTACAGCCAAGGCCCATGTCAACAGACAAGGGGGGACAAGGTCCAGGCCTCTCATGCAGGAGGCCAAATTGCTGGGGTCCTGGGCGGAACTGAATCTTCCCTCCATCAGGGCGGAGTACATATCCGGAGTGACCAACCAGCAGGCGGACTCACTGAGCAGAGCAACCGTGGATCATTCTGAATGGCAGCTGGATCCGAAGGTGTTCAGAGAGATCGTGGACAGGTTTGGTTCCCCAACCTTAGACCTTTTGCCTCCCCCACCAACTCACAACTTCCCAGATTCCTTTCTGGGTTCCCACCTCCATCAGCAGAGGGAACAGATGCACTCCGCAGTCCCTGGCCCAGGGAACTGCTCTGTGCCTTCCCTCCTCTGCCGTTTCTTCCTGCCACGATCAGGAAGATCCTTCGCGAACGAGCAGAGGTCCTCCTGGTTGCGCCGCATTGGCCGAGACGCTCTTGGTCGCCGACCTGATGGAGCTCTCCGTATCACCTCCATGGAGGATCCCAGCAAATCACATCTCCCACATTCAGGGGGAACTACGCCATCCAGACCCTCAATGACTCCAGTTAACCGTCTGGCACTTGAGAGGCAGGCCTTAGGCTGAGACTCATATTCGTCAAGGGTCATAGCTATGATTCAGCAATCTAGGTGACCCTCGACGAATAGAATATACGATGCCACATGGAGAGACTCCTGTAATTGGTGTTCAGTTCGAAAAATTGACCTTTTGGCGGTTTCAATGCCAGTTATCTTGGAGTTCCTGAGGGATGGTCTAGACAAAGGGCTTTCCACAAGCACCATCTGCAGGCAGGTAGCATCACTTGCCACAGTTATTTCCTGTGGCAATGAATCCTTAACACATTACCCTATGATACGCTCCTTCCTAAAAGGAGCTAACAACGACAGACCATCAACTGTACATAGATACCCCTCGTGGGATCTTCATCAGGTTTATAAGTTCTTGTTTCGCACCCTTTGAACTATTGACACTGGTTTGTTTAAACAGTTATCGATGAAGGTGGCATTTCTTGTTGCTGTAACTTCAGCGAGAAGGATATCTGAACTGGCTACTCTTCAGTGAGGAAGGACCTGTGTACATTCCATAAGGACAGGGTAACCCTTAGGCTAGGCCCCTCCTTCGTGCCTAAGGTCAAGTCCTTGTATCCTAAATCTCAGGAAATAGTTTTGCCGGACTTCTGTCCTAACCCATCTAATGAGATAGAGGTTCAGTGGAACAAATCGGATGTGCGCAGGGCTTATATTGTTATATACAGAGAACCTCATCTTTCCACAGAACAGAGGCTCTGTTTGTGTACTATCACCCTTCATCACTAGGTCAGAAGGTTTCTTCAACCACAATACGCAGGTGGATTAGAGTTTGTATTTCTCTGGCATACCAGTCTCAGTCACTGCGAGATCCCAGGCACTACAAGAGGGATATATATGCATCTTCTACGGCTTCATTTGGCCGCAGGGTCCTAGAACACGCATTAACATTGGGTGGGAACCAGGCCCAATCTAATTCCCCACCCTAGGGACACAGGGCTTTGGTATGTCCCATCCGTGGGTTCTCCATCCAATCATGCTGGAGAAAGGGGCGTTGTCTTACCTGAACGCCTTTTCTCAGCATGATGATGGAGAATCCACTCCCTCCCATTAGGTCAGTTGGCCTGGTCCCCATTTGTTCAGACGCGTCGGACTAAAGTCTGGGTATCGCCTTAGCCTAAAACTGGGGTGCAGTTGGCACAGAGGGGGCGGTACTAAATTTCAGACTTAGTCTAATTGGAGCAGATAGATTAAGACAACCCATCTGTGGATTCTCCATCATCATGCTGAGAAAAGGCGTTCAGGTAAGACAACGCCCCTTTCTCTGTTTTGGGGATCAATTTTTCCCCAAATTCACAAAGTCCCCATTTTCTCATCTCCCATGCTTGGTCACCTGGTCTTTCTTCTCTGCATTGGGTCATCCTGCAGATCTTGTTCATTGGTTCCTCAATTCCAAGTTTTGCCTCCAGAGTTTTATTTGGCCATATGAGTTTTCGACTCTCCTGCATTCTTCCTCTACCCAGTTACGTTATGCCACTCGTTTCATCTAGTGTCAGTCCTTTGGTGGCACAACTATTATTTACAAGTCCTTCTTTTGATCCCTTTCTCACTTATTTCTCAGGGATCAAGAGTGCTTCCCTTTATGGATGCTTCTGCTTGGACCATATCACATTAAACCTCCCTGCTTTGGGATTCAGAGACTATTAGACATTTTCCAGAAAATGTGCCTATCACATGGACCTTTGTGACGTGAGAATACATATAAAGATTTTTATGGTGCTAATCCCTTCCCTGGATACGGAAAAGTAAATATGTAGCTGGCATTACAGCCACTCAGTGTTTAGGAGGTATATTTTTTTCTCTTGTGTTAGCAATACCTTCAGTCATGGAGAGCTTTGGTTTTTCAGCTCCTCTTTCTCTCCTGCTCTTTTTCTTAGAGGGTTATATATGCAAAATGAGTCATCTGGCTGGGTTTAGGTGTTTCCACATGACTAGAAGTAGAGTTAATTTAATCCTGTGCATGACTGGAACTGTCCTGAGTTAAATTTAACTTCTTAGAGCTTAGCTGACTGAACTAGTTGACTGGACTCTTTTCTGATGCACACTCAACATGCACAACTTTCTGCAGATCTAGTGAAGCACATTGTGGAAACAGTGCCACCTTCCATTTTAAGAAGTCAAGAAAAGAAGCAACTATCAATGGATTGTTTAGAGCTGAAGAAATGACATCAGATAGGAAAAGGCAGATAAGAATGGAAAGTTTATTCCAGGAGAGTTCAACCTTGACAACTTTAAGACCTGTGGACTTCAACTCCTAGAATTCTCCAGTCAGTCATGCTTACACTCTTATGGTTGCCAAAGGTGGACACCCTGATTTATTCCAAAGCCACTAATCTTGCACAAATGAAAAAGTCGCACTGTATGTATCATATTTCATCCATTTTTTAATAGTTGAGCCCATTTCAGAAGACTTTCATTTTCTGGCTGGATATGACTCTCTGTGACTTTACTGAACTAGGCATCTAGTCTTCTAGCTATCTCATCTAGTCTGGCAATGATATGGACATGGTTGCTTTTACCTTTTGTATGATATCTTTTTTATCCCCTGCTTCACCTATTTTAAAAAGTTACTTTAGAAAGCTCATTTTTTTCTTATATCTTTATATATAGAAACCCTCAAAACCAACTACTTGATGCATTAAATGCCTAGCTACATCTGTGATTATTGTTTATGTCAACAGTCAATCTGCCTCCTGGCCACCATGATGAATATAGTGATATTTTTATCCTTTTCTCAAGCCACTTGTGCTACAGATGTTAATTCACAGTTCACAATAAATAATAAATTGTACTATAGTAATTTATCATAAGTAATACATTACTTTAATACATCCTTAAGAATAGTAATTAATAAACAGTACAACCACCATGATGGGGATTTAAAAGAATAACTCACCCACCCCCACATTTTAAAATTTGAACATTATTGGAATAGATTATGAATGTTCTGAAACCAGCTACATGGGAGAAAGGATAAGACTATTTCTATATTCTGTATACACTCTAGAACAGGGATGTCGAACTACCGGCCCTCGGGCCAGTTGCATCATACGGAGACCACGCCAACCCCAGCTCCGGCAATGTAAAAAACATTGTGATACGTCACGACATGTCACGTGACACAGTGAGTTTGACACCTATGCTCCTAGAATAAAGCAGTGGTGGGTTTCAAATACGTGAACAACCAGTTCTCTGTGTGGATGCTGCTTCCAGAAGTCCATTCTGGGCCTGGGCAACAAAAAAAATAGCTACCAGTTCTGCCGAAGTGGTGTGAACCGGCTGAATCCCACCACTGGAATAAAGACATATTTCAAAAAGTTATGCAGAAACATTTTAATTCATTTTAAAAGACTTTGCATAGCTGACCACTGTCTACAGGTAGTCCTTGACTTATGACCACAATTAGAATTGGAATTTTGTTTTCTAAGTTGATAGATGCAGTTGATAGGTGAGTCATCACATGATTGGACCTGATTTTAGAACCATTTTTACTGCAATGGTTAAGCAAATCACATGGTTGTTAAATGAACCACATGGCTGTTAAGCAAATCTGGCTTCCACAATTGACTTTGCTTTTGGGGAAACCAGCTGGCAAGGTTCCACACTGCAATCACATGTCTGCAAGACACTGCAACCCACGTACACAAGCCGGTTGCCACATGTCCAAATTGTGATCGTGTGACTGCAGGAGTGGTGTAATGTCATAATTTTGAGGATAGGTCATAAATCACTTTTTCTGAAGCCATTGTAACTTTAAACCAAGGGTAGGCAACCTTGCTCTTTGATGACTCGTGGACTTCAACTTCCAGAATTCCTAGCCAGCATGCTTTAAATGGTCTTTAAATAAATGGTCATAAGTCAAGGACTGTCTGCATAGTGTCCTAGAATACCATAGCCTTAATGTTACAGAAGGAACTTCCAAAACAAATGGAGTTTTGGGTTTATATGACCGGTAGGTTTATAGGCACCACCAGATATTTTAGCAGGGCAACTCCAAAACATCCTGACAGAACGCTCACTTCCTGAATTCACAACCTAATACCATCCATATGGAGTCTGACATTCCAGAGGTAAGCTAGTTACAATTTTCAATGCATATAAGGCCTAATTCGTCAAGTTCTTCAACACAAGAAAACTAATATGAATCTGCTTGAAAGAATCATAGGAAGTTACCCTTTCTCTTTAGGTGAGTGGATTGTGTAGAGCAGCAAAGTTCCTACGTGGGTGTTAGTACTAATATGAAAAAAAATCTGATGATATTACCTAATTTGGATAATGAAATGTCTGCAAGAAAACAAGCAAGCTGGGAGAGCACCAACGACCCCTCATTTCAACCCTGAGCTACAATTTATCTATTTAAAAAAAATATTCGTCCATGTGCATATACTTCATTCAGCTCCTTCAAGAGACCACCCCATCTACAGATGATCAAGTTGAATAAACCCTGTATCCTCTCCCTTCTTTAGGATTCCCTGTGGAAAGCTTTGAACCGGAAAAAAAAAGGCAGTAATCATCTCCTTGCTCTTCCATGTGCCAATTCCTGTTCCTCATTTTGATGGCAGTCAGATTGCATGGATACTCAGCTGTGGAAGATATTTTTAAAATAACAGCATCTGGTTGTTTGGCAGAGACTCAGCATGCAGTTGATTTGGTTGCTCTGGAGTTGCTTCTGGACCTGTCACATATTTTGGCTCTGGGAGAAAAAAAAATGTAGTCACTCTTTCTGCTTTGGACCTATTTCTTCTTGTTTTATCTTTTTTGCAGTGTGCATTTTCTTTCATTTCCCAAAGCATGATGCCTTCAGCTGATTACCAGTTTTGTTTACAAGGGGAAAGAAAGGTTCACATGTACTGGTTCATCTTTTTTTTTTTCTGCATGACTCATTGGCAGATTTCTACTCATATTACAGAGGCCCAAACCCTCCCAGCTGAGTGGAGTAGGGTGCCAAAGATAGTTTTGGCACTACATTCTGGTTTCTATCAGGCTGAGAATCCTATCTCCTTATAAAAAACAAATAATAATTTTCAGAGACGCCAATAATTCCAGCAAGAATTATTGGTGCGCACATTCATTTTTTAAACTTGTTTATTTATTTCATTTATTTGTGTGCCTCCACGATAATAAAGGGCCTTTGTGATGTTTTTATGTTATATAGGATTAGTTTTATATAATGTTTTTTTTCATGAACATTGAAAAAAGTTAAATGAGGAAAAGATGTTTCAGGGAAAAAAATTTTTAGGAGTTTGGAAGTGTTGAAAGAAAAATCTTCATCAGGGTCCAGTCCAAGCTGAGAATAAACAAAATAGAGACTACTTTAGAAAGGTTTTAGTTTATTGAAGAGGAGAGCCAGACAGAAAGATGGCTCTGAAAAAACTGACCACATGGAGCAGAGTGGTGGGCTTTTATACCTTCTGGGGCTCTTGAGGTTGTTTCCTGTTCAAGGCTTTGTATTTCCTGTGTCATGTACTTTGACCTGAGTCTGAATGTGCCCTTTTGGTATTGGTGAGTTAATACTATTATGTTTCCTATCCTTAGAATTTGGGTGGGAGTACGTAGATTTTAAGTGTCTTTGTCTTCCTAATTTCTAGCTTTCTGGCTCCAACCTTCCTGAATGGATTATTGAATTTGTATATCTAAAAGCTGGCCTCTGCCTAGGGGCTGGGGCTGATTTCTGGGGGCTGATTTCTGTCTTTAAGATCTTCTCCATTATTCCTTTGGGAAAATATATTCTGTCTTTTTAATATTTCCAAAAATATTTCTTTCTCTGGATTCTTCCCACAGAAGAAACCAGTAAAGATCGAGCCATCTTGATTTCCACAAGGAAGTTACTCTACAAAATTGGCAGTGCAATAGAAAAGTAGCACCCCTTTGTCTCAGCCCCCCAAAGTGTGGAATTTGAGGCTAGGTCTAATTGATTGAGTAGAAGGTAGTGGGAGCCAATTTGGTCTAGTGGCTAAGACACTGTGCTAGAAATTAAGAGTTCTAGTCCTGCCTTAGGCACAAAGCCATCTGGGTGACCTTGGCCAGTCACTGTCTCTCAACTGTAGAAGGAAAAAGGCAATGCCAGATCATCTCTGAAAAACCTTACCAAGAAAACTGTATGGTTGACTTGTTGAGGGAGACACCATGGTCAATGCTAACTGGAATAGGAATAGGAGGAGGAGGAGGAGGATTTACAAATCAAAATAGCTATTACACCTAGCCAAGTTTTCTCTCTTTCTGGAAACAAAGGGGTTTTTCTTCTTCTCAGTTTTACTCTTATACTTCTTCAGTTTTTACAAGGAGAGATATAAAGTCTACTGTGAGTCGCAACTAATTGTATCCAATATACTTCTAGGCAAACCATGAAAATCAGTGAATATAATTTTAAATTTAGGATAATAGTCAGCAATCATTCTCTTTATACTATATATGTATTAATTTAAACACTGAATGCATGTGTATGCATATATGTATGTATATGTGTCTTTATTATATTTTAAATCTAATAAAAACATTGTTGTTGTTAATAGCGAAGTCGTGTCCGACCCATCGCGACCCCATGGACAACGTTCCTCCAGGTCTTCCTGTCCTCTACCATCTTCTGGAGTCGATTCACACCTATTGCTTCAGTGACTCCATCCAGTCACCTCATTCTCTGTCGTCCCCTTCTTCTATTGCCCTCAATCTTTCCCAGCATTAGGCCCTTCTCCAGTGAGTCCTTTACATTATCACATTACAATAGTGATAAACATTAGATCTGGTCACAGCTGTTCAAGCTTGTCAGATGTGGTTTAAAGGAGAAAGAGGGCCTGTGCTTCAAAACCCAGGTGCTTCACCTCATTGCCTCCAGTCCAGTCAAAACATTGTGATGGGCTGCTTCCTTCTACCAGCCTTTTAAGGTTTGTTAGAACTGTATAGAAGACCCTTTCAGTGACTGCTTTGCACGTTCAGTCCTGTTGAGCTTTTGGCAAGTGTTGGGCCTTTTCAATCTAGACACTGCTTGAAGTCCTCTTTGAGATTCTCAGCATGGCAAATAAACACATGGATCGTGAAATAACATATTGAACCCTGCAGAATGCCTTTCATTGTTCCAGTCAGTCAGTTATGGCTCTTCTTGGATCACCCTTTATGTTTCCTTTTATTCCCTTATCAGTCTTTCTCTCATCCATAAATAAACAACAACACAGAATTCTAAGGTCCTGGAACCATTCAATTCTCAATGTGTTGTCCTTCTCCGAGTAATCTTGACTCTCCACTCTTCCTACAGACTTTGGGATTCCTTCAAGGTTGATAATAAATGTCCTGCCATTCCTAATGGCCCAGTCTGGAGTAGAATCTGTTGATACCCATCATCTCAATTTTCACTCAAAAGTCAAATTCAATTCCTCATGAGTGCAGGGATGCATCAACGCAACCCTGTTTACCAAATTGTAGAAGTGGTTTGCCATTGCCATATTTTTTCACTGCCTGGGGATTCCCCATCCAGCTGCTGGCCAGATCTGACCCTTTGTATTCTTTTTGCTCAGAAAAAGTCAGCTAAATGTTACCACTTGCTGAGATCAAATTAACCATTAGGAAAAGAAATCTAAAATATATTATCAGGACCAATCCTATCATTAAGCAAAAGCTTCAAATAGAAAATATCAAAGGAAACATTTTTTTAAAGGATAGAGCTATATGTGCTCCTAGTGAGTAATTTATCGTATCAGTTAGTACTTTTTCTTATGGTATAAATTTGCTATATGGGTTTCAGTGCCAAACCCTTCGCAATACAATGAATATAGTATTCAAAACACATGAGCTTTCTACTATGATACAATCAAATTTCAGTTGATTTCTTTCAACCCATATGCTAATTATGTATCTAGGAATATAGATGTTAAATAAGTCCTAGGTACCAGCATGATTTTTAGTAACTATAGTATCTGCTAAAGAGCTTACTTACAATTGTTAAAATATGGTTTTAGAATAAAAGAAGGAAGAAAAGAAGGAAGGCTATCTTTATGGAAATGTATCCTTTTGACCTCTTTTAACAAGTCACCATAACCCAGACTTTTTTTTACAAGTACTGAGACATTGAGGCTAACCAAAACAGGTGGCTTCACAGCAGGGAGGAGAAATAAATTT
Organism: Crotalus tigris; assembly: GCF_016545835.1. Taxonomy (NCBI): domain Eukaryota; kingdom Metazoa; phylum Chordata; class Lepidosauria; order Squamata; family Viperidae; genus Crotalus; species Crotalus tigris. The sequence goes on from NW_024096596.1 coordinate 26,748, forward strand.
TATCCTGTAAATTCTACTCTCGCTTTTTTAGAAAACCTAAGATGCAACAGAAGGCAGACCTACCTAGAAGTAAGACCTATGTAACATAAATGGAATTACTTCTAAATCAACATACATAAGATTGGACAGTAAATTAGATAAGATTAAACCAAAATATATTTTTGAAAGCCTCGTTTATTATACAAGGTCCAAGACTTTTTAAATAATGTCTCTTAATTTTTACTATTATTTCAATTTTCCTCCTTAAAGTATGCCTACATAATTATGTACTGGTATGTATCACCAGAGTTATTTGTTTCTTTTTCCTTTGACATTTTGTAGAGGTATTTTTCATTGTTTCTTCAACAGTGGATTTGTTGAACAATGGCTTTGTTGAAAAAAGTGGGAGTTTATTTTATTTTATTCTCAAACAATCTAATGATCAAACCACCTGAAATACAGTTTTCATGGCTATTTGGGGAGGAGAGTTGAAGGTCCTTCTCCCATTTCTTACTTTTGTGTGTTGCTTAGCCTCACGAAGAGATGTGGAGAATTTGCAGACACATACAGATAGTCCTTGACTTACCACAGTTCATTTAGTGACGGTTCAAAGTTACAGTAGCACTGAACTGTAACTGACTTTTGACTATTTTTCACACTTATGACCATTGAAGCAGCCCCATGGTCACATGATCAGAATTCAAATACTTTGGCAATTTGTTCATATTTATGACTGTGGCAGTGTCCTGGAGTCATGTGATCACTTTTTGTGACCTCCTGACAAGCAAAGTCAATGGGAAAGCCAGATTCACTTAACAACCCTGTTATTAGCTTAACAACTGCAGTGATTTGCTTAACAATTGTGGCAAGAAGGGTCATGAAATTCACTTAACAAATGTCTCACTTAGCAACAAAAACTTTGGGCTCAGTTGTGGTCATAAGTTGAGGACTACCTATATTCTGTAGCAGTAATTAGATTTGCTTATCTATTATTATTACAGAACTTCAGATTTTGCATTGCATTTTTTTTCTCTTTGATCAAAAATAGTTCTGTAGATTTTGCTGAAGTCCAACACTAGAAGTCCCAGTAAACCAGGAATATAGTCAATCAAGAATATGCTGAGACTTGTTCAGAAATGTCTGAATGGCACAGAATCCCAGTTCCTGAAGTACTGAGGACCTATCACAAGCAAGTCTCCATTTTCAGTAGCATGTTTTTCAATCAAAGCATGTTGTGCACTTTCAAATGAAAAATTAGCACAAGTCAATGGAACTGTTTGGTAATCTCTCAGCAGCAAATAATTGCTTACAGTATATGGAAGATAGAGTTTCCCACTTGTAATCAAATAATTGGTTACACAGCTTCTTACCATGGGAAAATCAGAGAATGGAACACAAATACAACTTCCTTCTTTCACCTTTTCCCTTCTTAAAATCCTAGTGGAATTCCCAGCAGTCCTGAACAAATAAACTGGAAACAACACAAGGCTGACGCTATATTACAACTGTTCTCTGTCAAAAGCCTGCCGCAGTCAGTCTGTTGGCTTGCATGATTAAAAGGCAGAGGTGGGGGTGTGGTGTTTGCAGTACATACACACTCACACAAACATACACATTGTGAGAATTTTTTTAAAAAATCTTTCTTCTGCCAAAAGTGGAGATTCAGATTAAGCTTCATTCAAAACTCACTGCAATCCTAAGGCAGGGCACAATTAGTCCACTGAACTGAAACCAAAACATCAGTCTACTTTGCTAATTTAAACTCTAGTCTGTGGCCCTTTGGGAAATTTTATATTTAATCTCTGCTTACTTGTAGTTTGTTTTTTTCTGTGATTTAGTAAATGTGGCCACAGCCAGAAGTTCAGAAGTTTTGCTCTTTCATGTGCAGAACCCAAGCTGGTTGAAATGTCATGCCTGAAACATCTGTATTAATTGTTTTGCTCCTGACACACTGGCTTGGGCTGAATTTACTGCCTGAATATCACTGATTATTGTGATCAGCTACTCAGACATGGTCTGGAGGGAATGAAATTCCCATCCTGCCTGCCAAATAAGTAAAGTTTAATTTCTAATAGTTGTCATGTGTGCATGTCCACCAAAATGGGACTGGAACCTCAGTGTGGATAAAGGGAAGAAGTAGGAACATTAAAATGATATATATGGTAGCAACCCACCCACTCCCAATCCCATCAAACTAATAAATCCTATAATTATACCATATATCAGTAATTATATTATAATTTCCAGAATAATAATGCTGTGTTCTGATGATTCTGATAGAGGATTGCTGTATAAAAGACGTGAGGATGCAATGAATTCATGCTGTGATATAACAGCTATACAATCTAAAATGGTCTTCTCTCCACCCAATGCCTTTGTGAGATTAAACATATATTGACATACTTATAAGCCCAGAGCCATCCTGGTTAATAATAATAATAATAATAATAATAATAATAATAATAATAATAATAATAATAAAAGCAATGGATAGGCAGACCAGAAAAATAATGACAATGAATCATGCCCGTCATCCACGCAGTGACATTGATAGACTTTATCTACCAAGGCAAATAGGTGAGCGTGGAATGCTACAAGTACATCAGATGGTTGAAGAAGAAAAAATGGCTTTGGAAGAATATCTGAAGAACAATGATGAAGATGCACTGAAATTAGTATATCAGGAAGGCTTACTAACTACTGGAGAGACCAAACTGGCCTACAAGAAAGACCAAATGAAGAACAGAATAGAGGCATGGGAAGACAAAGCACTACATGGCCAATACATGAAAAAAATAGCTGGGAAAGCAGATAATAATAAAACCTGGCAATGGCTAAGAGCAGGAAAATTGAAGAAAGAGACCGAGGGACTAATTCTGGCTGCACAAGACCAAGCCTTAAGGACAAATGCATACAAAGTCAAAATTGAGAAGACAGCAACAGACAGTAAGTGCCGCCTATGCAAAGAAGCTGAAGAAACAGTGGACCACTGGTAAGCTGTTGCAAGAAGATTGCACAAACTGATTACAAGCAGTGGCATGACAAAGTAGCAACAATGGTGCATTGGAAGATCTGCAAAAAATATCATTTGCCTGTAAGCAAAAACTGGTGGGATCATAAAATAGAGAAAGTCATAGAAAATGATAAAATTAAACTGCTCTGGGACTTCAGAATTCAAACAGACAAGCACCTGCAACATAACACCCCAGACTTAACAATTGTCGATAAGAAAGACAAAAAAGTCTGGATAGTGGATGTGGCAGTGCCTGGAGATAGCAGAATAGAAGAAAAAGAACTGGAGAAGATAACAAAATACAAAGACCTACAAAAAGAAATAGAAAGACTGTGGCAAAAGCAAGCAAGGGTAGTACCAATAGTAATAGGCTCCTTGGGTGCAATCCCAAAACAACTGGAGCACCACTTGAACACCATTGGCATTGACAAATTCGCTATTAGTCAATTGCAAAAGGCGGCCTTATTAGGAACTGCTTCCATCCTGCGACGATATCTGTAATACCATCAAACATCCACATCTGCCTATCCCAGGTCCTGGGTAAGGACTCGATAGGTAGACAAAATGCCAAATCCAGTCTGAACATCTGGCTGACTGTGCGATGATCGATAATAATAATAATAATAACAAACAACATCCAGAATCAGAAATAACAGAACAGAGACTAGCAGATCAACGCCGATTTATAACACGAAATAAAGTATTTACAGAAACAGAATTGGACGAACTGCAAAGGTTTACCCAGGGTAAAGAAATCAAAGCCTTACCAGAAGTAATTCAGAATGTAGAGGCAAACCAGGGGGAGTTGGCAGTGAAAGAATCCAGTAGAGATATACAACTGTTCTCATTTGGAAACCAGGCACCTCTTCCTCAGGAAGAACAAAACCCTCTAACTAAAGAAATAAAAGAATTGAAACAAAGAATAATTGAGCATCTAGAACAGCACAAAAACAACAGAATAAGGCTGCCTGCATTGAAGCTTGTTCCAAAGAAACAGCTAGCACAAGCATTAAAAGATGCAAATACTGCAATATCAAGTATAAGCACCAATTCACTGCAAGAAACAAACCAACTAATGTACAGCACAGCTGCAGTTATAACAGAATACCTGGGATGTAAAATCAACAAAAAAGAAAAACAAACAGTGCACCACAAAAATGGAAGGTTAGACTAGAAAATAAGATCAGCAAGTTAAGATCACATGCAAGCAAGCTAAAACAGATGAAAGAAAAGAAGCTGAAGAACAAGAAGACCAAAGAATACCTAATCAAGAAATACCACTTAGAAACAAGGAAGATCAAGGAAGCACTGGAAATAATAAAGCAACAAATAACAGCTATAGCCAGGAAAATCAGTAGATATGAAGCTCGAATTGCAAACTATAGGCAGAACCTCCAATTTCAATCCAATCAGAAACGTTTCTACCAATCCATCAATGGAGAAACTGCAAGGAATCAGTCAGTACCTGACAAGGAAGAAACAGTGCAGTTCTGGAAGCAGATATGGGATAACCCAAAGAAATACAACAAGGATGCGGCTTGGTTAAAAGAGGTGGATGCAAATAAAACAGAAGTTGAAATGAAAGAACTAGTAATAACAACAAAAATGGTAGAAAAAAGAGCAAAGAAAATCAAAAATTGGTCAGCACCAGGTGAAGATGAACTGCATGGGTTTTGGTTGAAACATCTAACTGTTATACACCCACTCATTGCCAAGCAGTTCAACAATATACTACAAGGAGGAGAAATTGAAAAGTGGCTAACAACTGGGAAAACCTACCTAATAATGAAAAATCCAGCAAAAGGGGCAACACCAGGTAACTACAGGCCAATTACCTGCTTACCAACAACTTTCAAATTACTAACTGGTGTGGTAGCTGATGCAGTACAACAGCATCTAGTTGAAAACAATCTCTTTCCACCTGAGCAGAAAGGAAACCGCCCCAATAGCAGAGGAACAAAAGATCAACTCCTAATAGACAAAATGATCTTGGAAAACTGCAAGAGAAGGAAGACCAACCTGAATGTGGCATGGATTGACTACAAAAAGGCATTTGACTCTCTGCCACATGATTGGATAATAAAGTGCCTAGAAATAACAGGAGTCAGTAGAAACATCAGAAAATTTGTGCAAAAATCGATGGCACAATGGAAGACACAGTTGCAGATCAATGGTGAGAAGCTGGGAGAGGTTAATATCAAGAGAGGAATATTTCAAGGAGATTCATTATCACCATTACTATTTGTTATTGCACTGTTTCCTCTGTCAACAATACTGAATAACTCAGGACATGGCTATCAAACATCAAAAACATCTGCCAGACTATCCCACCTCCTTTATATGGATGATCTGAAGCTGTATGGAAAAACATCATCTGAAATAGAATCGCTGCTCAACACTGTCCGTATATATAGCCAAGATATTGTAATGGAGTTTGGCTTGGACAAATGTGCCACACTTACTATCAAACAAGGAAAAATAGTGAAAACTGAAGGAATCAAGATGCCCCACGAAAATAACATTAAGAGTCTGGATGAGGAAGAGTACTACAAATACTTGGGTATCCTTCAAGCTGACAACATCAAGCACACTGAAGTCAAGAAAAAGATTAGAGGTGAATACATCAAGAGAGTGAAGAAGATCTTAAAATCCAAACTCAATGGAGGAAATACCATAAAGGCAATCAACACCTGGGCAATCCCAGTCATTAGGTACACAGCTGGAATAGTGGACTGGACTCAAGCAGAACTAAAAGCAATGGATAGGCAGACCAGAAAAATAATGACAATGAATCATGCCCTTCATCCACGCAGTGACATTGATAGACTTTATCTACCAAGGCAAATAGGTGGGCGTGGAATGCTACAAGTACATCAGATGGTTGAAGAAGAAAAAATGGCTTTGGAAGAATATCTGAAGAACAATGATGAAGATGCACTGAAATTAGTATATCAGGAAGGCTTACTAACTACTGGAGAGACCAAACTGGCCTACAAGAAAGACCAAATGAAGAACAGAATAGAGGCATGGGAAGACAAAGCACTACATGGCCAATACATGAAAAAAATAGCTGGGAAAGCAGATAATAATAAAACCTGGCAATGGCTAAGAGCAGGAAAATTGAAGAAAGAGACCGAGGGACTAATTCTGGCTGCACAAGACCAAGCCTTAAGGACAAATGCATACAAAGTCAAAATTGAGAAGACAGCAACAGACAGTAAGTGCCGCCTATGCAAAGAAGCTGAAGAAACAGTGGACCACTTGGTAAGCTGTTGCAAGAAGATTGCACAGACTGATTACAAGCAGCGGCATGACAAAGTAGCAACAATGGTGCATTGGAAGATCTGCAAAAAATATCATTTGCCTGTAAGCAAAAACTGGTGGGATCATAAAATAGAGAAAGTCATAGAAAATGATAAAATTAAACTGCTCTGGGACTTCAGAATTCAAACAGACAAGCACCTGCAACATAACACCCCAGACTTAACAATTGTCGATAAGAAAGACAAAAAAGTCTGGATAGTGGACGTGGCAGTGCCTGGAGATAGCAGAATAGAAGAGAAAGAACTGGAGAAGATAACAAAATACAAAGACCTACAAATAGAAATAGAAAGACTGTGGCAAAAGCAAGCAAGGGTAGTACCAATAGTCATAGGCTCCTTGGGTGCAATCCCAAAACAACTGGAGCACCACTTGAACACCATTGGCATTGACAAATTTGCTATTAGTCAATTGCAAAAGGCGGCCTTATTAGGAACTGCTTCCATCCTGCGACGATACCTGTAATACCATCAAACATCCACATCTGCCTATCCCAGGTCCTGGGTAAGGACTCGATAGGTAGACAAAATGCCAAATCCAGTCTGAACATCTGGCTGACTGTGCGATGATTGATAATAATAGTAATAGTAGTAGTAGTAGTAGTAGTAATAATAATAATAATAATAATAATAATAATAATAATAATAATAATAATAATAATAAAGTTGGAAGGGACCTTGGAGGTCATCTAGTCCAACCCCCTGCTCAGGCAGGAAACCCTATACCATTTCAGACAAATGGCTGTCCAGTCTCTTCTTAAAAACTTCCAGTGTTGGAGCATTCACCACTTCTGGAGGCAGTTGTTCCACTGGTTAATTGTTCTAACTGTCAGGAAGTTTCTCCTTAGTTCTAGGTTGCTTCTCTCCTTGATTAGTTTCCATTCATTGCTTCTTGTCCTGCCTTCAGGCACATTGGAAAATAGCTTGACTCCTTCTTTGTGGCAGCCCCTGAGATATTGGAACACTGCTATCATGTCCCCCCCCCCATCCTTCTCTTCATTAAACAAGATATACCCAATTCCAGCAGCCTTTCCTTATATGCTTTAGCCTCCAGTCCCCTAATCATCTTTGTTGCCCTTCTCTGTACTCTTTCTAGAGCAGTGGTTCTCAACCTGTGGGTCGGGACCCCCTTTGGGGTCAAACAACCATTTCACGGGGGTCGCCAAACAACGCAGTCCGCCATTTTTTCCCCTTTTCCTTAGCTGTGCTACTCCCTTTTATTCTATTGGCTTTTGAAAGCCAATAGAATAGACTCTCTTGAATAGAGTCTAATTCTATTGGCTTTCAAAAGCCAATACGAATTGTCCATGCTGTCTCTGCCCTGCTGAGCCCGCCAAAAGTCCCATTCTGCAAACGGTGCTGCACCAGTTGAGTAGTCCTCAACTTACGACCGGTTGAGTAGTCCTCGACTTACGACCGGTTGGGGGTCGCGGCATTAAAAAAGTTAAAAACCACTGTTCTAGAGTATCAATTTCTTTTTTACATCGTGGTGACCAAAACTGGATGCAGTATTCCAAGTGTGGCCTTACCAAGGCACTGAAAAGTGGTATTAATACTTCATGTGATCTTGATTCTATCACTCTGTTAATGTAGCCCAGCACTGTGTTGGCCTTTTTGGTTTTTGTCTTTTGAAGCAGTTCTACTTTGTTTTAATTCAGGGTTCTGATTTGGCAGTATATATCACCCAGTAGCTGCTGAAGTTGCACTTTTGTGCATTTATGATGTCAGAATAGGCTAGGCCAGTGGTTCTTAACCACTGACCCTTGGGGGGGAGCATGATGTTATCACAATGGGTCTGTGAAAGACTTGAAGAAATGTTATGATTTAAATCTTGACTTAAGTCTTGGGGGGGTCCGTGCCCATGGTCTCTGGCCACAAAAGTTATTTAAAGGGAGTCCGTGGTGAAGAAAGGGTTGAGAACCCCTGAGCTAGACAACCTGTGACCCCTTCAAATATCACTGCAGTACGACTCTCAGCATTCTTCATCATTGAGCTGGTTGTCTTGAAATATTGGGCATTGCCTATTCCTGGTTTAATAAATAAACAACATGAGCAAAGCCATCCTAGAGAGCCAGTTGGATATAGCACTTAAGCCATTAAGCTGGAGAGTGGGATTTCTAGTCCCACCTTAGCACAAAGCCATTTGGGTAACCAGTTACTCTCTCACTCAGCCCGAGGAAGACCAAAGCCAGTCACTCTCTCTCAGTCCTAGGAAGCAGGCAATGGCAAACCACTTCTGCAAAAGCTTGCCAAGAAAACTGCAGGCATTAGTCCATGCAATATATATATATATATATATATATATATATATATATATATATATATATATATATACTGCAGGCATTAGTCCATGCAATATATATATATAATATATATATATATATATATATATATATATATATATATATATATATATTCATGCTTCGAAACACTTCCAATTTTACGCGAGAGAAAACCCAAATAACCAAAGACCTACATACAAACACCCGCGAAAACCTCAGAATATATATATATATATACATACATACATACATACATACATACATACATATATATGTAGGTTTTTCGTTATTCGGGTTTTCTCCCGCGTCAAACTGGAAGTGTCTTGGCGACGTTTCGACGAAGTCCCAATCGTCATCTTCAGGCTGGTGTTTTCGGCTTCTTGCTTCTAGGAGCAATGTGTGATTGTAGCTGTTTCTTCCTTTTAACTGCTAGTGGGGGTATGAACTGATTGGATGGGAGCTTGGCTGTGTTCTGATTGGGTGGAGGTGTGTTCTGATTGTGGTTATATATTGACCACTCATTACACTATAAAATAAGCTTCTTGGAGAGGGGGAAAAAGGCAAAATGCAGTAAGGCAAGCTTTTGTTCCTATGGTTAGGTTATGTCCATCTAAAATACCATGTATTCAAATGTTAATTTGATCCCTGGAGTTTTGCGTCATTCTGAAAATCAGCTTTTAAAAATACAACCTCTGCATTCTTTCAAGTGTCCATTTGCTTTACATAAACATTGTCATTTTCAATTTCCACTAATCTTTGCATCTTGCACACAACTTCCTTAATAAATGCACGCATGCACACACACACACACACACACACACACACATATTAATATATAGTTTTTTCAAATAAACACTCTTTTGTTTATAGCTTTCCAAATGCATGGATGTTATGCATCACTCTTTCAGTTGTATGCATTTTATTCATATTTTCAGACATATTTTGAAATTAGCATCAGTAGACAGTCTATATCAGTGGTTCTCAACCTGTGGGTCGGGACCCCATTTGGGGTCGAATGACTATTTCACGGGGGTCGCCAAACCATGCTGTCCGCCATTTTTTCCCTTTTCCCTAGCTGTCCTACTCCCTCTTATTGGTGGCTACACCCACTTGGGGGTCACCACAACATGGGGAACTGTATTATGGGGTCACGGCATTAGAAAGGTTGAGAATCAATGGTCTATATTAAATTGTATCATAACAAGCTCTTCTTGATAGATTTAATTCCTTCATTTACAGAAAAATCATTGTGCACATCTCTTAGCATTCAAACTTCTTCCATATAGATTGAAATTTTCAGATAATAACAAACAGCCTAAGTTTAGTTCTCTGTTCTCCCCTTGACTGAGCTTGTTTGGATTTTTATTTTTTCTAAAATGTGGGCTAAATCATTGTAGGATTGTTGTTTCATCCAAATAGTTCCAGAAAGCTGTAACCTGAAAATATCACAGCACATATGAAACTTAATTTGTATGTCTGCAACTTCCTCCCACATTCATCTTAAAACAGTGACTAAATGGCCTCAACATCAATCACTCTTTCTTATATCTCTCTCTCCCCTCTCTCGTTATTACTTTGTTTACCATCTTTTCTGAAGAAGAGCTCTGGAGAATTAAAGCTTCAATCAGCACAACCCACACCTTTCCAAAATTCTATTGTGCAACCTTGAGGGCTACTGGCTCAATGGAGTAAGGAATAGGAAAGAACTAAAAATGAACTGGTGTGATCTATTAAATATGTAATGTCAAACGGCCTTTGTCTCTTTTATCATTTGTTTGTTTCTTTGTTGTATCAATTTATGTAACTGACCATCTCACAAATTGTAGTGAACATCCCATTAAAAATCTCAACACAACAGATAATAACAATGACAGTAAAATAATTCTGGTGCTCAAGGACATTCTAACTCAACTCATAAAACAGAAACTTCTCAAGAAAAAAAAAATCACACAAATGGACTCACACAATCCCCAGATCTTCAAGGATTTACTAAATGCTGGTAGAGTCAGAATCAAGGGAATCTCAGGATGAAGGGTTAAAGAGCAGACACACAGCAGTAGAGAAGGCAAGCTTCCTGGGTTCTGCCAGATGGCACTATTACTAGATGGGACCCAAGACGTGCTCATTTGCTTGATCTAGAGCAGTGGTTCTCAACCTGTGGTCTGAGCACCCTTAGGGGCCCCTGCGATGTTGTCAAAGGGGGTCCAGGAAGACTTGAAGAAATATTATGATTTAAATCTTAAATTTTGGTGGTCCATGGCCATGATCCATGATCACAAAAGATGTTTAAAGGCGGTCCGTGATGAAGAAAAGATTGAGAACCACTGATCTAGAGGGTTCAGCAGAACAACTGAAGAAAGATAATCCACCATGTCATGGTGAGTTTTATAGGTGAGTTTGTAGGTGATATAGGTGGTAATCAGCACCCTGAATTGCACTTGGAAGCCTGTTGGGAGCCAGTGCAAGTCTCTGAACTCATCCAGAAGAATGCCATGATCATTCATATGGTAGTATTTGCTATCATGGGTGGACCACCTACTGATTTCCACTATTCATAGGATACTTTCACAGCTGTCAAAAGATCAAGAAGTACAAGGTTGGGTGCATCATTTCAACCTATTCCTGTCTGGAGGTCATTCATATTTGCAATCAATGCTGTATCAGTCCCATACCCAGGCTTGAATCCTGACTAGAAGGGGTGCAGATATTTCATTTCCTCCAGGTTGTCCTCCAGACACCATGCAGTGTCCCCTGAACAAACATGATTTAATCAAAGTACAACTCAAGTTTGATTTCACTACTCAAACAAAATATCCTTTGCAGTTCACTTACCCTAAACTAGAGATTTTGGTTTTTGTTGGTTTGCTTGTTTATTTGTAGGAACTGATAGAAGTAGAAAATGGTATATCTTCCATTCTAAATTTTCCAGCTAATACCACCAGAAAGCCATGGAAAGGCTGAACACAGAACCTTTAACTTATTATTAGCTTACTTTTTAAGGCAGTGTTTCTCAACCTTAACAATTTTAAGGCATGTGGACTTCAACTCCCAGAATTCCACAGCCAGCATTGCTGGCTGTGGAATTCTGGGAGTTGACGTCCACATGCCTTAAAATGGTCAAGGTTGAGAAACACTGTTTTAAGGGATCCATGTATTCAAGAATATAAAACATAGAATAATAGAGTTGGAAGGAACCTCAGGTGTCTTTTAGTCCAACCCTTTGCTCAAGCAGGAGACCCTATACCATTTCAGACAAATGGTTATCCAGTCTCTTTTTGAAAGCCTCCCGTGATGGAGCACCCACAACTTTTGAAGGCAAGCTATTCCATTGGTTTGATTGCTCTCACCATTAGGAAATTTCTCCTTAGTTCTAGGTTTAGTTCAATATGGTGGTTTTAAATAACACTGATACATTTAATTGTGGGAACATTCAAACCTATTTTATATATTTATGTACAAGTCAAGTGCTGGTACATTTAACTGTAGGAACATTCAAACAATCTTTGTATGCAGTATTTATGTACAAGTCAGAACGCTGCCCTGTATCTTTCACACTCTCATCTCTACAATAACTCTCTGTCCTCTGTGGAACATTAATAAAGACTCCCTGCCTGAGTAACAGTGTTACCTCAATGAGTGATGACACTTGGAGTTTTGCAACTATCACTTACTTAATAACTTTCCATCCATTATTTTTGGATCAAATCCATGGAAACAGAATGTGAGAAGTAAAATCTAGCAAGTGTCTTCAAGAAAGAATAGAGAGCTTCAGTTATTTCCTTTCAGCCCTAAGAGTTTTAACTTCTGTCAATTTCATCACATTTCTAAAGGGCAACAAGAGGTTTGCTAAGATTTTTTTTTCAAATTTGTCATACTGTATAGCACATTTCATCAATTAAAACACAACTTCGGCCTTATAATTATAACAGGAGCATGGATAAAGGCTGTTGCTGTGAGATTTTTTTCCTCTAGTAAACAGTATTTGGTTTGATATAGGCAAGATTTATTAAACAGCACATAAGCAATGGCAACCTTGCAAGTAACCACTTATGCAATACAAGTAAAGTGTATGGTATAACAATTCTGCAACCACTTGAGTGTAGGTTTTTAATAGGTTGGATTGAAAGCAGAGCTATGTTGAACTTTTTCTCTGCATTTTACCTAATTATTTACATCTACTTTGAGGGAAAAACTGCTTTTCAAATTTTGAATAAATATTGAAAAAAATCTTATAGGTAAGACACACATTTTTTTCTACTTACTTTAATCACAAAGTAGCTGAAGAGTGCCAGAAAATGTCATTACACGTTCCTTTCTCAAAGCACTATTACCTCTTTTGTTCCTTCTGCTTATCCTGAAGAAACATCTCTCATGGAGCTTTTTGGATCACATGACTCACCTGCCGAGAGGGCTGGAAAGTTGTTAAGGGATGAATAGAAAACAATGTCAGGAAAACCTTCTGCTCAACATTTCATGCCCTTATTTTCTTTTAAATGACTAAAAAGGAGGTAAAATTAAAAAACAGTGTAACACTGTCTCTTTCAATTTGATTCCTTCTACCTATATGAATTCTCTCACACACTAGCTGACATTTAATTTGGGTGTATTAAAGAGTTAGATGTATCAATGTATTTATGGTTTGTGACAGTTCTTCAAGTTGTGCCCTACATTTGTTCTATCAACTTTCAAGAAAGCCAGTTTGATCTAATGGTTAAGGTACCAGGCTAAAAACCAGGAGACTGTGAGTTCTAGTCTTGTCTTAAGCATGAAAGCTGGCTAGGTTACTTTGAGCCATTTTCTCTCTTGTAGCCAACTCATCTTACATAGTTGCTGTTGTGCAATTAGGAGGAAGGAATATTAAGTATGTTCACTTTGCCACCTTGGGTTATGTATAAAAATAATAAAGGCTGGATAAAAAATCTAATAAATAAACTTCTAGTTGCAATTTTTCTTTTTAAATTCTCTATTATAATTTGTACCATTCCAAAATATCCAGGTAGTAACTGTACAAATTTATACTTAGACTTTGCATTACTGATATAAGAATAAGAGTATAAGAATGGTCCTCCTAGATCAGGCCAAAGTCTATCTGAGTGCAGCATTTTGTGTCTCACCAGATGCCAAATCAGACGCTTCTGGGATTCTCACAAGTTGGATGGAAAAATACTAATTATTCCTTGCTGTTTCTGTGCAACTGGAGTTTAGAGACATGTCTTGCTTTCATACATAATGTAGAGTTTGCAAGACCATTAGACTTTGATAGATATCCTCCATAAATCTATCCAATCCCCTTTTAAAGAGACTGAAAGTAATACCCATCACCATTTCTTGTAACCATGATGTCCTCAGATTGTGTGTTGTGTGGAGACAGACTTGGGTGAAAGTTGCTTTACGCACATGCCATCTATGCTTCCAGTGTCCCCAAATATGGAGGACACATACCTAATGTAAAGTAGAAGGATTGGCAACAGGATTTTTGTCATCTTGGTATAAACTGAATACAAGTATTCATGTAACCCAGAATTGTGGTTTATCTACTCTTGTTGAAGCCAGTGTGGTAGAAAGACCATGAATCACCTGGCCATCATTTAGAATGGCAATAACAATAGCCCTTAGACTTATATACTGCCCCATAGTGCTTTACGGCATTCTCAGGACAGGTTACAAGATCAGCATATTGCCCCCAACAATCTGGATCCTCATTTTACTGACCTTGGAAGGATGGAAGGCTGAATCAACCTTGAGCCCCATCAGGATGAAACTCCAGGCTGTGAGCAGAGTTAGCCTGCAATACTGCATTCTAACTACTTCGCCATCAGGCTCCTAGAAAGGTAAAGTGGGATACAGGTAGTGCTCATGACTTTTTCATCTTAGGCACATCTCCTTTACTCATAAAGGTATATATCCAAATTATGCTATTGTAAGTTGATCACCCAAGGCTATCCTGATTTTATATCAGTAAGAGCTGCTCCTAGAAACCAAATAGCTCATGATACTACTGCAGCAATCCAATCTTTCAAAATGGGCCCACAAATGTGTGATATTTGGAGAGTTTCTTGTATAAGTGTTTTACAAATTTTTGGAAACAAGTAAACAAATAGGGTGAACACAGTAGTGGAATTCAACCAGTTCACCCCAGTTCCGCAGAACTGGTAGCTAATTTTTTGTTGCCCAGGCCCAGAATGGACTTCCAGAAGCGGCATCCACACAGAGAACTGGTTGTTCACATATTTGAATCCACCACTGGGTGGACATCAACTTTCTACGCAGCATCCCTGGCAGGTTGGCTATGTGTCATAATGTACTCTGCCTACTGAGAGTCTTTGCATCAATATTTTAATCTGAGCAACCAAGACCTCGATATACAATCACACAGAGTAGCAAATCTACAGGACAATGTAAATATGCATTCTCTTGTAAAAGCATCAGAAATTGCTCAACCATAATCAATCTCTTATAAATAGTACTAATAACTATATAGCCCTTTGTTATACTTTTAAGAGCAATAAAACAAATACAAAATAAAGATCTCAGACAAGAAAGAGCAATGCATAATAACAGAACTGTAAACTAGTTTTTTTTAGACAGTCAGTTGCACCCATCTTATAAAGTCCACTGGAGTTTTTAACATTCCGTTTTCAACATTAAGTAAACACGCCATCAATCTAATTCTCTCAACCCTCAATTAAACCCAATACAATGTCATCATATGTGATTCCTTTTTTATTAAGTTCCTGAGAACATCTCTTTTCTCTATGAATCAAGTACTTGCTTGTATATATGGAATGAAGCGATTCCTATGGACTTAACACAGCCTACCTGCAGAGCCCCCCAAACTATACATTGGGAACCTCAAAAAAAAATGTTGGGGTGGTTTGTATAGAAGAGTGGCAGCCAGCCCATAGCAGATGGGTAAAGCATCCATCTCTCATCTGCACTCTCCATTTTTCTCAAGTTTTCTTCTTCCCTTTTAAGAAAGTGGAAAACGTTAGGCTGCAATTCACAACTTGATTCTAGCAGTAATGAATCTAGCTCTGGGAGCAAAGAGAGACTCATAACAATTAATAAAGTAGTTACAACTGCTTAGAGTGACTGCAACTTCCTTAGAGTCTCATAACTGGACAGAAGTCCGAGGCATATCAGTAGTTACATTTAGTTTCCAAATTGGACTGGGACTTGGCTGGGCTTGGCTATATGCCACTTGTTAAAAATGGAAAAGGTTAGGGAAGGGATGTGGCTTCAGCAAAATGGTAGCATTGAACGGAAGTTGGGTGATTGTATAAAATTATCAGTTTAAAGGTCACGGGGATACTTTTATCCTACCCATTTGAGAATCCTACCGGGAATCATCAAATTCATTTTGTAACCACATATAAGACTCTAGGTCTAGGATGTAATTGTAAACAAACAAATAAATACGTGGGTATGTTTTCTGAATTGTCAGCTGTCATCAATGGATAGAAATCAAAATGGTTCAACTATGTGCAGAAGTATTTTTGGGAACAAGTGCATTGCTAGGACTAGAACTGAATTTTTTTATCTATTTCTGTCAAAACTTGCAAAGGAATTAGCAGTCGAATAGTGAATTCACAGTGAATCTTGAATAGTGAATTCATGGTGAATCTTAGATGAAAATAATCTCATATATAATCAGTGTAATACTGTTCTCTATTACAGTAGGTTTTCCAGTACTTTTCATGTTGAGGCATTTGAATGAGAGAATTTTAGTCACACAGCTTTGAATTCTAACAAGCAGTTGAAAGTGGATTCTGAAAATTAGTCCAGCCACATTTCAGTTTGCAGTTTTTTTCAGATTTTGAGTTTACTGTGACTCATTTTAAATCTATTTCAACATGTCATCAAGAATCAGCCATTAAGTCTCTGCAAGGCAGCCTCACTTCACAGTTCTGTGAGGCACAAAAGAGATGCAACATTTAGCTTTGTTGAGAGAAAGGAAGCTCAAGTCACTGAGGTACCCCATGTTGCTCTGAAGCCCCCACTTTCACCCAGAGGTTTCATTCATGAGAAACTTCTTCCAGTATTGCTTATTAAATGAAAAAAAGTTGCTGGCTCTTAAAGTGATACAATCACATCTGTCTGTCTGTCTGTCTGTCTCTCTTTAGAAGTAAGGAAAAATGCATTGCTGGCTGAAGCAGCTTCAAACAGCTAACCTGAATCCAGGCTCATTCTGCACCAGCTGAAATTTCTCTTTTTATCATTATTGAGGAAAGTCTAAAGATATAAAACAATCCCAAACTTTAAAGCAGGGGTCTTCAAACTTGGCCCTTTTATGACTTGTGGACTTCAACTCCCAGAATTCCTCAGCCAGGAATCTCAAAATCACATCACATGATGTATCGCGACTTTTTTTCTATTGCTAGAGTGGGCGCAGTTTCTGCATGACACATCTGGCCCGTGGGCCGGCAGTTTGACACCCCTGCACTATATAATAAAGGATAATCTTTCCTACCGTGTTTCCCCATATATAAGACCCGGTCTTTTTTTGGGGGGGGCTCCAAAAGTGGTACCAGGTCTTATTTTCGGGAGATGTCTTTTATACTCACCACCGGCACCGATACCCCCACCCAGCAGGTCCACTTCTTCTGCAGATGAAGGAGCAGCTTCATTCTGCAGCTGCATTTCGCAGTCAGGCCTTTCCAGAATGCTACTGCAGCCGAGAACCAAGCTATGCTCTTGCAGAACTGAGCTATGGATTGAATCCTTTTTGGCTGCAGTGGCCTTCTGGAAAGGCCTGTGACTGAGAAATGCAGGCCTGGCTGCAGAAGACACCGCAGAAGAAGTGGGCTGGCAAGGAGAGGCCTGGCTGCAAGGTAAGTGGGTGCAGGATGCGTGATGCAGCTCCACCCCCCCCACCCCACCCTAGCTTGCTTTTTAGGCCCACCCCTGAAAATCAAGCTAGGGCTTATTTTCGGGGTAGGCCTTTCAGGAAAACACGGTATATGGATGAGTTTAAAGAACTCTGATGGCTAGATTGTTGGACTAGAAGATCTAGGTCCAAATTCACCCTCGCGCATGGAAGCTCAGTGAGTCACTTTAAACCAGTCGTGCTCTCAACAAGGTTGATGTTGTGGGTATAATTAAGAAGAAGGTAGTTCTCTCACAGGATAAGAGGACATAGAAATTAAGCCTGTAATACCATTAAGAGCCATGGGGCTCAGTGGTTATGGTGCAGTATTGCAGGCTAATTCTGCTGTTTGCGGATTACCAGCAGTTTGAATCTCACCAGCTCAAGGTTAACTCAGCCTTCTGTCTTTCTGAGGTTGGTAAAATGAGGACCCAGATTGTTGGGGCAAGATGCTGACTCTATAAACCACTTAGAGAGAGCTGTAAAGCACTGTGACATAAGTCTTAGTGCTATTGCTATAAACAGTCAAGATGATTTTAAAATGGTACATAGGAGAGGTATTTTAATACTGCAGACCTGGGCATATTGATGCCTCCAGGCCACATCTGGTCCTTTGGCTGTTCCTGTCCGGCCCAGCTGAGGTCAATCGGAAATAGAAATCAAATGTAAATAAGTGTACGCGATGCATGCAATACAACTGTGTTGCTTTTATTTTGAAGGTGACTGCTGTTTTTTTTTTACATGTGTGTGTGTGTGCCTATGGATCTTCACAGTAATGTGTTGGTGCTCCACAATAGTCCCAGTTTCTCATGTGGCCCCTTGGGAAAATTAATTGCCCACCCACATAATAGTGTCTTATGCTCTGGTTTCACCCAGGCCTATGATAGGTTCGAAGCACATGGTGTTATACTTCAAAATACAGCTCCTTTCCAGGTAGTGAGGAACTAAACATGACACGTAGAGCCAAAACAAACTCAAAATTCCATTAATGGACTCCTTGAATGTAATCCCCCCCCCCCAAAATAAAATATATAAGAACCCCTGAACCTGATTACTTATTCCTTGCATGAATTTTAAAACTTGTTATCTTTGGCTGAAAATCTGATTTTAGGATTTAAAAACTGTACGGTCTTAGGTTACATTCATTTGTTGTGGTGGATGTCTCAACATAAACTAGATGCACATTTGGATGGATATAACCAAAATAGGAAATATGAGCAAAGTGGTTACATCCTTTTGCAATCAAGTGTTCGAAAACCTGGCTATCATCTGTTCAATTAGATGGCTTTCCCAGTTTCCATGGAATGGAGTTTTTAATTTACTTAATTGCAACCATCTCGGCCTGGCAATTAAAATAGAATGTTACCTGTGGGATGGGATCAATTAAAGGTTTGAAAATTCAATTTAGGATCATGATTAGCCTGCTTTACATGGGTTGAGTTTTTCCTAAATCATATAATTGTATAATTCAACTATGTTTGATACATAATGTAAATGCACCCTTTATTTCGTTTTTAAACTGGAACCAGATTTTAGACTCCTACTGGTAAAGGGAGGGAGGAAGGAGAGAGAGAGAGAGAGAGAGAAATAACCATCGGGAGAGAATTTCCGTTTTTGATTAGAAAGATTTGAAACTCTAATACATAAAGAAAATTGCAGGCTCTGTTGGTAGCTGGCTATCTTCAGGACTCTAGTTCTTGAATCTTGCTTTGTTGCATTTCTGACATATTTTATGTACGTTTTTAAGTTTCAACCTGAAAAAAAAAGAGAAAATAAGATAGACCGTCCTATATTTCATGTCATCTCCCTGTAACTAGCTTCTGAAAATAGACAAAGGAACCTGATGTTCTGAACTGGAAAATTGATAGTGCCACAAGGCTATTACTGGGGTTTTGTGCTTCTTCTAAATTTGTGCTGACTCGAGTCCTTTTGTGGCTGGGGAAAGAGAGGGGGGGGGGGGAAGAGTTGGTCTGAGAGAGGCTGGTACTTGACACAAATGCAGTGTGTGGGCACAGATTCTTTAGCAGAGTTTTCAAAATGTGTTCTGGTCTGCTCTTTAGCATTTTCGCCTGAAACATAAATGGTAGGTAAAATGTGAAAAAGTACTAATAGTAATACTTAATAACTATTTTGGGGGAAAAATAAAAATACATAAAATGAGAGAAACAAAATGATTCCAAAGTACTTTCCTGGTATCGCCCACCCTTGTTTAGACTTACTGCCTGGTTTGTATATGCCACGGTCTATTCAAGTATGACTGAATGATGGGAACCTTTGATGCTGTTGGAATACAAATTAGGCATGTGCTTGTTTTTTCAAAGCCTTTTGTGAAGGCAAGTCACCATGAAGCCATAGTTCTTCATTCCTGCTCTTTTGTACAAAAAAATGATTAACCAGGAAGATCACCATCCCTTCCAGTATCAAAAAAGGATAGAACCATTTTAAAGTCCTTAGATCAAACAACCTCTACCACTTCATTTTGCAACATGTGTTTGAAAGACAATCGGAAAATTGCAGTTGTTCATCAATAGGTTGAAAAGGTTGGGTAGGCTAGATCCCATATCAAGATCATCTTTGTCTAATGGGAATCTTATCATCTTCTCTGGATACCCTGCTCTGAGGAATGGTAAATGAATGTGGCAAATGACTGCAAGGAAAACAGGCTTTCCAATGCTATTTTATTACCTCAGACACAACATTCTTAGACAGATTAGGTTGTCTGGCACCATATATTTTTTGGGGGGAGGGGTTCAGTGCCAGATGGAGATCTTTTTTTTGTTCACCCAAAATAATTTATGATTATGGTCTTATGTTCATAGTCTACATTTGTCTTTTAACTTCATACTTCGTTTAAATTAGGTGTTATTTGATTATTTAAGTGGGCAGTGTGTATTTATGTATGAGAAAGAGGAGAATGAGAGAGAGAATCCATTTTTGATAATGTGATAGGCTAATTGGCAAATGGCTAGAATTATAGCATTACATTAACTGATATGTTTCTACAACTTATCATATTGTTTATCATGGTTGAGTAGTAGCAGGTGTAGTTGCGATGTTAGTACAAGTTTCCATATTCCAACATTTTTTTCTAGTACACTGATGATTGCATAAATCAGGAAAATGATGGTGATGGGCATAATGCTAATACATTTTGTACACTTAATTAATTTTCTTTAATTATGAAAGCATGTCTCAGCAGGTGGTAGACATTTTGTGAGCTCAAAAACTAAAGAAGGCTGAGTTGCCAATCTAGCTGAAGGCTAGATGAAATCAATCCTGACTGTGCTTTGGGAGGACAATACTGAAGCTGAAACTCAAATACTTTAGCTACCAAATGAGAAGAGTTGACTCACTGGAAAGACTCTGCTGTTGGGAAAGATTGAAGGTAAAAGGAGAAGGGGACAGCAGAGGATGAGATGGTAGGTAGTGTCATCAATGCAATGAATGTGAATTTGGGAAAACTCTGGGAGGCAATGGAGGATTGGGAGGGCTGGTGTGCTGTAGTCGATGGGATTGTGAATAGTTGGACATGACAATGCAACTAAACAACAATAGACTTGAAGTCCCCAGGAGTCAAGATCTACTTGAGAGTATAGCTTTCCCTCAGTTAAACCTCTGTTGAAACACCCTTTGAAGTACTAACTCGGAGAAATCTCCTTACTTCAATCCCAGCATGAAAGGGGATTGTAAATTAAGGTGGCCTTGACAAGTGCGTAGAAGTCTGATCAAAATGTGACAGTAACATTTTGGATTAAAGCAGTAGAATTTTGCTGTTTAGCAAGTTATTGAGATATGTACGAATGTGGAAAAGACATTTATTGCAAGTTCCTTGATTTAAAGAAAGTGAAAAGGAGACTTGAATTATGGAATCTTATGATAGTGAAAATTGGTTGGAAAATATGATAAATACAGTATGTGATGAAAGTAAAGCATGAGTGAAAAATGAATGGAATGCATTACAAATGATTCAACATTGGACAGGGAGTAAGATAAAGATGATCTTCAATTATTTAGTATATACAAAAGTAAATAAACATGGAATACCTGTAGTGATATCAGAGGCATGTTGCCTGGGGATGTGAATGCATGAGTACTTTTACATGATGCCATGTTATTGGCTGAAAACTTGAAGATTACAGTGAAGTTTAGATAAATGCTGCAACAGAAGGGATCTGAAAATTAATGTGTCAAAGGCCAAAATAGTTTTGTTCAGTGCAGGACATTGAGAAAGTATTGCAATTTATACATAAAAGCCAAGTAAGTAACTGATTTTTATATTTTGGTAGAATATTTATTAAAGATAAGAAAATGGATGGAGAAATATTAAGACTTGCAAAAGTTGACAGAAAGGTAATCGGTAGAGCAAGAGCAGGTTGTGAGAAATGAAAAATGTGCTCAAA
Organism: Crotalus tigris; assembly: GCF_016545835.1. Lineage (NCBI taxonomy): Eukaryota > Metazoa > Chordata > Lepidosauria > Squamata > Viperidae > Crotalus > Crotalus tigris. The sequence continues at coordinate 48,608 of NW_024096596.1, forward strand.
AATAGCAAAAAGTCATGTATTGGCAGGCATCCTTTTGTATGCCTTATTACATGAACTAAGAGTTGAACATAGCAGGAGAAACAGAAGTGAATTGGATATAGACGGAATGGTTTGAATGCAAAAGTGAATGGCTAGCATGAGAGAAATACATTGGAATGGTTTGATCGTATAGGAAATGACTGAGGCTCAAATAAATAGTGTGGAAGGGGAAGACAGAAAAAGGTTGTGCTTGATGGAGCCGATGAAATCCTCTAAAAAGAGGCAAGAAATTTAAATAGAAACAGGCATTGTATATGGAAAGAGTGTAAGCTAGATTTACCTACAGGTTGTCCTCTACATACGACCATCCATTTAGGGATTGTTCCAAATTACAACAGCACTTTAAAAAGTAACTTGCGACCGGTCCTTGCACTTTTGACTGTCACAGCATTCCCACAGCCAGGGGATCAAAATTCAGGCTTGGCAATCAGCATCTACGTACAATCCCTGCAGCATCCCAGGGTCATGTGATCACCATCTGATCACCTTTCCAGCAAGTTTCCGACAAGCAAAGTCAATTGGGGAAAGCAGGATTCACTTAATGATCCCATTCACTTAAAACAGCAGCGATTTGCTTAATAACTGTGGCAAAGAAAAGGTTGGGGGAAAATGAGCACATCTCACTTTAGCTGCCTTGCTTAGCAATGGAAATTCCAGTCCCAATTGTGATCGTAAGTCGAGGATTACCTATATTATCTTTTAATAACCGCTTTAATTTCCTTCACCTTCTTTCCCTTCACATAATGTTTCTTACTCCAAAAGGGAATGAGAGGATGGTTATTTATGCAAATGAATGTGGATACTTTTCCTCATCACCAAAACATACTTAGACACAATTACTCATAAACTCCCTTCAGTTATATGTAGCCCTCAACTTATCACCACAACCTGAGTCCAAAATTAAGTGAGTTTTGCTCCGTTTTGCAACCGTTCCATTGTTAAGTTAGTAGCACGGTTGTTAAGTGAATCTGGCTTCTCCATTGACTTTGCTTGATAGAAGGTCACAAAAGGGGATCACATGACCCTGGAACACTGGAGCCATCATAAATATGAGTCAGTTGCCAAGCGTCGGAATTTTGACCATGTGACCACACTTTTGACCATAAGTATGAAAAACAGTCAGAAGTCACTTTTTTCAGTACCATTGTAATTTCGAACGGTCACTAAATGAACTGTTGTAAGTCGAGGACTGCCTGTGTAAGTTTCTCCTTTGTAGAAATGTCCAAACATGCAGAAGGAAGAGTAAAATACCACAGCAGTCCTTCCTCTGAAGTGCAGGCATAAAAGACAAATTACAGCCCAGCATTTGGTGGCCATTTCTAACTTAGTTGCTTTGCTGTCAGCAATGATGACAAACAGCTGCATTAGCTCCAAGCCACATTCTCTTCCTTTCCCCATTTCACTCTGCTTGGATGCAGTTCCAGCACATTTCCTCTAGCTGGGGGCTAATGAAGCAGTTTCCTTCTCAGCTGATAACATGTGCGCACCGAGCCAGCCTTAGGTGCTAATACCTAAGACAACCAGACCAGCTCCCCAAAGCTTCCTCTGGTTTTTTTGTTTCCAAAAATCTGGTTTCTATTATTTTATTTTTCTATGATAGCGTACATTTTATTTTCCTGTCGATTGAAAGCCATAACTGTGCTGAGTTTACATGCACTTTTGTACGTGGGTTGTCTGGCTCAATTTATATACATTCTGAAATCTTTTGGTAGTTTATAGATATTTCTCAAGAAAGGAGTCAGCCCAAAAAGAGGGGGAATTTCCTTGAAAATTATTCAGCCTAACTGCAGTGACAGCTTTGGGAAAATTTAGACCTGAGCTAAATTGCATAATTCTCATTGTTGCAATACACTGCGACAAATCTGGCTAATACCCTAAATCGGGGTGTTCAATCTTGGCAACTTTTAAGACTTATGGACATTAACTCCCAAAATTCCCAGTCAGCATGGCTGGCTGGGGAATTCTGGGAGTTGCAGTCTGTAAGTCTTAAAAATTGCCAAGGTTGGATACCCCGATTTAGGGTATTCGCCAAATGTGTTGGAATGCATTGCAACAATGAGAACATTCCTTCTACTGTACAATTTGTTACAGATGTCCTGCAAAAGAGTGAGATTCTGTGGCAGTATATCACACAGAAACACAAAAAAATGACAAGTTTGTAAGACACTGGGTTTTTTTAGGAGGGGCAAACTTTCAAGTCAGACTTGTCTCTTGGCAACTGCCTGGACAAGTCTCTGCAGTTTTCTTGGCAAATTTTTCCAAAGTTGGTTGCCATTGCTTCTTCCTTGGGTTGAGAAAGAGTGATGATCTAAGATCACCCAGCTAACTTCATGCCTACTAGTGGGACTAGAACTCACAATCTCCCAGTTTCTAGCTTGGAGCCTTAACCATTATTTATTTATTTATTTATTTATTTATTAATGAGACTTATATACCGCTTTAAGTGCAAGCACTCTCTAAGAGGTGTACACCAGTAAGCAATGTATATATATATTTACATTGCCCCCAACAATCTGGGTCCTCATTTTACCTACCCCGGAAGGATGGAAGGCTGAGTCAACCTTGAGCCGGTGAGATTTGAACTGCTGACCTGCTGAACACAGTCAGCTAAAGTGGCCTGCAGTACTGCACCCTAACTGCTGCGCCACCTCGGCTCTTTATATCAAACTGGCTGACTTAAGTCACTGTTACTTATTAAAATTAGGCATCCTGGATGTGAATACAGCAGTGGTCTAAGAGAAGGCAGCATAGCAAAATCATGAATATGCCTATAATCTAGAATCAGTGCCACCTGACATAATATCTTTGGAAATAAATACTAGATATTTCACTAGATTTTTATCTAGTACAATAGAAACCATTATTGGCTTTTGCTTTTCCCTTGTAGCCTAATTTTAAATTGTGATACTTAACTTGAATCTCTACTATTTTGAAGTATTTGGGTTTGAATTTAGGAATGACTTTTTGTGAACCAAAGGATTCCTCCCATCCATTTTGTTCTAGAGCAGAGGTCCTCAACCTTTGGGCAACAGGGACCGGTTCCATGGAGAGAGGTTTTTCCAGAGCCTGGAGGGTGTGTAGTTTTGTGTGCTGCCTGCATTCTGCAGATGGGGCTTTGCTTGTTTGTGCGGCCTGGTTGCTGTCATGCTGCGCCCCGGTATCGGTCCACAGACTAGGGGTTAGGTACCCCTGTTCTAGAGGACCATTTTCACAATCTTTCTTGATTTTTCCTTCCCTCCCTCCAATGGTGATTTAAAACAAATCACACACACACACACACACACACACACACACTGAGAGAGAGCTTTGAATCCAAGCCATATCTCATTAGAGCCAGTCACACCAATGGGCAGAGTGAAGTGGCAGCACTAAAGTGGAAGAGGTGTCATAAAACAGCAGAAAATTATAACGGTTAGTTCTTACTTAACAACCTAGTTCAGTGGCCATCAGTTACAACAGTGCTGAAAAAGGCAATTTTTGAGTCATCAAAGTTGCAGTCATCGTAACAACCCCATTATCATGTGATTCCCATTTGTTAGTTTCCTTGCCTGCTTTTGACAAGCAAAGTCAATGGGAAAGCCATCAGGAAGTTATAACTTGTAGTCACTGCATTTAATGACTGCAAGTGAGTTGCTTAACTATCAATCCCAGAACTGACATGGAGGGAGTCTTCGACTCTAGTCACAACTGGGACTAGACTTTCTTGTTAAGCAAGATGGATGCTAAGTGAGTTGCACTTGATTTTACAACCTTTTTTTGCTAGAGTTTTTAAGTGAATCACTTGTTTAAGTGAATCAGGTGATTGTCCATCTTCCCCAATTGACTTGGCTTGTCAGAAACCTGCTGAGGCAATCGCAAATGGCTATCACATGACCTTGGGACACTGCAACTGTCATAAATACATGCCAGTTGCCAAGTGCCCAAGTTTTGATCATGTGATCAGGGGGATGCTGTGACAGTCATGAGTACTGCTTGTGAGTCATTTTTTTAGTGCTGCTATAGCTTTGGTCACTAAATAAATGGTTGTAAGTCAAGGAATATCTGTAATAAGTCAGTATGGTCCTGTGATGTTTCGCTTTATAACTGCATTGCTTTGGTGATGAAGTTGCTGCAGTCATTAAATAAGGAGTAGTTATTTAATTTGTTATTGTTTCATATTTTGTTGCCAGAGATGCTTGAGGGTTTTTCTGCTGTACAAAATAATTTGGCTCTCTGTTCAGTAGGAGTTTTCTCTATACATTTAACAATACTTGATTTTTTCCCCCAAACATATATTCTCATATATCCAGAGGTTTTATTGCATATTAGTGCTTTCCTGATTATTTATTTTTGGGAATACCCACTGGGTGAAAGCTTTTTCAAGAATACTGTTTTGCTCTTAGTTTGTCTGAATGGGGCTAAAATAGAAGTCTTATCATTTTGACCTACTCTTTGTCTCAAAAATACTTGAGGCAAAAATGTTTAATCTTCCGGATGTCACGAAAAAGTATCACAAAGTGTGTTTGTGAACCACAACTCAACACAGAATAAACTAGAAAAAAAAACCCAAACAACATCAAATCAGATATTTTCTGTGCCTGTTGTTTTCACGTAAAGCCTCACGGTGTTGAGGAGGGTGATCTACAATTTTATACACAAATAAGTTCTCATCAGTTAAAAGGGACTCTGTGAACTTTTGAAAGTGTTCTACCTCTCTGCCTTCTGGCAGCTGGGCATAGAAATGTCTTTCGTTTTAAACAGGCTTTGACTAATTAATTTATTCCATCTGTTGTTTCCTTTACCAGTGCAACCATGACATGGACATTTCCGAAAAAGATTTTGTTCTTATATTAATAACTAAGTCATAGATGAATGAAAAGGTAGGAAAAGGGAGGGAAGGAGAGAGACTGAGAAAGGAAATAGGGAGTAATTTTTGCATTCTGAATGGATTTCATGCCGATTGCTGATGTTTTCAATTATGATGCATGTATTAAGAAATCAATACACCTGATAACAATTCACGCAACTGAAAGAAGCAAGGGAAACTTGTATGCTGTAGACGTATGTCTGAAATATATAGTATATTTGCTTTATTTTTGTTCTCTGCTATAGGTTTTCTTTTATATTTATTTCAGCTTTTTAAATTGTAAGCTATCCAGAGTCACTGTGGAATTGGAAGGCTTCAAAATTAAAAATACTAAATAAAATAATTATAGTTTTGTACATGCCATATGAGTTGTACCACTGAATTAATGTGAAAAGTTAATAATCGGCAGGACCTCACAGGGGTGACAAATATCATTTTGCAGTCCATAATATGATAGTCTATTTGGCTATTAACTTGCAAAGCTGTATATATATACTGTCATCGTCCTATTTAAGATGAAGATGAACTGTGGAATAATGGATTTGGAGGACTGGTTTGAATTAAGGATATCAGGGATAAAGTTCCCGCTTGGCCTCAAAACTTTCTGAATTACTTAATCCATGACAAAATCTATTTGACTAATCCCACTGAAAGGAAATGCATATACAATTGCCCTCGACTTACGACCACAAGTGAGTCAAAAATTTCTATTGCTAAGGAAGACAGTTGCTAAGTGAGTTTTGCCCCATTTTACAACCTTTCTTGCCACAGATGTTAAGTGAATCACTGCAGTTGTTAAGTTAGTAGCACAGTTGTTCAATGCATGTGGCTCCCCCATTGACTTTGCTTGTCAGAAGGTGGCAAAAGGTGACCCTGGGACACTGAAACTGTTATAAATACATGCCAGTTACCAAGCATCCTAATTTTGATCACGTGACCATGGGGATTACCTGTACTTAATCCATCTGACAAAATCCATCTGACTAATCTCACTGTATGAAAATGCATGTGTTGATATTCTGAGTTGCCTTCAGAGGAAGGGTGAGACCTAAACATTTTTAAAGGTCTTCGGTGCCCTTTGGGTAGAAATTTGTAATAAAATGAGGAGGAGGAGGAGGGCAAATGAAAAAGTGAGTGAGGAAGTTCTTAATACTAATCAACAGTCAGCTTTTCAAGTCCCCCAATTAATTGGGGGCAATGGACCAGCTACAAAACCAACAACCCAGAATTTCATTCAAGCTATTATGATTTCAGTAAGATTCTATAAGATTAAAATATTTTATCTTAAAGATCACCTTATTATAGAAATCTCACATTTAAAAAAGGTGTTGGAATTGCATAAAATTTCAGTGATACTTTTTAAAAAAAAAAAAAACTACTATTATTTTGTTAATGTGGGAATCTCTTGAAAGTCTTGGCAGGCCCCCATCTCTGCAATTCTTATTTCTGGTACCATTTTTATCTAATAGCGCACCCATGATTTGACCTAGTTACTTATGGAAATTATCCAGGAACTATTTATGATTAAAGTAGCATCATGGCTATTAAGTCCTTGAAACGAAGGTGAAGAAAGAGGACACATCTCTTGTAGAACAATTCTCTTTATTGTGCTTCGCCAAAACTCCAACAACGAATAGAGACACGCAGGACTCCTTTTATATGCCCAGATCCCCGGACAACATAGATACATACTCAGGCATCTTTCGCGCCTTGCACACGCACGCAAAGCCAGCGCCACTCAGTCTGGTCCTGGGCAGCTTTTGCAAAGCCCTGGGATCCTTGCAACGTCCCGAGCCTGCATTTGCAGGCTCAGGACACAACACCCCTCCCCCCTAGTTGGGACAATCCTGACATATAACACGGAAGGAGTTCCTGACTGTTGACTCCCACAACTTCCTATCCTTGTTTCCCTTATCACAAGCCACTTAAAATAATAATCAAAACAAATTACATTATTACAAATATTTCTTAAGGGTAGTACCCCTCGTAGCTGGACAGAAACTTTACAAAGTCTGAAAGATATTTGGGGGGCTTTGCCCTTTGCGACCTCCTTGGACTGGGAGAGTTCCCTGGGTCCAATCCTTGGCCCACTATGTTAGGCGAGCGAGGACATTGCTGCCCCCTTGCTTAGGAGACCCTGGTGTTGTTGGCTGACCTACCTGCTCGCCTGCCAGGCTCAGTAGGTCAGGGCTTTGCGGGCCCCACTACCTGGTTGATCTGCTGATCAACCCAGTACCCTCTGCTGATTGGCTGAGCCCTCTACACTCAACCCAACTCCCTTGGATGGGTGGTATTCCCCAGATCCACAATGGACCCCTCTAGGGAGCATTGTCCCTCGAATCCAGGGTCCATAGAGGGATAATCAGGGGTGCCTACAGGCCTCCGGTATTCCATGGACTCCGATGTGATGCCTGGGGTGCCAGAGTCAGGAGTAGCCTCTCTGTTTGCCCCCTGTACAGAGGACCTCCTTCTGGTAGCAATTGCAGAATTGAATCTGCTTCCTTGCTGTATTGCCAGTTCTTGCACATTATGTGAGTTATGTGGATACCCCTGGTTAGTCTCCCTGTTTGGAGTGTTACTGTTTCTGTGTGAAATATGTGGATGCCCCCGGGGTGACTCTCTGGCTGGAGTACGTATTGGTGTGTGGAGTATTTCTCTGCCCCATGAATTCCTGTTCAGAGCACTTGCGGAATCTTGGGATGGGGAATCAATGATCACCTCAGCTGCTGTTAATGGCTGCTGACATTGATCCTCAGAATGCACTCTATAACCTTCCTCCCCCCCCAGGGCCGAACCAGGAGTAGAAGGGTGTAAATCCAGCCTCACACGCAGCTGATCTATGTGCCGCCGAAGAACGTGGCTGTCTTCCAAGGACACTTCATAGGACAGAGGTCCAGAGACCTTGCAGACAACAGCTGGCACCCATGGATGACCCAGCCCGTAGTTCTGAGTCCAAATTGGAGCACCCAATTGCAGGCTCCTTGGTGGCCGTGGATGCGACCCCTGAGATGCCACCCGGTCTGGGTGCAGTCTGTCCAGCTTAGTGATGAGCTGGCGACCCCAGCGAAGTTCAGCCGGGCTCTTTCCGGTGGCAGTGCAAGGTGTGGTGCGATGTGCAAGAAGAAAGTCTGCTAACCTGTGATGCCAATCCCCATACATCAGTCTCTTGAGGGCGTCCTTGGTGGTGCACACTATACATTCAGCCATCCCGTTGGTGGAAGGGTGGAAAGGAGCTGAAGTTGCATGGCAGATCAGGTTGGCCTGAAGAAAAACCTGGAACTCAGAAGAAGTGAATTGAGGACCGTTATCTGAAACCAGAACATCTGGAAGGCCATGAGCAGCAAAAATGCCTCGCAGCACCTGGATAGTCTTGGCAGTAGTAGTGGAGGTCACAGGGACAACCTCTAGCCACCTGGAATGGCTATCAACAACAACCAGGAAGAATTGCCCCTGAAAGGGCCCAGCGTAATCTATATGTACCCTAGACCAAGGGGTTTGAGTTTCTTCCCACCTATGAACTGGGGCCTAAGACATTTTAGGCCGTGACCATTGGCACACATGGCACCCATGCACCTGGGCCTCTATAGCCTTATCAAGGCCAGGCCACCATAAATGGCTGCGTGCAAGCGCCTTCATCCTGACTATCCCAGGATGTCCCTCATGCAGAGAGATTAAGATTCTAGACCTCAATGAGACTGGGATCACTACCCTATTGCCCCATAATAAACATCCCTTGAATGTAGACAATTCATGCCTCTTCTTCCAGAACCCCTGGAACTCTGTGTCAGGGCACGTGTCAGGCCAAACTGACAATACCCAAGTCAACACACGTGTAAGAGTGTGATCAGTGGCAGTTTCAGCAGCCACATCCCTAGCATTGAGGGGAGACTCAGGCAACTCTTGAATGGACAAAATATTTATTGCAAGAGCAGGCTCCAAAATTGGCAGAGGCAATCTACTCAGGCCATCAGCATGGCCCATTTCCTTTCCAGGTTTGTGCACCAGCGGGTAGTCATATGCTGACAAAAAAAATGGACCATCTCAGCATACAGGGGGAAAGTATATGAGGGGTCTGTTTGGTCATGGTAAACAACCACAGCAGTGGCTTATGGTCAGTGTAGACCATGAAATGGCAGCCATATATGAAATCATGAAATTTCCTAATATCAGCCACAATGGCCAGCGCTTCCCTATGAATCTGGGCATAATTACGCTCAGCAGAAGACAGTGTTCTAGAATAATAAGCCACAGGGACCTGTGTCCCATCATCCATCAGATGGCTAAGAAATGCCCCAACTCCGTAAGGAGAAGCATCGCAGGCAATGCAAACAGGCAGCTGCTCACTGAAGTGAGCTAGTACAGCATTGGAAGTAAGCAAGGCTTTAACCTCATTGAAACTTTTTTCGTGGACCTTAGTCCACTGACAACAGGCCTGTTTGTCTAAGAGCCTATGCAAGGGTTCAGCTATTGCAGCTTTATGTGGCAGAAAGCATGGTAGAAATTCAAAAGGCCCAAAAAGGCTTGTAGCTCGCCCTTAGACTTAGGGCTTGGGGCCTGCTGGATGGCTTTTAATTTAGCTTCAGAAGGATGAATGCCCTGAACATCTATTCTGAATCCCAAAAAAATCAGTTGAATTTACACCAATCTTACACTTGTCCTTTTTTAACTTAAGGTCTGCTCTTCTAAAACGAAGCAAGACAGCACTTAATCTTTCTGCCAATGATTGAAATGATTCCCCAGCAAAGAGGACATCATCAAAATATGGACAGACTCCAGGAACACACCTCCATGTGTTATCCATGACACTTTGGAATATGCCAGTGGCTACATTCACCCCAAACTGCAGTCTCTTTACTTTAAAAGCTGCTCTATGGGTCACAATTGTCTGAGCTTCAGCAGCAGCCTCATCAACAGGCAACTGTTGATAGGCCTGTGCCAAGTCAAGTTTCACAAAAATGCACCCCCCCTTTCAGGGAAGCCAGAATGTGACTCACTACTGGTACTGGATAAGCGTGTTGCTGTAGTGCCTTGTATAGTGTGCATTTGTAATCTGCACAAATACGTATGTCCCCATTAGCCTTAAGAGGCGTTACTATTGGGGTCTCCCAAGGACTAGAATCAACAGGTTCTAAGATGCCCTGCTGGAGCAATTTATCCAATTCAGCATCAATCTTGCCTTTGAGGGCAAAAGGTACCCTCCTAGGCTTGATCCTACTGGGTACTATGGAAGGATCTCAACGCAATGAAACTGGAGGCCCCTTGTAGGATCCAAGCTCAGAACTAAACACATCTGCAAATTCTTTGCAGACTTCTGCAAGTCTTAATGTTTGCAAATGGTGCAGCCCCGTGACCTGGATTCCCAGAGCCACAAACCAATCGAGTCCAATGAGACTCGTGCGTTCATCCCCAACAACCAACACATCTAATGGACCCTCAAAATTCTTGTACTGTACCTTAAGGGTGGCCTCCCCCTTAACACACACCTTAGAATTCTGAAAGTCTGTGAGTTGGATGGCCTGAGTTTAACTCGAAGGCCACAGCTGCTACAAATCTTCCTGAATATGTTGAGGGAAATTATGGAAAGAGCAGACCCAATGTCCAATTCCATGGATAAAGGAACCCCCTGTAACCTTACTTTAAGGGACAGTTTGTTCTTTAGGGTTTTATGTGTGCCTGTCCTTAAGACACTTCTACATGTTGCACAGAAACCCACCCTATTTTGGCTGGGGACCCTGGTACCTTTCAGATGCAATTCTTCTCTAGGTTGTGTCTTCTGATGACTAAACAGACGGATGTGATGTGACCTTGCCTACCGCATGCTCTGCAAATGGCGGAACGGAACCGGCAATCAGCTCTTTTGTGGTGTCCTCTGCATGCGAAGCATTGAAGGGCTGTTGACGCCTTTTCTGCTCGCTCCTTCTGTCTTCTTCCGACTGCCTGGTAAAACTTGTCCACCTCATCTTCAGGAACTTCTTCCGACTCTTCTCGCACATTCTCCTGGTGGACAGAAACAGTCTCCGGAGAGTTTCTAGTGGGCCGCATGGTCTTTACTGCCCCTCCTGCTGCTTCCTCTGCTGTAACCTCTCACAGAGCATCTTGGAATGAGACATCTTCCTTAGCAAAGATCTTTTGCTATAAGTCTCTATTTCTCAGCCCACATACGAAACGATCACACAGACTTTCTTCTAAGTCTTTAAACTCACACGGTCTGGCTGCTCTTTTCAAGGCCGCAATAAAGTCCTTCGCAGATTCTCCTGCCTTCTGATCCCTCTGTTCGAACGTGTGTCTCCATGCAATGATGGACAACGTGGGCTGGAAGTGCTCTTTTAGAAGCTTCTTTAAATCTGTGTATGTTACACCTTCCAGAGAGGCAGGGGCCACTAGGTTTTCAGCAATCTCAAAAGTCTCTTGACCGCATACACACAACAAGGTGGCAACCTTTAGCCCATCTTCACGAATTTGGTTGACTCTGAAGTAGTTCTCCACCCTCGCAATGTATGACTCCTATTTTTCTGGGTATGAGACGTCAAATTCAGACAAGCGGTGAATCTTCACCATAGTAGCTGGCGCCACCACTCGCTTCTTCAGGGAAAGGGTCTTTCAGCCAAACTCACCCTCCAGTGACGCTGTGCTGGCAGGATGGCTGCTGATGTTAATGCCGTCTTCCCTCTGCAGGACTTCTTTTGGGTGAGTCTTATAGCTTCTTTTTGTTTACCATTTGAAGCATCCCACCTTCGTCACCAGTGTTAAGTCCTTGAAATGAAGGAGAAGAAAGAGGACACATCTCTTGTAAAACAACTCTCTTTAATGTGCTTCGTCAAAACTCCAACAATGAACAGAGGCACGCAGGCCTCCTTTTATATGCCCAGATCCCTGGACAACATGGATACATACTCAGGCATCTTGCGCACCTTGCGCACGCATGCAAAGCCGGTGCCAGTCTGGTCCTGGGCAGCTTTTGCAAAGCCCCGGGACCCTTGCAACGTCCCAAGCCTGCATCTGCAGGCTCAGGACACAACCTGATCCAGGATACCTTTTTATATTCCTTCCATTGACCTCTGGAATTTAGCTTGTGCTTCAAACTATTAATCATCAAATTCCAGTCTAGATTAACAATTTATTCAATATACTTCTGAATATACAGTAATACCCCCACCTGCCAATACTATTACCCCTAAAATATATATATATTACCTCATTTTTAAACAGCATGGAAGCATTTGAGAAGTACAAAAATAGATAGATTACTAAGAACCTTGTCCAATAATCCTTTCATTGTTCTGTCATTAAGTTGTATCTGACTCTTCACAACCCCATGGACCATAGTACACCAGGTCCCCCTGTGCTATATTGTCTCCCAGAGTTTTCCCAAATTCATTTCATTGTGCCAGTGACACTAATCATTTCATCCTCTGACGTCTCCTTCTCCTTTTGCCTTCAATCTATCCCAACATCAGGATCTTTTCCATCAAATCTTGTAGAACTAGTCAATTAGTTTGTTTTGAATTCAAATTGTTCAAGTGTCCCACACCACAATGAATTATTTAGTTCCAGTAATATCAGAGATTGGAAAAGAGAAGCTGGGGCTGCTATTTATTGATATTTACATCTTTTCAAATAATTTCCAGAGGAGATTTTTTTTTTAAGGTATAAAGGTGTACCCAATATCTGTTTACAATTTCTGAGAAACATAAAGATATGCATGTTTTTAAGAAGAAAAATGATAATAATTTCTGCAAGTGAAGCTATACCATATTTGCATAACTGAAATAGTAGCAGATATGTGGGATTTTTCCTATAACAATAGGAGCAGTGCTTTTTTTGTAAAAAAAAAAAAAAAAAAAAAGGTGCCAGAACTCACACACGTCATACAACCCGCCTTGCCTACCCTACAAGGCTCTGTCCAAAAAAGGTGCCAGGACTCACACATGTCATACAACCCGCCTTGCCTACCCTACAAGGTTCCAGCCAAAAAAGGTGCCGGAACTCCGTTCTGGGCATTCTGTGACAAAAAAAGCCCTGAACAGAGGTTTATATTATATGATTATTATCAAAGGTAGGATTTCTTCTACTACTCTATCCATTTCCAACACCGACAGGGCAAAATGGTGGTTGGTATCAATCTGCCTGTTCACATTAGCTTAGAAGTAAAAAAAAATAATTCTGAATCAAACATTTACACTGTACTCACTCTACATAGTTATCCAAGAATTCTGTCCAGTATTCTCTGCAGTAGGGATCCCTAACCCCCAGGCTGCAGACCAGTTTGTGGCCTGTTAGGAACCAAGCCATATAGCTGGAGCTAAGCGGTGGGTGAGCCAAACTGCACATGAGCAGTTTCTAAGTTGTGCATTCTCTACCTTCCCCTGCCCATGGAAAACTTGTCTTCCACAAAACCATCCCTAGTGCTAAAAAGATCTGGGAGAGCTGCTCTGTAGCATTATGAGACACTGTATTTCTGGATTGCAGGCTTTCTGGATTGTATTTGTTACACTTGGTTTTATATGTCTGCCACTATTGCTTAATTGTATTGTTAGAATGAACCAGAAAACTAAGATTACACAGGATTAACTAGAGTGAATCTGATGTCAGTTTAGTCATTCTTCATTAGAACTGACAATGGATAACAGAGGAAAAGAGATAAAATGTTACCATAATTGGAAATGGCCAAATTCTCACTGTATACTCACTATGTAGCATAGTGAAATTGTATTGGGCCAGCATCATGTAAAATGATACACACAATTCTAGTTTCCACAATTCCAGTTAACCAACTTGCAGCTAAAGCCAAGAAATACTATTTTGATCACTGTTAAGGAAACTTTTAATCCAAGTGAAAGGTTACCCCAGCAGAAACCTAAATCATTAAATGTATGGAACAAGGTTTTGTGCAAGCTGATATATTATTTGAAGTAAACCCTGTGCACAGTTACTCAAAGCTAGTAAAAACTGCATTTTGAGAGAAGCAATTTTAACAAGACCTTTGAACAAAATTCCTCTTCCAGTTCTGCAAAACCAATTACATAGATCCTTTGGACAGCTCTGCTTTATACTGACAATAAATGGACCAGAGAAAACAGCAACACAGCAAAAATGATTGGAAAGAGATGGTTCCCCATATGTAAAAATGTACATAGTTTGGCCAGTATTTGCAGAAGCAGTTAAAACCTTTTTGAAAAAAAATTGAAAAGCTTCATTATAAGTGTTCTTTAAATAGTAAGATTATTTGTAAAAGAATGTGTCCATTTATTTATGCAATTATGCATATTAATGCATATGCAGTGCACTTAAATATTTTCTGTTTCTATGCTACTTCTGATTTTTTAGTACAGTGTTTCTCAGCCTCGGGAACATTAAGATGTGTGAACTTGAAGCTGAAGTCCACATATCTTAAAGTTCCTAAGATTGAGAAACACTGCTTTAGTGTCAGGCAGAGTGGCCCAGCAGTGTTGAAATAAATTAATTAGTATTCTTCAGAATTACACAAATATCTTATCTCAGTCTCAAATGTTTTCTACTGCTTTTTTAAAATCACATGACTCAATCAAACCTATCTACAGGTAGTCCTCAAATTACGAGCATAATTAACCCCCGAATTATAGCTGTTAAATCATTGAGATCATAAACTGAGGCAAAGTTAGGGCTACTTTTCTATAGTTGTTAAATGAATCCATTTTCCTCAATGGGTGCCTTTTGCTGGAAATCGGAAGGAAACACTGGAAATTGGCAAAATTCACTTAACAAATGAAATTTGGGGCTCAATTGTGGTTGTAAGCTGAGGACTACACCCACACACAAAAACACACAAATACATATACACATACCCACTGTACACACACATATACACAGTGTACACATACACACACAACAGTGTGTGGATGCATTTTGTTTTTTGCAGAAAGCACAATCACTTGCACAATTACTTTCAAAACTATAATTTCAGCCAAAAAGCAAAAACTCATGTACCTGGGAATGGAATTTGTTGGATAGAACTGCCATTTATTGGTAGAACTGGCATAGCATAGCATCCTCTTCTACGATTTGTTTATCAACTACTGAATTCTGCTTACAAGATTGGAGTGTCCAACCTTGGCAACTTTAAGACTTGTGATTGCAACTCCCAGAAGGACTGGCTGAGGAATTCTGGGAGTTGAAGTCCGCAAGTCTTCAAATTGCCAAGTATGGACAGCCTTGCACTAAATCTATTCTCTGCTATTTTCTTGGCTCTTGTTTCTGTCCAGAGCAAAAGCAATGGAAGACAGATAACAAGAGCAGAGCTCTAACCATATTTAGGAAAGGCCATAAAGCATAATGGGATTTAAAAAAAAAAAAA
Source organism: Crotalus tigris (assembly GCF_016545835.1). Classification (NCBI taxonomy): domain Eukaryota; kingdom Metazoa; phylum Chordata; class Lepidosauria; order Squamata; family Viperidae; genus Crotalus; species Crotalus tigris. Next base: position 63,826 of record NW_024096596.1, read on the forward strand.
AAACATCTGTGGCTGTTTCATTTTTGCTTGTGTGTGGACTTCCTTGCAACTTTCTACCCCACTTTGCCTTTTCTACAAAAATGAAACAGCCACAGATATTTTCTACAAAAATATGTCTAGGGTATATTTCACAGAATCTGAGAAACAAAAAAAAGGCATCTAGTTATCGTTCTCATTTTAATCTCTAGGTGAACTAGACATTCCTGACAATTTGCGGAATTTGATCTTAAAGGCAGGATGAGCCAGCATGTAGCAAACCTATCTGCCAAATCTCAATATATATATTTTTGCCAAGGTATCCAGGTGTTCCATTGTGTTATTGTACAAAACTAACTTTTTTTTCTCCTCATCATTTTTGAAGAGATGATCCAAAATGTTTCAGCTACATTTTGTTGAAACATGTTAGGAAGTGAATGTATTATCTCAGCCCCAATAGGTCTTAATAAGCCTTACACAACTGTTTAGGCATTTATTCTATTAACGGCTGTTCATTCCAGTCGCTACACCTGAATATTCATGATCTTCCTATTCCCAGTGGTTCGGTGTAGCAGCTGTTGGAAATCCACACAGCAAATGTTCAAGAGAGTTCCACAAATATAAACACCCTCACAGCTAAATGTTTGGGGCCCAGGCACCACCAAGGAGAGACATGAAACATTTATGTAGAGCGGGTTTAAGATTTTTTTTTTTTTTTAAGAAGACAGCATTTATAAACAACATTTATAAAGCTTAAATAGCTTTTGCTCTTTCGGGAGCAATTCAGCCTGATTTGGGAATGTTTCACTAGGGAGGAGAGAGAGTTTACATCTCACTAAAATGTTCATTCTTCTATTACACTGAATTACGCTTGGATTCTGATTTTTATTTTATTTTATTTTATTGTTTTAATATATGCCAAAGGAAAGACTGTGTGAATGTCAAAAGACAAAGGAAAAAAGAGAAAGTTAAAAAAAAAGGACCAATCAGTGTAATAATGAGAGAATTCAGTATTCATTGCCATATAGATATTTAGAGCTGAATAATGGAAAGAAGGGTTGAGGATGCCCCTATGCCAAGTGAAATATTCTGATTTCTTTAACAAGGATTTTTCTTCTCATGATAGTCTCTTGGTTGGCCCAGCAATTATGATTGCTCTATTTTCACCACTTGATCACTGATGATTATTATTCCTACACGTCCCTTCATGTCATGTAAGTATAGATGACAATATGTTCAAAGATCCAAATTTCCTGTGATAGCCTTCTCCAATTTGAAGAGCTTCTTCCATATCATTTGAAGAGACCTCTCAAACAATTGTTTTGAAAACATCTAATGACATATTTCCCCACCACCACCACCATCATACTGTGTTTATGAATTGGAGCATATTTTGAATTCTTTCCCCATTCTCCAACCCTACTTTGATATGTCTAACTATTTGAAAATATTGTTTATGATAGGTTGGATATTGAAAAGGTCTTTAAAATCCAGCTTCATTTAATTAATACTTAGTTCATAATAGGATACATATTTTTTTCAAAAAAAGTTGTCTTTGTTATTTGTAGCTACTCGATTAGGAAATTTTGTAAATTTCTTTTTAAAGGGTGTTTTCTCGTCTTTAAAAAATAAAATCCATGTTACTTTTCCTCGTCAGTTCTTCTTCCCACCTTTTATCCTTTTTTTGTCTTGGAATCTGGCTTGGATCAGGGCTGGTGATGTTTACGAGTTAATAACAAATACTCAAATGCAAATAATGTAATATATTATTTTGATCCCCATTCTCCAAGACTTTAAACTTCAGCACTACAAATCATGTTATTATTTTTGCCTTGATAACCACCCAGGATTTTTGCTACTGTATACCACTCCATTAGAGCTATCCAAGTTTTTAAAGAGCCAGAGGGAGAGAGGAAGCTTTCTTTATGACAGTATACAACTAAATTTGCATAATTCTGCTAATTATGCAGCCAATTCTTAATGCTATCAAATACTAAAAGCTGGTTTCTTTCCACATTTGAAAGAATGTGATTTCCACATTTAACATTCTGTAAATGTAGAAAAATTATCGTTTCAATATTCTGTATCATTCATACTGTAAGATTTGTTGTTGCTGTTGGTGTTGTTGTTACAAAAAACTACTTGGGAAAGTTAGCTATCATGGTATTCTTACCAAGGAAAGTTTAAGCTGAGTTTATAACAACTCTGGGCTTTTAGTAATAGAGTAGGAAAGGAATTGTTCACACACAGACCTGACTTCTGTGAACAGTAACGGTTCCAGGGTAATAATGAAATAATCTATTTTTGCCAGATGAAAGAAAAGGAGATCAGGCATGTAACATGAGCTGAAATTCATAACGATGCCAAAAGCTTATAATGAAAAATATCTAAAGAATTCAAGACTTTCTTTGTTGGATATGAATGATTTCTTTTTTCTTGTGAAAAGTCTATGAAGAACTTGAGAAGAAGGGGCTGGGTGGATTTTATGAGAAAAACCTCTGTTTGGGAAAGAACGTCTGGTGTTAGGTTGCAAGCCTAAGTAAACACATCTCACTGTTACGTAACAAGAGGCTCAGATGAAAGAGGTCGAAAGAATGATGCACGGCAAGCTTGAAAGTTTTCATCTTTTGTCTCTTTTTAGCCCAGAGAGGGGGGAGAAAGGGGTAGCAAAAATAAAATCAAAACGGATCATTCAGTAAGAGATGCTTGGCAAAGCTAACTTTCCCTTGAAACCCGGTCAAATTTAGTTATTCATAATATAATTTTTCATAGAATACATGACTTTAGCATTTCCACTTCAGCCTGTAATTCTCACTCAAGTGAGCACTCCTTCAGGCACATGCCACAAATAATTGAAACCATCCACTTTCAGTGTATAAAGTGTTTTACTTGGACATAATATGGTTGTTTCATTTTGTACCTCTCTCTGAATATTTCTGACTGGGCAAGAAAAAGGGAAGGGAGGGGGGACAAAATATTTCAGTTTTTCTGTACTCTGTTTTCTTTTCTGCCTTTTTCCTGGCATCAGTCAAGGGTTGGGTTGGACACCTGCTGAAACTGCAAACTATTCAAGGCCCTGCTAATGATTACTGCTGCTCAGGAACACATTCATGATTTGTTCTGTGCCATTTACCCTAACCTCAGGAATATCTGATCCTCCCTTTCTTCTCTGAAGACCTTTTTAATTTTAGATGTTTGAACTGTTATTATTTCAGGTGGGCGTAAACAACCTCAAGGTGGCCTAAGGAAACATTTCTAGGAGGACTATTGGGGTGCCCCTCATTGCGAAGGGGTACATCCTATATGTACATGCAGATGGATATGGTGGAGATCTCGGGGGGGGGGGAGGTTCTTTGTTTTTCAGTACTGACATGCCTATTTTACAACTTCTCCTAGAAACACTTTTTGAAACACTGTATTTCAAACGTAATTGAAAGATGGACAACTCATAGTTCAGTCCATAGTTAGAAAATGCTGATTACACTGAATTCCATATCCCTTCAGGGTATCTATGCAGGGGGTTTATGACATCACTGGGTAGGTCAAAACAAATGGTAAGAGCTGCAGAAGCCTAACTGCAGACATCTGTATCTTTTTCTCAGCACAGAGGTGCGGCTAACTGTCCATGGAAAATGAGAGTCATGTTTTCTTCCATTGCTCAGTTTCTGTAATTATCTCTGTGAATGACCTTGGAAGACAGGCAGAATGATCCACAGCCTAGACAACAGTCATACAAAAAAGGCCTTGAAGAAGGCCTGTGCCGGTGATACTGTTACAAAAATGTCAGTTTAGCACAAAAAAGACAGGATGGGAAGAAACTCCAGATTGCCCAGCTTTCATTGTCTTTAGTGCAAGATAGAGGGAAAGAGAAACTTTGTCAGGTTTTCAAGATGCTTTTATTATATCTTATGACCCTAAAGTAATGTCCCCAGTAATTCTTATGGTGCCTAATTAATGATCGGGTCTATCTCAAAGAACTGGCAGTGTGTGTGTGTTTGTTTGTGTGTGTATATATAGATATAGAAGTTTGCCCAAAGTTTAGTATTGTTCAGGAATCTGTATGTGTCTCAAAAGTACAATAACATTTAGAAAATATCATTTCTTCCTGACATCTCCTGTGCTTTTTTCCACATATCCAACTACTCTTGCCCATCCACTGGTCTGTCTCATTCTAGATCTCTCCTTCCCAACAGTCTATATTTCTTTAAGGCTGTTTTTGGAAAAAAGAATACCATTAATTATTCATTCTACCAAAATGATGATGTTACTTTCTTCAATCTTTGAATTATAAATCCAAAGAGGGAAAAATGGGAACAAAAGTATTGGTATTTTCTATTTGTACAAAGTTTACCGTACTCTTTCTGATAGTCTGTTAATTATTTTTAAGAGAATAATTCTGATTCTAGGCTAGCTAACACAGAACTAAAATATTGTGTAGACGGTGATGATGATGATTAAACATAAACCAAGATAGTGAAGGGTAATGGCAAGAGATTATTTTTCTTCTGCAAAACTTCAGAATGGTGTGCACCTTTCCTATTAGCTTCTAAACTGTCAATGCTCATTGAATTTATACTTTGTATAATTGGCCTTAATCTCCTTCATTTTGATAGGAAGCTGAATTAGTGATCAGCAAAAAGTGCATTATGTTGAAGAGAAAGGATGTATATGTTAACTTATGCATACAAGAAAGAATGTCACATTTCATTTTAGCTGCTCAGTACCTTAAAAATCCCAGTTAAACTTTATACACAACAAAACATGCATTTGTTGCTTGCCTGTGTACATATCCAAGTGCACAAATCTCTGTGATTTACACGTACACAGAGGCAGATAAATCTTCTTTCTTTCAGTGACTACTGTCTAGAGAGTGAAATAAGAAATAGTCCGTTGATTAGTAGAGTGATTAAAAGGATCATCCTAATTCCCACCTAGCCAGGCCCAGACCTCAATAATAAACACTGACTGGTTTAATATGAAGAAAAGCAAGATTTACTAGACACATCTGCTTTTCATTAGAGAGAACAGAAAGGAAATAAAAAAATGCTGACCTACCCAGTCATGGGCCACTGTGCTTTTGATTCCAACACTAACACAGAAACCTTGGAAAGCAGACCTTTGCAGGAAAGCAACATCTCCCTCTTGAAATCACTGAAATAAAACTGGCATCTTGAGTCTGTGTCAGTATATTACACATACTCTGCAGCTGATGGGATATGAAGAAGTACTATGTGGAGATGCAAGCTTGTTTCATACAATTAGTGGGTTTTCTTTGTTCACATGAAAAAGTGATCAAAATATCTTTAGTGATCCTATCTCTAGAGAATGCTACACAGGTATTCCTTAAGTTACAACACTTCACTTAGTGACCGTTCGAAGTTACAACTGCACTGAAAAAAGGGACTTACGACCAATTTTCACACTTATGACTGTTGCAGCATTTCCATGGTCATGTGATTTACATTCGGATCCTTGACAACTGGTTCGTATTTATGACGGTTGCAGTATCCCGGGTTCATGTGATCATCTTTTGCGAGCTTCTGACAAGAAAAGTCAATGGGGGAGCCAGATTCACATAACAACCATGTTACTAATTTAACAACTGCAGTGATTCACTTGACGAGTGTGGCAAGAAAATTTGTAAAATGGGGCACAACTCACTTAACAAATTTCTCACTTAGCAACATAAATTCTGGGCTCAATTGTGGTCGTAAGTCAAGGATTACCTGTATATGGCACAGGTACAGCTAAACCTGTTAAGTTAGTATAATTTCTAAAATGATTAACTAACTAATTAACTACTGTAAGCTTTTTAAGCAAGCTGCTAGCTCAACAAAATGCTTATTCTTCTAGCATATTTGAAAGGGTTATGTGAAAGCTCTGATTGGGAAAAGGTTAGTACTTATGGACCTATCTGGTGATGATGGTAGAAAACAGGAAAAAATGTAATTTGGTAGGGAAGGGAAGTAGAAGGCATGAATTAATAAATCAAATGAAAAAGAAAAATAGGGATGCTGGGTGTTTATAAACTAGGAGAAAAGCGTAGGCTGGAGTGGTTCCGAATGGAGGTGGCCTGATCCTATGGAATGAAGTTGATGAATACTAGGAAAGTGAAGATGCAGGCTTAATTACAAATGAAAGGGCTAAAATGTAGTGTAAATTGGTGTGCTATAGCTTGTGGGTGCATATGTAAATAGAAACACTGAACTGAAACATGACTAATAAAAGCTGGAAAAATAAATGAAGGATACAAGAGTGATGAGAGAGTCTGTGGGTGAGGTAGATCATTATTTGGTAAATCAAGGGTAGGTCTGGGGCAAAAATATACATGAAGAATAAGAAAAGCCATGAACTAAATTGAAGTGAAGGAAGAATGACTCTAAGAAGGAAAAGGATGAGCCCTGTACAAAAAGAAATACTAGAAAACAGATTAATTTCATAACAGAATGTAAGTAAAGAGAAGGTTGCATGGGAGAGTTTAAAGAATTATGTGACAGCATGCCATACAAGTACTGGAGTCCATGGAAAATATGAAAAGGGATGATTGGTGCAAGGATTAAGTGCAAAAAAAAAAAAGATGAGAGAAAAATATTGCATAATGAGAGGGGGAAATAATTTCAAAGAATGCAATCAAAGAAATCAAGAAATGGTTAAAAGAGCCAGATAAAATTTAGAGCAATGTTGATGGAATTAAACTGTTTTGAAAATGGTGGGAAACCTCTGAGAGGAGAATCCAGCAATGTGATGAAATTGCCTTGGATGAAACTGAAGTAATAAAATGTTCATAAGAATGTGTCAGAATTATTTATGGGGATGATAAAGAGTAGAACTGAAGCAAATGTATTGGTTTCAAGAACCTTATCCAACAAAACACCTTTTTTAGAGCTAGGGTTGATGTTTCCCAACTCCTTAGATTTAAGTGGGAGATGTCCACATTGAAAACCAAGATTGTTCAAAAAAAATCTTGCCCTTTGCATGAGATACTGTTGACACTATCCAACACAGTATTTAAGTCCTTTCATAACAGTCAACAAGCCCTCATTTTTCCTTTATAGACATATCTCACCCAACAAAATGACTTGTCATGTTGCAGGTTTTGCATGGCAGTACTCAAGATCCATAAATACATACTATAACCAAGACTGGGTTAAAATACTTCAATTTATTGTTCTTTATCTGTACTGATCATTGGTCAAATAAACTACATCTTTTTAACTTCCACAAAAAATCAGTGAGAAGGAATTCATAAACATTGCAAGAAAGGCTGCAGGTGTTGATGGCTTAAAAGGAGAAATATTAAGATGTAGATGTGATTTGCTTATGGAGGGCCATGTGACTCATTTAACATGGCATTTTTAATGGACAATTGGAAAAAAAATAACATCACTGTTTTCCCAAACAAAGGAAAAGGTAGCAAGAGTGAATATAATACTTCAAGTAGATCAATTTGGAGAGAGTGTATAGATGATATTTTTTGCTCTTTAGCAGGTCATTGTGAAATGAAAGAAATGTATTATAGGTTCACATAAGATAAATAGCCTTGATTTATAGGATGCTTCCCACACAAATGAAGTTGCAGTCTGTTAAATGTGTAAAATGCAGTGCGATTAAATACAAGATTAAATGGAATATTTGAAGATCAGGGAATAAGAAAAGGATGTATGATCACCATTTAATATATCGACCAGTACATGCAGAAAGAATTAATAAAACCACACCATACTGCATCCAGTTTTGGTCACTGCATTACAAAAAAGATGTTTAGATTTGGGAAAAAGTGCAGAGAAAAGTAACTTAAGTTGATTAAAGCCCCGGAGACTAAAACAAATGAGGAATGGTTGCAGGATTTGGGTATGGCCAGTCTAAAGTAAAGAAGGACTAGGGGGTAGTAGTAGTCCAGTGTTTGAGGGGCTGCCAGAAAGAAGAGGGGGTCAACTTATTTTCCAAAGCACCAGAGAGCAGGACAGGAAACAATGGATGGAAACTAATCAAGGACAGAAGCAGCCTAGAATTAAGGAGAAATTTCCTAACTGTGGGAACAATTAACTAGTGGAACTGGTTGCCATCAGAAGCTGTGGGTGGTTCATTGCTGGAGGTTTTTAAGAAGAGACTGGACAGTTACTTGACTGTAATGAGTTCTCCTGCTTAAGTAGAAGGTTGGATTAGAAGACCTCCAAGGGCCCTTCCAGCATTATTCTGAATTGAATTGAATTGTGATATTGTTATGTGTATGAGGAGACAGGAATGTGAATGTACTTTTGTATGCAGATAATGCCATGCCATTAGTCAGGAACTCTAATGATTTGCAATAGTCGATATGATAAAAGGAATAATGGACTCGGAAACTAGTATATCAAAGGACAAGGTTTGGCATAAGGGAGATGGAATAAATGATTGTATGTTGCAAAAGTAAGTAGACGTCTATCTTAGTTTAAACCCCACCTCCAGTAGAAGCAACTGGTCTTCCTTATCTCTCCCACACAGCTGTGCACCAATTAATTGTTCTTTAAATCTTCTCAATTCTCTCTTTCTGGGATTTTACCAACTCCATCCAGTCTCAACCTTCTTGGTCATGCCCCCCCCCCCCCAACCATTCATTCCTCCTTCATATATTAATTTCATTATTTGATCCCTTTCGTTCTCTTTATAAGGCTGCAAATATTCTTCTGGACCTTTCTTGTTTCACTTTCTATCACTTTTTGTTGCTATTCGTTACACTGGATTTGTGTTTGTGAAGGTGCACCTGACTATTTCCCTAACTGGTAGCTTACCGGCCTATGTGTGTTTGATCCAATAACCAGACCAAAATCAATTGATTCGACAGCATACTAGAACAGCCACATTGGAAGTTAAGAATGGTTTCTCTCCTGACTTTCAAAATTATTCTAAAACTCTTTTGCACAACTAAGTAGCAGTATTTCTCTGACCTTAACTGAATTTGAAAAAGTAAACTGGATCAGAGCTACTTAATGTTTGACTGGGAAACCACCAAGATTCATTAGGGCTAACCAAAATGACAAAACATGTACCAAGATGTCACAATGAATCAAATTGATGTGATAATGTACTTATTTTGTGAGACTGTATGCAAGTATGAGAAGAGTTTGTACCACGATGTTACTGCACACACTTTTGTTACATGCCCCTCCCTTTGCATCCCTATATGCACCATCATATGTCAGCACTATAGATTATACTGGCGAGCTGGGGGGGGGGATGTGAATGGCAAATTGCTTCTGTTGTCAAAAAAACATACATGGATATAGTCATGTAGGCATGAAAGCCAACTGGGTGACATTGGGCCAGTCACTCTTAGACTAATCTACCTCGCAGGCCAGTTGTTGTGGAGAAAGTAGAATGAGGAAGACATATGTCCACTGCCTTGAATTATTTATAAAAAATAATAAAGGTGGGATTTTAAAAAAAATCTAATAAATAAAAAAGAGAATAATCATGGGTTGAGATGAGTTTGGGGGGGGGAACCCTGTTTTTTTTCTAGGCTGCTTTAGGCTCCACCATAATGGCAATTTTGCCTCTCAAAATATAAGAAACAATATCATTAATTTTCTATCATTCTGGTTAGAAGGGCTTTAGATGCATGGGGTTACCTAGTCCCAGAGGCAATCACAGGAGGATCAAAAAAAAAGTCAACATGGTAGCCCCAATCATGCCACTGAAGTCGTACTCCTTTATTGAGTATGTTCTGCATGTGCTATACATGTAAAAATGGAGCAAACGTTTGCTCGCATTTCTGCAGCTGCCATGTTGACTTTCTTGATCCCCCTGCTGATTTCCGTGCCCAGGTCCCCCTTGAAGACATTTTACTTGCAATGTTCAGGGTTTTTTGTTTGTTTGTTTGTTTGTTGTCATTTAAGCTGCCCTGGAATGAGAATTTTTACATTGTAAATGCCATTAGCATTCTTCTCTCCCAGCTATCGAAATAGACACAGGTAGCCCTCTACGTACAATTGAGCCCAAAATTTCTGTTGCAATTGAGACATTTGTTCAGTGAGTTTTGCCCCCTTTTACGACCTTTTTTGCCATAGTTGTTAAGTGAATCAGTGCAGTTGTTAAGTTGTTAAGTGACTCTGGCTTCCCCACTGACGTGGCTTGTCAGAAGGTTGCATGACCCCAGGACACTGTAACTGTCATAAACATAGAGTCAGTTGCCAAGCATCTGAACTCTGATCACGTGACCGTGGGGATGCTGCAACAATTGGAAGTGTGAAAAACGATCATGAGTCACTTATTTCAGTGCCGTTGTAACTTTGAAGGGCCATTAAACAAACTTGTAAGTCGAGGACTACCTGAATTGATGAACAGCTTGGAAAAAGAATGTGCTCTCTACTTGTGGGGAGCGCAGAATCCTCCAGAGTTTCCTGAAAAAAGTCCAGGAGATGAAGCCAACAGGGCTAGGGTGTATGGGATTTACTTATTGTTACTAATATTGTTGACTGGGTGCAGGTCAGAGAGTATAGTGGGACCTACCATGCAGCAAAGGTGATATAACCTCTCCACCATCTTTGCAACGCCAATGAAACACCCAGGAGGGATTTCCCAGATCGTTGGATGTGCTGCTGAACGCTGCTCAGACAAAGTCAAATCACTCTGTAGTTTTCTGGCATAATTTTGCAAAGTTTTTTCAGGGGAAAGATGTTCACAACTGTTTCCAATTTAGATGCCACAATTATTGCAGAAACTGTTGAGTTTACAGGGACATTATCTAGTCAGAGTTTGTGGGATAGGTTTCAGTTATTGTGGCCTGAGGAATTGAAAAATATACTTGTGGGAACTTGGCCAGCTACCTGCTCTTTGCTTTTATGGCTGTTAAACCCAAGCTGGAAGGATCCAAGCCGGTGGATCAAGGGAGAAGTCAATCATCTTTGTGTGAGAGAGTTGGTTGCTGCCTAAGGAAAAAAAAACTGGTTAGACCTCTTGAAGAGGCAGCTCCTCAGCTCTGATTTTTTTTTAAAGTTGCATTTCTTTGGAGCAATGGGCTAGAAAGATGTTTATTTTTACCCAAGAAGATTCCAGATTTTAACCCTTTCTACCCATGGTGATGGCTTACTGTTCAATGCAGAGTGTATTTATTGCAGCTCCTGACTGTTGCATTCCCCCATTTGTTTACCTCTTTCTAGACAGTAAAAGCAACAAAAGAATGGTGGGGTACCTCACCAGATTCTGACCATTTTTCCTGTCACTTGGGCTAGCAAGAAGTGGCAAAATGCTTGTCAATTTGGTTGAAACAACCAAAGCAGAGAGACATGTGTTTTATAGTTCCATCAATGAACATGAAAAAGAAAAAGAAAAATGAAGCCATTTCTCTCTTTCCACAGGTGAATTTGTAAGGAAAAAAAAAAATATTCCCATAGAGATCAGTGACCAGTGAGTGGAAGAGAAGGGCTGATCCTGCCATATGCCCAGTAACTCATTGCCCAGTAGGCAATGAACCAAACAGGGCAGTGCAACTAGAGGTGATGTGCAAGGGAACTATTTTAATTCTGATCCAATACTCAAGGACATTGTTATCACAAATTATTTATAGCTTGCCTATAAATACATGGCTTTGGGTGGAGTTAAAACAGAGGGGGGGGGGGAAGAGCAGCTAAGAACACTTATAAACACTCAAACTAACCCAAAGCTATCTGAGCCCCAGACCATCTCACAAAGCTGGGTTTTTTTTAGTGCCTTGTGAAAGGCCAGGGGGCCAAGGCAAATCTAATTTCTGTGGGGATGAAGTTCTGGGGAGGCACTGTAACAAAGACCCTCCTCTTGGGTCAGAATAACAGTTGGAAGGGACCTTGAAGGTCTTGTTGTCCAACCCTCACTCAAGCAGGAGACCTTATACCATTTCAGACAAATGACTGTCCAGTCTCTTCTTAAAGACCTCCAGTGATGGGACAACCACAACTTCTTGAGATAAGCCAGAAAATACTTTTAGTTTGGGTCTCTCCTTGATTAGCTTCTATCCGTTGCTTCTTGTCCTCTCTTCTGGTGCTTTGAAAAACAGGTTGACCCCCTCTTCTTTGTGGCAGCCCCTCAAACATGGAAATACTGCTATCATGTCACCCTCTAGTCCTATATTTCATTAAACTAGGCATACCCAATTCCTACAACTGTTCTTCTAGTAGGCGAAACTCTTGCGGTGATACCTCTGTTCTATGCCAGCTTCTTTCTTCTAGTGCAAATTTGCCTTTGAAGGTAATTAAATACTTATAGTAACATAAAGGAGAGTTTATAAATCAATGGGCTAGCTGTTTTAAAATTGTTGCCTGGATTATTTTTTCTTCCTTTTTTTATTTAATAGGCATAAAAAATACACACAATATTTTCTTCTTTTACTCATCGTAGGAATAAAATAAGGTTGCTCCCGAGCAAAGGGTAACAAATATTAAGATTGTTCCAATTTTTTCTTTCTAAAAAAAAAATGGTTCCTTCACTTTCCACTGGGTTGATTTTCTCAAATGTAACAGATTGGCTTCTGTTAGATGACACAACTGTTTGCAGCTATTTCCAGGACTAATCCAGATGTGAAAAGCATTGAGCAAAAGACCTGAAGAAAGAAAATAAAGAAGGAAGTGTCATATTGTGGTTTGTATACGAGTAGTCCTTGACTTATAACTGTTTAGTGATCATTCAAAATTTCAATGGCACTAAAAAAAAGTTGACTTACCATCAGTACTCACCCTTACAACTATCACAGCATACTCACAGTCACATACAGCAATCAAAATTCAGGTGCTTGGCAACTGGCATGTATTTACGATGGTTGCAGCATCCTTGGGTCATGCGATTTCCATATGTGACTTTCTCAGCTGGCTCCTGACAGGCAAAGTCAAGATTCATTTACAGCCAGATTCATTTACAGACCATGTGATTTACTTAACAACTGCAGCGATTTGCTTAAAAAGGTGGCAAAAAAGATTGTAAAATTGGGTGTGCCTTGGTTAACAATGGAAATTCTAGTCCCAGCTGTGATCATAAATTAAGAACTGACTGTAGTACCCTACATGAACCATGATTCCATGGCTTGTTCAGCTCAAAGAAGCCATTTCTTATCCTGTAAACCTATCTATAGTCTCTCCTATCCCTCCACTTGCAGAGAGGAAATATTTAAACATACAGTAGAAGGAAAAAAAATAATAAAAAGCTTTCCAGGTTGGCTAAAAAGTTGTACTGCAGGGTTCAGGCTCACAAAAAGCAATACAATGCACAATACAGACAAGGCTCCTTGACTGCAGAATTTGTCAATGTATACATTGTGCTGGGACAGAAAATGTCTGGGGCAAAACTGGTGTGAAATTTTTACCTGGCTGGCTGGGGAATTCTGGGAGTTGAAGTCCAATGGTCTTAACATTGCCAAGGTTAAACACCACTGCTTTAGACTCTTCCTCTAGTCTAATGATTGAATAAGACATTGAATTCACCTGAAATACACGCTGAAAATGCCAATGAAAAAGACTGCAAATTGACCTTATTTAAAAACAGAGGTCAATATTTGTTTTGGAAAGCAAAAATATGATCAAAGGTCATATTCCTCCATTTGTAAGTAATATTCACTCAGGATGATAATGATTTTCTAAAAATAAATTAAAATTATTTTAGATTTTTTAATGCAAATTACTAGAAAGGTAGCAAAAGAAATCCATAAGAAAATGAATTTTTTGCTGTATCATTTTTTTTTTACAATTGAGTTGTTTTATTTAACATGGCAGCTCAGTATTATTTCTCATGCACAGTAGATTGTTGCTTGTTTAGACAGGTTTAAACATAAGGTGAACCTTTTCTATCGTTTGAATATTTTAGGTTGATAACATTTCATCCCAGCGATATACAGAATACTATTCCTTTTTAGTAATGATCTGAAATTTCCCATAAGAGGATTAACAGCCTTGATCTCCCCTCTATATGAAGACATAAATAAATTAGCATCCTGTGTGTAGAACATTCAATTTTACAGTAGGTGGTGTTCTTGTTACGCTTTCATACATGGCATGCTAATTAACTATCTTAAAGAGAACATCATTAAATTATTCCCTCAACCCGCTTAAAACATTTCAATGTTTAATGTACTCCACCACTTCAATTATATTTAGAAAGAATAGCATAACCACAGCTTTCTTCCCTAATGGCTTTCAGAATAGATTTTATATTTTACTGTGGACACAGAAGAAATTTGAGAACAGAAAGAGAAGCCTGTATTCCATCTGTGATATTTAAACTAAAACTGTCTAAGAAAATTCACAAAGGAGAAAGCCTTTTGTCTGTCCGAAAGTGTTCACTTATTTGCAAAAATGCTAAGTGTAACTGATGCAAAAACTCGAGTTTTTTTAAAAAAAAAAAATTAGAAAGATACTTACCGATTTGGAGAAAGATGCCTGAACTTTTTTTTTCTTTTTCTTTTTTAACTGTTCTCAAAGGTATTACAAGCATGTTGAGGGAATGCTTTGGAGAAGATAAATGCACAAAAGCTCCTTTGTTGACATATCTGAAATTAAGTACCAAGAGACAAAAGGGGCTAGGATAGTGTGGCTAGTCTGTATATTATAACATGGTTTTCATTTTAATTCTGAACTAGGAGCAAAGGGGAAATACTTGCCTTTAACTCTTTCCTGGTAGAGTCTGATATAGAAAGCTGGTATTTTATACCATCTCACCAGACCTTGTAGCTCCAAATAAAGATATGCTGCAGTGCAGTATCCCAGCCCTTACCAAGCACATCTGTTTGCTGGCTGAATAGGGTAGAATTTCTTGTCAGGTGGATTTAGTTTGAACACTTTTCTTGGGTAGTAAATAGGACTTAGCAATAGCACTTAGACTTATATACCACTTCATAGTGCTTTACAGCTTTCTCTAAGCAGTTTAGAGAATCAGCATATTGCCCCCAACAATCTGGATCCGACCTCGGCTAAATCAACTTTGAGCCGGTGAGAATTGAGCTGCTGGCAGTTGGCAGAATTAGCCTGCAGTACTGCATTCGAACCACTGTGCCATTACGACTCTTTTAACCCCTTAAGTAATTCTATATAAAGAGGAAAACAGCAACTGCAGTTTTGCTTTCATCCATTGCTCGTATCTGAGGGAAAAGATCTTAATATCATGTGAAAATACATAATTTTAGTTGAAAGAATTCTAAATAGTGTAGTCCATTAACTTCATATTAGAGAAGGGTAAGATTAAATCTGGGAATTTAGCATGTAGGAAAAATGCTGGTCCACTTCCTGATGAGGTGCTGATGACAGTGTAAGGCAAAGCCAGAGTCAAGACAGATATTGAGTGGCCACTGACTGCCTGACCATCAGTGGAAGGAATGTGGCAAATACTCTCCCAAACTCTGGAGAACTGGTTAGCTCCTGGTGCTGGAGGACTGGGCAGCCTTGTCTGGCATTGGCTATTTTGGCATTTTATTTGTCTGGGATGCCAGTTTGCTGGCAGCAGAAGCAGACAGGACCTCTGCCAATCCTGTCCTGAAGGCATTGCCAGAAAAAGACTGGCTGCCACTCAGAAATTCCCGGATCAGACTTTGCTGTAGGAACTTCCTATACTATCGAGGTCATTCTGAAGGTTGGCTTAGAGGAGGGTGATTATTTATTCTTTCGTCCTTTGACATAGCCTGGAACAAGAACACAACTTAGGATAGCTTGAAAGCCAGATTTTACCCCTGCAAAGCTCCTCGGAGTTGCTCCTCGCCACGGACGGAGATATCTCCCTGTCTCTGCTAAGGAGGCAGTTGAGGAGGCAGGCTAGGTATCCAGTATATACTGAAGATGGGAGTGGGCTGACTGGGGTGCCTGAGGGGCTTTGGAATCACCTGATTCATGATGGGGGATTGTGATAAATGATAAGTGATAAGTGGGCTTTCTGGGACAGAGGCTATTGTGGGAGAATGAAACTATAGTTGTGATGAGCAATGGAAGGTATGGTAGGAAGCTCTGGGTGGCTGGCATCCAGAGAAAGAGTTCACATCTTTGATTGTTGCCCGTTCAGCACCTTCAGCTTCAGCCTTCATCTCAAGAGCCAGAATATAAATCTTTGGAGCCCAGGAGTTTCAGATGCTGTTAAATGCAAGGCTTATCTGTAACAAATCCATATTCATCCATAAATTAATCTAAATGTTGGCAGAAGCTGTGAGAGTCTGGATGAAGAAAAGCAGGCTTTAGCTCAACTTTACCAAGACTTACTAGGGATTTTGCCTCAGCCCTACTCCCAGATCCCAGAACTGGAGATTTTACACTTTGGCCCTGGATGGGGTTGCATTTCCCCACTCATACCTAGTGTACAATCTTGAGGTCCTCTTGGATTCACGGCTCCTGCTCAAGGAACAGCTGCCAGCTCTAGTTAGGAAAGATTTTGCATAACTTCATTTGGTGGGCCAATGCCACCCATTCTGCGATGAGGACAACTTGTCGATCATTCATGCCTCTTGATTGGACTATTACAATACACTCTACACGGGACAGTCCCTATAAATTATCCACAGTTTTGACTGGTCTAGAATGCAGGAATGTAGATCATTATGGGTATAACTTGGCATATCCATATAACTCTGGTACTTTGCAAGCTGCACTGGGTGCCTCAGTTCCTGGGTGCAAATCAAGGTGCTGGTTAACTTCTATACAGCCCTACAGAGCCCAGGATGGCCGAGACTTCATCTGATGATGTCTCTGGGATCATTTTGGGTTTAAGAGCCCTGAGGAAATTGATAGGCTCAGCTCTGCCAGTTTCTGTTTGAATTACAGTCTCTCATGGCTAGTGAAGACTTTCCATGAGATGGCTGTTTTGCTGAGGAAGTTGTGTTTTCATTGGGACTGTAGTGTGTCCCTGCTCAAAAAGCTTTCACTCAATCTGATTCTTTTGGATACTTTAGGTCTGTCTATGCCTTTCCTTTCTACCCAAGTAGAAAACAACTGTATCCCCAGAGAGCCCTAGGGCCCTAGATTATTAGAAACTGCAACAGATTTCAAGCTAGGGTACATCAGAAAAACTAGATTGGTCATGGTTGCAGATGGAAAGACCAGGGTTGGGAGATTCCCACTAACATTGGAGTCCTTCTTGGCATCTCAGTAGCTTTCAATACTATCAACCATACTATGCTTCTGGAACATCACCGAATAACTGGACTCATCTTGCAGTGGCTCTTCTCCTTTCTGAAATGATGTTTCCAGTTGGGTGAGGGGAAATATATGCTTGAAAACCTCTACTTTGTGAAATGCCTCATAGTTGTATCCTGTCCCTACTTCTCCTTATCATCTACAAAAAACTGTTGGGGAAGAGCATTATGAATATGATGATTATATCCAGCTATACAGTTCAGCTCCAGGCTGAAAAAAATGATACGGCGGAAGTGCTGGTCAAGAGCCTTTAAGCCGGAAGGTCTGGATGGGGAGAAACAGACTCAGACTGAATCTCTCCAAGATGGATCATCTTAGGGTTCGTGGGCCTAACAAGTGCAGTGAAATACTGATTCTGAATGGGTTTGTATTCTTTCATTCAGAGTGGTTTGGGAGTCCTTCTATACTCATAGCTCCTGCTTAGTGAATGATTGGCAGGTGCGGCTAAATGGGCTTCAGCACTTTCTGTGCACTTATTGCATACTTTCCTGAATTGGGAGGACCTGCTCACAGTTACACATGTCCTAGTTACCTCTCAATTAAATAACTGTGGTACTCTACATGTGGCTACTCTTAAAGTACATGGGAAAGGTAGAGCTAGTACAGAATATGGCAATCTGGACAGAGATGAATGTATCCTGGCATACCCTGTGTCCTTGCTATTTTGGAAGCTGCACAGGTTGCCAGTTGGCTTCTGGATACAATTTAAAGCCCTGCTTGTCATCTTTAAGGCCCTTCATGCCTCCCAACTTTGTTAGGACTGCCTTCTCCTATATACAAGCCCACCCTACTTGTGCCAGCAGAGAGGGTCTACTATAGATTCTGTTAGTTAAAGAACTCTGACTTTTGGGATCTAGAAGAAGAACCTTCTCTGTCATAGCACCTGTCTTTTGAAACATCCTATTCTTAGGATAAGATCTGTTCCCATCTGCATATCCTTTCACAGGAGCCTGAAGACCTGGCTTTGTGGTTGGTCTGGGGACTAAATAGGAGAGTTTCACGCTGGAGGTGGCTGCTGGATTGATGGCATACTCCATCTCTCCCCCTCTCTGTTCTCCACCCATCCACTCAGCCACCATCTTTTTTATCATATCATATTATTAAGTAAATTAATAAACAAGCAAGCAAGCAAGCAGCAATGGATATATGTCATTGAATGAGGGATTATTAGGAAATATTTAGATTCAACTGAGAGACTGAAAAATTGTTGGGAAAGAAGACCATACCAAGTCACTTTTATACTGTTGCCAAGAAATCTACCTGAATGTATCCACAAAGCCACCTCCAGTTGAGCCTGACTCACAGGAATCTTTGCTTTCTTCTGCTAATCACTCCCACAGTATGCAATAGAAGTTAATCTACTAAAACAGTGTTTCCCAAACTTGACCATTTTAAGGCATGTGGACTTCAACTCCCAGAATTCCACAGCCAGCAATGCTGGCTGTGGAATTCTGGGAGTTGAAGTCCACATGCCTTAAAATGGTCAAGTTTGGGAAACACTGTACTAAAAGATCATATTGACCTTTGAACCCATTCCACCAAAATCCAACAATCAGCTTCATAATAAAATCTTACGCTCCACGCAGTTTTTATCGAGCCTCGACCAAGGTGGTCTGGTGGTCTGCCTTACAAGTAAACTTCTTTGAAGTTGAGTGGGGAATAATAGCAGGAAGCTGGAAAGGACATCCAGGATTTGAAAATATAGCTTAACTCCCAATACTCACTCAAGCCAGTACTAGACAAGGATAAAGTTCTCTACCAATTAATCATTAAGATTGTCCAACAAGTTTGAAAATAAGTAATTTAGTAGAAACTATGTGCAAGTAGACCTCACTTGTCAATTCCCTTGTTTGAAGGTATGATAGTGCTGAAAAAATAGTTCTGCAACCAAGGCACACATTTATGAACATTGCAGCATCCCTCATTCATGTGATCACCATTACCATCAGTACACATCCTGTCACTGATCTTGGTCTTAATTTGTTTCCCCATTGCAGATGGTGAGATTGAGTGGGAGGGATTAGAAGAGAATAAGTAAGCACACAATAAGAAACATATCAAGTGTTTGCTAAGTGCACTCGTGGCTGCTAGTACATTGCTTTCAATCTCTTCCCTACTGTGTTCCTGCTTACTCTCTTCTAATCCCTTCCTCTCCAACAACGGTAAATGCATAATTAATTTCCTTCTTGCTATATACTCCAGCACTGGAGCATTCCAAAAGACAGGGGAGTAGGGAAAAAGAAAGTCACAGTCACAATCATGTAATCTCCCACTTAGCAACTACTTCACTTAAAGAAATTGCTGCTGGTTTTAACTAGGGTCACTAAGTGAGGACTACTTGCATTTTGTTTTATAGTATGGGTATGAGACAGGAACAATCACTTAGCCGCTATCATTTTCCATATTTCTAAAACATTTGGGTTTTGTCCAAAATTTTTCAGAGATGCAGAGAGGCCTGGGCCAAATCCAGTTTTTGAGGTCCTTAGCTTTAATAAAAAAATTTAAAAAATAACAAAATATGAAAATAAACCTCAGCCTTCAACCAAATGAGTCATAATGTGAAAAGCAAATATTTCAATTTTAGATTTTTAGTTTAAGGTCTCCTGCCTAAATAGTTCTTTATTCCACAATGGTATTATTCTTACAATTAATCTGAAAATTCTGATTAAACTGTAATGATAGGGTAAATAATGGGAGATAAATAGACTGAATATTCTTTGAGAAAATTTGAGGGAGTTAAGCAAGTAAGTAATATTATTGTTAAATGTATGAAAAGTTGAGATAAACATCCTTAATTTTTGCTACCATATCTGATCTTCTAGCCCAGGGGTCTTCAAACGTGGTCCTTTTATGACTTATGGACTTCAACTCCCAGAATTTCTGAGCCAGCGTGCCTGGCTGAGGAATTCTGAGAGTTGAAGTTCACAAATCATAAAAGGGCCAAATTTGAAGACCTCTATTTTAGCCAGTTCAATTCTGCTAATCTGATCTCCTTTTCTCAAAGCTGCAATTATTCTTACAGATGCAGCAATCTGGTCTCTCTCCATTCCATTTGGATTTTATGAAGTTGCTGCCATTTTGAATAGCCTTATATAATTATGTCCAAATAATCATTTGCCATATACAAATATCAAGAATGAGCACGTTGTACCACATTCCAGGTACTTGAAAAGCAATTTAGTAACAGATTTTCAAACATATGTTCAGTGAGTTATCCAGAATGTTTTCTCCTTTTTGTTCTTGTTTGTACTCTACTTAGGCTGTCTGAATAAAAACACCAACTATTACAAAAATGGAAATGTTTATAATCTATAATATAAATATGGATAGAAACTTGTTGTCTTGCTTTGTCAATGTCTCAGGGTTGCTTAAAGATGTCTAAAGCAGTGTTTCTCAACCTTGACAATTTTAAGGCATGTGGACTTCAACTCCCAGAATTCCACAGCCAGCATTGCTGGCTGTGGAATTCTGGGAGTTGAAGTCCACATGCCTTAAAATTGTCAAGGTTGAGAAACACTGGTCTAAAGGGACCCATTTAAGAAGATACTTAAAAATTAAGAAACTCCTGATAAGGAATTTTACTACAAAAAAAAGTCAACCGAATTACTTACTGACCAAATTTCCAGTCCCAGCTGTGGTGATAAGCTGAGAACTACCTGTATTGGCAAACAAAAATTTCCTATTTACCCCAAACCTCACAGTTGCAACAGAAAGAAACTTAGGCCAATTGTCCAGAGACTTCATTGACTGATCACTGTTTAGAATAGAATAGAATAGAATAGAATAGAATAGAATAGAATAGAATAGAATAGAATAGAATAGAATAGAGCTGGAAGGGATCTTAGAGGTCTTCTAGTCCAGCCCCCTGCTCAAGCAGGAGAACCTATGCCATCTCAGACAAGTGGCTGTCCAGTCTCTTCTTAAAAACCTCCTGTGATGGAGCATCCTCAATGTCTGAGGGCAAGCTGTTCCACTGATTAATTGTCCTCACTGTTAGGAAGTTTCTCCTTAATTCCAGGTTGCTTCTCTCTTTAATCAGTTTCCAACCATTGTTTCTTCTCCTGTCCTCTGATGCTTTGGAGAATAATTTGACCCCCTCTTCTTTGTGGCAGCCCCTCAACTAATGGAATACTGCTATCATGTCACACCTATTTCTTCTTTTCTTTAGACTAGCCAAACCCAAGTCCTGCAGCTATTCTTCCTATGTTTTAGTCTCCAGGTCTTTGATCATTTTAGTTGCTCTTCTCTGAACTTTTTCCAAAGTCTCAACATCTTTTTTGTGATATGGTGAACAAAATTGGTTGCAGTATTCCAGGTGTGGTCTCACTAGGGTTTATAAAACGGTACTAATACCTCTCTTGATTTTGATTCTATGCCTCTGTTTATACAACCCAGGATTGTATTAGCACACTGCTGGCTCAAGTGATCGTCCACTAGGATCCTAAGGTCCCTCTCACAGTTTGTGGAAGGAGTCATCAGTTTCACTTCATGTACTGATCTTAATCTGGTAATGCTGTAGGGCTTTAACATGAAATAAAGCTATCTGATGGGATTTCAGTTGACTTACGAACTTCTAAAATTAACAGGATGGGGAGAGAGAGGCAGTAGCTAGACTAGTTTCAAGCTGAACTACATACAGTACATGACACTTCAAACTACAAATAATTTCCCTAGCCTAGAATTGACCTGAATTCAACAACTTCTGCTTTGGAATTCTACAGTCAACAATAGGTGAATGCCCAGGCTTCTAAGTGCTGTAGTGCTCTTAACACTGCTCTTAACTACACTGGAGAAATAATATGTAGCTGTTGAAAATGGTACCTACCTTGGTGCAGAATCTAATCTTCTAACTGGAGTGGTTTTTCTTTCATTTTGCACAGTTTAAACAAGAGATAAAGAACAGCACGACAGAATAGTAAGACAGTGACATAATAGTGATACTTGGACTGGGTAGTGAGGAAGTGAGAAAGTATAAGCAGCTTTGTGTGTGGAAAGCAAAGAAAAGGAACTAGTTTTTGTGAAGCTAAAACAAGAACAACCCAGGTGGGGAATTATCAGAACAGGGATATTTGCAGCATATGGTCAAAAACATCAAGATGGTGGTTGGGACACTGTTATGAGCTTGTGCGATACATATGAAAAACAAGTGAAACATTCCTGTGGCCACCATATTACTTTTTTTTTTTTACCAAATAGCCCTGCAGGAAAACATGGCCCACGTTTTCCATGGTGTCATATCTCCCAACTGTGACAGTACGTCTAGGTTTATTAGCCATTTGCTTGGGGATTGAAAGCTGGTGCAATGTCTTTTTACCAAGCTGGACTAGCAAACATGTTGCCATAATGTGAATTATATATGTTTCCAGTTCTTAACACTGTTCCAGAATGGGGAAAAAAACCTTGTTAAAGGAAAGTCATCTAATTGGCTAACTCATGAATTCTGTATGGAAACAGCACTCCCTATTTTTTTAAAAAAAAATCTGATAAAATTGAAATATATTGAATGCTGATAGTTAATAGATTAAATGTTGATTAAATGTTATGGTTTGATTCTTGCTCATTAAATATATACCAATATCTGCATTATTTACTGTTCTTTTTTCTTCTTGCAGCTGTAAGCAACCATTTTAAGTAGCAAGCAATTTAAATTTGAGTTATGAAAGAAACAATTTCAGTCTTAGAGAGGCGAGGACTTTTCTGTAGAATATTGTGAGGAAAGTCTTTGATTTTGACACCACTTTGTGGTTAAAAACATCTCCCGCGTTTTTTTAAACTATAAATCCCTGAAATAGTTTAATGAACAATTGTTAAGGTTTCTACAACTGCTGCAAAGTATGTTCTCTCCTCACACCACCAATGTTCTTTGAGTAACCCACACACCAAATGTATGTTTATATAAAGCAGCTTGTTTAGAGGCAGTTGGTACTTCTGTATATGACCTCTTGTGTAAAACACAGCATGTCTGGCTTCAGTTGTGTTATTTTGTCAGCAGGTTCCAGTCTGGTCTAAGCTAGAAGCAGCTCTCTATACAGCTGGTCAGGAAAAGTGGACATCTGTGCAAAAAATAATAATAACCCCAAACGGAATTCCATAGAATATTGTTCTATCTTGGGAAATACAAAGAATTTTTTTTGTATTTGTGACTTACACATCTTTGAAAGATCGTCAGATTGTACAGTAAATTAGCTAGCTTCATGGACAGGTGAGAAGTTTAAGATAACTCTTTTTCCAAAGGGAAACATGTTTACTCCTCTGCCAAATAATAGGACTTAAGTTAAAAGGATTTAATTTCATCAGAATTAAAATAGTTAATCTTGCATTAGCAATTATTTGTCTTTCTTTCTGGTTTTCCTATGACATCGCATGGATATTATACTATTATCATTACTATTACTATTGTAAAATTTAACCAAAAAGATATGTCTGTATTGATTTCTCCTTTATTAATTACACAATAATTATAGAAAATGAAGGGCCAACAAATACAGCAGTAATCTACTCTAGCAATCAGGTCATTTATTTTAAAATAAAATAGTGATAAGCCTTAGGTTTTCATGGAAATTAGCTTGTATCAGATACTTTCAGGCTGCTTAAAAAAAATTGGTTACCCCCTACTGCAACTTTTATGAAAGTAATGGATAACCATTAAGGAAAAAAAAATCTCTTTTTTCTATCTCTCAAGGCAAAATGTAGGAAGGAAAGAAATCTGTCCTTATTGTCTTGATTTCATAGCAGATTCAGAACCAAAATTCAGGATTTTTGCATATATCCTGCAGCTGACTGAGAAAATATTCCTATGAACCAACTTGAAAAATGTATCAGTTCGGCTCAGATAACACATGTATCAGTCTTCATCAAATATTGTATGCCTCATAACACATGTTATGCTCAATCACCAGAATTCACTTTTTTGCTAGGACTTCTGTATTGTTCTGTTCCCTGTGGTGGCATACAATCATCAGAAAAAGGATGAAAAATACCTTAGTACTACAACCATATTGATTCAGAAATGCAAAAACAGCACCATTCGTGAGGGACCGATCAGAATTTAACATCATCTAAATCAGGGGTCTTCAAACTTGGTCCTTTTATGACTTGTGGACTTCAACTCCCAGAATTCTTCAGCCAGGCATGCTGGCTGAGGAATTCTGGGAGTTGAAGTCCACAAGTCATAAAAGGGCCAAGTTTGAAGACCCCTGACCTAAATGTTCAGTCAAAGAGCCATACTTTAAAACCCTGTGAAAAGTTAGCAGGGAGCCGATACTTAATGTGCCACGGCCATTTGTTTTATAAAAGGGGGCCACCACTGAGCAGGTAGAATTCCCTCAGGGATGGGACCACAGCAAACTCTGCCTCTCTAACCTTCATTCACACTCCCTTGGAGGTCTAAAAGAGATGGTATGAAGGAAGTAAACAACCTTGAATGTTTATTATTTAAACAATAATAATGCACCAAGCTTGAATTTTACCTACATTATTATAACATGAAAAACCTTTTGCAGTGTTCAAAGACTCACAGAATCAATGAACCACGGGACTGATTAAATGTACATCCAAATATATTGCTTTTCCATTGCTTCCCATGGAAAGTGCTTGAGTTTCCATTTCCAAATTTGCATTTCCATCCGTATATGTAGTGTGAACTTGGAATAGATATACAGTGTACCTAAATGCAAATTCAGTGAGATCAGTGTAGGATAGATAGATATTATCTGTCCAATATTTTTATCATTTAGCCCGGGGTCCCCAACCCCTGGTCCATGGATCAGTACTGGTCTGCAGCATGCCAGCAACTGGTCCACACAAACAAGCAAAGCCCCATTCGTGGGATGCAGGCAGCACACAAAACCACGCACTCTCCGATCTGCAGAAAAATTCTCTCCACGGAACCAGTCCCTGGTGCCCAAAAGGTTGGGGACCTCTAATTAAGCCCATATAAAACCATGATTCCTATGCTGGCACATATTACATCACTCTCTCCAACTGTTTTTTTCCACCAGGAGTTCCTTAGGTAGATTGTTCAAAAGTGTGGGTTGAAGATAAAAAGCAAGAGAAGAAATACAAATCATTGCCTATCCTAAGTCTGTTCTTTATTTGGGATAGGAAAGATAGAAACAAGCAAATATCAGAGGCTTCACTTTAAATAAACAATGTAGAATTTGAAAACTTCTAATTGATAGAAAACCTAATCATCTTTTTTTCAGGAATGAAGTTAGATTTATGCTCACAAGCAAAATTATACTGTCTCTATTCAACATGAATAGTCTTTGCTGTCCGCTGAGATAAACCAGTCTTGT
Organism: Crotalus tigris; assembly: GCF_016545835.1. Lineage (NCBI taxonomy): Eukaryota > Metazoa > Chordata > Lepidosauria > Squamata > Viperidae > Crotalus > Crotalus tigris. The sequence goes on from NW_024096596.1 coordinate 89,210, forward strand.
TTTACTGTTTTATGTTTTATGTAGATAGGCATATATATGTATGCTATTGTAATGGTATGCGGTAATGGCCTTGGGAGACAGGGGAAGAGCCACAGCCAAGACAATGGTTGGACAAGTGGCAAATTAGCCCAACATCTTAGAAGGGACCCTCCATAGTTTCTTGGGCTGTATAAAGACAATGGGAAAGAAATGTACCTTCAGATTTATACTAATGTAACCTTACAATAAATTTAGAGCTGGGAACACGCTAAGCATTGGTGTGCTTCTTGACTGGACTAGCTCACAAAGCTGACAGCTATTTTTCCATTCATGAGCTTCCAGCCTCCTCTCCTCTCTAGTCAAAGTGAAAATTCAGATGTATCTTGATAGCAATAAATATGTGCCAGTATAGCAACACTGAGGATACAATATTGAATGTGGTTCTCAAAGAGAACATGTCATTGCACCAAGTGGTGTTTTCTTCTAAAGACATATTGACCAGCACGCAATATGGCACCATCTACCAAGATGCTCCATGATGACTAGGACAATTACATGAACTAGGTCAAGTTCAATCTCAAATATTGGTCCTCCTGGGATTTCCCAGAGGGATTCAATTTGGAGATTACACTACATACAAACAGTCCTTGACTTACTTTGAATGGTCATTAAGCAAATGGTTGTAAGTCAAGGACTACCTGTAGTAGTAAGTTATGTCCTGATTTTCAGCAAATTCTACAATGAACTCTTTGTAGACTGCAAATAGCAATAGCACTTAGCCTTATATATTACTTCAAAGTGCTTTAGGGCCCTCTCTAAGCGATTTACGGAGCCCACAACAATCTGGGTCCTCATTTTACTAACCTCGGAAGGATGAGTCAACCTTGAAGCTGTGAAGATCGAACTACTGGCAGTGAGTTGAATTAGCCTGCAGTATTGCATTCTAACCACTGCACCACCATGGCTATTGTTATAGCTTGTTTAGAGATTGCTTGGAACCCTGGTGCCACCAATGGATATTCCAATCTGCTGAATCATGTTTTTTTCCATAAGATCATCTGTGAAACCATTGAAAGATGCAAAACTATGACTTCTAGTTGAATCCATCTGGAGAAACATTATGTGTACTAATGGCTGACTGCATAACAATCCCCCCATAAAATGTGTCTCTAAAGGTCGGATATGACATTATTGGCAATGCAGTAAGATATAGCTGGCTGTAAATTCCAGAGTTTCTGTAGTCTTAAACAGATGGCTGTGAACCATTTATGAACATATGCCATAGAATATCACGAAACTTGTATACTGCCTAAAATATAATCATTACCATGGTTTTCTTCTTCTTTTCATTACGGTATTTATGTACAGCAAAGCTTTAACAGTGAATATATTTTCCATGTTGACAGAAGTTGGTGAATACCTTCTTAATCCTTTCAATTTCTCCATTTCTGAAATGGATTCAATTAGGATCTTCCAGTCGTGTATCCCTCGATCCTTTGATTGCTACAGTAGCAATATAGTGTTAGTAATCTGTAGGCTACCATTTGGGTTAATGAATCGGCTTGGCTTTAATTTTTATCCAGATGTAATCTTTCAGATTGTAATGATTTGATTTAACATAAGCTCCTATTAATTGTAAACAACTTCTTGGGTATATGTGAAAACGGTCTCTTTAATAATGTTGCCTCTGTTTCTAATTAATCGTAGACAATTAAATGGAATCCAGATCTGTTGGGATCAAGATTAAATCATAAAACGGGCTAGGCATTTTCCATCTTTTGTGAGATCATTACTGTCAAGACCAAGATTAATCAAGAAAGGATGATGTAGGAATAAAAGCGAGGAAGCTATTTTTATACTGAATATTGTCTTTTCATTAGACTTCTGGCTTGTTTAATGCATATAATTCCTCTTACATAATAGCTTTACAATAAGATCTCAGAATATGTGATGTGGTCAAAATTCATATCATATAAGTTTGTTGGGTATGAAGGAATGTAGCTCTGAGCAGAACAGATTGGGCCATTAAGAGAAAATCTTGAGAAAAGAGTACACTTAATAAAATGGAAAGCATGAGAAAGTAAGTCAAAATAACATTTCCTTGATTTTGTTTAGTATAGGTTGAGGCAGAGAGAAATTTGGGAAAATCTTTCAAAATCATCTGTGTGGTTTTTTTTTTATCCTACCAAATAGAGAGCATCCCTCAAATATCTGCCATGCCTGCTTTAAAGGGCTGACTTTGAGAGATATTTCCAATATAGAATCAAGACAAAATCCAAGTACATAACATATTTGTGGCTGATTAATCTTTGATTGGCTACAAAATTCTTACATTTCTTTTGCTCATGTTCAATGTTTGGCACATATTTGTTAATGAGTAATTTTGTAGGAGTAAAATTTAATGGGCAAGATGCGCTTGGATTAAATCCTGTTAATTAAACAGCACATTTTTTATGATTTGTAAAATGGTAAAGGAACATCAAACTAAAATATGGGAATGAGTAACACTATGTGTCTTTTTGAGTAAGCAGTACAATAGATTAAAAATGAAGTCATCCTAAGAAAAATAAGCCAATATGAAGGGAAACTGAAAACATATTTTGTTAAAATACAGCAGAAAGGTAGCTTAGAGTTATCCCCAAGCTACAGAGGCAGCAAGAAACAAGACCTCGGAATACAAGTATAGTAGTCTTCACATTATGACCACAATTGAGCCCAACATTTCTGTTGCTAAGCAAGACAGTTATTAAGTGAGTTTTGCCCCATTTTGCAACCTTTCTTGCAACAGTTTTCAAATCAATCATTACACTTGTTAAATTAGTAATATGGTTGTTAAGTGAATCTTTGTTTCCCCACTGACTTTGTCAGTAGGTCGCTAAAGGTGATCACATGACTCCAAGACACTGCAACTGTCATAAATACACACCAGTTGCCAAGTGTCCAAATTTTGATTATGTAGCCATAGGGATTCTGCAATGGTCATAAGCAGTGGTGGGATTCAGCCGGTTTGCATCAGTTCAGCAGAACCGGTAGCTAAATTTTTTGAGTTCGGAGAACCGGCTGGAGGAGACCTCCCAGGCCTAGAACAGCCCACTGTAAGTGCATGGATGCCACTTCCGGAAGTCTGTTCTAGGCCTCAGAGGTCTGGAGGAGGCCTCTCAGGTCTAGAACAGCCCACCAGAAGTGCATAGATGCCACTTCTGGAAGTCCGTTCTAGGCCTTGGACACCCAGGCCTGCATCAACTCAGAGAACCGGTTGTTCAGGCATTTGAATCCTACCACTGGTCGTAAGTATGAAAAATGGCCATATCACTTTTTTCAGCACTGTTTTGACTTTAAACAGTCACTAAACGAATGATTGTAAGTCAATGACTACTTGTATGTGTTACATGGGGGAAAAATGTTAGCTGCTGCATTTTTTTGTACCATCTTTTCACTGTACATACCTCATAGACATTGCAAATGAAGCCATTGGAAGCACATTGGAGCATAGGAACAAAGGGGTCAAGAACATATGATGATGTCCAATGAGATCAAAGGCATCATCACATCATTGCAAATTGGCCATGAATGGCATACTTGTGCCATTTAGTTTGCTCTCCTGCTGGATGCCCATGAGCAACATGAGTAACTAGCTGATGGACAGGGAGTACAGAGTACAGAGACTGTTTGTTGTGTGGTGTGTTCATGGGGGTGGAAGAGATAAAAGAGGCAAAAAAATCTTGGAAAGCAAGAAACACAGTTTCTAGTGCAGGGGTTCTCAACCTTGGCAACTTTAAGACTTGTGGACTTCAACTCCCAAAATTCCTCAGCCAGTAAAGCTGGCTGAGGAATTCTGGGAGCTGAAGTCCACAAGTCTTAAAGTTCCCAAGGTTGAGAACCCCTGTTCTAGTGTGAGAAAAGGGGCATAGATGAAGGGTCCCCAACTCCCGATCCAGGGACCAGCACCGGGCCACGGCATACCAGCAACCGGGCTGTGCAAACAAGTGAAGCCCCATCCACTGGATGTAGGCAGCGTATGAAACCATGCCCTCTCTGGTCCGCCCAAAAAAAACTTTCTCCACAGAACCGATCCCTGGTGCTCAAAAGGTTGGGAGCCTCTGGCACAGATAATCTGCTATTGTTATGTCAAAGTTCTCACCACTCTATGCTGTAATTATTGTTAGATGCATCTGTGGCTGATTTAAGCTTGTATCCTTAGGGTAATCATCCTATGCTCATTGACAACTACAATACAAAAACTATAGCTTGGGAAGCATTTTCAGCCTGGCTGTGCCTTTTTTGTGCCACCAGAGTGAGTGGACTCCATTTTTAAAAATATTTCGAGAGTTTCTTTTTTCTTTTTTTTTTTTTTGAGGGAGTTAAAAAGGATGAAATGGATATCAATCCTTTGTTGTTGTTGTTGTTAATTGCGAAGTCGTGTCCAACCCATCGCGACCCCATGGACAACGTTCCTCCAGGTCTTCCTGTCCTCTACCATCTTCTGGAGTCCATTTAAGTTCTCACCTACTGCTTCAGTGACTCCATCCAGCCATCTCATTCTCTGTCGTCCCCTTCTTCTATTGCCTTCAATCTTTCCCAGCATTAGGCCCTTCTCCAGTGAGTCCTTCCTTCTCATTAGGTGGCCAAAGTATTTGAGTTTCAACTTCAGGATCTGGCCTTCTAAAGAGCAGTCAGGGTTGATCTCTTCTAGGACTGACCGGTTTGAATGCCTTGCAGTCCATGGGACTTGCAGGAGTCTTCTCCAGCACCATAGTTCAAAGGCCTCAATTCTTTTGCGCTCAGCCTTTCTTATGGTCCAACTTTCACAGCCATACATTGCAACTGGGAAAACCATGGCCTGGATTATACGCACTTTTGTTGGCAGGGTATCCTTGCAGAGACATAAATCATCCATTTAAACCTTTTAAACTCCAATTCTTTCCCAAAATGAATGTTGGTTCTGCTGAAGACTGCAAGCCAATAGAATTTGTGCATCTCTTATGTAAGAACAAAAGATCCATACTCAATTAAATCCCAATGAGAAGAAAACAATCAGGATATACATTACTAGGATCCAGAATTCACTTTTACAGTCATGTTTTACAAGGAGTAGATAAGATCCATTAAGTTCCCAGCTACACCATGCCAAACTGAAAAAAAAAACAACCTCTTCCAGCTCTGGTCTTTGTTATCTACTAATTCCACTCTGTTTTGCTCTGAAATTTTTATCTGGTCTAATACTGACTTTGTTATATCTATATTGTTTTACTATATACAGTGGCTAACCCGGGCAACTTTATGACTCTTATAAAATCCATAGGTCATAAAGTTCCCATTGATGCTCATCCTGGTATACAGTAATTGTGATTTCAAAGTATTTTATAAGAGCATTTATGAGAGCTTTCTTAACTGAAGACTATACAGGAAACAAACAGGTGGGATCCTATTGGTTCCCTTTGTTACCTGATATCAGTTGACTTGGCAGCTGTAGTAACAATTTAGCCATAAGATAAGAAAAAAGATAAAAGCTCAGTTCCACTGGTGGAACCCTTACCTTGTGTCCCATGTTATTTTGCACTAACCCCTTATGACAAGGACCATGAACCTGGGACTTTCTAGATCAGTGGTTCTCAACCTTGACAATTTTAAGGCATGTGGACTTCAACTCCCAGAATTCCACAGCCAGCACTGCTGGCTGTGGAATTCTGGGAGTTGAAGTCCACATGCCTTAAAATTGTCAAGGTTGAGAAACACTGTTCTAGATATTGGTTATCTGCAGCTTCCCTCATTCTGGCTGTGCTGATGGAAACATCTAGAAGCAGCAGTTCAATAACAAGAAGGCGCTCAATGGCTCATTCTGCTTTAAAGGCGGAACTATTTTAAAGCTGATCTGTTCAAAGCTGCAGAACAATTAATGTGATTTCTTCTTGTACAATAGCCAGTTAACCTCAGGTAAGCCGGAAATGTCAAATCAAGGTGAGACAACCCAGGTTGTCTTTGGGATGCCAAGTACACTGCAGCAGAAATGAAGCTTACTACAGAAGTAGGAAATTTTATGGAACTTACTTCAGTTCTGAATTAACTCGCAAGGGAAACAGAAGGGTGCCATTTCTGATTGAATTTTAAACTAGGAAAGGTTGCAAATTAATGAGAATTATGCCATCTTTGTGCCAAATGATAATTTACAGCAATTAATTATTTTAAAAAAAAAATATTTCTATCAATTATAGTAGTACTTGCTCTTTGGTGAGAAGGAGCTATTTAAGTCTCATTGAAATCCTGTTATCTTTTGGGGGGTTTTCAATTAAACTGTTATAATTTGCTTTTCATCTGCCAAATACAATAAAGACTTATTAGGCACTAACAATGTTAGTGTAACCTTCTCTTCTTCTTTTGAAGATCTGAACAAATTCCAGTCACAATCAAAGCTCCCAATGAATCAACACCCCTATTGTTACACCTGCAAATTGTACATAGAGTGAAGCATCCTTCAGCATTAATGAGCACAGCTGCAGTCTCTTACATCCAACACTTGTAAAATAGACCTCTTTAAAGTGCCATTATCACAATATTGATAGAGTTATTTATAGTACTGCAAACGTTCCCAGTCATAACACAGTCCTTGTTATTCCACACAGCCCCAATGCTCCCTTAGTAGTACATGCTGTTGCCATCTTCTGGCACTTTTCCAAAGCCCATGATAAGGCACCAGGTGGACAATCCTTCACAGATGAGCACATAAAGGCAGGAGGGGGGAAATCTTGTCAGCAGGGAATTTTATAAGCAAGGAAAAGTGAGTGTGTCTTCAGCCTGATATATTTTCATCTTTCTGCCTTCTTTAAAAACAAACCAACAAACAAGTCCTCTATGTTTCCAAGGCCCCAAGAGGTTGTTGGAAGCTTGAATGTTTCCTCTTCACTAGTGTAGTCCAAGTGAGAAAACTTCCGTTTTTGCAGAACCTGTGCTTGTTTAGCCTCACTAAAATCATTGAGCAAAGGATGGCAGAAAACAAAAACCTCTGATGCCAATTTCAGTTGCTGTAGAAGGAAAGAAGTGCTGGTGTTCTTGGAGATGAGTCTCACGGTTAAATGTTGGATGAGGTAGAAGCCATGTTGATTAGTTTCCTTGATTTCTTCTAGGTATTCAAAATGGACGGTGATTAATATTTAAGTAGGAGGACAAAATGAATCCTTCTAATATTTTAGAAAGCACTGGATATAAAATAGAATAGAAGCTCAAGCAGCAGAACCTACACCTTTTCAGAGAGGTGATTGTCTAGTCTCTTCTTAAAAATCTTCAGTGATGGAGTGCCCACGATTTCTGGAGGCAAGTGTTCCACTGGTTGATTGTCCTCACTGTCAGGAAGTTTCTCCTTAATTCCAGATTGCTTCTCTCTTTGATCAGTTCCAACCATTGTTTCTCATCTTTCCCTCAGTGCTTTGTTGAAATGCTTGTACTATGGTAGTTCCATGGACTCAATAGTTTTTGCTTATTCCTAAAAATTAGGAATACAGGTAAGTAGGATTACAGGTAATCCTCAATTTACAACGGTTCACCAAATAACTGCTTGAAGTTATAACAACACTGAACAAGTGACTTATGACCATTTTTCACATTTATGACCGTTGCAGCATTCCTATGGTCACGTGATTTACATTCGGATGCTTGACTACTGACTCACATTTATGATGGTTGCAGTGTCCCAGGGTCATGTGACCTTTTGTGATCTTCTGACAAGCAAAGTCAATGGGGAAACTAGGTTCACTTAACAACTGTGTTACTAATTTAACAACTGCAGTGATTCACTTAACAAATGTGGCAAGAAAAGTCGTAAAATGGAGGAAAAAACTCACTTAACAAATTTCTCACTTAGCAACATAAATTTTGGGCTCAATTGTGGTCATAAGTTGAGGACTACCTGTATACATATATACGCATTGGAAGATGTATGTATTTTTGTTACAATACAACTGTCAACTTCTGAAACGATCCTGGCTGAAGCCATCTTTTTCGTTCTCAGTTGCCACATAGATGGGGGGAGAAGGGGGAAAGTAGTAGTGCTTTTTTTACCACAGACAAAACACCAATCAGTCTCGTGGGAACCAAGGCCATTCCCACAGGTGCAGGAAGGAGGAGCAAAGATGATTTGAGAAGCCAATTACTTTCATTGGGCAGCGTGATTTATAGCATAGTAGAGGGGAGGGGAGTATTACTTTTAGTTACTTCGAATCTTTAGGGAAATTTCAGAGTTGGTTTCACTTTTGACTGTGCCAATATTATGAATCCAATAAACATGTGCTTTGAGGAAACTGCAAGCCTTGGAGTTCTATATGTGGCTTCATTAGTCAGAACCTTGACAACAACTTTACTGAATTCAGAAACCATTCACCATCTACCCTTTTAAAGATCTTTTTTATTACAAGCAACACTACTGGACTAGTTTGGCCCCTTTTTAGCAAGAGACCAACCCATAATTTATTTATCCCACCTTGATGTATGATATTTATTTTGATAACACATCAGGTTTGTACATGAAGTATTTTTTTAAGCAAATTTGTCAATCTGTAAATTAGTGTTTACAGATGCTTCCATGTTCTATTGGCTTATGTTGTTTTCCTTAGATCACAATCAGTCAACCTGGAAAACAGAGTAACAAATGTGTGACTTGTACAGAACTGGTCAAAACTGGTTTGCATTTGCTAACAACAGTTTTGAAGTCTCGTAAGAATAACCATCTATCCTTAAAAGGCTAATAGGAAGAAAGGATGAATAGCTTCAGTAGAGGAAAAGGAAAAAATTTCTCTTTTTAAAAAAATACTGCTGTAACAACGTATGTATGCCTGGGTTCCTCTGAAAATTATTTTCACCTTGATCTATTTTCAGTTTCACATCTCACAGGCTACTCTGATGAAGACAGCAATTTAACTATACTGATGCAACAGCAGGCATTTACAGCCACAATATCCCTTGTTGTTTCTCAGATTACTGTTGATTCACCATGGATGCTGCTTGCTGGAGACCTGCTTTCAACTAGATAGATAATACTGTCAGAAACACTCATCAATATAATCCACAACTGGCTTACCAATACCTGTCATCCTAAGGCGGGCTAAGATGGGAGTCTTCACATGATGATGCATTAATGAAATAGTGTCCACTTGGGAGGGAGAAACACCCAAACATATTTCAACAGTTGACCCATAGCTAATAGGTTGACACACAGGTGACTATTCATTTATATAAACCAGAGGTGTGCAATCTGTATTGGGCTAAAGATTACACAAACTCTGAGAAAAGGAATTTCAAAAAAGAGGAGCTAAGAAGCGGCAAGGCAAGACAAAGATTAAAATTAATTCAATGGTCCTTTATTTTTAATGTAATTAATTAATTGCAGCCAATATGATTTCTTATATATTTAATCATATTTCATCTCATTAGATGTTACTTTAGGAGGCACTTTTTGAGTGCATTCAAGTCTTGAAGGGCTAATGTAGCCCTGGAGCTGCCAACTGTGCATCCCTGATCTAAAGGATCTTGTACTAATTGGGCTTTTCATAGTCAATGAACAGTTAATGTCTAAGGAGTCTGAAATGGGGTTGTGAATGAGTTCCTCTGAGCCAAGCCACCTCCGTTGGTATCATCCTTTCAAGAACAAATTGAAAGGATTGCTTCTGAGAGAGTCTCAAAGGAGAATGTCAAAAGATATATTATGGTAGGATAGCTCTATATAGAAGACATATTTTGGTTTTGAAGCCTTTTGATGGCAAAGTGATAGGTTCCATTCTATCTTACTCCAGATTCTCCTCTTTTGTTGTATTTTGTAAGGCAGCAACAACCCTCCTTTAACCCACCAATGTTCCCATCACTCAAGAAAAGGAACCTGGGAGTGAGATGTCTATTTCATTGTACGATTTACTTTCTCTACTCTTCTCAAATTAGCATGTAATGTTTTTCCATAGCAGCCTGCCATCCACATACCAGCTGTGCTCGGTCTTCCTACCTTCCAAAAAGGGACGTGTGGGCTCTTCACAAAGTGTTCCTCTGCTGTCAAAATACCGTCTTCAGGCAGCATAGGACTTCGTTGTGTATACCCTGCAAAATTAATACACTTAAAATCAGAGAAAGAATTCTCATAACTCATTTGGGACTGTTTTTTTTTTTAAATTTGGACATTGGTCAAGGACAGCTTATTGATTGAATCTAACTGCATATATTTCCCAGCTCTTATTGAAGCCTATTTTTCATGTCACTCGAGAAGGCTGCTAACGTTTCAGTAAGAGAATATGCCAGAGCACTGCTTTAATTCATTATCTTTTGGACACACAGTAGTTGTGGTTTGGCCTGAATTAAACCCTGTGGAGAATGTGATAGTGTAATTACTTACAGGTATCCTAAACTGCTTTTAATTGAATTCTCTGTTAGAGTATTCTTTTGATTTCATTGCAGATTATTTCATCTCAGAAATAAATGTTAGGTGCAAGTTTTATCAACCAAGAAGTTATTATTTTGGTACTTCATGATCTGGAAAGTTAATGTTTTAGTGAAACCCCATTTAATGAAGAATTAAATAAAATTTTCCATCCTCTCACCCCATGCATCATAATATGTATCCCTGGTGACTTCCAAAGGAACAATTTGTGATTTTGCTTGTCTCTAAATCCCGAGAGATCTTTATAGGCAAAACTGAACATTAGCTAGATTGCCTTAGTCAAGCAAAGTCTTTTGCACATCCAAAAATTTATGTCATCCTGCTACAAACTGTAGTTAAGATCTATATGTTCCCAGATTAGAATGAGCTATGGGCTGTAAAGAAAGATGAGGTAATGTTGACAATTTCTGAGACTGCATAATGCAGCAACTTCTGAAAACATAAACTTCCTATCAAGCGTTACTTGTGAATCTTCCCACATTACATTAAGAAAAATGGTGTCCTGTTACATCTGGGGTGCCATGTTGCAGGATATAAAAGCCCACATACAAGAGCATGTCTTCTATCTGCCATAGATCTTAAATTTGGTTAGGTTTAAAAAGCACAAATTTCCACCATAGACATTTGGCCCTGAGGAATTCTGGGAGTTGAAGTTGAAGTTCACAAAACTTAAAGTTGCAAAGACTGGGCAGCTTTGATTCAAGCTGGATTTCTGATACTTTTCATGGGTACAGCTTTTGCAGACGACACCAAGCTGGCAGGAATAGCCAACACTCCAGAAGACAGGCTTAAGATACAGAAGGATCTGGACAGACTTGAACACTGGGAACTATCTAACAAAATGAAATTCAGTGGTAAAAAAGCAAGGTTCTACATTTAGGCAAGAAAAACCAAATGCACAGGTATAGTATAGGGGGTACCTTGCTCAATAGTAGTAACTGTGAGAAGGACAATCACTTAAATATGAGCCAGCAGTATGCTGCAGCTGCCAAAAAGGCCAACACAGTGCTGGGCTGCATTAACAGAGGGATAGAATCAAGATCACGTGAAGTGTTAATACCACTTTACAATACCTTGGTAAGGCCACACTTGGAATACTGCATCCAGTTTTGGTCACCACGATGTAAAAAAGATGCTGAGACTCTAGAAAGAGTACAGAGAAGAGCAACAAAGATGATTAGGGGACTGGAGGCTAAAACATATAAGGAACGGCTGCTGGAATTGGATATGTCTAGTTTAATGAAGAGAAGGACAAGGGGGGACATGATAGCAGTGTTCCAATATCTCAGGGGCTGCCACAAAGAAGAGGGAGTCAAGCTATTTTCCAAAGCGCCTGAAGGCAGGACAAGAAGCAACAGATGGAAACTAATCAAGGAGAGAAGCAACCTAGAACTAAGGAGAAACTTCCTGACAGTTAGAACAATTAACCAGTGGAACAACCTGCCTCCAGAAGTGGTGAATGCTCCAACACTGGAAGTTTTTAAAAAGAGACTGGACAGCCATCTGTCTGAAATGGTATAGGGTTTCCTGCATGAGCAGGGGGTTGGACTAGATGACCTCCAAGGTATCTTCCAACTTTATTATTATTATTATTATTATTATTATTATTATTATTATTATTATTATTATTATTAGCTATTAATTGGGGCAGGAGGGGAAATGGTGTAGAAGTGATTTGCCATTGTTTTTTCAAAAACGTTTTGTTTCAATTTGACATTCTAGTCTGCAGCTCAGGATTCCTTATCCAAGTCCTCACCAGGACTGATCCTGTTTAAGTTTCCAGATCAACAGGCTTGGCTAGGTGCTACTGCTTAGCTGGGAATCACAGAATAGAAAATTTACTATGGTTTCCTGTGCATGCATTTGGAAATATGATCACATAATCCAAGCTTGCTTGCTTGCTGTTCCCTACATCAACAACGCTTGTGGTAAGTTAGGCTGAGAGAGAGTGTCTGGCCCAAATTCACCCAGCTGGTTTTCATGGCTAAGATGGGGCTAGAACTCACAAATCTCCTGGTTTCTAACCTGGTACCTTAACCTCTAGACCAAATTTGTTTCCCCGCCCCCCCCCTCTCTCTCTCCCTCCCTCCCTCCCTTCCTCCTCCTCCTCCTCCTTCTTCTTCCTTCCTCCTCCTCTTCCTCCTCCTCCTCCATGCTCAGCGAATAGTCCTCAATGTCACAAAATCCATATGGAGAGAAGTACCGTATATGCCGGCGTATTAGGTGACCCGGTGTATAAGATGACCCCCGTCTTTATCGCCAAGCCGCATTCCTAGAATGTCGTCTTATACGCCAGAAACTACCAGTATTTCCAGCATATAAGACAACTTGGCGTATAAGACGACCCCCGTCTTTGGCGCCGAGTTTAGCACTTCCAGAAGTTGTCTTATACGCTGGCATATACGGTAAGCAGTGGGGTATCACAAGGCTCTGCCTTAGGCCCAGTATTCTTCAATATCTTAGATGAGGGAATAGAAGAACTCATCAAATTTGGAGATGACACTAAACTGGCAGGAATAGCCAACACCCCTGAAAACAAGCTCAGGATCCAAAAAGATCTTGACAAACTTGAACAATAGGCCCTATCCAACAAAATGAATTTTAATGTGGAAAAAAGCAAAGTTTTACATTTAATCAGGAAAAATCAAAGGTACAAGTACAGATTAGGTGAGACCTAGCTCAAAAACAATAACTGTGAGAGGGAACTTGGAGTCCTAGTGGACGATCACTTGACTATGAGCCAGCAGTGTTCAGCAGCAGCAGCCAAAAAGGCTAATACAGTCCTGGGTTGTATAAATAGAGGCATAGAATCAAGATCACAAGAAGTATTGTACCACTTTATAAAACCCTAGTAAGACCATACCTGGAATACTGCAATTGCTACAAAAAGATGTTGAGACCTTAGAAAAAGTTCGGAGAAGAGCAACTAAGATGATCAAAGGCCTGGAGACTAAAACATATGAAGAACGGCTGCAGGAATTGGGTTTGGCTAGTCTAAAGAAAAGAAGAAACAGGGGCAACATGATAGCAGTATTCCAGTATTTGAGGGGCTGCCACAAAGAAGAGGACATATATTCTCCAAAGCACGAGAGGGCAAGACAAGAAACTATGGTTGGAAACTGACCAAAGAGAGCAGCAACCTGGAATTAAGGAGAAACTTCCTAACAGTGAGGACAATTAATCAGTGGAACAGCTTGCCTCCAGAAATCATGGGCACTCTATCCCTGGAGGTTTTTAAGAACAGACTAGACAATCACTTGTTTGAAATGGTATAGGTTCTCCTGCTTGAGCACGGGGCTGGACTAGAAGACCTCCAAGGTCCCTTCCAACTCTGTTATTCTATTCTATTCTATTCTATTCTATTCTATTCTATTCTATTCTTATTCTTCGCCATATATATGAATAGATGCTTGGCTCTAACTATCAGTTCTGTCTTAGTGGTCCATATTTGATGACACTCAGTCTAAATAATTGCAGCATATTTTCAAATAAGCAAGCAGAGAAAGTGAGTGTGTGACAGTGATTGTGACATCTATAAAATGCTTTATAATCAGGACTTACACCCCTCACTGAAATGGCTATATCATAAATTAGTACATTACTGAATTATCAATTGATTCAATGGACTCAGTTGTTGTGACTAAATAAGAAGGACAAATCGACTTGTATCACTATTTAATTTGCAATTCTGTCATCACATTGTCCAAGCTTGTAATTTAGTGATAGATGATCATATGGGAAATTTAACTCTTATTCTTGAAAGAAAAATAAACTACCAGTCCTAAAGCTGAATTTGAAAACTTGTAGATAATGCTTGAAGAAATGTCAAGAATTAAGTGAACACCTCAATTCCAAGACTCAGAATACCAGATAGGCATTTTTATGATTATCAATAGCATGTTAAATTGGGCAAAGCAAAGCAAGGATGTTTGCTGTAGGATTGATTTGCACTAGTTAGGTAGATCATAGTTTTTTCAGCACCAAATTTAGATTCTTGGGCTGATTTTTACATCATTATATTTTAGCACAGAATCTTGTCTATCTTTAGGGATCAGTAGCAGTTGATACGTCAGGTTCACTCAGGAATTAATTAAGAACCAGATTCCACAAAGACATATAAAGATTTCATTAGTACACTTGGTGTTATTGAGTTAAACCAGCAAGGCACTTGGCTTACGGGATTTCATTCATTCCTAATGCCTGTGGCTTTATGTCTGCTCTACACCTTTCCAATACACCTATTCCATAATTATTTATGTATATATTGAAGTTATTTCTAGCTTTTACTCTGATCGCACTATTTCACCTGCTATTTCATCGGTTAACAAAATAAAATCTCTTGGGTTCATTGTTGCCATTGTCAGAATACTTTTATCTCAACATATTTAGTACCTTTTCCCTTCCCCATCTGAACCAAAGATTATACTTGGCACAGATACAACTTTTACTGTCCACCAATGCAAAATATATTATGGGAAAATACAGGAGCTTTGCATGTTGTCATGCCAATCAAGCAGGCTTCAGCAACACAAACTCATTAAATTCAAGCAATCAAGAAATATTTTATTACATAAAACAGGGTCCACAAAATATAACAACTAACAAAATGATGCTGGCATTGCCTTTAGACACACTTTAAAAAGCAGGAAGCCAGATTGTTAATCAAGAGAGTGACCTGCTCATCCAAATTTCTTCATGAGTTGCCATGGAAAATAACCATGGAATTATTTATAATAACCTTGAGCTGGTGGGAATCAAACTGCCGAAGTGCTAGCAGAATTAGCCTGCAATACTGCATTCTAACCACTGGACCACCACAGCTCCTCCTTCAAGCATGAAAGAGAAGATCAATGAAGCTAATTTATTGCTAAAAACCTATATACCCAGGAATCTTCTCAACTAACAATTACATCTGATTAGTAATTAGTGTTAGACAAGGATCAATGGTACTGAGGGGAAAAGTTGAACTTAGTTTACTTGTGGCTGTGTAGGGATTATAGGCTGATCCCCTTTTCACTCCATCCCCCACCATTCCTTTTCCTACACCACCTTGGATATTGCAGAATATTGTGCAAATATAATCAGTCTGCTATATGGTGGTCTGTTCTATACTATTAAAAATTACACTGGTGTTTGCATTAAGATCTTCCAATTGTTGTTGTTTTTATTTAATAAATTATTCAAAACTATATTTTGTTGGGATTTGTCTGAATTATGTACAGTGGATCCCATTCATTAGAATTGTCACACGTGGGCTGCAACAATCCTCTAGACCAGCGGCTCCCAACCTTTTCTATACCCCGCACCCCTAGAACACTTCTGATATAGTCTTGCACCCCTTACAAAAGTTCAAAATAACGGCAAACAAATTATGCTTATACGCTATAATTTTGAAAACCCAAGTTTTTTCACCTCCTGGAATATCGTCTCACACCTCCCAGAGGTTGCGAGCACTCCGGGTTGCGAACCCCTGCTCTAGACCATTAGATGACATTGGAAGTGGCCACTAGATGATAGCAAAGAACTGTTTTCTCTATCACTTTGCTGCCACCTAGTGGTCACTTGGATTTTTGTAGTTCAGATGAGCAGCCTGTACAATTCCTTCTACAGTTTCAAAGCCATTAAAAGCTTAATACAAATTTATTGCCATAGCATGGTTCCTCTGCCTTGTTGAAAAGCAGCAGGGCACATAACTGCCTCTATTTTCTTGTGAAAAGAAATATTTTAGGATGGTGTGTGATCATTTACCACACCTGTACTTTAGAATTCTTATTTGCATGTGCCTTATAGTGACAAGAATACAGGTAGTTCTCCACTTAAATTAGTGACTGTTCGAAGTTACAAAGGCATTGAAAAAAGTGACTTACGACCATTTTTCATACTTACGACTATTGCAGCATCCTCATGGTCACATGATCAAAATTCAGATGCTTGGCAAATGACTCATATTTATGACCATTGTAGTGTCCTGGGATCATGTGATTCCCCTTTGGTCACCTTCTGAGCAGCCATGTCAATGGGGAAGCCAGATTCACTTAACAACTGTGTGACTAACTTAATAAGTACAGTGATTCACTTAACAATTGAGGCAAGAAACACTCACTTAATAAACGTTAAGAAATTTTGGGCTCAGTTACGGTCATAAGTCAAGGACCACCTGTATGTGTCCTCCATGCTTCTAAACAGTTACTAAACAGTAGCTGGCTCAGGAATTCTGGGAGTTGAAGTCCACGAGTCATAAAAGAGCCAAGGTTGCCTACCCTTGGACTAGATATAGGCCAATAATGCATTGATCAGAATGATGGATTCAATGCTTCCTAAAGTCTTCCATATCCCGTGTATTTTTTAACTTATGGAAGATTTTATGGCAATCTTGCATCTGCCATTTTTAAAACCTTTAATTAGCACATTGTAATTCAATGATGTCTGTGCATTGGGCATTTGGGGTGGGCTCCTTGACACTTCTTCAAAAAGTGTGGCCAATAGGCACAAAGGATTAGAGACTAATTTTCAGATCACAATATTTTACCCATTTCTCGGGAGATTCCACAAAACCCAAATCTGAGGCCGTTCAAATGTTATTTTCCTACAGTTTTTTTTTCTAACATTAGAGAAGGAAGATGGAAGAAGAAGCCAACAAGCATCCCAGAAGCCAACTTTTGCAACTGAGAATTTTAAGCAGCTCTCTTTTTTTTTCAGTTTTTTTTCAGTTGGTGGGCTTCAAAACCAAAGAATGGCCCATAAAAGTTCTCCGAGACCACCAAGTTAAATTCAGGACTTTGCAGGTAAAGACTACCACTTAGTTAAGAAATCACCCCTGTCCTTTCATCTTTCTCTTTGTATTTTAGGGTGCTCTGCCATAAACTATTTCGTATTATTTGTCGAGAAAGCACATGACAAAACATTGGCTACTATGTCTACATTTCTGAAACGTGAGTCTGCCGAGTCATAATTGAAGGTTTGAAAAGCAAATGATTTGAGTGCTAGTTTTAATTACCGCTTCGTGAACTTTTAGCGTATGAGGATTGTCACAACTTTCCTTGAGGATTAATTTCAAGCCAGACACTACAGTGCGAAATTATTAACTTGTACTTTGGATCGCCAATTATCTGCATTACAACATTTATGCAATTAGCTGTTTAAGATGTCATTATATTTGCCATCTGGTACACAGGAGTTTATGCATATGAACAAGCGCGTGTTGAAGTGATTCTCACTGTGTGACTCTTGTTCTCTCCCAAATCGCTGGTGTAATGAGATGGAGACACTGTGTACAATATATTAATGGCAGGTGCATATCATCAGCCTCATTTTAAAAAAAGATTGTCTCTTTTTCTTTCTTCTCCCCTCCCTCCCCCAATTTAAATGAGATGTCATAAGTGCTGAAAAATGAATTGTTAATATGTAATTTAGCAATGATTCAGGACAAATTTCAGGCATAGAGCTTCAAGGTTTTCATTTTGCTCCTTCTCAGACACACAGGTAGTCCTCGACTTATAACCACAATTGTGCCCAAAATTTCTGTTGCTAAGCAAGACAGTTGCTAAGAGAGTTTTGCCCCATTTTACGAACTTTCTTGCCACAGTGGTTAAGTGAACCACTGCACTTATTATGTTATTAACATGGTTGCTAAGTGACTCTGGCTTCCCCATTGACTTTGCTTGACAGAAGGTCGCGAAAGGGGATCACGTGACCCCAGGACACTGCAACCGTCATAAATATGAACCCACTGCCAAGCATCCAAATTTTGATCAAGTGACCACTTGGATGTTGCAATGGTCATAAGTGTAAAAAATGGTCTTAACTCATTTTTTTCAGTGCTGCTGTAGTTTTGAACGGTCACTAAATGAACTGTTGTAAATCTAGGGCTAACTATAAGTAATCCTTAATTTACAACAGTTCATTTAGTGACTCTTCGAAGCTACTTCAGATCTGAAAAAAGTGACTTTCTCACAAAGGTGCTTTTTCAAAAGCACTTGCTGAAGGAAAAGTCTTCAGTCCAGTCCAAGCTGGGAATAAACAACATGGTGACTACTTTAGAAAGAAAGTTGCAGATTATTGAAGAGGAGAGCCAGACAGAAAGATGGCTCTGGAAGAAAGGAGAGAGCACATGTAGTAGAGAGTGGGTTTTTATACCTTCTTGAGCTTTTGTTTGAAGTTGTTTCTGTGGTATGAACTTTGACCTGAGTCTGAGTGTGCCTTTCTGGTATTCTGATGGTGGTGGGTTAATCCTATTATGTCCCAAAGGTCATATCCTGCTTCCCTGGAGCTGTGGCTGAGGACTGTTGGATTTTTGGTGTGAGGGATTGTTGATTTTAGGGATCTTTCTTTCTAATCCCAGTTTCCTGACTCCAATCTTTCTGACAAGATTATCACATCTGCATTTCTGTCTGGGCAGAGAGACTTGGGGGGGGGGTTAGTTTCTGCCTTTAAAATCCTTTGGGGGAATATATTCTGCCTTTTTAATATTTCCCAAAATATTTCTTTCTCTGCGTTCTTCCCACACACCTTTGGGACAACCATGACCTGGATGACTGAGAATCTCCAGAGACTGTTTTTCATACTTAATGACTGTTGCAGCATCCTCATGGTCAAAATTCAGATGCTTGGCAACTGGGTCATATTTATGGCAGTTGCAGTGTCCTGGGGTCACGTTATCACTTTTTGCGACCTGACAAAGTCAATAAGGAAGCCACATTTACTTAACAACCAAGCTACTTAATTAATAACTGCACTGATTCATTTAATAACTGTGGCAAGAAAGATCATAAAACAAAGCAAAATTCACTTAACAACCACCTTATTTAGAAATTTGAGGTTCAATTGTGGTCGTAAGTCAAGGACTATCAGTAGTTATGTCAGTGGGCGAATGGATCAATTGACAGATCAGTCAATCCACTGTAATGGAACATGATAGACAGAGAAAGTGACAAGTGATCTGGTACTTGTAAAGACAAAGAATTTGGCAGGAAAAAAACGTGCCAACCTTTTCTAAGAGGTACCGTTTTTATGTTTGAAGTACAAAATATTGTTTTGCTTTCATACCTAGAATGAAATATAAAGTGATTTGTTCTGCAGAAACTTCTGCATTTATCTGATAACCTTCAAGGGCACAAAATATAATTTATCTTGGTATTGTAAGCAACAGTTTCTTTCCCCCAAAAAAATCTAATACAATAAAGTTGTAACTCATTTCAGCAAGTGCTAATAACAAATCTACTCCTGCAATCATTTATCTGTAAATTAAACCACTGAATGTGCAATTGTGTTGATATTATTTAGGGCAAGGCTTTTCAACCAGTGGTACGGGTACCACCTGTGGTACATTGGCACCTTGCAGGTGGTACATTTCCCTCCTAGAAAAGTAGTGGAGGAGAGGAATGAGCTGAACCGGTGGCAGCACTGTACAAGCCTGACCAAGAGACAACTGGAGCTGCAGGGCTGTCAGGGCTCAGAGGAAGTGCCAGGATCAGCACCAGGTTCCAGCTGGAGCTTGGCACTGATCCTGGCGCTTCTGCTAAGCCCAGAAGAAGCACTGATCAGCTGGAATGTTGCAGCATCTCCAGGGTCTTGTAATTTACATTGAGATGCTTGGCAATTGATTCATATTTATGATGGTCATGGTGTCCCAGGGTCATGTGAAGTGACCAAAACCTGCTGCAACCACCCAGCAGACGGGGGGGAATAAAAACCAAACACCCCCTACCCCACTCTGCTGCCAATCCTCAACAGAAATGCTCACAACAATGAAAACCTCAGATAGGAGGAAGAGCGCCACCAGGTGGGCAGGCAGGTGTCTTGCTCAGCTGTGCCTTGGGGGGCACTTTTTTCAGTGCCATTGTAACTTCAAACAGTCACTAAGTGAACTGTTGTAAGTTGAGGATTATCTGTACTTCATCACTTTTTTTCCTTTTTTTTTTTTTTTTTGGTCATCAAGTTTTTGACACCTTGCTAGGCGACTGGTGGTACTCGGATATTGCTGTATCCTAAAAGTGATACAATGGGTGAAAAGGTTGAAAAGCCCTGATTTACGGCACATAAGCCATAATATTTTTCCCTTAAGGTGGGCAAGTCTTCAAAGGATGTTCTCTATAGCCTATAGCTTTATAGGTTCAAACTTTAGATACAAACTAACAACAAACAAACAAACAAATCTTAATCTTACAACAGGTTTGGAATGTATTATTATCCATCTTGATAAATTATTGAATTAATCTCCAGTAAAAATAAAAGTTGGTAGCCCCTAAACTATGAAGAGGAACAAAGTTGGCCCTCCGTTTGGTTCAGGGACTATTGACAATTCTAGGATTCTTGGATAGACTGTAAACACTATAAAGATGTAACCACCGGGAATCAAGGTTTCTTTTAAAAAGTAAGAATGTACTTTTTAGCTGAGCTTCACTATTGGTAAATTGCAAATTTACACAATTATGCAGGGGGTTGCTCAACATAGTGATTTATTACTGCCTTCTTCTGGAATCAGTCTCTAGCCTATACAATAGTCCTTGACTTATGAGACAGCAATTAAGCCCAAGATTTTCTTTGCTAAGCAAGGCAGTTGTTAGATGAGTTTTTGCTCCATTATACAATCTTTCTTGCCACATTTGTTAAGTGAACCATGCAGTCATTAAGCAAACCTGGCTTCCCCCATTGACTTGTCAGAAGTTGGCTTGGAAAGCTACAACTCATGATCATGTTACCCACACATAGTACAACTGTCACAAATTCATGCCAGTTGCCAAGCACCCAAACTTTGCTCATGTGACCATGTGGATGCTGCAGTGGTTATAAGTGTGAAAAACAGTTAAAACTCACTTTTTTTCAATGCCGTTGTAACTTCAAACAGTCACTAAACAAATGGTTGTAAATTGTGGACTAGCCCATTTTTTAATTTTTTTCTTATTGCAAATTTTAAAAGAAACATAAAAACATTTAGTACGTATATAGCCAACCAACAGATTATCCACTATTAACAAAATAAAAAATAAATGAGACAAATACCCATTAAGACTTAACATTACATTAATATAAATTACCTAAATACATCAAATATTAATAATTAATACAATACAATACAGTATAATGCAGTACAGGACAGGACAGGACAGGACAGGACAGGACAATACAATACAATACAATACAATACAATACAATACAATACACCTCAAAAAGAGCCAGGTTATGTTTAATAAATTCACCATAGAAAAAAAATATATATCTGGAGAACTAGGCATAGTAGACCACTACATTTACCTTGGCCAACGGATCTCAATGGAAAGTGATACAATAAAGGAAATTGAACAGAGCATTAAATATGGTTGGCAGGCATTCGACAAGCTAAGCGTAATTTTCAAGAACAACTACCCCCTATGCCTTTCAATCAGTGTGTGCTACCTGCTCTAACATATGCCGGTGAAACATAGACACTAACCTCACAATCGATACAAAAGCTATGAGTGGCACAAAGAGCCATGGAAAGATACATGCTCGGCATTACAAGACAAGATAGAAAGACCCGTACATGGATTAGAAAACAAATGAAAGTATCTGATACCATCAAGAGAGTAAAAGAGTTGAAATCAGTGGTGGGATTCAGCCAGTTTTCACCAGTTCGGCAGAACCGGTAGCTAATTTTTTGTTGCCCAGGCCCAGAATGGGCTTCTGGAAGCAGCATCCACACAAAGAACCAGTTGTTCATATATTTGAATCCCACCACTGGTTGAAATGGAAATGGGCTGGTCCCATAGCAAGGAAATGATGACAGGTGGACCAAGACAGTCATAGAATGGATCCCACTTGATAAAAAGCATCCACAAAAGAGACCTAAAACAAGATGGACTGACCACATTAGCAAGTATTTGCAGGCTCACCCGGCAAAAGAAAGCTCAGGACCGTATTGGTTGGAAACATGCAGAAGAAGCCTTCATCTTTGCAGTGGATAGACAGTGGACAGAATGATGATGAATATATAACATAAAATAATGTAATGTAATATAATGAAACATAACATAATATATATACATGATTTTTGCACATGATTTTTTTTCTATTCTTGTAAAATATTATGAAATCTATGCAAAAGGCAAACATAGTGTCTTTTTTTATTAGTAGGGGAAAATTGCCTTTTCTAACATTGATAAATTTTACATATTGTTTGAATTCAGTCCTATATTTCCAGAGTAATACTACATTTCCAAATTTTCTGGTCTATGTCAATGCCTGATACATTCAAAATTCCTCAAAAATCTTCAAATTCAATAATCAGGAAATATAATTCAAAACAGACATATTCATATATTTAAGATAAAACATTTACTTATAACTGTAGTTAGGTTATAAAATTAATGAAAAAGGATCAATAAAGGACATATGGGTTATATGGGTTAACATACCTTCAAATTTCTTACATCACCAATAAAGAAAAACTACAGCCCATCCTTTCTATTGCATTGCTTGAGGTATCCAATAAATTTGGGATAAATTTAAGTTTTTAAACAGCTGTATCCATTGATATTCTACTATGAGGCATTCCAACTTTTTATTTCATTTATATCAGCTAAAACTTTCATGTCTGTAACCTTTAACTGGGTGAAATGCTGCATCATAGAGCATCAATTTTTGAATCACTGATTTCATTGCCACTGTTATGTGCATTAGCAAAGAATCTTTTATCTAGTCAATCTAATACCTTAAAAGAATTGTTATAAAGTGATTGATTTAAAATAATTACTCCACACTCTGCCTATATTTTCCAACAGAAACAGGACAGATTTTTATAGTAGAATTTTTCCATAAAGTTAAGTATTCAAGAAATTCAGCACTCAAATCCAATAAATGGCCCAATATGCCCCAATATATCTTACTACTCTCAAACCCAGGAAATGAAAGACTTTTTTAGGCATAGATGGATCCAAGTATTGCTAAGAACTTGATGGAGGTAAGTTGCAATTTCCCAATTAAACTCATAAAGATTGATAGTCAGCTGAATTTGATTCAGATATATAGATATAAATGTCTATATAGATATGGGTATAAATATAGAGATATAGATACTGTATAGGTATGTATATATACATACTGTATAGGTATGTATGTATGTGTGTGTGTGTATACATACATATACATATACATTAACAATTACACTACATATATATTGACAAGTTATAAAGCTAAAAATTCGACTCTTGGGTAAGTCCATAATAAAACCAATAAATACTGATCACCAAGAGGAAAATAGTAAAAAAATTTAATGAGCCAAGCTTTCATCAGGGCTTTAAAAGTAGTCCCTGGGAAAGAGCCTTTATACGATGTTAGTAGCCTTTATCCGGCTTCTAGAACGTGTTATTGGACCCATTATATATATATAATGTGAAATAAAATAAGGTGATCACCAGGATAAAATCATAAACACAATTTTTAATCTACAAAACCAAGCTTTCGTCGGCCACACTACCGACATCGTCAGGGTATAAAATACTGGCTGGCTGCCTCTGCGCTTTGACCCTGGATCGGGTCATTGGTCCGCTCATTAGCATCGGTTGTGTAGTTCTTAAAGGGGCCGTTTCTAAAGTTGTCCTCTCCTCTCCAGTTGCTGTTTTTTTCTTTGTGCATGTGTGGATGCCTGGAGATCCGCTGTTCATCCACTCCCAGTCATCTCTCCCCACCCCCTCATTCATCTTAGTGTGCTTCAAGCTCTGTTTTTCTATTTACCAGCCCTGTTGCTTTCCTTGCCTGTGTGTAAACTCCTGGGGGTTGGTCGTTGTTGTTCCTGTTTCTTATTGCCCCCCCTTCTCTCTCTCGCTAACGGGTGAGCTCCTGTGTGTGTTAATGGGTTGCTAACCGGGCGTGTCTTTGGAATGGCTCCACTACTTGTTACCCTCATTGCCCCCTCGGTACATATATGAGAGCGCAGGAGGTACCCATCCCATTTGCGCTCGCTATTACTCACCTGTTCTCCCATTGATCAGGGCTATAATTCTATTGCCGAGTCATTCATAAGGCATGCCTCTGGTTCATTTCTCCCATTCTTAAGTTCTATTGCCCCTCCCCTGCATCTATAGTCATCCGAAAGCAACCGGACTGGCAAATAGAAGAACAGAGCTTGAAGCACACACGCTAGATAGCGCAGCAATACAGAGGCAAACTAAGATGAATGAGGGGTTGGGGAGAGACGACCGGGAGCGGATGAACAGCGGATCTCCAGGCAGCCACACACGCACAAAGAAAACAACAGCAATTGGAGAGGAGAAGACAACTTTAGAAATGGACCCTACACTACACAGCCGATGCTAATGAGTGGACCAATGACACAATCCAGGGTCAAAGTGCAGAAGCAGCCAGCCACATAAAAACGGACTCCCAAATCCAGCATTTTATACCCTAACAATGTCGGTAGTGTGGCCGACGAAAGCTTGGTTTTGTAGATTAAACATTAGTGTTTATGATTTTATCCTGGTGATCACCTTATTTTATTTCACATTATGTGTATACCCAGGATTCATGTTTTTAATACTATTAAGGATAGATAGATAGATAGATAGATAGATAGATAGATAGATAGATAGATAGATAGATAGATATAGATGATAGATAGATAGTTATAGTTATACAGATATACAGTGCTTTTTTTGTAAAAAAAAAAAGGGGGGGGGAACTCACACAAATCATACAACCCACCTTGCCTACCCTACAAGGTTCCATCCAAAAAAGTTGCCAGAACTCCGTTCTGGGCATTCTATGACAAAACAAAAGCCCTGCAGATATATAGATAAAATGGATGTATAGATATAGATGATATAAATGGTATAGTTATAAAGGCAAAGGCATAGGCGTATATATAAATAATAAAATTCCTAATGATACTTTGAAAATCTGGTAAGTTAAAAGATCCTTCTTCAAAAAATGATGTGAGTTTAGCCATACTTGATGACAAGTCTTCCCACATAAATGTTTTTGATAATATGTTAATTCAAATAAAATAACAGCTCTATCCTACAGCCCAGACACTTTTCAATAATCTCTAAGTATTGCCCAGACTGCTGGATTTTAAAGACCAAATCTACCAAGTCCTGTCACCTGCTGAGAACATATTTAAGTACCTGATATAAATAAAATTAGTCCTCTGGAAAATGTCATTGATTAGATATATAAACTAATGAAAAGCTAGGACATTTTCTGTCGTCCAGGATTATTTGGACTAGAGGTTTCTTTGGGCATGCCTTCAAGTCTCTGAATAAGTCACGTGCCCTTTATTCACAAATGCTTTTGATTCTATTATCTTCAGCAATGAGCACTTGAAATGTAACTATGTTTTTTTATTAGACTGTAAAAATTAAGCTGGCCTGCATTTGTATAACTTTGGCTACTCCTAACACATTCTAGTATCTGATTTTTCTTTCTTTCCTCATCTTCAACCCCTAGTACAGTATTCTGAATTGGCTGGAGCAATGAGAAAGGAAAGGAGGCATTTGGATAAGGTGTGTTTCCAATTAGAATCCTTGAGAGCTACAGTATTCTTTCCATGTATTTATGTCCAATTATCTGGAACTTCACTACTGAATTACATTAAAAGGGCGCCCTCTACTGTCACATTATATTAAGGGAGTAAAGGGACAGTATGTGTTGCCTTAGACAGAGCCAGTGATTATAATACACCATTTTCTATGAGCTGTTCAGTTCCAGCAGGAGGAAGTGGTCCTGGGGCATATATTTAAAACATCATGTTCATTTACACCATTCCCTCTCCCACTCTTAAAAAAAATCTGCTGAAATTTATACACATACACACACACACACACACACACACACACACACACATATATATATATATATATATAACTCGCTAGATTTTTTTAAAAACACAAAGATTTTGAACACCCAGTTTAGCTAGACATGAAGGTTGCAGTTTAATTATTAGAACAAAGGCTGGTCTTCTCAGTGGAGCAAACTCAATCTTAAATGTAATGTGTTAAATTAATGCCTAAAGGACAGTATTGTCTGGACCTAGTAAATGATTTGGGAACAACAGACTTGCAATGATCATAAAGCTAAGGTGGAATATCTCTATCTATCTATCTATCTATCTATCTATCTATCTATCTGTCTGTCTGTCTGTCTGTCTGTCTGTCTGTCTGTCTGTCTTCTATCATCTATTTATCTATCAAATTTCTGAACTGCCCTTCTCCCTCAAAAACCTGTTGGAACTTTTTGTACATTGAAGAAGAAAACCATTGCTTGACTCCAGTTGACTTGTTTACTTTTCTAAACTCCCTGCAAAAATTACACTTCTTTTTTGGGCAAAAATGATCTGAAGTAAGCTGGTACTGAATTGCGTATGTAATTACTTATCATCATAAATCCAACTGAATAGTTAAAAAAAATGTGTTATGAATACTAGGGATACTGTCCTAGGAAAAGCAGATTTCTAGCATTAAAAATGAGCTACTTGTAAACATAAGAAAGGAGGGATACAAATAAACAAATAAAATATGTCTCTTATATATTGCTTCCTTAATTTTTCCCTAGTTGGCTTTTATCATGAACAGTGATCCATGGAACTTATGTTTGGAAACGATACACTGAGTCATTTGGAGCAGCGTACTGTAGAAATATTAGCAATAAATAAATACATCTGATTATTACTTGCCTAACTACACTAATTAGAGGGGTACAATGCCATAGATCTGTGTTGTACATACTTTAATGCAAATTTCTTTACCTAGAAGACAAAGCAGCGGAATTTGGTCTTTGTTCTTTTGACAGAATTCCCTTCTGTTTTTGTTTTTTTTTTTTTTCAGTCAATTACAGGGCCTGAAAATAACATTAGGATCTGGTTTAGATTACATATCTCAAATGACACCAAAATGACAAACTGTCCATTATTATGTCACCATGCAACTATATAAGGGGCGGAGATTCTTTGCAATGCACATTTTATCACAATGCGGAGTTTCTTTGCAATGCACATTTTATCACTTTGCCCCACTTGCAGATGCCTCTGATTTGCACCTTGCACTAAACCAACATGTTATTTGCATCTGTGCGGCCTAGTCATTATGTTTTGGGATTTAGCAAGTTATACAGTATAAACAAAATGACTTGTGGCTTGTTCCTAGAACTTTAAAATTGTGGAATTGAAGAGGCCATTTAGGCCCTCATGACCAGCCCTCTGCTTAGTACATTAAAGGGTTAAAGGCCACCAAGTCTCAACTCAAATACATCTAATAATTGGTAGCAGTTGTACTGTTCAAATCCTTTTATTGTTAGACACTTTTTTATAACGGTCAATAGGGACTCTGCTTTCTATAACTTAAAAATCCATTATTCTATGTCCTGTATTCTGAAACGAGAGAGAGTTGATCTTGATCTTCTTCCATAGGACATTCTTTCAGATGTTTGATTGTTTTTTTTTTCATCATCCTTCATTCCTGTCTGTTCTCAAGTTAAGCATATTCTGCTCATTCAGTAATTATTAATTGGGCTTAATTTTTAGACCATAGAGCATCTTTTTTGTTCTATTTTGAAGTTTTTTTCTGCATCAGTTTTAAAGTATTGGAAGCCAAAATGTAATATAGTGTTTGAGGGGATATCTGTCCAATGATGAACACAATGGAGTGACTTTATGTGATTTGGAAATCATTGCTGCCCAAAATTGCATGTTCCTTTTTTTAACAATATCATGTCATTGTGTACATTTAGTGTGTAATCAATTACTATTACAAGCTCTCCTTGCTCAGGAAGAGTTACACCGAAGTGTAGATGAGACAGCACAAACATTTGTACATGTGTACCAGCAAAACTTCATAAAGTGAAACAGTCCAGAAGTGGGAGTTGCCTTACTGATTTATAATCTGGTGGGTTTGAATTATGTGGGGTTAATTGTGAGCAACAATGGTGCTTAGTGGTTGGAGTAATCTGCCAGCATGTTCTGAAGCATTTGTTATGTCTGCAAGTGTTATAAAAGTCATCATTTCATCATGTTTTATTTCTGTGTCTGAGCTATCCTTTGGTTCTGTGTTGCTTCCCAATGCATTTTTAATGACGTGGAACAGGAGAAGGTATTGATTCTTCTTGTATATGCTATGGAAATATTTGAATTTAGCTTTTCCGAGAGTTAGTGAGTTGCAGTGGGTTTTTAGCTACCTAAAACGCCTAATCCACAGAGCAAGAACACACTTCCTGCTATGGAAGTGAAGGATTTGATCAGTATGGGTGAGTTTTCTCTAAACTTGGAACTGCAAGCTATTATCCCTCAGTATGGTGATGAAGATGTCCAGGAATGTGAGTTTATCATTTGTCTCTGTTCCTATAGTGAATTTGATTCCTGGGCATGTATAATTCAGGGTCTAAAGTTGTTAATAATTTGGCTTTTCTTCAAGATGCCAAAAGTGGTCTCGACATAATTAATTGATACTTCTAGGTGATGCATAATAGCTTCTGCTATCTATCCTGATAATCCAATTCTTGAAAAGATCTGATTCACAAAACAATGGATTTGATTTTTCGTTTCTCAAATGAGAAACTTCTGCAAACTATTAAGATTTGCTTTGATTTTTTTTTTCTGCCTTCTGAGGTATTGGCTATCCCCATCAACTTTTCATTACCTGCAAATTTGATAACCATTCCTCCAACCTCTTCATCCAAATCATTAATAAAAAATATTTAAGAATTGGGACTAAGGGCTGGAATATGCAGCACCTCGCTTTATACGTCTCTCCAATCTGATGCAGAAGATTGGTGAATATGCTAAGTATGATTGTTGAACCCTGCAGCACAGACTTTTCTGCAAGCCATTGTTAAGCAAACATAGTTTAGCGTGATGCGTCAACCAGGTCTCTCTGATTCTTCTGTCTGTTCCTTTTTTAGCAGCATCCTTTCAGAGCTGGATCAGATGGAGAAAACCACAGAGAAGGAGTTGTGTGAATTGGCTGCAGTTATTATCCTGTGCAGGATTAATTTCTCCCTGAGTATAAGCAGGTCCAAAATGTTCTTGTGGGACCAACCATTTTTAAAACCACTATATCAAATGGGCAAGTCTCAGCTGCAAAAACAATGCTCCTGAGACCCCTTTTTCAACCTCTTGGCTTTCGTATATTTTTTCCGTTACACTGCAAAAAAGAGCAGGGCGTGATTTGTTCATCTGCAATAGCCAAAATATACATCCCTTCAGCTAATTCAGTTAATAATACATGGACTTTGGGTCCCCTTCAGCAGCCCTTCCCCTCCCTTTTGTATGAATTAAGCAGAAGGCAGCCCAATATTTTTCACTCTGCAAGATCTTGTGTGTGTGTGTGTGTGTGTGTGTGTGTGTGTATGCGCACGCGCAGCTAGAGAGTTATTTTTAAAAGTACACTTTAAGTAGCAAAGTTGAGTAGAATGGAACGAAAGATAAGGAAGATTTGTGTGCATCCATTTATTTCTTTTTTTAAAACAAAATTTTATTAAGTTTATATAGATAAGGAAAAATAGGAACAATACAGGTATGGTAAAGGGAGGGGTGGAAGGAAAGGGGAAGGGAAATCCATTTATTTCTTTTAAAAGTCTGTCCACGTGCACACTTTTGGTATAGCTTTACATTCCCTTTTGGAATCAGTTTGCCTTTTCCATTTTGTTGCTCCATTATCCCTGATTATCTCTGAATATATGTCTCTGCTTTTGCTGACGAAGCTGTGATTCTAATACATTTGTTTAGAGTTATTTTCGCATGTTTTGATAGGACATCTCTACCATAATACCACCTTTGAAAGTATGCTAACATGGTTCACCTCTAGGTGGCGCACTAATTGTGCCTTCCTGCTTCCAGCCTGAATAACTACTCAAAGCATGCCTTTGATTATCCTGCATGCTAAACTCCAGAAATATTTAACTGTTTCTCTTAGCTTCCACTATTGATTTTTGTTGTTCCTGTTGTTTAAAGATATAGATACCTCCCAGTCCTTGGGGCCTGGGGCTTTCTCTTGATGAAGAAGAATGTTTTCCCTTCAAAACACATTTATTCGTAAAGTGGAGAGAGACTCTGACTGCTAAAAGCAACATTAATATGCAAGCTAGCTTGCTTTTACAAAACCATTCACTATCCCAGACAGATTTCCTGCTTAGACCTAGAAAGGGGGAAATTGAGGAGAGATCAGAGGTTGCCCAAAATCAGATCAACAAGAACGTCTGCATCAGAAATCATTTTATATCAAACAGTAAAGAAAAATAATTAATCATGCTCAGTGATGTGTAAATGTCCCAGGCTGTATATATTTCCCTGGGTGGCTGTATTTCTGACGTGGCAATATAGGATGTTGACCATGAATCTGTCACAGTTTGTAATGCCTTCACCAAAACCCATTTAGGATTACACTGTTTACCAGTACACCTCCAGAGGTGGTCTAATTTTCACTATGGCTAGCTACATTTCATTTTTGCTACCTCTATGTTTTAATTGTTGAATTCTGCAAATACATTAGCTAGGGATTTACTATTCTTAGTATTTCATAAACTATATGCAGATATGTCTTATTCTCAGCAAAATCAGGAAAATTCATGACATTCTCAGCAAAGTTTTGGAAAAGTGAAACTTTTGTAGTAGTAATCAGACATAGCTGATAATCTGTAAATCAAGTACTGTAATTCGGTGTGAACCTGTGAATCATAGAAAAAGCCCTTCTTTGAGGTAGATGGTTAGTCAAATATGAAAAGGGAGGGAGGGAGGGAGGGAGGGAGGGAAAGAAAGAAAGAAAGAAAGAAAGAAAGAAAGAAAGAAAGAAAGAAAGAAAGAAAGAAAGAAAGAAAGAAAGATGAGGAATTTAGTTCTGAAAATGTAGTAGACGCTTCCCTGCACAAGCTGGAAATCAAATTGCTTTTCCTATTTTAAACTATGGGTGTACAGCTATATATGTTCTGGGTATTTCTCTGGGCCCAGAAGATGACATTTACCTCCAAATTAATTATATAATCCCATCTAATAATGTAGATATTTTTAAATAATAGCAAGTATATTAACAATACATATGTATAGCAAATACGTTAAATCAATCAACATGATTTATAAGTTACAAATTGGAATTAAAATTTATTTTTGTACACTATAGTAACAGCTTTAAATTGCCGCTGATTTTTTTCCCTCAGTGATGTTCTTTAAAAATTAAAAATGTCAATATCAATTTACCTTCTCCATGTAATATTAATTTTATAAAGCAGGATTTAACACTCTTTCACACTTTCTGAAACTGTGATTTTAATATATATATGTGTGTGTGTATGTGTGTGTGATTTGTTAACTTGAAAATATTTTTGATATAATCATATGTAGTAATAAACTGAGGTTGAAAACACATATTCAGTATTTAATGGGAATAATTTAATAATCTTCTCTCCTATGAATTAAGGGAATAGCTAACAATTATTTTTCACTAGTTTCTTTAAGCTAGTTGATGGCGTATTAATTATTTTGATTTAATAATGTTAATTGATTGTGGATTCTGGTCTTGATATTTATTTTAACCTGTCTTTTAAACAAAATATTTTTTTAACAAATCAATGAATAAAGATTGAATTTATTTCAGACCACTTATGTTTGCTTTCTTACAGCATATTTGCACTGATCTAACTATACTAACTGCACTTTCTGTTCTGTATTTTATTTAAAATAAGAGAGAAAGCATTATATAAAGACAAAAAATATGGTCTGAACATTAATGTCCAAAATTTGTAAAATTGTCATATAGACATCAAATCAACTTACGTCTCTGTGTAGTTTGGTTCTAGACATCAGAAACCCTGAAGAATGTAGCTTAAACAAATAACCGAATATATTTTGAGACTCTACAATGATCTTTTAACAGTATAAAAGATATTGAAAGTTGTGATAGATACACACACATGCACATGTTCCATACCCAGAGTAATATATGCTGTGATACATATAAATTCACAGTAATAAGTAAATACAAATATCCTGTGCTATTTAAGTATATGCCAATTTTTATAGATAGCTTAATTATCAGGAAATAACTCAGCTTCAATAGAAAAACATATAAGAAATTCAATTGGCTAAAATCCATAGGCTAATTAGGATTAAATTGTTGGGGGCAACATGCCGACTCTGTAAACCTCATAGAAAGGGCTGCAAAGCACTATGAAGCAGTATATAAGTCTAAGTGCTATTGCGATTGCTATTAATTGTGGGTAGTTTTATTTTTATTTTTTAGCCATCAAGAACTTACAAAGTTATAGGAGCCAAAGAATCTTCCTATATTTTGAAACAAAGGAAGCATGAATTAGCCCTGAGAGCTTTAAGATAGATTATTTTTTTACAAAAATGAATTTTCACAATACTTTAACAAACAATGTTATTGTAAAAAAAAGAGTCATGATTAAAAGTTGCACGTGGAATTATATGAAAATTTGTTTCAGGAGCATGCTTTATTTTTTGTTCAAAATAGGCATTTTAAGTTTAAGGAATGGTGGTGGGGATTTTTTTTAAGTGAACCAAAGTTAGCCCTAGAAACAGTAAAAAAAAACATAGTCCAGCATATATGTTTATTGTATATATAAATTTGCATCTCATATACCACAAAAACATGTAAAAGATCAATTGAAGTTATAAAATGGAATGAATCATTAAAATATATATGTAGTTTGCACTAATTATTTAGAAGAAATTGGAACAAACCTACAGTTCTTTGCAATATAAATAAGAAAGTAAAATTGGGACCGAAAGTTATATCTACCCAAGTGAGTGTACCTTATGTACAGATATGCTTGCAAGAGACCAATTGCAGTGCGAAAGAGAAAAATACCTATTTATATGAGAAAGAAATTAAAAGATCTTTACATTTTAGATTTGGGGGAATTTGTGTTACTTTGAAACTGCACTATTGTGCCTGTTTATTTAGAAATGAATCCTATTTCATCTAGTGAGGCCATTCAGATTTGCCATCTAAAAATAGTTTTCAAACCACTATTACATAAAATGGTTAATTTCAGTCAAGGGAACAACAGATAGGATTCAATCCTGGATTAATATGAATATAGATATAGTTTACTTGTTCCTTTTACCTCGGTATCTGTTTGTTGTTGTTTTTTTAAAAAAATCTATCCAGACATTTTTAATTGCATCTGGAATCTTGACTTGTACACTGAATTTGGCAAGAATAACTGAAGTCAGCAAAGAGACTGAAATTAAATTTTGCATATGTTCTACCTTTAGGCTTCATTACAATACTCAATGCAAAGGTAATGTGGAAAAATCAGCTGGAGCTTCCTGGCTGTCTGTAAGTTAGAGCAGGGTTCTTTTCTTCTGTTTTTTGAAAATGATTTCCATCTGCTTTGGACCCTCTGACTCTTATGATAGTTTGTAAAAGCGGAATTATTTTTGTAGGCCCAGATTTTCAGCTTATGTATTGCTCAAGGAAGACTTCTGACTTGATGCCACACTTTTGTCATGTCATGACTTCTGACATGATTCCAAAATGGTCCTTAAAGTAAAAATAAAATCTTTGGTTGATTGGCTTGAACCTCCATAAATACATGTCATATATATATTGGGGGCTTAACTTCAGAGCCAAATAGAAAGTGGAGATAGCTTGCTTCAAATCCTGCCATATGAAAACTCCCTGGTTGATATTAACACATCATTCTGTCATTCATAGTCCTCTGAGTAGCATTATATTGATGTAACTGATATTTGCCATTCAGACACCAATGTCTATGATATTTGCCATTCTATCTATATCCATGTATCTTTACATTGCACTTAAGACCCCTCTATGTCTCTAAATGAGACATTCAGTAGGGCAGGCATGTCAAACTCGCGACGTCACGTGACGTCGCGCAACGTATTGAGCCTGTTTTGCCATTGCCAGCAATGGGGTGGGCGTGGCTTCCACATGATGTGTCCAGCCCACAGGCTGGCTGTTTGACACCCCTGCAGTAGGGAATAAGAAACTATATTTCAAAGCCATTTTCTTTCCAGTAATAGAATTAATAGACTTGAGACTTTCTAGCTTTTGAAACAAAGGGAAAGTAAATTGGCCTTGAGAACTTTAAGATAGATTACTTTGTACAAAGATGAGTAAGAACTACAAGAGATAATGACAATATACGAACTTGGGAACCATTACATTGGAGGTAGAGATGGAATTGTGAACCAAAGAGTGGGTGCTTACTTATACAAATGCCCACCTAGAAATTTTTAAGAAGACTAAAGGCAGTCATAGCTGACTTGGATCAACTTACTGTAACTTCCTTCCATTCTGTTCACAAACCTGGTTTGAAGCAGCCAATAAATACATGCCTTATAACTGTTAAAGTCAACTCATGTGTAATCTGAAGCCAGATTTTTTTATTATTATTATTGAACCTCCAAAGCCACTAGGAACATACTATTGATGCAGCCACATCCCTGGGTTGGGCAAGACTACAATTTTTGATGGATTGCAGGGGGTGGGGGTGGGAATCTCATGAATTTGCACAAAGTAGATGCTTTGAGGGTGACATTAGGCGAACTTTTCTGTCTCCATCTCAGGAAAATGGTCATGGCGAACCATTCCTGAAAATTGTATCAAGAAAATTGCACAAACTTATCTGCCAACCACCACAAGACTAGACAAAGGCACTATCTAATATAGAGAAGATCCTAGTTGCCTGTTACACAGATTTTTTTTTCCTACGCATGTCATATCATCTTCAACATTTTGAGATTTATCAATCAGTCTTGTAAACTTCTGATTTACCGGTATTCCATTGGAACTTATTTAGGACAAGATTCCAGTCAAGTGCAATCTTCATATATGACTGAAACTGATCATGGATCAGTTTGATCCATGTAGTTTATCACAATAATACTCTCTCTCTGGTTTTTGGAAATGAAAAAAAAATCTGGTAACATATCCATCACTCATCAAAGTGACTTCTTGCTGAAAATAATGGGTATGTTATCAACTGTTCCCAATCTTGTTCTCAAAAATGAGAGTCAAAAAATGGCAGGTAGACCTTTTACAAATAGCAATTATTTTTTAATATTAGCAGATTTCAAAACTTCTTAAAAACAAATGTATATCACTAAAGTGCAAGTAGAAAGCAGTTAAATTAAATGCATACCTGCTTCTACTTAATGCAGAACAGCAGTTGTTACCTGCAAATAGCACATGTGGATCACTCATTGACCTTAAGGACTAGCATAACACTTAAATATAACATAGCGCAAAATATACATGTACAGAGATAATATCCTCAGGACTGTTTTCTGAAAATCGTCAGATGCTCATATACTTTCCAGGACTATAAAGAAAATGCATAATATGATATAGAGCAGTGTTTCTTGATCTCAGCCCCTCTAAGATTTATCACTAAGAAATTCTGGGAGTTGAAGTCCACACAAATTAACATTGCTAACTTGAGAATCACTGATACAGAAGACAGAATTTTAAAACTATGTGGTGGCTTAGGGTTATTACTAGTATCCTCTCTCAGATTAGAGGTCCTATGTATGTTACTCAAACTCTACTGAACTAGTGAATTAAGTTTTGGCTTACTCCTACAAAAATATACGTATACATAAGATTACAGCTATATTACACAACAAATAACCATTCAAATACCCTTTGGAGGTTCTCATCAGAAGGATATTTGGATGGTTATTTATTTTGTATTGTAGCTGCAATCTTTTGTGTGTGTGTGTGTATGTGCATGCGTCCGCATGCCCACCCTTCCAGCCAGGTTCAGTAATGAGAAAAGAACATCTTTGACATTGGCCAGGATACCAGTTTCAGGAATGGAGGAAATGTCTATATTGGCTTTGAGCCTCCCATCTCAAATTATCCTCTTGGTGGGGATATTTTGCAGTGAAATTCTAATTGCATTTGGCTGTGCATGATTTAGCTGCTTTGTGCTATCACAAACCCTGCCTTGCCAATCATTCATACAATGATAACAGCATTTTTTTTAAAAAAAAGACCTTTCCTATCAGGAGAGGGACTGTGAAGTAGTAGTCATAATAATAGTTTTATTTCATATGTGCTAAATCTAAGGCATTAATTTACAATAGAGTAAAAAGAACATAAAGTATAACAAGATGGGACACTATTCTGAAGTGGAAAAGGTAGAATATATTCCTATCCCTCTATTGCACATTTAGGGTATATCAGTGCTTAAAGAGGTGTCTGTTTATCTGTATCTCAACCTTGCATCCAAGAAGGTAGGAAAGATTACACAGAGTTATTCAATTTGATCCTTGCTCTGAGCTAGGCTGGATAAAGAGGTAGTGATGTGGCCAAGGTCATCTAAGGTGCTATTGTGACTAAAATGTAATTTAAACTTTGCTTTCACTGGTCTAGGTTCAGTGCTAATCAACTCTCCTGACCAGGTGTTCATGGGGACATAATATATTGAATAACACTGTGGTGGGAATAGGAGACTTTCTCTGAACAATATCAGCATTGGGTCTTCTCAGTGCTCCTTGTACCACAATCTCTCCTCCTCCTCCCCCTCCTCCTCCTGCTCCTCTCTCTAGAGCTAGTTTTAATACTTAGTGATGGGCTGGGCCAGTCCCTGCAGTTTTCTTAGCAAGTGGTTTGCCATTGCTTCCGTCCTAGGGCTGAGAGAGAGTGATTGGTGCAAGGTCTCTCAACTAGCCTTGTATTTAAGATGGGACCAGAACTCACAGTCTTCCAACAGTCTCTCACTTGATGCCTTATCCACTATACCAGACTTGCTCTGCTCTTACCTCTACTTCAAACCAGAAATGTCATCAAACCGTATTACAGGGTTTTTTTAATTAATTAATCACTTGGCTAGTTCTTCAGGGTCAATATCAATTCTTTCTGGACAAGCAATTTTCCAAACACAGAGTTCAAAGCACCCTGTCCATTTTTTTTTACAAGCCCATTTTAATGTTTTGCTCCTGTCTGCTAGGTTGAGCCATTATAATTGATATACATAACAGCGAACCTAAGATTCAGATATTTCAGAGTGCAAAATTGTAATGTTATTAATGGAAATGGGAAATGGCTTCCTGATAAGGATGCATAGTTTCAGTTTAATTAAATAATGCATTAAACAATATCTCAACAAACTACAGAGTATCATTTAAACAACAGAATGTGCTATAGTAACATGGCAATAAAAATAAATGCATAATCTCAAATTGAAACACATCAGGCTAGTTTACAGTTATAACAGTTGATCTGTGAATGAGATGGGTGGTTTCTAAATTTAATATATAAATAAGTAAAATATGGAGACAGAAACTAAAAACAGGTCAGATAAAAGAGTCAAAACTCAGATGCATATGTTGAGATATTTTAAATGCTTAGAGAATCAGGAGAGTAGTAGCCTGATAAACACTGTACATTCTGATGAACTAGGGAGCCACCACTAAAGAAGGCCATTTCTTTTATCATGGGGGGGGGAATGTCACAGAATGAGAGAATCATGGAAACCAGGCATATGTTTGAAACTATAGTGGAAGCCATTTCAAATCCACATTTTACTTTTAATCCAGAGAAAGTATGTTAAACTCAGCACTGATCATCTTTAAAATGCCTATCTGTTGTTGATATAGGACAGTTTGTTGGTGCACTGGACAATTGTGAGTGCAAGTTTTCATTCAACTGAACCCCAACTGTGTAAAACCTTGGATGATCTTGAAAAAGTTAAGCTGGGTTATCCAATTCTTCCTTGGATGGGAGACTACAGTACTGGGAAACCTTTGAGATATAGACCCAACAGCACATACACCAGAAGAAGGTAATGGGAAACAAATATTCCCCATTGTTTCCAAGAAAAGAATCTAAACGTGCCCATGTAATCCCTAGAAGTGGTGCCCGATTTGAAGGCTGCTCTGCTTTCACCCACAGCCATTCCCAGGAGCAAGTCATTCCCTTTCACGTGTTTTCTTTGACTGAATTCAACCAATGCTTGGAAATACTTAATTTGAACAAGGTGGAACACATTTCCCAGCAAGGACGGCGATAATGCCTGGAAAATATTCTGAACCCATCTATGGAGACCTCATACAGCCGGGGGGGGGGGGTGTTCTACCAGGAAAAAGGAAAACGCGAGTGTTCTTTGCCTCGTCCCGGGACTGTTTTTCTCTCGGCGCCCGTTTCGTGGAAACAACCCCCCCCCTGCCGCCGCCGGGTCTCCTGAGTCTCCTCTCCACTTACACGCGTCCGTGGCCCCTGCAATTCTCCCATCCCTGTGCCTTTAGATCCTAGTCCAGCCGCAGCTATTGGGGTCGTGGGGAAAAACAATCCCGGGGAAAGTCTAACGTTCTCACTTTCTTGGGCAGAAGTGGAAGTTCATCTGCCCGGGACTCCCCACGCCAGCCCTCCGCTGCTGGGCTTACCTTTCCCCCAACCCGGCTCGGTCCGCAGCCGACCAGCCTTCCTCTCCGCTCCCCCGCCTGCGTGTGCGTGTGTATGTGCGAGATGAGTGGCGCCGGAGGGGTGCAATTACCCGGATTCTGACACGAGCGGCGTCCGCGTCAGTTTCAGCCTCCTACCTACGTGCCCGATTCTGTTGTCTGGAGCCCGTCTCCCCTCTCGGCCCCACCGCGCACCCCCGTTTCAGTCTGCGCTCCAAAGCGCTTTCCCACTGTAAGGACCAGCGCTCTTCTCTTGGATGGGAAGCTGCGTGGGATTTGCCTAATTTGCCCGGGAGGAATAATAATAATAATAACAGGGTTAGGAAGGAGGTGCAGCTTTGCCCCCACCACCGCCGTCTCCAGCGACTTAGAGCTTCAGCTTTGGGGAAGTGATTCGCGGGACGCCGCTCAGGATCGCTGCGTAAAATTTGGGAGATCTTTATCCATCTTTGTTGGCTGGATTCTCCTCCGCGTTGCCACGTCCATCGTTCAGAGGAATATTTAAAAAAAAAAAAAAAAAAAAAACCACTCCGCACACTCAAGCTCTGCCACACACGCGTGCGCGTGCACGCACACAGACACACACGCTGGACTGCGGCAAAAGGGGAGAGAGAGAGAGAAAGAAAAAAAAAACCCAACAACGCACCACTCAGCCGCCTCGCTACACATTACAGTTGTGCCGCAACCGGAGCGGCTGAAGTAGCCTCGGCGTGGATTGTTTTGTTTTCCCCTGCCTTCTTTTGGCTTCTTTCTGCCCGCCGCAGAACAAGCGCTGGAGATCGGCGAGGATTTGGTTCTGTACCCGAAGCTGCGTTTCTGTGTCTTGGCAATTGGTGTCCGTCCGTGTCTTGTCTTGTGTGGCTTCTTGACTTTCCATCCGTGTCGTGTGTTGTTCCCCTCTGCATCGCTGTCCCTTAAAAAAAAAAGGGGGGGGGAGATTGAGAAGGCAAAATGGCCCATATTGTGTCCCTATTAGCAAATGCTTGTTGTCTGCGGGAGGGGTGAAAGGAAACTGTGTTGGGGGGGCATACTTTGGGGAAATAAATGTGGCTTGGAGGAGATATTTAGGAGCAGGAGGAAAGATGAAATATTTTTCACGCCCATACCAGTTGGAAGGAGACGCCCTTTGGGGTGCTTTCTTATTCTTGTTTTGGCTACTATTGTTAGCATTATTACTATTTGTTGGGAGTGGCTAGTGATCGATTAAAACTGTCACGGTTGCAATGGGAGGGTCTGAGTCATAAATTTTATCACCACCACCACCACTACCACCACCACCACCACAAAATCACTGTGACCTCTGTGCGACCCCCACCCAGTCCAAGTCACGTATCGCCATTGGGGCTGAACCTGGAGAAGGGCAAGGATGGCTGATACAGCTGAGCCCACCAGCTTCTCTCCTACCTCTCGGGTTTAAAAGAGAGGCCACTTTTACCAGGATGCTGAAAAAAGGGAATCAAATGATCATTTTCGTAACTGTAGCAATTGCTTCCAGAGGCCCCCCCCCCCTTGCAGGAAAGATGTCAAAAAAATATCACCATCCCTTTTCTTTAAGAATAATTATATTTATTTTATTCATCATTATTTCATATTGATTTACCACCTGTCTCTCCCGGACAGTTATAGGTAGAATGAGATGTGTATTGGGGAAGGAAGTGATGGTTTAAAATACTCTCCATTACAAAAGAGAAAGGGAAAAATCTCTGATAAAGCCTATAGGTTGCAGAAAGG
The DNA here is from genome assembly GCF_016545835.1 of Crotalus tigris. Lineage (NCBI taxonomy): Eukaryota > Metazoa > Chordata > Lepidosauria > Squamata > Viperidae > Crotalus > Crotalus tigris. Next base: position 129,685 of record NW_024096596.1, read on the forward strand.
CACAGTCTAATGTGTGGTGGCAGGAATTGGCAAAGTATTGTTCTACTTTTCTGTCAATTTCCGATGCATCCTCCAGGGAAGGACCAACTACACGTTCCCCTGCACTTACAGGTTAGAAAAGTTGTAGACTTACTGTAGAGTTACCTCCCAAATCTAAATGATTTGTAAGTAATGGGGGCAAAAAGGGTATTCAAATGACATTCCCTTCCACACCGACCCTGTACTCTGCAACAACTGGAAAATGAAAAGTTCATTGGTTGTTTGAATGCAGAATTTGTCCTTGAAGTAAAGTGCTGTGTGTGAGACTTGAAAAATGGCTTTTCAAGGTTCATTAAAAATAGAAAGAAAGAGTCAGTCAAAGCCAAAAGAGGTATTTTGTTTTTAAACTGCTTGGTTATTTAAAGTACTAGTTAGGACAAAGCACTTTTGGGGTATAAGCCAATGTCAGTCTGCCAAATACAGTTAATATGCACAGAGTTAATTTGTGATTATTTAATTATCTATCTAGCCCAGTCCTAAACCAGCTGCATCAGCAGTTAAACACTTAAAATGGGATGAAATAATAGCAGAATGACAGTGTGGGCTTCTGCCAGTGATTTACAGATGCAGCATAGTTAAAAATTGGGGTGTTTGGGGAATTTGCTCTTTTTAAAAATTAAGTAAGTTGAAGCCTTCAATTTGAACAGGGAGATTTGCTTTAGCTAAAAAAATATTTACCGGTATTAAATATTCTAACAAAAAAGATGTTTCATGCCAAACTTTATACTGTGGTTGTCAGTTTGACAACTACTTCCATTTGCAAAAGAGGGATAGTGGGATGGTAAACCCATTCCACGAGTAGCTGTTTTCCTTCTATTTTCCTTCCTTCATTTTTTCTATCCACAGTGAATATATATTAAGGAAAATGGGGTGAAAATATTTGCATAGTGTTTTTTGAACACCAAGATCTTTCTGTCTGGAAGTACTCAGCATGCAATTATGATATGCAACACAGTTGTTCTATTGTAGGCCAACCGGAGCAGCTATAACAATTGTTTAAAGACTGAAATTCAGAATAATGTTCAGCTTGAATTTAGGCCTGGTCCCTACCAAGTACATTCTGTGGAATTCTGTGAAGATGTCTATGGAGTGGATATACTCAGATATATAGGGTGATATTAAGAGTTCAGGAATTAACAGCTTGTACTGATTGACTTAAATAGATGTAAAGTCTACTGATATTGATAGGCTTTACTTCCGAATAACTCTTCTTGGGAACATAATCCAAAATATAATTTACTTGTAAATTACTTGTAAAGTTTCTTATTCACTTTTCTATAGAACTTTGTAATATTTTGTAAAATACGAATAAATACTGTGTTTAAAATAAATAATATAAATTCAGAACAAAATAAGTCAAACAATTAATACTACCTGTGGGAAAGTTGTAAAGGCTCTAACTAGACATATTTCTAGGCAAGTATGGAGTTAAAACATTAAAAATATTTTAAATATTTACAATTCTTTTGACACTGTTAGTTTAAAGTTTAAAACTTTTCCAGTTTTACAGTCCCCATTATCTGAAAAAAGTTTTTTTCCTCTTTTCCATGTGTTAAAATCTCTAATGTATATGGATTATTTATAAAGTCTAGTGTAGGAATCTGTGTTCCAACAATAAAAAATATGAACCCAAAGCTAAATCTTTGGTATTTTGTACATAAATCCATATTTTAGATAGTATATTGCTGTTACTTACAAAGACCTCATTCAGCATTTAGTGTTGAAATTTATTTAGTGACAGGCATTAGATACATATGAAGCAGAAATAAAATGAGTTACCAGTTCCTTTAATCCTTTAATAAAGTCAACGGAAAGTGAAAAAGTTGGCCCATGCCATTAAGTTCATTGTTTTCTTTTGTTTTCTTTTCATTTATTTGTATTGAATTCAGTGTGGGTGAAAAAATGTATGGATGAAAAGTAATCACCCAGTGGGAAAAATATTCTTCGGACTTCATCATACTAACCTCAGACACATGGATGTCCCAGTGGAAAGGGCCTTGCTTCAAATAAATAAATAAATAAATAAATAAATAAATAAATAAATAGGTAAATAGGTAACTAAGTCTATAAGCCAGAGGTCCCCCATGCCTGTGCAAACAAGTGAAACTCAATTTGCAGGATGCAGGCAGCACACAAAACCACGCCCCCTACAGTCCACAAAAAAACTCTCTCCATGGAACTGGTCCCTGGTGCCCAAAAGTTTGGGGGGGGGGGCTGCTGCTATAAGCAACAGCTGCAGAAAACACGGTATTACTGCCTGGAAACATTTATAAAAGTGATGGAATACCTAGGTAATCATAGTTTCAAGAGACCCAAATTGCTGTTCATAATTGCTCTTACAGTTCAGATGATCTTGCTCGGTTCAGTTGATTAATCAGAAGCCATCTTTTATAAATCCTTTGTTTACTGAATTTTAATTTCAACAGAGTTGAGCAAGTGAACTCTCAAGTCTGGCTAATAATAATGATTTTATTAGGTTTAGTTGTCACTTGACTCCCATCAAATCTGGGTGGTTAACAAATTACTAAGAACATTCAAAACAAGAAAACGACACAAAACAAAAAGATGGTAAAAGTAACAAACCCAAATGGGGACAATGAAAAATAAATGACATGATAGTGAAACAACCACATCAGCCCTTCAATTAACTATTGAAATGCGGGGGGAGTAAGACATATTAATGCTCTATTGCAAATTTTGATAACTCTATTTTTTCTACATGCATATATTTTTATTGCTTGCTGCCTTGTTTATTCAGATTTATATGGACTACATGTTGGAATAGGTTTTATATTCTCCGACCTCCTATTTATAGTTTTTTCTATCAACTGGACTGCAATCTTTTCTGAAAGAAAGTGCAATTAAACTTAACAATACGGCTTATTTTTGAGCATAAATGAACAGGATTTTGTTCTTAAGAGTTATATGCTGTTTTTAATGGAATATTGGATAAACATAATATTTAACGTTGATACCACTACATTTAGATAGTTTTATCTTTAGTGTTATAATGTAGATAAATTCTATGTTTGTATTGCTGAAGCTGAGAGATTTATAACTATGCTATCAGCATTGATCTCCTTTTAAGAGGGACAGTCCTGATTAAATACCCCACAGTTTTAAGTGTGCAGTGAAAGGCTTCATTGATTATTTGTACCAATAATTGATAAATGTTCTTAGTATAAGCAATAATTAGCTTTTAGTGCTAATTATTTATAACTTGACACAATATAAAATTATTGATTTGGAAGGCAAGACCTATCGGTAGTACTAAAATATGAAGACCCAAATTTCTAAGTGCAGATGAATAATAAATAGTAAATTACCATTGGCCTAGTAGACAATCACTTGAGGGTGATTTCTAAAGTCAAGGATAGTGTTAGATGTTGAGCTGAATCAAGGGCATCAGTTATGCTCAGAATAGGCCCACTGAAATCTGTGAGATTTAATTTAGCAACAAAGCATTTATGTCTCCCTGGTTTTAATACATCTGCCTCCAAGCAAGCCTAAATCCAATCTATTTTTTTTTAAAAAAAAAATACTACTAAAGAAAGATCATTTATATATTATGCATTGATGGCAGAATTTGCTGGAGAGTGATTACATGTATATTACTGTTTTGTATCTTTAATTACATATACAGATTTCTTAGTTTCCTTTCTTTTGAAGCTAACAGCTAAGCCATAGCTGTCCAACCTTTTGGGTTGCCTGGGCCACATTGACTGAAGAGGAATTTCCTTGGACCACATGTAGAAGATATAATATAGTTATTGTATATATAGTGCATTGACAAAGTATTCAAATACTTTCAAATCTAAATGTCATTTCAAATCCAAAAGCTTTGGGGTCTGAAAAGATTAGATTCAATTAGTACCCTTGCTTAATTAGAAGCACTTTTACAGTAATAACAATCTGGGGAAAAAATTTCTGGATCAATTATTTGAAATTTAGTTCCACATTTCATTCTGAAAGAGAAGTGAGCCTTACTAAATTGCCTTCATATAGTTCTCTCAAATGTTATATACAGTAAATAAGAAACTTCCTTTTTTATATATAAATCTTGTGGGGCCACATCACCAGTGCCCAGGGCCGCATATGTACACCTGTGGCCTGTGGGTTGGACATGCCTGCTCTAAGTATTCATTTTAAATTCAGTTTTCACTTTCAAATTAATTTGACCTTGGAGTCAAAATATATGCTAGACTACAGCAATGTTAAAAAAAAAATTCAGGTAAATATGATGTGCATTCAACAAATAATAAGAAAGAAGACAATAGTTAAACTTTCCTCATCCAATTGCTTTTGTCCCCTGCAGTTTTTTAGACTATTGCTTATATCAGTTTCAATTCTGTACTGGTTGATTTTTACAATTGTAGAGACTTACAGGATTGTCTACAGCATGGAGTTTCAGAGGAATGATTAAGTATTTTCTTTCTTCCTGGAATCCTTTTCTCCCATGCAAATCATCCCTGATCAAGAATGTTTTGTCAGAGTAAAAAGAAAATTAGGTTCGCAGATGACTGGAGTGTAACATGTAGCTTGCCCTTGAACATCCAAGGCAATAGTTCATCAATTGTAACCTAATTAATTAGGGATATCTTAGTTTATATACAATTGCTTCTTAAAAATATACACTTGTTTTTTACTATGGGTTAAGGATGATGAGGTCTCCATGAAAAAAATGGACTATTTTAAAAAAATAATTTATTAAATATTATGAATGAAAATGTTACCATGCTATTATTACATGGATTTATTGGCGCCACAATTTTTCTTTATCCAATTTGGCTAGGAATAAATGATATTGATAAAACTGCCCAATTTGGCAAGGTTTAGTGTGAAATGCTTAGACCCATTAGCAATTCCTTGACCAAGATAGGAAGGACGTAAAAACTACTGTTGGAAGATGTTCAAGCTAAATTTTTTAATTGTTTCCAGTAGGATGGAAGTTCAGAACTATGTGAATGTATTATAATATTTTTATTGACATAAGAAGGTGATGTCTTGAGGCTATAATCAAGGAGGTACTCTCTATCTTGCTTAAAGGACATTATTAGCACATCACTTAACAGTTTGTTGCTTCCAATAAGCATAATGATTAGGAAGAGGTAGAGAAGGAGGAAGATGGGGCAAAATGTTAAAGATATTTAGGATTTTCTTTGTTTTATTAGATTACATTAAACCTATTCTAGAGCTTATCTATCTTTTTATGTTTCCCAGTTCAAGATAGTAAGAAATGTGCCACTAGTTTTTAGAAGTTATGGCCAAAAATGGCTTTGGGACATACAAAAAGGAGACTTGGAAACTGCATGTAGTCTGGTATTCAGATTGCCCATTTCTGCAAATCACGAATGAGAAGATGTCCCATCTAGTCTTGTGTTGGCATCTATAAATTTATCTCCTGATTTGCAAATCCCACAAATGTATTAACTGAAATAAATATATGATTAACATACATAGTAAATCTTAAGCAAGAAATAATAAAGACTGGATCAGAATTTCCGGGATCAAACATCTACCCAACCTTATTATTGGTTACCAGGCTTGATAAATCATTGTTGCTTAGTTACTCATCATTACAGTGAAAAAAAAAACATATTCATCAAGAGCAACAAACTGCCTGTAACAGCCAAACCCCTGTAACTTCTGAGTGCTTGAGCCGTAGTAAACACAATAATATGCAAAGCTTGAAAATCAATCTATTATTCAACTCAGAGACATGGTGATTATAAAATATCCATTTTGTTATTTTTAACACTGCACTGAAATATATTTTAAATGTATTCAAACATGCAGTCAGTATAAAAGGAAGAATATACACCAAGATTCCCAAGTCCATCAAAACTGAAAGAAACAGAAGTAGGAGAAAGAAAGGCAGCGATTACATTCTTTAGTAAACCATGGACAATTACTATAAATAGTGCTTGCTTTGTTTGCATCATCTTTCTACTTTATTGATAGAGCTTATTCGGAGACAGCAGTTGCTTGTCTTAAAATGTGTTACAAGCACGTTTTGAGTTTGGCTGGATAAGCTTTTCAAATGAATATATCACATCTAAGATGGGCTGCAGTGGTGCCTTTTATTCAGCTGCTCAATTTGGCATTGGTTAGCCTCACTTTTCCCAATAGGGACTTTGCCAAAGCAGGCCAAGCTTTTATGATTACAATGGTTGTTGGTATTATTATTGCCACTGTTATACTATTACTCCTGTTCTTTTCTCTCTCCCCCCCCCCCCAGCGTTAGTGCTTCTCTATTGTCTGGAATCTGTACCAATCACAGCAGTGTGACTGCTTATTAGCCAAAGAGGTTGTATCCATATTAGGCCAGCTCTCCACTCTATCCATTGGCTTCTTGTCCCTGAAGACTGGCAGATTGAGTTTACAATGACATCATTGTTAATAAGGTTGTGAACGGTTTGGGTCCTGGCCATGAGTGAGATTCACTTTTAAGCCTTTCTGTGTGGAATATACATACCTCCCTATGTTCCAGATACAAAGGGTCAGATCTGAAACCATTTATTATGCTTTTGTGATGATAGTTTTGACAAAGGAAAGCTCTCGTGTTTCTGATGCCTGCCTTGAGGATCTTTCCATCTTTCAGAAAGATGTTTAACCAGATGTTTTATTGTTTTTAGTAACTTACTTTGACTCCTGCCAACTATACAAATGCAGCAAAGAAAACTGCACTGATGTTGCATCATAGTTTATGTGTACTAGGATCTAGTGTGTAAGTCCAAAAATTAAAACTGACCACGCAATCTAGAGTTGATACCTGGATAGAAAAGCAGGTGAAAATGAGCAGAGACAACTTTACTGTTGTGTTTTCAATTTTTCAGGAAACGTATACCTCCTTCAAGTTTGTTTGAAAACTTTAATTTCATAAAGTCAGAAAATGAAACCTACAAACATTTACAAAGAAAAATTAAATGTTTGGCATTGTTAAGTAAGTAATACATTCAGACTTTTTATTTGAAATGGCCAAATATTCAGTTCTGACATGCCTCCTTAAGTGAAGCCCATCAAAGGACTTCTTTTCAATTTTTCCATGTCCATGCAAACTTTTATTCACGGGTTTTTAAATATTTTAAATATTTTAAAAATATTAATATTAATATTGAATATTACTTTTAGGTTATATTTGCATGGATAATTTAAATTCACTTCTGTTGTTCTTTGGCGTTATTGTTTATATCCTATGTATTTGTAAATATTGCTTTTAACTTATAATTACTGTATACATTTGTGTGGTAAAAATATTTTTAAAGTTCTCTGGGAACACTTTATCTTGGCATTGTAAATATATAAGTAAGTTGATATTTCTTTTTCCTTCCAGCTTTCTTTAGCATTAGCCTAGAGGTTTCTCAGCTTGGCAGATGTAATTTGGTAATACTTAAAATGTATATTTTTAAAAAAAAAAGAAACTCCCCCCCAAAAAAAAATAAATTTCCCAAATGGGAGAGAGAACTATGTCACTGGAAATTAATGATGTTACTGAAATTATCCTATATGTATTATGACATCAAGTTATCTACAATAAAGCTGATACAAAAATCTTGGACATGTGTTTTATTGAAGATGATATCCGATATACAAGCTGAAAATCACATGGCTGTCCTTTTACTATTTCAGTCCGTAGCAATACTGTAAAAGAAATTACACAGATTGAGGAAATAAATGTTATTTTTATATATAGGGATAAATAAACTATATATATTGTAACACACCTGTGTTTATTTAGTCAGGCATACAAGTAGTCCTCAATTCATGACCACAATTGAGCCCAAAAATTTCTGTTGTTAAGTGAGATATTTGTTAAGTGAGCTTTGCCCCATCTTACGACATTTCTTGCCACAGTTGTTAAGTGAATCACTGCAGTTGATAAGTTAGTACGACGTTGGTTAAGCAAATCTGGCTTCTCCATTGATTTTGCTGATCAAAACATGATCATATGACCCTGACACTGCAACCATCATAAGTCTGAACCAGTTGCCAAGCATCTGAATTCTGATCACATGATCATGGGGCTGCTACAAAGGCCGTAAGTGTGAAAAATGTCATGTCACTTTTTTCAGTGCTGTTCTAACTTTGAATGGTCACTAAATGAACTGTTGTAAGTTGAGTACTACCTGTATTTCACTGAGAGCTACTTCTACCATTCTGGTTAGTAGTTCCTAGCATGACTCATTTTAATGTTCTCTGATCTCAAAGTATTTTCTAGTCCTATAAGGTAAACTAGAGATACAAGATGTTAAAACTAGACTTAATGGGCTTTACTATTCAATGGTGGGCTTCCAAGTACTAAACTAGTTCCATGGAAGTCAACTAAACACATGCTTCGTTGCAATCTAGGAAATACCAAATCACACTATAATTTTTATTCTTAAATGTGTATTTCAAAAATAAAAATGTCCTATTCTAATCATCTCCCTCAACTGGGTGACCAGGAACCACAGTGTTCAGAGAACAATGATCCATCCAATTCTTAGAACTCCACAAAAAAATGATAGCAACAATAATGCAGGATATTTAGCTGTTGCCATGGCTCAGTTGTGTTATGTAATAATATCAAGAAAAGTTCCATAGGAATGTTTGGCTTTTGAAAGTCTTCTGCCATAGACTTGCAGTAGTTGTCAATGATAACAACCAACGCATGTTATGAACAGTGGTACATTTTGAACTTAACCTTCCTATTACTTTCCCTCCATATCAGTGGTTCTTAACCTGTGGGTCAGGACCCCATTTGGGGTCGAACGACCATTTCACGGGGGTCGCCAAACAATGCAGTCCGCCGTTTTTCCCCCTTTTTTCCTTAGCTGTGCTACTCCCTTTTATTCTATTGGCTTTTGAAAGCCAATAGAATAGACTCTCTTGAATAGAGCCTAATTCTATTGGCTTTCAAAAGCCAATAGGAATTGTCCAGGCTGTCTCTGCCCTGCTGAGCCCACCAAAAGTCCCATTCTGCAAACGGTGCTGCACCAGTTGAGTAGTCCTCGACTTACGATCGGTTGAGTAGTCCTCGACTTACAACCGGTTGGGGGTCGCGACATTAAAAAGGTTGAGAACCACTGCTCCATATGTTTGTCATTCAATGATATTCTATTTGTTGGCATGTCAAAATATGATAATCTAACCTGCTTCTTTCATGTGCCTCTCTTTATAACCCAAGGTGTCCCAAGGCCTAACTCAGGATGGACATAGAACAGCATTCCTTGTTTCTTTAACACATCACTATATTTTATTTGGCTTAAGTGTTAACAGATTCTCAGGAAGGCTTCTGTAAAAATAAGGGACTGACTTGTCATGCTTTTGCAGTCAGTGAATCAAGTTCATCTATGTTCATTTTAATTGACCACTTAAATGCATTGGGTCTCCCTAAGAATAATAAGGTTGGTTTCCAACATCCCAAAGGTGCTTTACAAAAGGCAACTGGATTTTCTTAGTTTTTTCTTGATTCTTGGATGAGAAGCAAAACATTTTCAAGAAGAAAAAAAACTAAGAAAATCCAGATGCTTTTTGAAAAGCACCTTTGAAATAACCATGACCTGGATGATTGAGAATCCCCACAGATGTTGTTTTCCAACCTCCTGGCACTCATTCCTAAAGATGGATTCTGAAAGCATGAGTAATAATAAAATTGCTGAACTTGCTTTAAAAATACTTGTATCTATTAATATTACAATGTTACTGTAACATGTTCCATATACTAAACATTATTTCCAAATCATTTTGCTGGGCTAATTACAACTGTGTTCACTGAAATTTTTAAATTAATCTATACTACATTGCCTATCAGGTTAGTTTTCTGCTACAAGTAATTAGTTTTAAACAAGTGGTAAAAATGAGGATCTGTTTTTAAACTATTCAGTAATATTCACAGGAGAAACTTATTTTTTTACATCTATAAATCTGTATGTAATTCAAGTTAATTTCTATAAAGAAAAACGTTATATAGGAATGTTCTGAAACTCTAGCCTTACAAGAGCCTTCCTTTTATTCCTGTGAAATTTGATACAGGTACAATTATTTATTTTGTGAAAATGGGAGACTGCCCCCATATAGCAAGTATTGAGAATTATTTAACTAGCATACAGTAATTAAATCTTGCTTATAAAAGGTCTGTTTCATTGGATTTCCAGAATTCTTGAAAATTCCAAATTTTCTTGAATAGACATTTCAGTAGTGGCTAGGACAAATTATTCCTTATGCTCAGCTTTTTCCAGGCAAAATATCACAAGACTTACTTGAGTTGTGGCTAACTTGGTGTGTGCTGCATAGTTCTTCAGAAATGGCCTTATGCAATATGTCCCATAGGGCAGGGCTTTTCAATTTTTTCACCCATTGTACCACTTTTAGGATATGGCAACATCCAAGTACCACCAGCAAAGGGTCAAAAACTTGATGACCCCCCCCAAAAAGGAAAAAAGTGATAAAGTACAGATAGTCCTTGACTTACAACAGTTCACTTAGTGACTGTTCAAAGTTACAATGGCACTGAAAAAAGTGCCCCCCAAGCCACAGTTGAGCAAGACGCCTGCCTGCTCAGCGGCGCTCTTCCTCCTGTCCGAGGTTTTCATTGTTGTGAGCATTTTTGTTGAAGATTGGCAGCAGGGGTGGGGTAGTGGAGGTGTTTGGTTTTTATTCCCCCTGTCTACTGGGTGGTTGCAGCAGGTTTTGGTCACTTCACATGACCCTGGGACACTGTGACCGTCATAAATATGAATCAGTTGCCAAGCATCTGAATGTAAATCACAAGACCCTGGAGATGCTGCAACATTCCAGCTGATTGATGCTTCTTCTGGGCTCAGCAGAAGCACCAGGATCAGCACCAAGCTCCAGCTGGAGCCTGGTGCTGATCCTGGCACTTCCACTGAGCCCTGACAGCCCTGCAGCTCCAGCCATCTCTCACTCAAGCTTGTGCTGTGCTTCCACCAGTTCAGCTCATTCCCTTCCCCCAATACCACTTTTCTAGGATGGTTGCGTACCACCTGCCAGGTGCTAATGTACCACAGGTGGTATCCGTACCACTGGTTGAAAAGCCCTGCCATAGGGTTATTAATTTACAGTCTAAATCATTCTGGTCCCTCTCTTCCCAAAGATTTTCATTCAAAAGAAGGAAATTCTGATTATTCATAAGGAATATATCAGGAAATAAACAGCACTGTAGGTTGTAATTAATTATTAACTTTTTATTAACATAGATGTTGATTATCAGACTGAACATTCCATTTAAACTCTCCATTAACTTGTCATATGAGGCCTTCATTCCACAACCTGTTCTTCTTACGCTTACTGGACGAATCCTCAGACAGGAAGTAGGTATCTCAGTCTAGATCAGTATTTTTCAATCTCAGCAACTTTAAGATGTGTAGCCTTCAACTCCCAGAATTCCCCAGCCAGTTCCCAAATCCCAATTCCACACATATCTTAAAGTTGCTAAGGTTGAGAAACACTGGTCTAGAAGATGCTCCTAAGAGAAACCTAGTCTTTAAAAACCCTTGAGGTACAGTAATGCCTTTGCTATTACTTTAATTTCTATGGGCAACTTCAGCACAGACTTGAGAACTCTCAGAACAACCTACAGCAGGGGTGTCAAACTGCCGGCCTGCAGGCCAGATGCATCATGCCAAAACCGCACCCACCCCATTGCCGGCAATGGGAAAAAAGTCATGATACATCGCGACACTTCATGTGACGTCGCAAGTTTGACACCTGTGACCTAAAGCATCTCCTGGTGCTTTCCTGAACCTTGTTTATGTCAATGACAACATGACACAGTTGACCAAGTTTAAGCAGCAGGTAAAAAAAAAACAGCTTCCCAGAAGATTAGCTTCCCCTAACCTTCCTAATCTTCCTAGCCTTGTTTGATCAATGTTTTCATGGGACAGATCCTACAATAGCAAAAAACAAAAAGGAAAATAACAAAGGGAAAGAGACTCATCCTAATTTTGCTTATTCCTAAATAGCTTGCTCAAGGGACCACTTTCAATATTTACTCCCTATGCCAGTGGTGACGAACCTATGGCACGCGTGCCAGAGGCGGCACTCAGAGCCCTCTCTGTGGGCACGTACGCCATGACCCGGAGATGGCAACCATCTCTCTTCAACCAGCTGCCCGCTAACTTGCTGAGGTCCCATATGGATGGATGCATCCCAGCACCCATGCGCTCGCTGGCCTCTGTGTGCAGGGGCCAATGGTGTCAGGCAGCAGCCGTCCCGGCCCCTGTCTCACCTTGTCTCACCTCACCCTGCAGGACGAGCCTACTGCCCACCTCCCCACCTGCCAGAGACCCCCTGGATCTCCCCCCAACCCTGCCCAGCCCTCACAGGCATCCCTCCCCATGAGCAACATCGAGGTGATCATGCCCACCTTGGTCACACCCACCCAATCTGCCATGACCACCACAGCCACTCCCATCCAGTGCGTCATGCCCACCTGGCACCCGGTGATAAATAAGTGGGTTTTGGGTTGCAGTTTGGGGACTCGGTCTCTAAAAGGTTCGCCATCACTGGCCTATGCCAATGTGTTTTGCTTTGGTTGCCATACACTTTCCCAAATTAAGAGCTGAAACTGAAAGGCTTGCAGCAAATTTTTCAGGTGTTTGTACTATATTAGTTTTCAGTGGCCTGGTTTTCACATATACAATGCCGTTTACTGGCTCAACGGTGAGGAACCCATTTTAACCAGTCAGTACTGTGACAGAACAGTATTTTTAAGCCTCCACGCAAGAAGTTGAAATTGACTGATTGATTGACAGTTTGACACCCCTGCTTTAGATGCTGTAATCTGAAGCCATAAAGATTTAATAGGTTAATAACAGTATTCTGAATTGAAGGTGAACTGGGATTCAATGGAATTTATAAAAATGAGACAATATATTCATAATTCCCATTTCCAGTCAGTACTCTTGCTGCAGGCTATCTTCAAATGCAGATCCACTTTTACAATATTAGTCTTAGTAATAAATTGTCAGGGCAGAAATAAGTCAGCCAAGGTTATCTTTATACAAATAGGATTAGCTGATGCATCAGCCCAAGCCAGTGGTGGTGAACCTATGGCACGGGTGCCAGAGGCGGCACTCAGAGCCCTCTCTGTGGGCATGTGTGCTGTCGCCCCTGTCCTAGGCCTTCAGCTGGGTTTTATAAAACCTTTTCGCTTTAGGCCTCCGCCGCCATGTGCAAAAAAAAAAGGTTTAATCAATCAGTCAATTTCAATTTCTCGCGGGGAAAAAAAGATCTTGCAAAGTTGGAATTGATTGATTGAACTTTTTAGTCCCACCCAGTCTGCCATTACCACCGCAGCCACGCCCACCCAATGGGCCACACCCACCTGGCACCCGATGATGCATAAGTGGGTTTTGGGTTGCAGTTTGGGCACTCAGTCTCTAAAACAGTGGTTCTCAACCTTTTGGGGGTCACATGAGCCTTTCACAGGGGTCGCCTAAGACCATCGGAAAACACATATTTCCAATGGTCTTAGGCAGGGCTTGTCAATTGCCTTCTCTCCCCCACAGCAGTGCCTCCCTCCTCCCCTCTGCTCCATCTCACTTGTTTGTGGAAAATATGCTGCTTGGAGGCAGTCTGCACGAACTCTACCAAATGTGCCCTGCAGGGGGTGCATGAAGAGCACAGGCACAGAGCAAGGCCCCGCCCTCCCCAGAGACTCATTGTGCAGCAACTTCTTCTTGTGCATGCAGGTCAGCGAACAGGAGGCTGCCACAGCACCCAACTCCTGCGCCCATCAGCTGGCGACCCCCAAACTTGCGTTTGTCAGCTGGGAGGTCTGCCGCTGGCCGCTGGTCTCCTTTGCCACCCCGCCCATCCTTGACTCCTCCTCCACCCATTCATGTCGAGCCCACCGGGGCTTGACAGGGAGAGAAGGAGGGAAGGAGGAAGGGACTCCTCCTCCTCTCCTAAGCTTCAAAGCATGATCGGCTTCCCAAGGGGGCCACAATCCTCATGAAAGGGGGGGAGAAGCAAAGGGGGCGAGAAAGCTCACGGCGGGCTCGAAGGAGCACCTGTCAGCATTGGTGACGAGAAATTCCCCATAAACCCAGGGAAGGGGTGGAGAAAAGGAGCCCCCTTTGGGAGGAAACCGCCACCTTCTTCTCCTTGGCTTTGTGCTCTTCTGCTCCTCGGCAGCCAGGCTGCCAAGCCTCTGCTGGCTGGAACTTCCTTTCCTTCCCTCCTTTTGGTCTCTTCCTCTTTCCCTCCCTCTCTCATTGTCCCTTCCTTCCTTCCTTCCTTCCTTTTCCTTTGCCTCCCTCTTTGTCCCTCCTTCCCTCCCTCTCTCCCATTGTCCCTTCCTTCCTTTCCTTCACCTCCCTCTTTGCCCTCCCTCCCTCCCTCTCTCCCATTGTCCCTTCCTTCCTTTCCTTCACCTCCCTCTTTGTCCCTCCTTCCCTCCCTCTTTCCCCTTGTCCCTTCCTTCCTTCCTTCCCTCTTGTCCAGGATCAGGGTGAGCCTCTACAGCTGATCCACGCTTCTGCAGAGCAACCCAGAAGCAGATCAGCTGTAGCAGCTCTCCTTGGCTCCTGGAAGAGAGGGAGGGAAGGAAGAAAGGAAGGGACAAAGAGGGAATGAGGGAAGGGACAAGGGGAGAGAGGGAGGGAAGGAGGAAGACACTAAGAAGGAGGGGAAGGAAAGAAGGAAGGGACAATGGGAAAGAGGGAGGGAAGGAGGAAGAGACTAAGGGAGGTGAAGGAAAGGAAGGAAAGAAGGGACAATGGGAGAGAGGGGGGGAAGGAGGAAGAGACTAAGGGAGGTGAAGGAAAGGAAGGAGAGAAGGAAAGAAGGAAAGAAGGGACAATGGGAAAGAGGGGGGGGAAGGAGGAAGAGATTAAGGGAGGTGAAGGAAAGGAAGAAAAGAAGGAAGGGACAATGGGAGAGGGAGGGAAGGAGAAAGAGACTAAGAAGGAGGTGAAGGAAAGGAAGGAGAGAAGGAAGGGATAATGGGAAAGAGGGAGGGAAGGAGGAAGAGACTAAGGGAGGTGAAGGAAAGGAAGAAAAGAAGGAAGGGACAATGGGAGAGGGAGGGAAGGAGGAAGAGGGAGGTGAAGGAAAGGAAGAAAAGAAGGAAGGAAGGGACAAGGGAAGAGAAGGGAGGGAAGGCAGACAGGCACCCACCCCAGTCCCATCCCAGAGACCCACAGATTCCCCCCCACAGGCACTCTGCAACCTGAGTGATCAGCTGGCCACACCCCCTGGCCATTGATCACGTGACCCTGGGACACTGTGAACGTCATAAGTATGAATCAGTTGTCAAGCATCCAAATGTAAATCACATGACCTTGGGGATGCTGCAACAATCATAAAGTGTGAAAAATGATCATAATTTGCTTTTTCAGTGCTGTTGTAACTTCAAATAGTCACTAAGTGAATTGTTGTAAGTTGAGGACTACCTATACTTTCCCATTTTTTCCTCTTTTTTTTGGTCAAGTTTTTGATACCCCCCCCAGCGAGCTGGATGGGGAGTTGGGGGTCACCACAACATGAGGAACCTGTATTAAAGGGTCGCGGCATTAGGAAGGTTGAGAACCACTGCTCTAAAAGGTTCGCCATCACTGGCCTAAGCTGTTAAAAAATGTGTTGTGCCACAAAGGGACTTGTGTTTCTAACAATAAAGCTCAACCTAGAAAATTGTGTCCAAACTTAGTGGGTAGAGAAGTATTCAATCCTATCCAGAACTGGTTGAATACCACTCATTTAGACCAGTAAGGAATTTGGTGGAAAGGAAAGATGCATGACATCAGGACACTAATATTTTATTCTAAATCTCTAAATGGTCACAATTAGTGGTTCTATATAAATATTTCACAGCAGGGGGGATTAAATGACTTTTTATGGAATTGAGGAGGAATTCCCTAGTGCAGGGGTAGGCAACCTTGGCTCTTTTATGACTCGTGGACTTCAACTCCCAGAATTCCTGAGCCAGCATAGCTCAGGAATTCTGGGAGTTGAAGTCCACGAGTCATAAAAGAGCCAAGGTTGCCTACCCCTGCCCTAGTGCTATGTTCTAGAGATGCCCATTCAGGTATCATCAGAAGCACCAGAAAATTGGGTTCATACACACTCAACTGAAGCACTTTGCTCAGGAAGGGGATTTGGCTCACAGACTTATAACTGCACAAGTTTTCTGGATTCATTTTTAGGAAGGAATGCAGCATAATCTTATTAATGAGATTAGGACTACACATTGGTCTAGCTGAACACTCCCATACTATTATGTGTAATAACAGGCGAAGAGAAACAGTCAAGCAACCGGCTGATTGGTCAAACTCTATCAAGCATTTTTCCCTCACCTTTAAAATTGATGCATGTTTTATTTGAATATCAACAATTAATGGATAATGTGGCTGAGAGAAGCCTTCCCACTCTTAGGAAAGCTCAAAACATTCTTAAAGACTCATCTCATTCTGGACATTCTTTTTTTGAACTATTACTATCGGGCAGACGGTACAGGATAATAAAAACAAAGACAAATAGGCTGAAAAATAGTTTTTATCCCAGAACTGTAACCATAGTAAATATTACTAGTGCAACGTTGAAGTGCAGTATTAGGGACAGCGCAATGGTGAACAGAATGTGAAGGATGTGTGTATATAATGTATCTCTTTATTTGTGGTTTTTACTTGTTTGTAGTGTGCTCTGTGGACAGCACTTAATTCCATTGTGAATTACACAATGACAATATTCTATTCTGTTAAGTTGTGTGGACTTCGCCAGTACTGGCTGGGGAATTCTGGGAATTCAAGTTCACACAGCTTAACATTGCTGAGGTTGAGAAACCCTGCAGTAACTCATATGTATCATTAAAATTTTGCTTGGATATAATTCCATCTCATTCAAAAGAATCCATGCCTATGAAGTGGAAGGACAAATAACTGATTCGTGTAGAAGGAGATCTGCTCCTTCAATCTAGGAGACTTCCCACTTGTACTGAAGCACAATACTGTACAGACTTGCTTGGCCACAATTTTTTCCATCACAGGCCAACAATGAAAAAAAGATTAAGTCTTCCTTAGCTATACCAGTGGTAAAGCAATGTTTTCCACCTTCACCGGTCTGTATTCAGGGACAGCCACAAGGTGTGTACTATCTTTTATACATTAACAAGATGTGTACATTATGCTGGAAAGAAATTCAGGTGACCTAGACTAGGGGGAGGTCATTATAAAGTTTATGACAGGTACGCCGATTCCTTTCCATTTCCTGTTCAGTCTCTAACCCTAAGAGTGCCATTCTCCCTAAAGAGCTGGATACAGTATTGCTTTGCCAATGGCCTATCAAAACTGGGCAACTGTGAAAAAGTAGAATGTCAGGGACATTCAGGCCAGATTGGTCTAGTGCAGTGGTTCTCAATGTTTGTGTGACGGCAACCCCCATCACACAAATGTTCTGCGCATGCGCGGTGCGCATGCGTGGCGGCGCCCCCTGAGGGGAGAAAATGGCGGATCACATTCTTTGGCGACCCCCGAAAAATGGTCGATCGACCCCAAATGGGGTTGCGACCCATAGGTTGAGAACCGCTGGTCTAGTGGTTAAGGTACCATGCTAGAAATTGGAAGAATGTGAGTTCAAGTCCTCTCTTAGCCACAAAAGCCAGCTGGGGCCAGTCTTTCTCTCTCAGTTCAGCCCACCTCACAAGCCCAACCCACCTACAAATAAATAAACATTATCTCCACAACGCTACAGAGGAATAAATGGAATAGGATGCCAGGCTAGAAACCAGGAGATTCTGAATTCTAGTTCCACCTTAGGCGATGAAAGCTTAATGAGTGTCTTTGGCCATTCATTTTCTTTCAGCCCAACCCACCTTGCAGGATTGTTGTGGAGAAAACAGGGGAGGAAAGAAAATGGACAGTCCTCATTTAATGACTGTTCGAAGTTACAACAGCACTGAAAAAGTGACTTATTGACTGGTTTTCACACTTACCACCATTGCAGCATCTCCATGGTAACATGATCAAATTCAGGTGCTTGGCAACGGGCACGGGGGTTATGTAATCAGCATTTGTAACCTTCCCAGATGGCTTTTGACAAGCAAAGTCAATGGGGAAAACCAGGTTCACTTAATAACATGATTCACTTAAGAACTGCAGTGATTCACTTAACAACTGTGGCAGAAAAGGCTGCCCTATGGGGCAAAACTCACTTAACTGCTTTGCTTTCTGGTCAATTTCAACTGTATTAGGTATGCTCCCTGCTTTGAGTTATTTATTTTTTTAAAAACCAAACCAAGAAATGTGGGTTAAAAATAAATCTGGAGAACTGACATTCTTTATCCATGCAAAAGAAAGTGCTGCTTATCCCTCTTCCTGACTTTTTCTTTTTACTTTATTCAGCTGAGTTTTCAATAAGGAGGGGGACATAGGAAAGGGCACACCTAGAAGGGGGCCATCTCTGCCCCATCCCTCCTGCAGCGCCAGGACCGGCCCACGACATCCACCAGGGGGTGATAGGCCGAAAAGGGGAAAGTCCCAAGAATCCACCCACCACTTTCTTTCCCAGGGGTTGCAGCCCCATTCAGAGGTCATTGGAAGGGACGCAGTGGAGGCGGGTCAGGGTCGGGTGAAATCTGGGTGGCAGGAGATGAGCAGCCCTTTCACTCAACAGTGTAAAAAGTTCAAGGTTGCCTTTTCTGCAGGCTGGATTCTTTCCCCCCCCCCACTGGCAAACCATTTGTTCGGGGCCAATTCTGGGGGGCTCCGAGAGGGACTGAGTGAACGTGCCAGGACCGGGCTCGCACGTGCATTATTAATCTTCCAGGCTTAGGCACGCACCAGATCCACAACTCGTCCTTCTCGGCTTCCCCCTCCCCCCCTCCCTTTTCATTCATTCAGAAAGGGCTCGCACTGCGCATAAAGAGCGTTTCTCCTTTTTCTCCTTCCTGCTGTCGCCGCTGCCGCTGCGAAGCTTGGAATTGGGCCTAGACCGTTGGCAGCGCCGCCTGGACCAGAGCGCAGCCTGAAAGGAATTCCGGCGGCGGCGGCGACTGCGATTGGCCCAGGGCTGGGGCTCCGTGAGAACAAACCTCCTTCGGGTGTTTCTCTCTCTCTCTCTCTCTCTCTCTCTCTCTCTCGTGTGTGTGTGTGTGTGTGTGTGTGTGTGTGTGTGTGTGTGTGTGTGTGTGTGTGTGTGTGTGTGTGTGTGTGTCCCCTATGCAAATTGCAGCCGTTGCGGAAATCCACGCGCTGCCGCGAGGGGGGGGATGAAAGAAGGAGAGATCGCAACCGACTGCAAGTGCTGCAAAGTCTAATACCAGTCTCCAAACGGAGAGAGGCCGGAGTATCTGAAAACCCAGCTATCGGTAGTTCCCTCGGATGGATCGCCTTCCAAAAGACACAGAAACTAGCCAGAATGCGCCAGTGCTTCTCTAATTTTTATAATGCCCCCCCTCTCTCTCTATATATATATATGAACACAGAAGCTTGCCCATGAAAGTGTTAATTAGGTTTTTTTTAAAAAAAAAAAAATCATAAGCACGAGCCATTCCAAGTTTTCATCATTCCACGGTGAAGGAAAAAAAAATAGAAACCCTATAAAGTCAATCCTTTAGTTCTCTTTTAAAAGTTGCTCACGTGTTTTTTTCCCTTCAATAAGGGACTTTTGTAGCCTTCCCTTGATAAAAGTAGGAAAGGGACACAGTGCGGTACAATGTCGCGAGTTTATAATGGTTATTATATTGCAGACGTTTGCTTAGTGACCTTTTTTTCGATTTGCTACAAAATAACATGTGTACTCAGTGCACTATGCAGAGGAAAGCGGCAGGGTGGGAGGATTTGTCTATGCACTAGTGTTTTCTTTTCTTTCTTTCTTTTTTCCTCCCCAGCGATTTAGGAAAACCGCTGAGCTTGACAGATTTCCCCCCCCCCCTTTGCTTCATAGCGCTTGCTCGTTGCCCCCTCCCCCCTCCCGAAAAGTACGTGCTCTGTTAAAAGACGTCTGGGATCGGCAGCCAGGTTAGCACAAAAGGAAGTGTCTAGACTTGGGATGTAATTGACAAGCGCATTCTCTAATCAGTGTAGTAAAGCTTTGTGATGGACTCCAGCGCGGTCCAATCAGAGAGCAGCCTGGATGTGGTTACGTTCGAAATATCCCAAGTGGGAGAAGGCGGGGAAGGGGGAGGGGAGAAGAGCGGAGTTAGTTGTAACCCTCCTCCCATATTCTCTGAAGTTTCTTCCCGCTCTGGAGCGGGAGGGTTAGCTACAAATGGTCGAGCGGATACATCCAACTACTCGCCTATTCAAGAATCCTGAACAACAAGAAGAGGGTGGTTTGTTTTTCCCAAAGAAAATACTGAGCTGCATTACTCTGGCTTGTAATTCTGTCACTTGAAAGACTGGAGTTCTTCCACTGGCTTTGCCCCATATTTATAGTCGCTGTCAACGGAATTTAATTTTTAGGAGGGGGGAGGGGATAGATATGACTCCCCCCCCCACATTATTATATTTGAATGCTTGTACAGGTAATCCTTGATTTACGACCACAATGGAGCCCAAAATTTCTGTTCTTAAGTGAGACATTTGAGTTTTGCCCCATTTTACGACTTTTCTTGGCACATCTGTTAAGCGAATCACTGCAGTTGTTAAATTAATAACACGGTTGTTAAGTGAATCTGGTTTCCCCATTAACTTTGCTTATCAGGTCACAAAAGGGGATCACATGACTCCAGGACACTGCAACCGTCATACATGGGAGTCAGCTGTCAAGCATCCAAATTTTGATCAATGACCATGGAGATGCTACAGCAGTGGTAAATATGAAAAAATAGTTGTAACTCACTTTTTCCAGTGCAGCTGTAACTTCGAATGGTCACTAAATGAACTGTTGTAAGTTGAGGACTACCTGTACTTTATTCTGAGTGACCAGCTCTATGGTACTGTAAATCCATGATTGTACTGATTTTGTCCCAGAAGAGTGCAGCCTGTTTACATGGAATTATGACACTCTGCTTTCTGGGAGGAAGCACAACCAGGAGTGAACCCATGTGTTAACATGGGCTATAAACTTTTTCTTCCTCTACCCAAGTTAGTGGTTATTGTCCTATATGTATTTTCCCATTGAAGCAATAATGGCACTGTCCAGCCCAACATGGACACCTAACTCTTTGTTAATCTCAAATGCTGCATACACACTAGTTTAAACCAGGGGGCTGAAAAAAGTGGATAAGTCAGGGATCTTGTAAACTATTGGGAAAAGTGAGTGGATGCAAAGATGGGTATGCAAATAGGTGTGGTTCTTTCCCACCCTTCCTGCCCATACTGCAGGGAATATAAGGAGATTTGTACCCAACTAGTTAGAAATCTGGCCCTATTGTTCCAGAATCCCACCACCCAGAAGAAAGCAAACTGAAGATAACTTTTGGCCTTGGAGATAAGATCTACACCCCTTATTTCGGTGTAAATCTTGAAAGCTGCCTAAGAAAATGTGTCCTTGAACTCAGCTGGGCTTCCAGCAGACTGCATCAAGAGTCTCCTTTAGCAAAAAAAACACACAAAAAAACCACTTGCCTGGTACAGTGGTGTAGGGTCTCTGCACACTTTTATTTTTGGAAAAACTTGATGGCTGACAGAATCCTCAAGGTTGAAAATTTAGTGGGAGCAAAATCCCACAGAAGTCCTGGGTATTTGTGTTGAACTGACAAAAGCAGAGTTGTGCCTTCTGGGTGCAAAATATTGTCTCCTTGGCCCTGGGAGACTTTTTTTAAAAAATTGGTTTGCATATTGTACAAGGACTTGGAAGGGATGTTTGTTTTAAAATAAAAATTATGGGGTGGAGAGGTGGGGGAATGGTGTTAAAATCCACCATTAATTCTGACTTTGAAGTCATTCTACTCCGTAGTTAGCTTCCTTTTCGGCCCGACCAACTAATCTCGAGGAAGTGGTTTCAAACATCCCAGGCTCAAGTTTTTAAATCATATTAATGCAATTTCCCGTTAAGCTTCTCCTTAATATATATTCAAGATGGTCCGTATAAGTGAACCCTTCGCAACGTAATTTATATATCTAAGAGGATTTCACAGAAGCTGGCGAGGTAAAAGTTTCTGCAAATAAAACATTGTAAATGCAATGCCGGGCAGCGTGCCAGGTACAATATGGATAGCAGGGATCATGGCAGAAAGTCTTTTCACAGAGACATATACCATTTCACGGTAGCAGCCTATAGCGCTTTTCAAAAGTTCCCATTTTCAAGGGAAGACGTGCTGGCTCAAGTGAGATTTTTGTCCTGGTTTTGTAATGGAGGAGCGCTCTCCTTTACGTATACTTGGCTTTCCAAGCTTTTACGCGTGCACACACACAAACGCACGCACATTTTAGATTTTGGAGACTTCTCCCTCCACCCTCCGTGAGAGAAACCTTTCCGGAGAAAGATTTCATACCGTTCTCTCTCTCTCTCTCTCTCTCTCTCTCTCTTTTGTACCTCTCTACCTCCTTTGGGGTCTGGGAAAAGAAAGATTTAAGCTTAGGCTTTATTGTTTGTGCCTCCCCCTTCTCGATTTTTCACTAGCTCTACTGTGTTGGGGGGGTGCGTGTGTACTTATGTGAGGAAGAGGGAGGGAGAGAGCGCTCCTCAGAGCATTTTTGTGTAGGTTTTGCGGGCGGGGGAGGGGAAGGCGAGGAGGGAGCGGATGTGAACGACTCGGCGCTGAACTTGGATGCAACGACTGCCTAGAGGGCGCAAACCAGCATCCCGCGTCCAAAAGTCTTACGAAGGGCGCCAAAAGTTACTTAAGATAATATTGCTAACCACAAAGAGCTGGAAGTCGTGGAGCAAAACTGCTTGCCAGCGAGGGAAGGACAGCCAGGGGCTCGATCCTGCCTCCATCACCAGTTCCTTCTTGACTCTTTCCTTTTCCTCTGCTAGGAGAAATTGGAGCAACAACAACAACAAAAAATCTGGCTTAAGTTACACAGAACGATCAGGAAGGAGGTGGGGGAAAGTGTGGGGGAAAGGGGGAAAGTTTGAAATGGACACCCACAATAGAAAACAGAAATATCATCAGTTCCCCCCCCCAAAAAAAACCCGGTATTAAACCATAAAAAATAATAGTTTTTGTGGTCTTTTGCTCAACAAAATAAGCTTAGTGGTCTCATTAAACCCAGTGCCTGCTTAACTTGTCTGCCCGTTCACACAACTATTGGGACTGCTACAACTGGTGCCAAGCTGTCAGTCTGTGGCTAACCAATGGGGCACTTTCACTACCATGGGTAGAGGTTTCAGCTTCCCCTTGCCACCACAGACACCGCTTTGGAAGTATTTGTGGCTGTAGTGCCCCACAGATGCCAAAACCTGTGTGTGGTGTCTGGTGTAGGGACTGTGAATAGCCTCAAGCTGGACTGGTTGTGGTAAGCAGCAGGAACTACACCTAATCTACATCTGGGATACAAAGCAGAGGGCAGGAAAATGTTCTCTGGACGAGCAACATTCTGGAGTTCAGAAAATGATGAAGAAGGAGGGCAAACCACATTTGGAGCATATAGAAAGTAATAAAAAGGGTGTTTTCATGGTATTTGAGTTGTTTTTCCTCAGTATTTTTTCTCTAAGCAAGTTTTGTCAACCAGAAAATCCTGTCCAGGAAACTTGGAAAATGAAGAAATCCCATTAAATTTTTTTCCATGGCTTTATTTTAATCAAAGGTATCTTGACCACTTTTTTTTGTTGTTGTTCTTAAGAAGCTTGGAACTGAAAGTAAAGCCTTCACTGAAATCAACTATCTGCAACCTACAAATCATAAGATATGAATGAAAGATTCAAAATGAATCAAGTAATATAGTAACATAGGCCTTATCCCCTGAATAGACTTTTAAAAGTTTTCCTGCCTTTTTTTTTAATAAGTCTGTAACATTTTAAACTTTCAAGGCGCCTAAATCTAAGCTCCATAAAGGAAGACTGGCAAGCAGAATGTGGTTTGTCTTGTGGTATCCTCTTCCCCTTTTTAAATGAATGGTTATGGATCTGTCAAGTGTCTGAAGACTGCTGTTTTTTGGGGGGTGGGGGGAAATGGAAAGAAGATCAGAAAAGACTCCACTTAGTAGATTTAGTAAGACTGGAAAGAAAATATAAAGCTCAGGGCAAGAAAATGCTGGCTGGCTGGCAATTTTCCAAACCCCCAAAACCAAAGCTTTTCTTGTGCCAGAACAATGCATTATGATAAATAAAGGATGGAAGGCTGGATTCTTAGTTTAATCACTTTTAAGTAGTAAATACTGATGCTTTCTTCTTGTGGGTTGCAATGCAGTCATTAAGTTCTGCATTGTTAGTAAAAGCAGCAAAGCTTTAACATTTTCAAAGTGGAAACAAACAAGCATGGACATTCATGAGATAGCTGGAAAGTATGGTTTGGTGCTGAGCTTCTCACCATGATTATTTTGTCAAATGAGCCATACAGATTGATGAATGTCAGCATCTGTAGGTAAATGCATTGTCATCTGTATTATTTAAAGAAAATAACTTTCAAAACCCCAAAGAATTTCACTTAGGCAGAACATTCTTTTTGGGGTACCCCAACAATACAATTTTGCTACATGGAGAAGTGTGTTCGCGATAGATATAGTGGGCTGAATCCTCTGGACAGATTATTGCCACCATCAGATTTATGAATGGTTCTTCCTGGCAGAAAATCTAGAAAATTCTTTTTTGGGGTACCTTAACAATACAATTTTGCTACATGGAGAAGTGTGTTCACGATAGATATAGTGAGCTGAATCCTCTGGACAGATATTGCAACCATCAGATTTATGAATGGTTCTTCCTGGCAGAAAATCTGCAGGAGATGAGCGGTAGAAAAGTTTAGTTCGAAATCCTTCGGAAAGAGAAAGGGAAAAAAAAAAAAAAAAGACGTGTGTGCACATGGGAGTCGGGGGTGGGTGGGCGAGAGACACCGAAATGCCAAAAAGAAGTTTTGGTTCCTTAAGCCCATCCTGCATAGCCTATTGCCGCTCGGGAGCCCGACCTGCAAGCGGCTCCTAATTGCGTTCCCAGTAATGCACTGAGCGCGGGGATCTGGGATAGGGAGGGCTGGCCGAGCAGTAGCACTGCAGCCCCCCTCCCCCGGGCAAGGCAGCGAGCGAACGAGCAAGCGAGTTGCTGCTGCTGCTGCTGCTGCTGCTGTGGAGCGGTGCAGAGCGGAGCAGAAGCTGGCTGGAGGCACGCTGGCAGGCACCCGGAGAAGCTGGAGCCCGAGGCTTGCTGCTGCTGCTGCTGCCGCTGTCGCTGGAAGCGTGGGGAGGGTGGGGGGGGGGAAGTGTGCACTATGCCTTTAACGCCTGGGTACAGTAGACATGTATAGTGTGTAGTGTAGGGAAACTCTAGGCGGGGTTAAAGTTCAGCCCATGGAGCTGATCAGCGCTGGCTGCAGTTTAGCAGAGTTGGAAATGTGAAAGCAAGAAGCAGGCTCGGTTCTTCCCCCTTTCTTTTTTTTCTTCTCTCTCTCTCTCTCTCTCTCTCTTTCTCTCTCCCTCTTTCTATTCCTTCCCCTCCCCTTCTCTCTCCTTCCCCCCCCCTCTCTCCCCCTCTCACTCACACACCTCCAAGCCACAAACCCCCCACAGCAATCATGTACTCTCCTCTCTGCCTTACCCAGGTAAGAAGCTCTTCGGATTGAATCGGGGGGAGGGGAATGGCGGAGGGGGGGGGTGCGGGAGGGTCGTCTGAGCGTTGCGGGGGGGGGCGCGTCGAGGGCGGGAGGGCGAGACCCAGCTTGCGGAAAGTAACTTTCTTTTCCGCGAGGTTACATTCTTGCTCTGGCTCGGCCATTTGTATAGACACATGGCTAATGGCGCCTTGTTATTAAGGTTTTATTTAATTAATATGGGAATGTGCGAGTTTTTTGTGTTTGGAGAAACCGGGTGTCTCTCGGCAATGGGGAGGGTTCGTACCGAAATGCGGTGTGGATGTCTGCGTTATGTGGGGTGTTTAGGACGATCTGCACGTGTTTACCAGCATTACATGCTTGGTCATCTGAAATCAATACTTACTGTTTGTGCTTCCGAAGCGGACGAACGTGGAACAAACGCAACCCAGATACAATTAGATGCTTTGTGTGTTGTTTTTAAAGTGTAGCATTAAGTAATTGAGCGCTGCGTGTATTCTTTTCCCCGCCTCCCGGACTGCTGGAGCTGCATTGCTTCCCCCCCCCCCCAAAGTCCTCGCACACTTTGGTGTTGGGTATACGTGTACTGTGTTCGGCAGCCTTGGGTTCAGCCTTTGCCCGTACGCGGCGTGCAACGTGTGCTCCAGTCCTCGTCGGAACCGGAGATCTGTAGAGATGCATTGCACCTAAGCCTCTAACTTTCCCTCCCGTACGTCGCAGCGCGCTTTGATGGAGAACTTAAGAGCTTTAAGGAATCCACATTGCGCACCGCTCTAGCTGCAGCGGCCGCAGTTCTGCAATCCGTTCCGTTATTCTCCTGCACGGCCCAGTTCGGGATCTTCGGAGTGTCCAGCAGCCTCCTGCCAGGCGGCTGAGCAGGGCTACCCATCGCCAGTCAGAGCTGCCCTCCTGGCTGCCTCTAACGCTTGTCACTTGCTCGGGTGTCATATTTGCCTGAGGTTGTTTCCTTTGGGAAGTTAGGTTTGTTGTAATGTCCTGCCCGGGGAAAGAAGGAGGCGGGGAAGGGAGTTGCTGTTTGGAGAAAGTTGCTGGGTTCCTTTTGTTTGCAGCTGAGCGAAGTTCTTCGTGGATTGCAAATCGTTCCAAGTGGGTCTCCAGCCCACTTCGCGCCTCCCCAGATCTCCTGATTGCGTTACTTTGAAATTTGAAGAGTTGTGCGGATGACGCCTAAATACTACCCAGGCAGATCTTTCTGGGAAGCTGCGAACTTTTAGGAGTTCGGCAACTTTTCTAACTCCCTGCATAACTCCCCCCCCCCCCACACCCCTTAGCGCTTTGCACCCCCCCCAAAGAAAACTCTTATGCAGCGCCAGATTTTTTTGGCAACATTCCCACACTACCCCCATCCGTGCTCTTTGTGAGATACGTTGCCACGGTTTAAAATCAGAAAAATAACTTGCATTTCTGCTTCTGCTGATGGTTTTAGCAAATTACATTGTTCGCCCCCTCTTTTTCTAACTGATAATCTTTGTTAGACCTTTGGTGTTTGCCCTTCTGAACAGTGAAACCGGAAAAGTTCCTAGGGAAATTGTGTAGTTTCTTCCATTGCCATTTCAGCACTTCTGTTCCCTATAGAAAAACAACAACACTTGCATACTTTAGTTACTAAATGGTGACAAAAAGGGTAGTTTGGAATTGAGCACTTTGAACACCTTTAAAACACCGGAAAGAGGGAAGAATGAACAATACACGTTTCAAATATTCTAATAGAAACTTAGGAATGAATAACTTGGAAAGAATTGTGCCCAGTGATTCACAAAAGCTGTCACCTAGAGCTAAAGAATAGATTTATTTATAAGAACATATCAAACCAAAAGTACTACACAATGCCATTAAACTCCATTGATTTACATTGATTATAGGTAGAAGATAACTGCTACTGCATTTTGAGGGTGAATTTTTCAAAGCCAACTTTTTCAGAAGTTTTATCTCTCACAGAAAACTCAAGTCAGATCTATTTTCTGTTTGTTTACTTTCTTAAAATAGCTAATATTTTTTTATTTAAACACAATAATCTGTTCTCGGTTGCCACCTCCCACAAGGGGGGTGACTCTATTTTATTAGGCCTTGCTACACATTTATAAGTTTTCAGATCTATTTTTTTTGTACCTTGGTCTTTAACCTAAGAGCTACTCTGTGGCATGTTGCTTTCCAGTCTCATAGTACATTTGGAAACGTTTAGTGATTCCGAGACATCTTTATAGAGAACCTGTTTAAAAAGTTGTGCACATGGCACCTGATTTCAAAATTAAGAAAGGCTTAGCTTAACATGTTATTTTCTTTAAATTTAAATAGTCATCCACAGTACTGGAAGATTAGAATATAATACCTGCTAAGGGGCTTTCTACATTTATCCTGTAATATAGGGGAAATTACCTGTTTGCTGTTTATTATATACTGTTTTGGCTTTATTTTAATATAAGCTATTATGTAGATAAGAGAAGATTATTATGTAGATTTATGGACAATGGAAATATTAATGCTGTGAAAGTGTATAAATCTGACAAAGTTTCAAATGGAGCAGACCAGTGAATTGTTTCTAAATATTGCTGTGTTATGTTTTTACTTAAATATGTATGCTTGACTTTTGTGTTGTATATTCCATATTCAAATATACGTTAACAAGATTTTTCTTAAATAATTCAAATGGATCTATAAATATGGCAAACTGTTATTTAGAACCCATAGCTGTGAACCATAAAAAGTATTATAAACTCACTTTTGTTATTTTCCTCTCCTGCCAATCTGAAAGATATAAATGGGATCATGTGATATATAAAAAAATCCTAAAACTCTTCATTTAATTTTCTAGCACTTTTATTTATAATTACAACTTTAAAAATAAAACCATACATAGCTATATTTTCTTTTTTGGGGTGGTAGTTGTTACTTTTAATTTTTAAATAATTTTGACCCACATCTAAATGTTCTTAAATTTTCTGGCTAACCTGGAAATCAATAATTCATCTTACATATACATAATAATATTGGTTATCTTAATTGTGAATATACATAATAATATTCCTTATTTTTTTTTAAGACAATGTATTATAGAGTAGACAGATCCTTGTTGAACAATTGATCTTTCATACACTGTTTGGCGGAAGCCAATCTGGATAGCATTACTTATATCAGCAGTGGGGAATCTCTTAATTATATCATTATAAGAAACTCATTTGGTGGATTTTGAATATTTTAGGTAGATTTTTAAGCTATTGTCTTCCTTTTTGAATCATATTTAGCATTGCTAGATTTCATAATATGGTAACATTATTTCAAAATGTGAGCCTCTAGGTATAGTTAATAAATGGTAAAAAAAGTTTATAAAATAAGGTCAAGATGCATTTAAGAAAGTACAAAGATTTGTAGTAATCTTTTATTTTAGAATGGGTAATTTTGTAGATGTTGGTATGGCATAGAAGGATAAGCATTCCCAATTTTTTTTTTTTTTTTGTATCATTGGCGATTATAAAATGTATGCACATGAGAAAGGCCTTAACATTTTCTATTCTGTGCATAATTGTTTTATCTTTAGTTGTAGCTCCTGTTAGTGAATAGCTTGGATTTGAGAGAAAATGTTTGAAAATATAGCTATTTATTTGTCAATATAATATTTTTTCTATTTTTTATGAGATTTATGTAAATTGCTACTTTGTTCCATGTAACCATGTATTAAACGGTATAAATATTAAGCCATTTTTCCTTCAAAATTTGGCAATACACTTAATCTAGTTTATATTATTTTGAAAAATATTTTCTATAGAAAATTAATACAATTCAATATTTTCATTATATTGGTAGAAAACTGGTAATTATTTTTAGAAGATAGCACCAAATCCAACTGGTAAAACTCTTTCGTATATTGTGCTCTATTATCCCTGATTGTTTGGTTCTGAAATTTCCTACATTTGATCAAGGAATTTTAGATACTCCTCTAGCATTTCATAACAATATCCTTTATAAGAATACCCATCAAATTATTTTAAGAATTGATTAGTTTTAATCAATTAGTTTTAATCAATTAAATTAAGAATTAAGAAATTTAGACGTCAATCTTATTCATTATTAGGGGAAGTAAGTCTCAATGAATTCACAAGAACATCCTTTTGAATAGGCATGTATATAGATTTGCACCGTAGACATTCAGTATCGAAGGACATATACTTCTAGCAACACGAGGAAGACCATGTTGTCTTCTAGTATGCCAACAGCGCTTCTTCCTCTTCTTACCAAGAAAGCCCAGATTCAGTAAGAGACATCCTAATATTTTAAAATAGTGCATTTTCTTGATCACATTTTTACATTTTTTTCTATACATGGTTTTATAACTAACTGCATATGTATCAATAATGGGCACCGATACTAATTTCAGGTGGTGTTTTATAGCAGTGAAGGATGCTTTATTTATTTAAATATTTACAATGCAATCTTTCTTACTGTATGGTAGACATTGGAGAAATGTTTAAAACCACTTTTTGGTTTTATAACAGGAAAAATTCATATAAAAGACACAAAAAGGTAGACAATGCTTTCATTAGCAACGATTGTCCACATAATATTTTTTTAAAAAATGCAGAAGCCTTTGTATACATGCATACATACAATGCATTTTAAGACGCACTAGCTTTTCAATTCTATTTCTCAATTTTTTTAAAAAATATTTGTGGCTTAGAGTATACAGTATTAAAGCCATAATATATTCTATGCCATTATTGTTTCCTAAATAAAGACCAGAAAGCTTTGTTGAATGTTTCCTGTTTTATTGTGTGTAGAAATTATTATTATTTTGTTAGTGCAAAATTCTTTTGATATATTTCACTTTATTTAGCATTTTATTGTGTTATGTTCACAGAATTAACCTTGAATTAAATATTTTTTATCATATATCAGATGATAATTGATTGAACATGTTCAGACTTTCAAAAGTTAAAATTTTGCCAATTTGGCAAGCATATAGCATATTGGTCACACTCACAAGAGGGTCATTGAAAAAGCAAAAGAATATACTACTTCCTTTTTAAAAAATGGATGAAAATTACAGTGGTCTTATTGCAGACTTGAAATAATTGATTTTGGAGTTACCTTGTTGACTTACATTGAACTATTGTAAAGTCAGCTGATTAAAGCTTAAGAGTCTCACCTTTCGGACCCAAAATAACATTTGCTGCAAAGTCAGTGCCATGAGTTGTATTGAATTTTCTTGTTTTAGCAAATGCGATTCACAGTGCTATGGCAAAATATTTTCAGCACTTAGTGTCTGGGACTGAGTAACAGCAGAAAGTTGATTGCATGATATATTTTAGAGATTTTATTGTTTTATCACGATGTAGAAACGTTTATGTCTGTACATAATGTAAGTGTTGCTCTGTTATTGGCCTAGTTATAAGCTACAGTCACCAGTTCAGAAAACAACAAACCCTTCACACCTCAGCTTTCCTTGTGGTAATTTTTTTTTTCACTTTGATTATTTTCAGGATGAATTTCATCCCTTCATTGAAGCACTTCTTCCCCATGTCCGAGCATTTGCGTATACATGGTTCAACTTACAAGCTCGAAAACGAAAATACTTTAAAAAACACGAAAAGCGCATGTCAAAGGAAGAAGAAAGAGCGGTGAAGGATGAATTGCTAAGCGAAAAACCTGAGGTTAAACAGAAATGGGCATCCAGACTTTTGGCAAAGCTTCGGAAAGACATCAGGCCTGAGTATCGGGAAGATTTTGTTCTAACTGTGACAGGAAAAAAACCTCCTTGTTGTGTTCTTTCCAATCCAGACCAGAAGGGCAAAATGAGAAGAATTGACTGTTTACGGCAGGCAGATAAGGTCTGGAGGCTGGACCTTGTTATGGTGATTTTATTTAAAGGTATTCCGCTTGAAAGTACTGATGGCGAACGCCTTGTAAAGTCCCCACAGTGCTCAAATCCAGGGCTGTGTGTACAGCCCCATCACATAGGGGTTTCTGTTAAGGAACTCGATTTATATTTGGCATACTTTGTGCACGCGGCAGGTAAGTGCCTATATTTAACATTGTTGAATACGTTTGTTGTGCAAGGATTTAACTGAATGGTTATTCCAGTGCGAGGCGTGCTTGCACCTGACCATGTAAGTTAATTAAACTGTTGCTTTGCACTGTGTCTCTGATGGTGGTCCGGATGTCCTCAGAAGCAGAGGGGCTATAGATTGTGTAAAACTGCAACATTGTTAAAAAAAAAAAGTGATTGTGGAAGAGTGGTGTCTTTCACTATAGGCCTAATGTGCAGTGTACTTAAAGCATCTTTATTAGAATGCCTTTCGAAAATGCTTGTCACTAGAATGTTGTGCAATTTTTAAGAATTATTTTTTCATTTGATGTAAATTTGGCCATGAAGAAAAGAAATGAAAACAATATTTATGATATAAGCCAAGTGTTTAATTGGTTAGCATACTTAAAAAGAAGTGTACAAAGATGGAGGCCTTACCAGCTGGTATATATAGCTATAGATTAAATAAATTTCTGCTTAATGAAGGAAGAAAAATTAAAAGACATTCTTAGTAATTGCTCTATATAAATAGAATATTATTGATTTTGAAGGACGGTTTATTAATTTAACAGTGCTGCATGTTGGAAAATAGATATATTCATTCTTTTTTTTTTCTTAATGCAAAACGATACATTTTTCTGTAGCCTGCTTTGAGAAAGTTTGTTATCTTACGACTTTTGGAGGCTAACATAAGCACCAGAGTGATATTTCTAAGCAACTCATTGTAATTTAGTTTTTCTAAGAGTTCAGTTTATTTCAGATGTGGAAAAGAAAAGACATAGGTTTTTCAATTTGTTAAATGCATACATCTGTGTTTGTATGCAGCCTTTTTAAATGTGAGGCATATTGTTAACTTTTAAGTGGTTTTGTACAAAAGTGAAGTTGCCTGTGTCTCTTAACAGCTTTATATGTATTAGTGTTACTGTGATAATTGGTATATGCAGTTAAATTTTTGGTTTTGTGCTACGGAATCACACAGAGTGGTGTGCTCTGAATATGAACTATTATGCACTTTTGACTAATGAAGCCTCTGAAAATATTGAGAAAGAGATGATTAAAAAAAAAAACAATACTGTAAGTCAATGACTTTTATTTGGGATCTCTGTTTTGTGTGTAATAATGACTGGGTTTTATTAAGTGCAAATGTTTATAATAGATTGTGGCCTCTGTGAGAGTTCATAGCTATATATAGTGTGCTGAGTGGAAAAATACATGAATTAAGAACAGATTTAAAAATACAAACGTTTAATAAATTTGGTGTTAAGGGCATATTGCAAACTCTTTTTGCACATTTGTTGATGTACAATGCAAATTTTAAATTGATTTTTAAAGGATCCATGATATTTCATCGAAAGTATTTGTTAAATGTTATTCCTTTCTCACTTTAGTTATTTAAAGTTGTTAATCACTAACATTGCAAAAAAGCTAAACAGCTATAAAAACTTTTCTAGAACTATAACCATGCAATAATATTATTAGAAAAAATAAAATGCACAAAGTGGAAAAAAAAACCCAATGAATACAAGTAGGCCAAATATAACCCCTTGCTGTCATTATAGATGTTAAAAGCATATTGTTATATTTTAATTACTATTCTTCTGCTTTGCTATCACTGAAGAGTACCAAATCTCATTTTGAATAACTTTTTCAATTATTTTGGAAACCAACTAAAGGTATCGAACCATATAATTTGTTTAAAACTTAATTCGTTTGAGTTCAGCAGTGTTTTTATATAAAATACAGGTGGTACTTGTAGTTTTATTTATAAATAAAAATAGATTTGTATTGCTTTTAAAGTGTGCATTATTATGGGTTTATTACATGTATGTATTATATCACATGTTTTATGCCATGTTTTGGAAAATATTTCAGTAATCACCTGTAAAGAATGAAAGGCATTCCTATTATCTTTATATGCAATATATCACTGGCAGCATTCATTATTTGTGAACGAGGAAGAAAGATTGTATTTGACATCTGCTTTATTCTTACATTTCCCAGAATCCTTTGTCACCCCAGAGTACCAGTGAGGTTCTCGCTAACTGCCCGTGGATAGCTGTAGTAATGAAACCAGCCTTTATTTAATTATTTTTTATTTATTTAATTTATTAAATTTGTAGAGCCACCCAACTCACATGTATGTGACAGTTTACAGTTTACATCAGATGCGAACACTAACACAAGTGTTAGACATCCATTGTTGTCAGATGTTTCCAAAAGGTGATAACCTCTTAATTATAGTAAGAAATTTGCCAGTATAAAATGAAGAAATAACACAAAAATCAGCTTACGTGCAGTGATAATTGAAGAGCAATTCAGAAATCCTCAACATTTTTATGTGATAAAACTTTGTCAGAAGTTATCAGAAATGGACAGAAATTCACATTGTGTAAGATTTTTCTCACATGTGTACTAAAACTGTTGCAATATCTTCACTTCATATATTATTACTATTACTTTATACTCTTCTGAGGTAATTTAATGCTCAACCCATACTAGACAAGCTGTCCTTTTCTTTTTAAAAGTTCACTTACCACTGTTGATTTAAAATCTCTGTTTTTCTTCATTTTTCTTTTTTTAGTCTAGTTTAGTCTTAACTTTTAAAATTATTTAGCCACCTTGTCCTATTCCAAGTAGGCTAAATCACAAGAAATATTGGTCCTATGTAGTAACAAGTAAATGCAATTTTCTAACTAAAAAATATTTTCCTTATATTAAAAAAACCTGAGTAATAAATCATTTGCTAGGAGGTCTCAAGATGTTGCTCTGATTTTACAGTACTGAAGGGGGAAAAAAAGCTGATTCTTGTAAACCTTCATTAAAAAAAAGGGATCTATATCTATATCTGTATTCTTTTAATTCTGCTTCAAATGACAAGTTGGAAATGACTGTGGCAAACGCTTTGTGGGAGTATAAGTCTCCAGGAAATTTATGACCAGTCTTTTACCAGATGATCTGTATCAGAATCTCCCATATACTAGGCACGTGGCAAGGTCACCATTTAAGTTGTTGGGGTCACAACCTTCGCCACCAGGCATTTGACCTTTGTGATAAAGTTAACCTTTGTTCATTAGGAGGCACTCAAGCAAGAACTTCCTTGTTTTTTACTGCGGCAGCTAACATGATCACATTGTTAAAAGTGATTCTTAGCTCAAGTATTGGGTTCAGTGAAAAAGTTTAAAGATTTTCTGTGTGGATTTCTTTTCTCCTTTTTTTTTTCTTTTTAGCCTTTTTCCTGCAGGCAAAGCTGTGTCCTGTTGGCCACACAATAGTCCACGGCTTTGTCTATTGTTTGTTTTGGATATGACTTTTAATAGCACAAGCCTATTCATTTTTACTCTGAAGTAAACTCCATAGCCTTATTCCATAGTGAGTTTATTTATTAAAGAATGCAATCTGTATTTAAAAAAAATAGTTAAAAAACTTCAGGAGGAATTTTTCAAAATGATAAACTGTATATTGAAAAAGTTAGGCCTTTTACATTTGAATTAGGTTGTTTTATATAGATTTTAATGCTATTAAGTACTGAATCAAAACTAGCTTCGAAGCCAATTTAATTTTGATAATGGTGAAAAGGTATTTTGTTCTAGAAATAAATCAGTGTCTAGTAGAGATGGGATCATGTCTTTAATCTGAAATAAGCTGATATGTATTCAATAATAAAATATATTGGATACTATTATAAGACTTGGGCTTTGTAATTTTATAATGTACTCCTCTGATATATAAATTATACTCATTGTACTCATCCTGATCTTAGATCATTTTGTATTTTGCAGCATTTCTGCAGGTATACTTGTATAGGAAGTTGCAAATAAAATAATTACAAGTCTTTGTAGTCCATGATACTTTCCAGGAAAAAAAATATATATTATTTTATCGCATTATTTCTACATCAGTGTAGGACTGAGAATTTTTCTTAATTATTTAGCTTTTTAAATAATAATTTCTTTTTCTTGTTCAATATGTTATTATTTACTATAAATAAAACAAAAGTCTGCTTATATCAGGTTGCATTTTCCTAGGGTTTCTAGTTATTATTGCTATTCTTTCAAATGATAGTACAGTTATTCATGATTTGCTGATGAACCAGATGGCCAAGGTAATGGACTGAGAACCTGCTCTATACTAATAAAAAGCAGATATAAGATCACAGAGGTTTCTAGTTTCTCCTGAAATGGATTGGAAATTTCTTTCAGAATTGTAAGTGACTCATAGTAAAGATAATTAATTTCATTTTAAATTTAAGCATTACATTTAAGCATTAAATAACATTAAATATGCTTTATTCACAATATCTGAACCAGATGCCATAATGGATTTAGATTCAAGTAATTTTGATCGTCTGTATTAGAACTTAAATTATTTGGGTATCCAACACTGTTTGGATTCGTGTGTGTACACTAAATGAATAAATCACGAGGGATCATGATTTTAAATATGACAGTCAGAAACATTTTGAATAAGTTCTAGGCAAGCAAATCTCAATGATATTCTGATGAGCAGGTGAGCAGAGGTGCTTGTATCTTCTGCACAGTTGGAAAACAATTGTAAATCAAAGTTGTATGTGCAGAATGTTTTGGTTCCTGCAGAAAACCTACCTGCCCTTGTGATAGGGCAGTGGTTCTCAACCTTTTTAATGCCGCGACCCCCAACCGGTCATAACTCGAAGACTACTCAACTGGTCGTAAGTCGAGGACTACTCAACTGGTGCAGCACCGTTTGCAGAATGGGACTTTTGGCGGGCTCAGCAGGGCAGAGACAGCTTGGACAATTCCTATTGGCTTTTGAAAGCCAATAGAATTAGACTCTATTCAAGAGAGTCTATTCTATTGGCTTTCAAAAGCCAATAGAATAAAAGGGAGTAGCACAGCTAAGGAAAAGGGGAAAAAATGGCAGACTGCGTTGTTTGGCGACCCCTGTGAAATGGTTGTTCGACCCCAAATGGGGTCCCGACCCACAGGTTGAGAACCACTGTGATAGGGATATATCTGTGCACGTTACATATTCGGCTAATTATGCTTTACCGTTTACATAAGGAATCCTAATATGAGTGAGGCAGCAGAGTATCCATATTTTTCTGAGTTGTATCAAAAGCAATGAATTATAGCAGAAGGATTGTAAACCTTTTCCAAGGCATTTTGTTCAGTTACATTTATACCAATGCAAACTGTACCTATAGAGCATGTTGATGCTGCAAGATGATTTTTATATTACACTTAACTCTAGTTTGGACCATAGTTTTCCAACATTTTATTGATATTGGTGGGAGGATATGCAGATTTTAGCAGTTTAGCACTTCAGCAGAGTCTGATACTAGAGAATTGTCTCCCCAAAGAGACTTAAAGGTAACTTGTCCCTACATCTCCGCCAACTTGAGATCTGAAAACAGCTGTAGGATCAAATTGTAGAAGAGCTATTTACATTATTAACACTTCAGCCAGTCTTGATTCTTGCACTTACAAAGTTTTTGTGATGAATTAACTTAATCTCTCAGCTAAAATGCTTATGATCTGATCTCTCATACTTCTGACTCTTGTCTCTCCTGTGAGAATTAGTGTTGTACAAAATTCTGTCAAGGGTTTGCCAAGATAATGCCCTTCCTTCAAGTTTCACATGTTCAGAATGGAATTCTGCAAGGTCTACCCTTTGACTTGGAAGAGTCACCTATAAATATTTGCATGGTTTTTAATCTTAACTGCCAAAAGATTTTATATTCAACTCCAGGTTTCAACACTTGATCTAAAACTTCATAGAAAAGAATATTTTCTATTCTGGCAAGCAGAAGATTCTGTTTCTACTGTTAGCAGTGAGTGATTGTACTTGACAGAAGCAGGATTTAGATGAGGACAACTGCAATTTCCCTGGTGCTGTAACTGAGATGGTAAGCATTCATTCTAATTTGAACCCTAACAGTAGTGGAACTTAGGAGTATTTGCTATATCATGAACTGTTGGCACCTATTCAGTCATGAGGCTAAGCTTTCTCCAAAACAGAAACAAATAAAGCCAGGCAGTATGCTAGGGTTTTAATATTTCTTAGAATTCTCCCAGGTGTTTTCAGAAAAGAAATATCACATGATTTAAATGCTGTTTCCTGTATCCTGAAATAGCAGATGGATCCAATCAGTCAGAAAAGAAGGTTCCTAGTCTATGCTAGGAGAGATGGCCAAATTGACTGTGCAAATAAAAGAAAAAGAACATAAGTACTTTTGTTTCTACTTGAAAACCGCTTCTGGACTTTGTGCTTGAGGTGGAAAAAATGATATTATGATTTTGGGTTTTACTGATTAGACTGATTTGCTGATACAGAAATGGCTAGTGCATTCTACTATAGAAATGTAAAAAGTTGAGATTTGATTTTAATGTCTGATTTTACTGCAACAGGAAGAGTCAGAAGTCAATGCCTTTTGTTTCTTCCCCTCTCTTTCATTACATCTTTTTTTTGTTTTCCCTTTCTCTACT
The DNA here is from genome assembly GCF_016545835.1 of Crotalus tigris. Lineage (NCBI taxonomy): Eukaryota > Metazoa > Chordata > Lepidosauria > Squamata > Viperidae > Crotalus > Crotalus tigris. The sequence goes on from NW_024096596.1 coordinate 167,819, forward strand.
GTTGTCCCTTGCTATTTGCTTTTGTATTTTCACATTTTATGTTATAAATGAATAAAACTAATAAAAGAAAAGAAAAGAAAAAAGAAAAGAAGGTTCCTAATGTAACATTAAGAAAAGCCTTTGAATAGAATCCATTGCTTTTATAGCTATGAAGCCAGCATAATAGTATAAACATTGCCCAATGTCCTGGCCAGGCTGGTCTTTCTTAAGTTACTGTACTTTTATATTTCTTCTTTTTTTTACCCAATGATGAATAGCATTAATTTAAATCTATTTAAAGCAAGTGTGGGAGAAACCACAGCCTTTGTTGTGGTCAGTGGTGTACATAACAGGGTTGGATGTTTCACTTGACTGAGGCCTGAAAGTTGACTATAGTAGATGCCATGTCATCTGTTTTCTAACTCTGCATGAGAAGAAGTGAAAGTTCTATTATAATGACAATAATTATTACAGAATGGGTATTTAATGTTCCCAGTGGCAACAACAGAGCAACAACAATTCAATTTTCTGTGAAAATAACCATCCTGAAACCTAATGGAGTCCACAGTCACAACCAGTCAGTTTTTATATGCTCTACCCCCCCCCCCTTTTGAAGCAAGTCCCAATAGTAAACAGCTCTCACAGTTGTTTCAGTCAAAGTGTAGAATTGAACTGAAGGATTATGATGTTAGGTTTTGTGTTGATGATCTTTCTCTTAATGTACTCAAAGAAGTATAGGCGAAATTGGACAACATCTGAGGTTCCAGTACCTCATTAGAAATGTGCGAATTTATGACAGTAATAGCCTGATGTTTAGACTTTTAGACTCCTTTCTATATAGTATATAGAAATTACAAAAAAAAATTCTGGGGTGCAGCATTAGAGGATCACCACTATATAGAGTTTTAGTCAGACCCCATTTGGAATACTGTGCCCAGTTCTGGAGACCTCACTTAAAGAAAAACACAGATAAGATTGGGCAGATCCAGAGACAGGCAACAAAAGGCACAAGGTCTGATGGGCAGAAGCATATTAGAGTTTAGAGAAACAGAATATGTATAGCCTTAAGGACAGAAGGGAAAGGAGAGACATGATTGAAACCTTTAAATGTATTAAGGATGTGAATAAGATTCTAGAAAGCAGTATTTTCAATAAAGTATTAAGCAAAAATCAAGAACACAGGGGCATAACCTCATACTGACAAGGAGGGAAGTTCAAAAATGTTAAAAAAGTATTACTTGAAAGAAAGAGTAATGGAGATTTGGAACCAACTTCCAGCGGAGGCAATGAGTCAATCATCAGGAACTGAGTTTAAACATTCTCGAGATAAACAAATGTCCATCATCTGACAAAAAAAAAAAAAAAAACCCATTAAAATACCTCAAAGGACAGAATCCATGGACTACTAGGTCTTTTTTTGCCTTCAGTTTTCTATGTTTCTAAATTGATGGTCCTGCGGAATCAGTTGAATTTTGTAAATGCGTTCTGCAGCTTAGAGAAAGAAAGTGAGATCTGTGCTATGTTTTAGTTCTAATTCACTCCAGTTGGATTTGCAGTGCAGTGAATACCTGGAATCTCTTTACTTTTCTTTTTAAAACAGTGTAGCACAACTTTTAGCATTTATTGTATTTTTTGTTGCTCCTCTGCTGTCTTAGAACCTTTAAGACTAAGCCTGTAAAAACTGTGTTCAGTCAACAATCTTCAGCTGATTAAGAAAATAGATTGTGGATGGACAGTCTTTTTAAAGGCACACAATGATAAAGTTACAGCATATTAAACCAGAACTGTTAAGCCATGGCTTGTTAAATGTATCCTAGTGGCCAGGTTCACAGACCACACCAAGCCAAAAATGGTATTATGGGTTAGAGTTATGTGTGAACAAGACTATTTTTGTTCCTTTGCTTTATCATTTATAACCTAGTCCTAGATAGTTTATAAATGTATTCTACCTGTAGTACATTTTTTGGATTCTTAGCTTTCTCCTTTTGCTACTGCTGACTATGTACTCAGGAAATTATATGGTATACTACTATAATATATACATATTAATTGTTATTCTACTTATTGCCTTGGCATTTTTTTTTAACTATATGAAACCATAGGCTACCTATGAAAATAACAATACAGACACAATGATGTCATGATGGAGATCATGCTGTTGTGTACCTGTCTTTAATGGCTGGTAAAAGTGTGTAGATTGTTTATACAAATGAAACCAAATTAATGAACAGAAATGATTGACTAAAAATACAGATTCACATAGTCAAAATGTAAAGAACTAGGCCACATCATAACAGTGCTTAATGAATTGATCTGCACTGAACTTACTGTAAAAGAAAAACGGGACAATTTTTTGGGAAATCTCTTATCAAATTTTTTTTTCTGTTTTGAAATAAATTAATAATAAATGAAATGAATTAATTATTGGATTATTTAATTGCATTAGTAGAAAAACAGATATTAATCAGTTGTTTCCTGATGGCAGTAATTAGGAATTTTATTTTATAGTTAGGATTTTGTTCCTGGGATTTCAAAAATCTGTTTCCTCATCTGTTTTGGATACATCTCCATGAAATTTTAAAAGAATGGATTTGTATTCTGATGTCATTTGAATATTAACCACATCTAATTCCATAACTTAATTTTAATCTAATCCAGGAACTATTTTTTTACCATAAAATACACCATTTCTTTGGAAGTAGATAAGAAAAAGTACAAGAGAATTGAGATAAAATGGAAGTGATTAAGGTGGTCAGCTAAGTGATCTGAAGCCTGCATATTCTAATGCAATTTCATTGTCATGAATAAATCAGTTTTTAGTTCAAGAATATCTGGGATCTGGCTTTTTTCCTGGAGGCACAGGTGGCAGTCTTGGACCAGAATGTTTTTTATCTGTTTCATTTGCTACTCCAGCTGTGCCTGTGCCTGTATAAAGTGGACTGAGTAATCATCATCATCCATGTCTTTGTAAAATAGAGAACAGAGTATTGCAGTGTCTTGATGCTATTTATCTACATTTTTAAAGATTTACAGACAAGTGTGATGATAATACGGCCACATCCTCCAAAAGTACCTTTTTGGTATTGAATCAAAGCATCGTGGAGTCCTGTGAAGTATTCAACGAACAGATTAAATAAAGTATACTTAATGTCATGTATGAAACAAGCACTTACATAGAGACGTTTAGTAGTATTGAGGGCAACATTTTTCTCCCAAGATAGATACTCCATGAGGATCTGCTAATCTCAGAATTAAATGTATTACTGTCTGGTGAGATAAGAATAGAAAAATGGAAAAAGCAAATAAGTTGTCTTCTAACAATTTCTTTATATCACCGTCCTCCAAACTTTCTGGCTCCATATACCAGCAGCAGAGGCGGGCAGGGGATAGTTTTGCATGTGTGCATGCCGCTTGTGCAAGTGGAATGTCCCTCACTTGTCAGCCACTTCCATGACCCAGTTGCCAATGAGCTGTGGACCAGTGGCAGTCCGTGGACCCAGTGTTGAGGACTCCTGCTAAGACTTCTTTTAAATGTCATGGAGTGTATCTTCCTTCCTTCCTTCCTTCCTTCCTTCCTTCCTTCCTTCCTTCCTTCCTTCCTTCCTTCCTTCCTTCCTTCCTTCCTTCCTTCCTTCCTTCCTCATTTCAATGTAAATTATTAGGTTTTTGAAAATACCAATTCCATTTCTTCACCTCTTGACTATGAGTGGTTTGCTTTTCTATTAGCACATTTATCTTGACTGAAATCAGCCATAAGATTAATTGCAGATACAGGCGTCATTCAAATTAGTTACATAAAAACCAGGGAGTTAAATCGTTCTGTAATTCCCATAAGAATCAAACCGCTTTTCTGCTAAAGTCATTTGCCTACAACATGTGCAGGGCATTGAGGATGAAAATGGATATAAGAACGGAAGTTGAAGCCTTGACTACATCTGGCAAGTTCTCTTGTTTACAGTTTTTTCTCTTTTCTTCCATTTTGTGGGTCATAAAGGAAATATTGGCAAGGTATACAATATTGTCAAAATCCTGCATGTATAAAGATAGCCAGTGAGGGAAAAATGAACTTTTGATGTGTAGAACAAGATTTTTCTGGTAGATTTTTGGGACCAAGTCATTATATCTGTGAATTTGTTTATTGATATTTTCTCAGTGTAATAAATGAAGTCATCAACTAAACTAGTTATTGTGATGGGTTTGTGCATTGCGTAAAATCAAAGCCAAACCACATTATGACGCTGAATATGTCACACAATGGTATTTCTGCATTTTAATGGTATTGTATATTCTCTATAATTTTTATATAAAAATAAATATGTAGATTATACCATGGTGTTTCCATTATGACAGCTACATTTTTAAGTAAAGACTATAACTTGGAAGTTAGATAAATGAAAATTACATATATTTTAACATACCTAAAAGACAGAAAAATATTACCAGGTTTTAAAAAGCTGGTCAAAATCCAATCTTCTCTTTAAAAGAAATGTATTTGTATTATCACTTTATTTGCATGGGCATTCTTAAAAGATTAAATTATCTTGATTGAGGTGCATGAAGAGTGTAGAGTACAATTTAAAAACTATTAAATATCACTATAGCAAGGAATATACTTGGAAACATAGCATCATGAAAATGGATGTACAGATTTTAAAGAGGGTATGTGGTACTTAATGTGCAACTTTAATGATAGCTGCTTTTGTGAAGGCAATATAAACAGCACCTGTGTTACGTTACATTCTGAAGCAGAATGAAAACTGCTTCAGTGTGATCTCTTTCTAACTCACGGAAAAGCCCAAAGAAACCCTTGATTAGATACTGCTCCATTTGGGGAGCTGGATGGAGTAATCAGCAAATGGAATGCTATTGAAAGATGTACATGCATTAGAAAATAGACTGCATTTATTCTTTCTAGAAGTACATATTTAGGAATTCTATCTGCTGCATTGCCAAACTTTGTTTGCTTAAAGATGCAATGTCTGTATATCAATGTTATATCAATGCCTCTTATTAGCTCGAGCCATAACTCATTTGTTTGTCCCTAGCAAACTAATAGACTGGTCTTTAGTGTACAGCTACAAAAATGGGATTATTGCAGTCAAAAGGTACCATGTAAATATGTACCTTTTTATTTATATGTTCTTCAATTATGAAAACTCTGGTTTTGTAATTGTTACACCAGGGTATTTAATTTACATTTGCATTTAATTTACGTTACATTTACATATTGGCCTTCAAGACTAGATTTTTCCAGAGTGGCTTAAATTAATATAAAACTCAAAAACAACTAAAACAAGTAAAGTATGATTCAAATCATCACGATTACAACAATAACAAAATAATTTGATGATTATGGGTAACCTTTTCCTTGTCCTTTACTGGTTGGGCTTTGGGGAATTGGAAATTCAGCAATGTTTGGAGAAGCTACATTTATTTATTTATTTATGAGACTTATATACCGCTTTAAGTGCAAGCACTCTCTAAGCGGTGTACACCAGTAAGCAATGTATACATATATTTACATTGCCCCCAACAATCTGGGTCCTCATTTTACCTACCCCGGAAGGATGGAAGGCTGAGTCAACCTTGAGCCGGTGAGATCTGAACCGCTGACCTGCTGAACACAGTCAGCTAAAGTGGCCTGCAGTACTGCACTCTAACTGCTTTGTTTGGTCTATATGGTGAATTAAGACCTTATCCAGATTCTCTGTTTTGTTTTATATTCTGCAATACGGCAGGATTTCATGAAGTAGCCCAGAAATCTTTAAAAAAAAGTTGAAATTCTATGAAAAGTAAGCATATTAGCAAAATATTTTAATAGGATAATGTGTGTGGGTCCAGAATCCTGTCTGCATGTGATGTCTTTTGTGCAGACATAGCTCAAGTACTGGGAAAACTCCCCTTTTCCCCTCAGTCTTTTGGGTTGCTGTACTGACATTCTAAAAGTTTCATGTATTAGTTTGTCTTGGATCTCAGTGCTGCTATTTGCTAGGGTCTAGTTTCAGATGTGTCTATAATGCTTATCTGTTCCTTTATTGTCTGTGTTGCCTAGCTCCCTTTAATCTCTGCCAGAATGCAAAAAATCTGTGTGTTCGATTTCAGTGTGTCACTCACAATACTTTTAATAACTTCATGTTCCCTTTGATTTCAGTTATCAGAAACCGTCTGGCTTGATTTTCCTGTATCATGGTTAGTGGCAGGCTCAAAATGAATTGTTCATCCAAAGAGATGATGCAGCATCTGAATTTGACAAGTTCTTTTATGTCGCTTTTTCTATAAAGAAAAAAATCCTTTTCAGATTTTCTACTTTTTTTTCAGTTAAAAAGTATCACTTTTTCTTACATAATTATTACAAGTCACAGTTTGAAGCTTAGCAATATGCAGAATCTAAATGCAAGTTAATCAAGGATTCTTTGACTTGCTTGCTGTCATCTCTATAACCTAGCAATGGTGCAAGAAGCCGAGGGAGCTTTTAGAGGTAGAATAAAGGAGGAATTATATATATATTTGTAAATATTTCGGGTAAATCCAATTTTATGTGCATCACTCATTGGAACAGAGAAATAATGGGGACTGTGGATATATAATGACTGAGCTAGTTACACTAAATATGAATTGATGCTTGTATGCATTATTGCTCAAAACTCTCAAGTATCTTGATTTGACATTGAAGACCATGTTCAGGGATGAAATACCTCAGTGACCAAGATGGGCCTTCTTCTGGCATGTTCTCAGTTTTTTATGAAACTTGGAGCAGCCTTAGTCTCTTGATATTATGGAATTTGATCTGATTAGGAAAAAGTTGTTTACAAGATTAAATTCTTACTACAACGTCATAATGAACTTAAACCTTTGTATCTTGAGTGTACAGTTCAGGAAGTGGTAAAGATTTCTAATACACACAACTTTTCAAAGTTCTCCAGCCCAGGGGTAGTGATTATAACAAAGCTAAACATCAGAACCAAGGACTACAAAGAGACTTCCAAACATCTCACCAAGTGGAATATAGATACAATGGACAATAGAGACTGTCAAGTTTGTTTCATATTTGGGTCTTATGATCACTAGTAAGAAATCTTTTTTAAAAGTCTTTCTAATGGAATATATTACAAAGGAACATTTCCAAATGTGAAACATGAGAGTCTTCTACAAGAGTGAACAACCAATGAAAGCACTATTGAGTTCAGTTGGACTTTCTTTAAGCTGGCACAGAAAACCTATGATTGATTTCCTATTTATTTCTGTTTTTACTTTTACCAAGAAGATGGCCCAGCTTCTTAGAACAATGAAGTAGAAATGGGTTTGTATTAACTTTAGCAAGCACTGAAGGCTCTCTATTTTCATTTTGCTATGAATATTTATTATGGATTCTTAAAAGATTGGAAAATGGACATGTGTTGGATGTTTCTGCCTTTCATCTTGTAAAAAACATGTAAGCAGCTGCTCAAATCTTAAACATTGTTTTAAACAAAGAATGAACCAAGATTCATCCTTTAAAAATGGTGAATAACTGCATTAAGGCACTTTTCTGGTACCAATATAAAATGGTAAAAATCAAGTGTGTTTTTTGAGAAGAAAAAATACATCATGTAATCTAACTTAGATTTTCTAAATGAATATGTAAGCAACATCATAACAATTTAGTTACAAACAAATGGACAAGTCTTGAACCAATTTTTCTTTGCAAAATAATTATTTTATACTTACAGCAATTGTTCCTCTCTACCCCTTTCTATAAATCAAGCAACCAAATATTACATTATATTTTGCAACACTGAAAATAGAAGCATTTATAGAAGTATCTTCCTTTAAGCAGTTGATTCAGACTTCTGCTATCCAATGCATGTGGATGGGAAATTCCCCCTCCATCCACATGCATTGGATAGGACAAGTCTGAATCAACTGCTTAAAGGAAGATACTTCTATAAATGCTTCTGTTTTCAGTGTTGCAAAATGTAATGTAATATTTGGTTGCTTGATTTATATATATAGGTCTCCCATCCTCATTTCTAAATGTGCATTTCTTCTTGATGTGGTCCTCCTTTCCTTCCAAGTTATACCTGTGGCCAGATAACGTTGGCATTTTCTGATCCAATATGGCAGTAATGTTTTCCATTTTCTGCTGACATAAAGCTTGTTGGTCCACAAAGCTGTCCTCTTTTTAACCACCTTTGACTGCTGCTCTGCCCTTCCAGTCACTGATTGTTTTCCTTCATAGTGACTGTGACCTGGACTACAGGAGCAGTGCAGGCCTGTAATATAACACTTCCCAGGACTACAGCCAAAACTGCTGTCAATTTTAGTGATCTGTCAGAAGAGAAAAAGGCAGAGCTTTGTGTCACACATGAAGTTTTCCAGGAAAAAAGAAATAGCCCTTCCCCCTTCTAATTTCTGAAATATATAAGACTGGCTCTTAGTTTCTTGATATAGGCTGTTAATTATTTTTTTACAGATGTAAATTTGATGGGAGGAACCATCTCCATTGATTTGTTGGTCACATCCATCAGACTTGTCATGAAGAAGCCATTTGCTCTCACTAGGGTTACATTACCACCAGTTCCTCCCTATAGAAAACATCACAACTTTCAACCATTGAGTCAGTATCTGAACGAGGTAGAGATGTATACCTGAGTGTCATCAGCATACTTATGATACTAAGTATGAGCTCATTCAGCAGCTTCATGTATATATTGAATATGAAGAGAGATAACAGAGCCCTGAAGCACTCCACATAAGAGGGGCATAGGGGGGACTGGCCACTGAAGAAAAAGAAGAATCATGACTCCCACCCCAATCCTTTAATCCTTTATTCCATTCCAGAAGGATACCATGGTTGATGGCTTGGGAGAGCTAGGATGGATGTATCACCCACACCCCAAGCCCTCCAAAGGTCATCCTCAAGCAAGACTAATTTCAGTACTATAACCCAGCCCAAATTCCAGTTAAAAAGGATGAAAATAATCTATTCTTCCAGAGCCCTTTGGAGATGAGTATCAATGAGATTTAGAGATCTCATAACAAAGGTTTTATCCTTTGTTATTGAATTCCTTATTTTCAAGAATTTCCAAGCACATCGAGATTCTTGAAAAATATAGGCATTTTGAGGAATATTAAAGATGGATGAACATTCAATGAAATATAACACATTTTGGGTGGGAGGATTCTTTTATCAGTTTTTCGTCAAGATACAACATAATGTCCTACATCTCTTTTTATAATTCATTGTACTTCTGTTTCAAAGTAACAATATGTAACTTCCATGTAGCAGGATGTATGTAATAAAATAATCTATGCTATAGGGGGCCAAAAATCAATTGTGAAAGAAGTAACTTTATGTACTTGCAGTATGAATTATGCTAGAATGTCTTTTCTTTACACAGTCACATGCTGAACAAACAACCTTGTTCCCAGAGAAATATTTGCTAATACTTATATTCTGGACTAAGTTTATACATTGGTTAGTAACATGGTAGAACTAGTTTGGTGTAATGTTAATGCATCAAGCTAGAAGTTGGGAGATTGTAAGTTTCACCTTGTGCCAGTCACTCTCTCTTAGCCCTAGGAAGGAGCAAATGGCAAACCGCTCCTGAAATCCTGCCAAATGAACTGCAGGGACTTGTCCTGACTGACTCAAAAGTGCCACAATAAAATAAAAAGGCAACATTGTGCCTATGGAGATTTCTCTTGTTTCATGGCAGGTTCTGTATCTGATCTGAAGAATGTATGTATATTTGCCTATGTATGATATTCTAACTAAAAATTAATCCACATGCTTATATATTTATCATAATTTACAAGGTGGCATCTTTATTTTCAAACATGCATATTGGCTCCACATTGGTTCTTTAGAAGTTCTCAAATATTAAAAATTATGGATGCAGCAGTGTGCCCTCTCCAAAAAGAGCTGGGAATTATATTAACACAAGAAGGTAAAATCCTAGTGAATTGAATTCATTGACAAAGGCCATCTCTACTTTTTCTTTTCTTAGTTGCCAATTTTGTGATTTACTGTGCCCATCATTCATCCATTTTGTGGCTAGGCAAGTCCTTTATTGTCAGCCATTTTATGAAGTTGTCCAGAACATACATTAAAATTCCAGATGTGCTCACTTATTGCCTCCTCCTGGTTAACAGCATTTGTAGCGATTGATAAGAATGCTCATATTTTGCTGATTTTTTTTAAAAAAAGTCTAAATAATAAGATAAATAATACCAAATTGGAAAAGGAATTACACTTCCATCTACTTAGTAGAAATGCATTTTGTAGTTAATGCTATGGTAGCCTGTGGAAGGGCCTTTAAAAAAGCCATTATTCACAGTTACTTTTTCCATCCTGCCAAGTGGCAATCTACAATCTCATCTCAGTATGTAGTTCAGTTTGGAAATGCTTAAGACATTTAGATTGCCCGGATCATCCTGAAAAAAGACCCACTAAATTTAGGATTGCATTGTTTCATTTTTTTTAATCTTTTCTCCATCTCAGAATAGTAATAATTATGTAAAATAATGATAATTTGTTGAGATACATAATATCTCAAGAGGTATTGGACTCACACAGCTCATTGTCCTTCGCAGCATGATATTCTGGGCAAAACCCCAAATACCTCATTCCTAGAAGAATTTGTTTCCACTGAGGTCACAGCTCTTTCTTTTTCCTTTTTGTGGCTGTAGACTCTTTTTGAAGGAATTGTGGCAAATGCATTCTCTCCCCCCCCCCCCCTAGCTTAGTATGAGGACTTCATCCAAAGGCAAAAGTTGCATTATTGAAAAAGAATACCTACTGCAACTTTTGCCTTTGGATGAAGTCCTCATACTAAGCTAGTACAAAGTCTGATTCCTTCCTTGGTGATGGGCGTGACTATATAATTTCGGAATTGTGGACAGGAACAGGCTGGTTGAATAGTCAGCCAATGCTGTAACAGCTAATGAGGGATGAATTGTGTTTTATAAAAGTGAAGTAAAATTTTCGGACTGTTTTAATTTTAATTTTATTTTTTTTACTATGCATGGATATATTTTCTTAACACCTTTCATCCCATAAGCTGGACTCTAAAATGTTTTCAATCTTAGGAAGGATCAACAATAAAACATTTTCATTGTTCTTTCTTTTTTTAAAAAAAATGGTAGGGGGAGAGCCTTTTGCTGAGATGACCTGTATGTTAGGATAATATCTTTTCATATTTGAGAAGAAGACAAAGGAACTACAGTGCTAAGCACAGAACAGTTATTAAAAACAGTTGCAAAGCATATAAAAGGTTCCGTGTGTGTGAAAAACGGGACAGCTGTGATGGTCTATTGGGAAAGTATGTACAGATGGTAGTAAGGAGGAGAATGATGACTGCATGGCTGATAAATGAAATACCAGAAAAAAAGGGGGGGATGCATTATGTTGGTTGATCATTGTAAATTATACGTTTTTGGGGTGCAGTATTTAATTCTTGGTTTTCCAGGGATTCAGCCAGCAAATTTAAGTGACTGCAGAGTTTCAGGTCAGATTCTGTTTGCAATATGAAGAAAATATTTTACAAATTACATGACATAGGATTATTAGAGGAAATAATTAAACATATGGTTTTCTTCACATTTACCATGTCACGAGTTTGTCATAATGGTGTCCATAAGACTCTGCATGAATTTTGGTCTGAATTAGTCACAGTTAAAATGTGGGATTTTTTTTTAGATAGTGATGATGGTGTTTGTTTTCTGTTCATAGAAAAAGTGAAAGTAAATGACACAAACCTGGATTTGGCTAATTGGTAGGAAAAAAAATAAAATTACTTCATTTAAAAAATAAATGGAAGTAACTAATATTTATTTATTCTGATATATCCCAGCATCCTATCAAATATATGTAGTCTTGAATATACAGTAATTTCTTTAGTGACCGTTTGAAGTTAGGAAAAATGTCTGGTCCTCACACTTGCAGCCAGTCTTCACACTTATGACCTCATACCACCTTCATGATCATGTGATTACAAATCTGGCACTTGGCAACGGGCCATATGATCGCAATATATAACCTTTTTTGCTAGTTTCTGGCAAAAAACATCCATTTGGAAGTTTGTCTAATGACCATGGATTTGTTTAATGACTGATGATTCATTTAATGACCATTGTAAAAATGATCACAAAATTGGGTCCAAATCAACTTATGACTCCATTGACTTACAGTGGAAATTCTGGTACCACTTGCAGTCATAAGTCAAAAGACAATAATGACTATAGTGACATATGTTACTATTCAAGTCTCATTGAAATGCTTATCTCTGAGTCATAATGAAAAGAAAGTTGATGGCTGAAGAACCAAGTTGCCAGGGTTCAGACCAAACCCTGTCCCCAGATAGATGACATTAAAGTTTCATCATACTACTTCACTGTTTATGTACAACAATAGTCATAACACTTGGCTTTGGGGAATAATGCATATATAAATGATCAATAATATATCTACATTTCAGGGAACGTGAGTCAACTGAGGGAGTTTCTACCTATTATTCCAGCAGTTCAACAGGAAGCAAGAAGATGTGGGCATAGAAACTGGTTGTATGGTTTTATTAGTGAAAAAAGTTTCTAATATAAAAAGAACTTCCTGCTTCTCCAGGAATCTATTCATCCTCTCCTGAACAGGAGAATGCCATCAGGAAAAAGAAGAAAGTCTGGCTACCAGTGGAATATTTTTCTAATAGTTTAAAAGAAAACTTTCTTTTCTGAAAAAAGAAAATGTGTGTATTTCCTGTTTTAGAGGCTATAAATTGTTACACAAAAGCTTTCAATGGATATTGAAAATCTATTTTGAAAGAACAGCCCATTGTTTTTCCTGTTCCTTTAGAGCTAGTTTAGGCCTCCAGTTCTGCTTTAGGGCACCATTCTCCTTAAAAAGAAATCCCATATTTTGAAAAACCCAACACATTTGTCTGACAATAATTGCCCATCTGTTTGCCATTTGATAAAACCAGGAAAGATAATAAAGTTTCAGTAACAACAATCCAATAGTTAAACCAGTAGTGTTTCCAGTGGCAATGTACAGCTCTGAAAACTGGACAACTACAATCTTGTATGGTAGCTAGACTGAACTAAGACTCACAATAAATGGCCAGGTGGATTTATTAAGATGGATGGGTTAAACCTGGGTTTTCCTGCTCTGAGTCCAGCACCTAACCACTATACCATGCTGGATCTCTTACCCTGATTGCCTTATCTTATAGAACAATTCTTGACAATTCTTCCCTAAGTTCTGCATTACAGCTCTTCATATTCCTGAAGACAATTAATAAGTCTCTATGGAGTTTTCTCTTAATATGTAGTATAGTTCCTCATAGATTTTTTCTTCCAGGTCCTTTAACATTTTAGTTGCTGGTCTGAAAATGCTGAGTTGCTCTTGATGGTTTGATGGGCAGCATATTATTTTAATAAACAAACATGTATTTTGTCAACGTCCTTCCTAAAATGAAGACACAGTATTCTAGGTATGGTCAGACCAGGATGACAGAAAAGATTGCTGTTCAATATGGGCAGGTTGAATAGTAGGTTGATTAAAGTTAAGTGTTCTTCAATTGGAATAGATGTAACTGCATTACATTATTAATGTTCAATTTGTAGTCTACCAAGATCCCCAGATCCTTTTTGCATGTGGCCCTGCCCAATAGAGTCTGTTCCATCCTTAATTTCTGCCTTGGAATTTTCTTTTTTAAATGAAGAACTGCAGGAGAAGAGGCAGAGCCTGGGGGCAGAGTCAAGAGAGGACTAAGCCCAGAATCATTACATGTCCACACATGCTCCAAATCCAGCCCCCCCCCTTGAGTTTTGTTTACACTTATCTAACGTCAATTTAGTACTGACTATTAGTTGACTAGATTCTTGTTTATAGGCTCAAGCAATAAAACTTTATAGAAACTTAATGTATGGTCCTGATTCTTTGTGCCTGACAAGGACTTTGCATTTGTTTCTGTAGAAATTATTCTTGTTGGATCCTGCCTACTGTTGTAACTTGTCACAGGTTTTTTCCAGCATTTTTCAAATTATTCTCTTCAGTCCTTGTTGCCCCATTACTTGCTGTCTTGTGTGATTGTTCAAGATATAATCAGTAGATGAAAGCATTTTCCTTAATAATAAATAGGTTCTAGTAATGTACCTTTCTGCAAATAAACAGTGTCCAGCTGCATTGTGATCCTCAGTGATGTCATCTTACTCTGTTTCCTCCCTGTGTTTTGTCTCAGAGTGCGTTGCTCCACAATAGCATATTTCCAACCCCCTGCCCTACACCTGGAAATTGATTGCTTTTGTTTTAGATTGGATTCTCTCCAAAATTGCACAGTCTTGGTTGCCAGCCTAGCAGTTCAATATACTAATGCATCAGCTTTAGTGCTTTGACTTTCTGCTCCCTGGTACTTCAAGTTCAAATCAGAAATAGGAATTAAATATGTGACTTTGGAGCAAGATGCTGAGTTTCATTTATGCTAGTTCAAATATTCCTGTTAACCATATAGTTCATATGGCCATAATTTTCACATCAAATAAAATATGGTCCTTTAGCACTAGGAAATTATGTTTTAAAATGCCAGCCTAATAGGTAGCATTAAAAAGCATGAAGTGCTTGGTCTATATGTCTCTATTTTAGTGTTTATTCTCTCGCAACAGTCAATAATTGTACCGTGGAAAATGGAAAATGCCTTAATGAATTATTTGTTCATTAAAGTTTCCTACGAGCCTCCATTTAGTATAAATTGGCAATAGCATAAATGACCATCTAAACATTTATCTCGTTTGCAAAACTCTTGATGTATTTTTTTCATACAATTTGAACAAGTCCTTCTGTCCTAAAGCATTTTTTTAAACAGGGCATAAAGTTCTTGCCAAAATTACTGAAGTATTTCAGCACAATTTTTGAAAAGTAATCTATAATTAAACAAAAGGTGGAAAAGGAAGAAAACAGCCATTTACAATAGTTATAAGTGTGTGACTGGAAGAGAGCATAATGTGTATTCTGGTAACATATTTGTAAAATATCTTGTAAAAAACCATCAAAAAGAGTGCATGTCTTAGGAGCATTATAATTTTAAAACCCACTTGAGGCTTGGATAATTTGTTTTTATTATACAGCAATCCCATCAATTTATTTAAAACTCCAGTGAAAAAAAATACTATCTTTTTATGTGTAATCTATTTTGTACTGAGAGACCTTTAATGCTACTTAGTAGACAATAATTTTGGGGGGGGGGATGTACAGTGAAGTAATATTGTAGTTCATATTTGTCTGCATACCTCCAATACATCAGTCATAATCAAAAGTTCTAAAATGATAGAGAGAAGGGAGAATCCATCCTCTTTGACCATCTTATTACATCTAGAGAAGGCTACCACTGTCATCATTTTATTGAAAGTAGTCCGAAAGCAGTTTAACAATTGGGCATTCCTGGTACAGAAACAGCTTTGAATCCATTAGATCTGAAGCCCTGACCTTCTCCAGTGAAAGTCCCAAATGAGTTTCACCCATGCAAGAATTTCTCTGTCATTTCAATGGGGTGGGGTATTCTGAAGGGAACAAAAGATGAAAAATCATGCCCTTATTCTCCATCCTGGCTACTTATGTCCATCCAAGGTTTGGAGTTATAGCTTGGTTCATGAGAAGCATTACAAATTAAAGTAGTGGGTTCTCTGATTTGATTTTCATAGGGATGGTTTATGGATGTTTATTCTGAATCACATTTTTTTCATTTTTTTGTCACTGATAAAGGCAATAGTTATTGTAAATCAAAAGAATGTTAGATACATGTTGGAGGAATAGTGGGTGTCTCTTAAAATATTCCCAAAGTTGAGTAAGCTATTGACTAATGGCACTGTCAGATTTCTTCTGGCCTAGAGTAGAATTGGAAGCCTTGTAAGCAGTGATTCAAGATGTAGGTCCTTGATAAGTTATGTTTATAGAATGAACTAGAAGAAATCCAAGAACTGCCAAGTATAAAATGCAAATATTATTTATTGTAAAAATATCTTTCTCCTGTCCATGTGGTATTGTTATTGCCATTGACCAGTGAGATCTCAAACTACCTGCTTCTGCTATATGGATATTAATGATATAAGAATAAGTATAATATAAGTGTTGATTCTAGAATAGTGGTCAAAGGAATTAAATTTTGAATCAAAAGCATTTCTGCATGGAATTTTGGCACTATTTCAACAGTAATTCTGCATCTCTAGATTTGCCACACTTGCATTTTTGTTGGCAATCACGATAGGTAGGTAGGTAGGTAGGTAGGTAGGTAGGTAGATAGATAGATAGATAGATAGATAGATAGATATACATATATGTATATGTATACATATGTTTGTGTATATGTGTTTTTATGTATGTATATACATAAAACATATGTACACACACATAGACACACACAAACACACACACATATATACATATACATTTAAATCTGTTTGAATGCCAGAAATCTGTTTCAGTAAATGATGTTTTTCCCTGCTAATGGAAATAGAATGTTGAGGAAAATAGACTGGATTGCTTGTTCAGTTCAAGATATTTGGGATACCTCAGTTCCTCTTAGATGATATCACACAACTTTGATGTTTATTGCAAACAGTAAAGAGGGTGGGAGGAAAAAGCTATATGGACATTAATGATATAAGAATACGTATAATATAAATGTTGATTATAGAGTCTGGCATAGTGGTCAAAGGAATTAAACTTTGAATCAGGAGATTTGACTTTAAGCTCCATCATAAGTACAAGGTGGGTGACCTTGGGCCAGGCAAACTACTTCTGAAAATCTTGCGAAGAAAACTGCAGGGACTAGTCCAGGCAGTTGCCAGGAGTCAAGACTGACTCAAAGGAACTCAGCCCAATTTTGATTAACTGCTTACATGCATTGATGAACACAAATAACACATATATAACATTTTAGGATATGAAGGCAATTTAGTAAGGCTCGCTTCTCTTTCAGAATGAAGCATGGAACTAAATTTCAAATATTTATCCGGAAAAAGGATTTTCATTCTGTTATTAGTGTAAAAGTATTTCTAATTAAGCATGGAAAGTAATTGAATCTAATCTTTTCATACCCCAAAGTTTTTAGATTAGAAATGACATTTATCAGCTAATTTTTCTTTAAAATGATTTTGTTACGTTATATAATAAATTAAAATCCCCTGAAAGAAAGATGAAACATTATGGCTTTAAGTACAACACAGATAGCAGTTAATATTCTGATAGTGGAATGCAGTTTAAGGACATTCTTTAGTTGAAGAGAGAGAGGGAGAGGGGAAGATTCCATTACATTCAGCACAGTATGAGACTAAGTCAAAGTAGTTTCACTAATTAAATTCAATTGCCATCCATTAGACCAATGGAATGAGATGAATCTACTATACAGCTGACACAGCACAGGTATGCAATTTGGTTAAATGGCTATTTCTAAACTGCCACACATATTTCTTTGCTTGCTCCTTTTTTTAAGAGTTAGAATTTCTGCATGCATGGTGCCTATGTGTCTTAAAAAAAAAAAAAAACAAATCAGAAGCCTGCTGAAGGGCAAAGATATCAGTTTAAATTATTGGTCCCTAAGGAATACATGATAGTGGTGAATCAGTTTGAAAATGTGTGCCGATTTAAGTTTAAAATGAGTGGAGTCAGTGGAAGAGAGACATAAGGTTTGGGCCCTACTGGCTGTTTCTCTTTGGGCCATTAAGTAACGATGATTTATTTATCAAAGGACCAGAATCCATTTTTAAACCTGCTGGAAGCAAGTGCTGTTTTGTTTAACAATTCAGGATTATTTAGGTTTGTGTATAATTAAAAGTAATGCGATTTTAAATTCGGATGGTAGCTTTTTTGGCTTAATTTGCTGGATTAGGACACTCAGCCTGCCAGTAGAAGAATTTTTTATAATTGCCTATACTGACTTGGCAAAGACAAAGTTAGGTGACCAGGAAGCCTATAATGCTTCTGAGTGCAGAATCGCTGGTCCTACCAAGTTGAAATGGGCTAAAACTAGACATTGGGGAATTACACTTCAGGAGGAATAACAGAATAGTATTTTGCACTGAGTTAAGAAATATTGATATCCTTGAACTGCTTTACATCCCTAAACTCATGAGGTAATATATAGACATCAGAGTTGACTCTGTTGTAAATGCCAGTTGCTTACAACATAGTGCAGAGAGCAAGCCAATAAAGCCCTCACGGGGAGCAATTGTTGATTCCCATGTGAAGTTAGACATGACAAAATCCAAACGTATCTACTTGGCTTTACCTCAAACAGACATTTGTTGGAAGGAATGCTGTACAATTAAATCTACAATATGGGCATGTAATTGTCTTTTTTTAGGGCTCAGCAAAAGCTGCAGTGCAAAAGTAGAAGTCTTACAGTTGAGAAAGCGGAACCATCAGCCAACATTATTCATTGAAGGATGTCATTACTTCACAGTGATTTTTCTTCTAGACTTTTCTTGAAGGCATTTGATAAAGTAGATCACAACCTACTACTTGACAAGATATAAAAATGTGGGTTAGACAGCATCATCACCAGATGGATTCATAGCTGGCTGACCGGCCGTACCCAGCATGTGGTCCTGAATGGAACCGCATCTACATGGAGGGAAGTGTGTAGTGGGGTACCCCAGGGCTCTGTTCTTAGCCCAGTGCTCTTCAACATCTTCATCAACGATTTGGATGAGGGGATAGATGGAGAACTCATCAAATTTGCAGATGATACCAAGCTGGCAAGAATAGCTAACACTCCAGAACATAGGCTTAAGATACAGGAGGATCTGGACAGACTTGAATACTGGGTGCTATCTAACAAAATGAAATTCAATGGTGAAAAAAGTAAGGTTTTACATTTAGGCAAGAAAAACCAAATGTACAGGTATAGTATAGGTGGTTCCTTGCTCAATAATAGTAACTGTGAGAGGGATCTCGGAGTCCTAGTGGACAATCACTTAAATATGAGCCAGCAGTGTTCTGTAGCTGCCAAAAAAGCCAAAACAGTGCTGGGCTGCATTAACAGAGGGATAGAATCAAGATCACATGAAGTGTTAATACCACTTTATAATTCCTTGGTAAGGTCACACTTGGAATACTGCATCCAGTTTTGGTCACCACGATGTAAAAAAGATGTTGAGAATGTATATCTCCATTGACAAAAAATTCTTTGAATAGCTGTTTTTGGCATAGCTCCACATGGGTATCCTGTTTCCTTAGTGATTGATTCCCCATTTCGTTCAGGCATCAGAGGCTCTCGGCCACTACAATAAGGCCCATTGTAGAGATGTACTTCATTGGAGTCCTTCTATATATCTAAATATATTACAGTAGCCAAAATCATTGCTTATATGAAATAAAATCAGTGAAATATGAAAGGCAGTATGATTTTTTTTTCCTTAAATGCAGAATAGCAGGCCTATATCCTTGTTTCCTGACCAAAAAAATGCACATATAAATGTTTGGATGGATACGGAATAAAGGAAGGAGAAATTTGTGACTATTAGTGTTTCTTTGTAGAAGTCCATTTACCTTTGATATTTCTAATGCTAAATACATTTTTTTGAAAATTCTGTTAGTGAACTCATTACATGATGTATATTTTCAACTATGGGGGCATAGAATTGTAACTTCAGTGTAATTAATTAAGTTCTTTCAGCATAAAAACAAAGCTCGTTTAAGGAGTAGGGTGTTAGTATATTAACATCTCCCAAATTGACAGAGTATATTATTTCAAAGTGTTTCTATCTAAAGAAAAGTAGGTGCTCTTTTAAGGTTTAGATAATATTCGTTGTTCTATCCAAATAAAAAACTCTGTCTAGAGATTGATATATTCATAATAGTTTGGGTTCTTGAAATAGGTGTTTAGTGATGTTACAAATTAAATTGGATATTGCTAATTAATTAATTCTAATATTGCACCTTTGAATTGATTTTAAAATTATGAACTATATGTTGTTGTATTTCCAATAAAAATTTGCTTCCTGCTAATTTTGATCAGACATTGCAAGTTTTTAGGAAAGATGGTTTTGAATTTATAATTAAGACACTGAGGCTGCTTATGCATCATTTCATATACATGGTTAACATACAAGTATACAGTATTAATTTGTTCCTTACATGTCACTGAAGACTTAAGTACTATACTATCTACAAAATTGGATGGGAAACATGTGGCCCTGTAGCTATTTCTGAGCTACAACTCAACCCAAAGTAAAGTTTGGAGAATGTTGTTTTGTGTTACAATTTCCCACTTCGGCATGAAGGACATAATGCAAATGATTGAATAACTAAGCCATTACTTTACTTAGGACTGATTATGTGCCATCAAGTTGATGTCAACCCTTTGAAAATTAGAGATATAATGTATTCAATCCTCAGTTTATGTATCTTTTTAGACATAGTTCATATGTCTAAAGTACTAACCACCATTAGTACTTCATGTACTCTAATCCTGTGTGCAATGTATTATAGCAATGGTGGTTAATACCACCATTTGTATTTGTATACAGGATTATAGTAGGATGAAAAGAGATAATGCTTCCATTGAGTAGAATTTTTTCATAGAAGAATTTTCGTCTACACAATTTCCCCGTTTCTTGGAGTGCTGAAGGAAAATTACCATCTGTGTCTTACTATTAATGTGAATGGGGAACTATGCATGAATCTCATGTGCTTTCAAAGCCAAATGTTTGTAGAAGATAAATCTAATGTAAAGCTCTGATGATCATTAGGGCATCTGCTTCAGCAATGTTCTATCTTATGTTTAGATTTTGACTTTACAACTGAAAAAACTAATCTCTTTCAGTTACCATATTTTCACCAAATATAAAATATCCTTTTGATTTCAAAGATGGGTTCTTGGGGAAAAGGCACAATCTTCCTTTGTATTATTTGGAGAATGACTGTGGGGAAAAAAAATAAATTAATATGAACCACCTTCAGATTCTTTTCAATGACAGAAAATGCACAATTGGCTAAGAGCTCCAGTGCCGATGGCCACCTGGTATTCAGAGATGCATTTCCCCTCTAACAGTCTGAAAACTCATTAGAAGTAAAGTCTGGATTATAACTATTTATGAGTTTTGCATAGTGTAAAACACGCAAATTTAAAGATGATATCCTAAGCTGAAAATTAATGCTGCGAATTATGTGCATTACGTGTAATGCTTTTTAACTGTCTGTCCAGCTGTTTGGGCACAGCACAATTTCAAAGGCAGAAACAGGAAAGCAGAAGATGAAACATCATACAAATGTTAATTATTTCAAGAGTTGCAGTGGTCAAACTATTGAGTTAAGAGGGTATAGATTCTGTTCAGATCTAACTAAACTATGAATTTTATTGGATTATTTTGGACCAATTCATCTCTCACAGCTCTAAATAAATAAAATAAAATGAGCTTTGCATGTTTTTGTATCCATTTACAATCTATGCCATGAGCTCCTGGAAGAAAGGTAGGATGTAAATGCAGTAAGCAAGGGAAATATATAATATTTGAGTGATGGCATCAGTATGATAGCAGCTGGGAGAATGTACATACATAGTTGTGCAAAATACTTTCTTAGTTGTAGTAATATTTTGATGGTGACATAAAGAATGCCGAAGTTTGCAGTGGAGAATGAAAGTAAGAAAAAGTGGTATAGCAGACTTCTAGTCATAATTAAAGATTAGTGCCCAAGACTGCTGAAAATAAGCAAGTTGGGAGAAAACGAGAATCTCATTTATGTTAGTTACCATCTGTATCTGTGATGTGTGCAACAGTTCAGCAATCGAATAAATTGATTTTTGGAATAATTATAGATCAAAGACAAATGTAGTTGTTTAGGGAGGTTTTCTATTATTCTATTTTATTTACACGTTGTCATACATTCTGGAGCTGATTCCACTCAAGTGCTCTGCAAGCAGCACAGAATGTCCAGATCGATTCTTCAGGATTTTCAATATAAAGAACCATTGCGTACTTGGATTATTAATTCCTCTTAAATAAAAATGAGTATCATTGATCAAGAGAATTGAATTAAATACACAACCAAAGAAAGCACTACGAAGTTAAGTGATATGCTCTAAACTGTTTTAGGATGGACAGATACTGTGTGTCCTGTCCTAGGAGCAAATGTAAAACAGTGCATCTTACAATCATATTAATCAAGAAAATTGTCATTCTAGAGCATTTCTCATCTTTATTTGGCATACATTTGTTCATTTAAGTAATTAGACTAATGGAAATAGCTCTTTTTGATATTTAATTAATGGCAAGTGGTTTTTAAAACATTCACCCAAAACTATGATACTCAAGGACTTCAATATCCTGACTCATAGTACTTCGTCAGAAGCTTGCCAGTTGTCTTTACTTTAGGCTTAATTACACATAAAAACATCTCCATGCAGGAACATTTTTATTACCTCATTGGATTTTAGAGAACTCTGCTTTTAAGTGTTTATAATGGTTTGAAAGAACAGGAGTTACAGATACCTCAAAAATAAAAATTCTTCAATCTGAAGAATCAAGTTTTTCTCAGAAATAATCCTTATCATCTGATTCAGTTGCCAGTCTTTGCTGACTGATTCTCATTATCTTGAATCATTGATTACCTACAGATCTCAGTCATTTTTCTCTTGTTCCCCAAAATTCACTTATCTGATAATGTGTCCCTGGCACAAAATATTTTTCATTCCAAGGCAAAGTCCAAATTATAATCTTTCATTGTATTGGACTGCCAAACCAGTCTCTAAATTTTCTTCTTTGTAATACAACAGTCCTTAATGTATTTATAAAACCTATAAAGGTAGTTCTCGACTTACAATCCACAACCAAGCCCAAAATTTCTGTTGCTAAGTGAGACAGTTGTTAATGAGTTTAACCCATTTTACAGTCTTTCTTGTGACAGTTATTAAGTGAATCACTGCAGTTGTTCAATTAATAACATGGTTGTTAAGTGAATCTGGCTTCCCCATTGACTTAGCTTTTCAGAAGATCGCAAAAGTTGATCACATGACCCCAGGACACTGCATCTGTCCTATATATATGAGCCAGTTGCTACGTGTCCGAATTTTGATCACGTGACCATGGGGATGCTGCAACGGTCATAAGTGAAAAACGTAATAAGCCACTTTTTTCAGTGCCATTATAACTTTGAATGGTCACTAATTGTTGAAAGTTGAGGACTACCTGTAGAATGCAGTGCAGGCTGTTTCTGGATAGAGCTGCAAAACCTGACTTTTCCTGTTGGAAGGATAGGAAATCTTATATGAAGAGAGAGAAGACAGAAAACCGTCAATTAAATGGAAGCAGAAGAAAGAAAAAGGACAGGAAAGAACATAGACCAGGTGATAAAACAGATTATATTGCTGTTACTCACAAGTAAGTAATAATAATAATAATAATTACTTACTTGTGAGTAACAGCAATATAATCTGTTTTATCTCCTGGTCTATGGAACGCTCTTCTTTTGGAATATATACTATACATATATATATCTAGTCTTACTATTATATTTTTAAAGCACCTTGAAGATCCAGATTTTTCCCTTTTCTGCCTTTGAATGCAGCTTCAACTACTTTTAATAAATTAAAATTTTAAGTTTTTTATGTTTTAATTTTTGAGATACTTGTATTAGAATTTTATGATGATGCCATAGTAGTAAATAACAGAAGAAACAACGAGAAAAAAATAAGATTAAAAAAGCATAATGTAAAACCGAATTCTGAGATGAGTGCCCATGAAAAGGTCAGAGATGGGGAAAAGGAGAACTCATAAAATATGAGTAGAGATTTTGTCATATGGGTTCACTATTGTTGATTGACAAGGCAGTTGAAGTACTTTTTCCCTGCTGAGAAAATATTAACCAGAAAATATTAAAATCAAGAATGATTTCCATGTTACATTAAGTACTCCTGCTATTTATTGTTTACTAGAAAACAATCCCTATACACCAGTGGTTCTTAACCTGGGTGATATTGCCCCCCAGGGGGCAATTTCATTTTTCAGGGGGGCGATGGAACAAAAGGGGGCAACGCGGGGCGAAGGAACGAAAAGGGGGCGATACTGGGGTGATGGAGCGAGAAGTTTTGGGGATACTTTTGAGACTTTTTCGTACACTGAATCGCTGTGTATCTGTCATACAAAAACATCAGATCGCTCGCTATTAGTGGATTGAATTGTGTTTTCAAATGTTCCTCCAGCTAGCTTCAGTACAGAACGCCGTACATATGTGAATAAGCATCGCTTATCTTCATGCGCATTGCGCAGCAGCCTCTACCCACACAGTGGCCCGCCATTAGCCAGAATATGGGAGATATGGGAAAAAGACTGGAAATAAATTATTTGCATTGATATGTCCTGATGACAATTTTAAAGAAAACAAAAAAAGGGTTTGCATAAATTGAAAAATTATTTCCTAGGTTGTGATTGAGAGGTTATGTTGGAGGGGGGCGATGACAACTTCCTCATCGGCTCAAGGGGGGAGATTTGTTCAAAAAGGTTAAGAACCACTGCTATACACTATGGTCACATTCCTACTGATGTCATCATATGCTGAGAGAGGGTTTAATCCTTTTCTTAGAAGTTAGCCATTCAAAGTGCAGGTACAAAAAAATGTTTCTTTGACTTACCCATACCCATACATACTAGCTCTTTCCACATTTAACTTCTCTGTTGTCACAATCAACTTAGTTGTTATCCCATACATTTACGTCTACCTATATACTATTACAACTCTCGCTATCATGCCCTTTCATTTGCTGAAATGATGCATCGTGGAGTAACAATTTTTGAACCAAGGCGCCTCAAATGTGCTAACTGACCCAGCATGTTCAAAATCCAGTACCCATGATTCTCAAAGAAATGAATGTCAGGAAAGTTGTGGCTGTTTCAGTGCAACTGGCAGCTTGGCTGCTGCTGCGGTCATGTTTTCAATTTTCTGTGACAGTTTCCCAGCCAGTCATAATCCCTTGCTTCCTTTCCCACCCATCAGCAGCCACTTACCTGCCTGCTGGAAAAGTGAGGGGAAGGAGGGAGGGAAGGAAGGAAGGAAAGAAGATTTCTTATGCTTCCTATCAGCTTTTCACAAGGAAACTCAACAGCAGGATTGCTTTCCTCATAGTTGGCACCTTTTTTGGTGCAAACCAAACAGAAAAGTGGTAGGCAATTTCACTGATCAGCCAAAGAGGAGGAGGAGGAGAAGGAGGAGACTTCACCAGAGCTCTGCTGAGTGTCATGAAAGGAAGGGTATATTATATGTGCAAAGAAGAATTAGCAATGGACTGTGGGCTTTTATTATTCTGAGATAGATAGATAGATAGATAGATAGATAGATAGATAGATAGATAGATAGATAGATAGATAGATCGTCTCATAGAGGCTAAATGAATGATAATAAATACATAAAATACTCTTGCTTTTTCAACTGTATCACCTCAGAAAGTATTAATTAATTTAAATGCTGTCTCTTTCAAAACAACTGGAACTTGACATTATCAATGAAATATCGACAATCCAAATAAATATAGCTTTAGATTATTCTGTAATCAGCATATTGTGAAGTTGCAATTTTTTGTTTCTTTTTATTTTGTATTTTTTATCATGTAAAAAACAAAGGGAAAAAACTTCAAGCCATCTGTATGATCATTAACACTTATGAGAAGAACTTCTTGATGTATAAGTACTGTGTTTGATCATGTTTGTTTGAAATTTTAAAGACTGGAATCTGATATTTTGATGTTCATTCTAAATTCAATGTTTAAAAGGGGAATCTGGGTAGGGAAAATTAATATTTGATCATAAACAATATATTTGTTGAAATTTCTCTTAGTAATAAATTTGTATTTTTCATTTTCTTTAATTATAAACAACTCTATACTGTGCAAAACATTGAAAAATGAAACTTTATAGTGTTAATCTGAGCCAAGCTCCTCAAAGGGTTAAAGCAGCCACGTTGGCTTTAAGGACTTTCCTGGTTTGCACATGTCCTTCTTTGTCTAAAGCAGTGGTTTTTAATGCCGCAACCCCCAACCGGTCGTAAGTCGAGGACTACTAAACTGGTTGTAAGTCGAGGACTACTCAACTGGTGCAGCACCGTTTGCAGAATGGGACTTTTGGCGGGCTCAGCAGGGCAGAGACAGCCTGGACAATTCCTATTGGCTTTGAAAGCCAATAGAATTAGACTCTATTCAAGAGAGTCTATTCTATTGGCTTTCAAAAGCCAATAGAATAAAAGGGAGTAGCACGGCTAAGGAAAAGGGGAAAAAAATGGCGGACTGCGTTGTTTGGCGACCCCCGTGAAATGGTCGTTCGACCCCAAATGGGGTCCTGACCCACAGGTTGAGAACCACTGGTCTAAAGTCATCATCTAGATCAGGGGTGTCAAACTTGCAATGTCACATGTGTCGCAATGTATCACGACTTTTTTTCCATTGCTAGCAATGGGTGGGCGTGGTTTTGCTATGATGCATCTGGCCCACGGGCCAGCAGTTTGACACCCCTGATCTAGACTAATACAACATAGAACAAAGATGAGACTGGGATAGCATTTTTTTTCATCCAGGTGCAGTAATTTAGACCACAAAAACCCAGCATTCTAAGGTGACAGAAACTTGCTGTTTTTTGCAATTCCTGTTATGTCTTTGTCCCCTGGAGCCTTACTAGAACACAGTTCATATGAATACTGCGTGATGGCTATTTGGCTTAACATGCAGGGTGATTTCATTTTGGAAACCATAAAATATGACATAGTATGTTTAGTGAGTAGAAATAGTTCTGACAGTTAAGCAAAACAGATTTACTTTTCTCCCAGGATGGGATAGCATGAAATACCTAGCATTACTTTCCATATCCCATCTGCCTTTTGGCCAGGGTAAATCTGCAAATGCCTGGGTTATGTGAAAAGGAAAAAAAAGGCCATGGATGGAGTTACATCACTTGGAGTGTGTCACATAAATCTCTTGGATGTCTTTAGTGTTCACACATCACTTGATTCCTTTCAGGATGAGGAGATGTAATGAATTTTGCTAAATAGACTTCAGCTGAATAGATATCATGCTGGTTTGGACAATATATACAACAGATAACCCAGGAAATGCTTGGTTTGGTGAATGGTATGCAAAAGCAAGTTGGTGATTTGTAGGAAGACAAAAAGAAAGTTAATGCTACTCCCTTTTGCATGGGGAGAAAATAGTGCTTTTTTGTGTCTTGATTTCATTTCCTCTGCTCATACATTTTTAGTGAATAAAAAATGTGTGGAAAACGTGATGTTTTCATGTACCATGCACTCATGAACCTTTTTGTTTATGTGCAGTATCTTTGTACAGAATGTTGCGTTGATTGGGGTTTTGCATCCATCCTTCGTTGCTAAATGGAAACATTCTGTTGTACAGTTCATTCTTTGTACATATTTCCTAATGTTTCCATATAGCCTGCATGTGCAAAAAATACTTAAATTACAGAAAAAAATGTCAAACATATGTAAAATACGAGAAGATTAGTAGTAATAAGAATGAATTAATTGTGGCTATGGCAGTCAAGACATCGTAAAGACCATATTTTTAGAGTTTTAGGCAAATCCACATGTCTCTCAGAGTTTGCTATAGATTTATGTTAATGTGGCTAATTAAATTATACAACCTATTTAGTCCTACAAAATGGATAAAAGCAGGCTGACATCCAGGAAGTTATAAGAGCACTACGGATTTTTAATACTAATGCTAATCATTGTGCATCATGAATCTTCTCTGTCTAATATGAGTTGATGGGGGGGGAGATGGTACTGATGTTTGATGTGCAAATAATCTTGCTAAAAACATCTTTATAATAAAATTTCAAAATACACATCATTGCAATTGGATATTGTATCTTATGTATTTTCTTTAAAAAAACTGAAGCTATTTTCCAAGCTGCTGGCTAATGAAAGTAAACAGTTGCCCATAGACCTGTGAACAAATATATTCCCATTTCTCAGTAGGAAATTAAACTCCTGTGTTTGTACTGTACATGTAGTGGCTCTTTTTTTTTTTTTTGCATAGCTAAAGAAAGGCTGAGCGCCAAAGAATTGAGGCCTTTGAACTATGGTGCTGGAGAAGACTCCTGCGAGTCCCTTGGACTGCAAGGCGTTCAAACCGGTCAGTCCTAGAAGAGATCAATCCCGACTGCTCTTTAGAAGGCCAGATCCTGAAGTTGAAACTCAAATACTTTGGCCACCTACTGAGAAGGAAGGACTCACTGGAGAAGGGCCTAATGCTGGGAAAGATTGAGGGCAATAGAAGAAGGGGACGACAGAGAATGAGATGGCTGGATGGAATCACTGAGTAGGTGTGAATTTAAATGGACTCCAGAAGATGGTAGAGGACAGGAAGACCTGGAGGAACGTTGTCCATGGGGTCGCGATGGGTCGGACACGACTTCGCAGTTAACAACAACAACAACAATTGAAAATTTATGCTGTATTTTTCAGGATTAAAAATTATCCTATTTCTGCTGTAGGTGTTATTTCAAAATTCTTCCTTTTCCTTTAAAAAAATGGCCAAGAAAATCTATATGCTATAATTCCTGTAATTATTTTTTCCTACAGTGAATACATTGTTGCTTCTAAATCTTTCCAGAGAGCCTTGATAATAAATCAATTTCATAGAGAATACTATCAGTCTCGTGTAATTTTTCATTTTAAAAAGAAAAAAAAAACCTAAGGGTTTATTGCTTGCCTGGTTTAAATCAAAGTTACAAAAGTCTTGCATGGATGTGGCTGGGTTCAAGTGAGGCTACTTTGAATGCTTTACCAAGCAATTAAATATAGGTGACGGAAATGCTACTTTGCTAATTTGAGCGGAATGTTTAAAACAAAGTGCTACTGTTTAATCTGAGCACATGACGAGCAAATGAATGTTTGAATGAAATGACATAATTGTTGGTTAGTCTGTATAATTTAGAGGGGAACGTGGCTCAGCACAAGTTTCAGTTCTTGAACACTGGGAAGAAATTTTATTTCAGAGGAGGAATTTTCTTTTGAGAACAAGTAGCACAGTTATTTTTCACTTACATTTATTAACTTTCAAATATACAAGCATATCTTTACTCATACTGAGTACCTCTTGCTTAAAGAGCATTCTTTTTAAGGTGTTTTCATAGCATCTCACATTTAGTCTGTAGACCCTTCCCCTTACTTACTTGGGAATCACCCTCATTGATCTCATTGAAATAGATGTAAAGACTATAGAATTTTCTTCTAACATCTTAGTTTTAAATATAATACACAAGGATAACAGTATAAGCCTGACAGTCCATCTGGAAAATTAGAACACGAGACAGAGAAAATACATGAACTATAACTACTGTAATATTTATATTTGTATGTTTGTGTGTGTGTACATGTGCATATACCATACATAGGATCTTACCATAAGTAGTTCCTGATGTACCACCACAATTGAGTCCAAAATTTCTGTTGGTAAGGAAGACAGTTGTAAAGTGAGTTTTGCCCCATTTTATGATCTTTCTTGCCACAGTTAAGTGGAACACTGCAGTTTTTGGTTAGTGCAGTTTTTGGTTAGTAACATAGTTGTTAAGTGAATCTGGCTTTTCCATTTGTCAGAAGGTCGCAAAAGGTGATCCCATGACCCCAGGAGACTGCAATTTCGAATGATTACTAAATGGACACTTACGACAATGGTTGTAAGTTGAGGATTACCCGTACTGTGTTTTCATTGTGTTCAGCAGTCAGAATTCTTTCTGGTAATCTGGTAGATAGGCAGCTGTATAAATTGTTGAATAAAATGTCCAGGTTTTTTTTCTTCCTGGACTATATCCATTTTCTTGGCTATTTGGAAGTAGTTCCAGTAAATACAGTTGAGAAAATTTTCCTCTTGACAAAATTAATAAAGGATTGTAGCAGATACAAAGTGGCTTTTCGTCTTCATCCATACAGTGTATATATATTTTTAGCTCTACCAATACAGTGTCCATCAGGAATGTGCATCGTTATTGGATTAAATCTTTTGATTCATTAATTTTGGGCCAGATCCAGTTAACTATAAGCCTGGCTCAGTCCCATCAGTCTTACTTGAAATAAATTAAGAACATGCATTATTCTGAAACTTATGATAGTTAAAAAGTTCAGTTTTCATTGCTTTACGACAGATGGTTTTAAGACAGTGATGGCAAACCTTTTAGAGACCGAGTGCCCAAACTGCAACCCAAAACCCACTTATGCATCATCGGGTGCCAGGTGGATGTGACCCATTGGGTGGGTGTGGCTGCGATGGTAACAGCAGACTGGCTGGGACTAAAAAGTTCAATCAATCAATTCCAACTTTGCAAGATCTTTTTTTTCCCTTGAGAAGTTGAAATTGACTGATTGATTGAACCTTTTTTTTTTCTACATAGCAGCGGAGGCCTAAAGCGAAAAGGTTTTATAAAACCCAGCGACAGCGTGTGTGCCCACAGAGAGGGCTCTGAGTGCCACCTCTGGCACCCGTGCCATAGGTTCACCACCACTGTTTTAAGACATTAGTTGGTTAAGATCAGCATTCCTATTTGGGGGACGTAAATACCATATTTTCCGGCATATAAGACGACTAAGCGTATAAGACGACCCCCCAACTTCGGAGAAGATTTTCATGGTTTAGAAAGACGTCTTATATGCCAGAAAATACAGTACATTCTTAGAAGATTTTAAGTTTCTGGCTTAGCACCTTTTCTAAGATATACTGTATTGAGGAAATAAATCTTTTAACTTAAGAGCAAGAAGTACTACTAGCATTTTGCTGTACTTATGCATTACTGGATATGTCTTTGTGTAATCTCCCGTATAATATCTTACAATTACTATTTTTGAGCCAAACACTTATTTAAAAAAGACAGCCATTATCAATTAGAAAAAAATAATTTGCAAAAACTGATTAGAATTCATATGTACACATGGAGGTGGTATTTTTATGCATATTTGTGCACACACATATATGTACACATACCCTGATTTTAATGATTGTACATAAGAAATTGTGGAGATAGCAGAAAAAAATTACATTTTACTGAAGTAATGGCAGTAACTTAAATTATCTTTAAGATCTGGTCCGTATGATAGAACTTAAAACTTTTGGAAAAATGCAGGAATGAACTGAAGGGGAAATATGGATTGCAGGGATCTTAATAAATAAATAGGGCTACACCTCTGGAATGTGTACTTTAGTTATATGCTGACTTTAGTTAATATGCTCAATCTTTCCGATTAATACATACAGGGAGGCTAAATGTAAAAGAAATAGTTTCTGAAATGCATTTTTTAAATGTTACCTGCATATTAGAAGATTAGTATACATAATCGTGTGCAATAGACTAATAGATACATTTTCATTTTTTAAAGTTGCAAATGTTTAAGGCCTCTATGCCAGAGCATCTGACCTCTTCATAATAATTAAAGTGGGCTTCTCCATATGCAATAAATAACAAGCCATCCTCTTGGGCAGCTAGTAATATGCTTGCTCCATCTATCTATTTCCTTTTTGCTGTCTCATACATTTTAAATAAATGGACTTAGAAGCCTGTCCTAAGTTATGGGTGTCTTTTCAGTAGGTCATTACACAAAATGAGAGTATGGTTAATCCTTTTATTTCTTCCCCCTTTCATGACTCCTGTTTCATTCAAAGGAAAACATATATATTTTCTTTTGCTTCATTATTTTAATAGAACTAATCAATTGTTGTTTCTCAGTTGACCTTTTTGTTGTTGGTTTTTTTGGGTTTTTTTTTTTTTTTTGGCCATGTAGCTTCTCTTTGAAAGGAAGTCTGGAATGGGGGAAGCTTCTTCTTGTACTCTAGGGAAGAAGATACTTAATGACTAGAAAATGAAAGAGAATTTACTTGGGAAAACTGTGGAATTAAAGTTCCAGATGAAACATGCACCAATGATGCATAACATTTTTGTTAATTGGGTCTTAACAGGTTTCTGACTCAAGCTGCAGTCATTTTAGAAATGGGTCACACTAGGAAGTGCCAGCAGGGCATCCCTACAACTTACCAGAACATTTGACTTGCAGTAAAGCAGCATCTACAGTTGAACTTATCTTGTTGTGTAATAAATCTGTTTACTTCAGTGCAGTTATAACAGCATGTACCCATTTGATGAGCTTGTTGTGTGTTTACAGTTGGAAAACCCATCCTTTGGGGTGTTTGGCCTTAACGATTACTATGTCTGGAGATAGCATCTGTGGATAGCTTCAGCTTACAATGAATGGCAATAGCCAAAAATCCAGGCCATATCTAAACCATTTAGATAACAAGGCTGGATAAATGGGAATCAAGGACATTGTGGCATTATGAGTGCCCTCAATAATCAAGTGATCCAAATTAACAACAGGAGGAATTGGAGAATTGCATTGCACCAACCCTATTTGATATATCGAAGTAAGCCAGTTTGGTCTAGAGCAGCGGTTCTCAACGTTTGTGTGACGGCGACCCCTGTCACACAAATGTTCTGCGCATGCGCGGCGCCGCCCCCTGAGGGGAGAAAATGGCAGATCGCCTTCTTTGGCGACCCCCGAAAAATGGTCGATCGACCCCAAATGGGGTTGCGACCCATAGGTTGAGAACCGCTGGTCTAGAGGTTAAGGGATCAGGCTAGAAACCAGGGGATTGTGAGTTCTAGTACCACTTTAGTTATGAGAGCTGGCATGGGTGACTTTGTGCCAGTCACTCACTCTCTCAGCCTAACTCACTTCACGTTGTTGTTGTAGGAAAATAGGAAGAACAGGAAGTATTAGATATGTTCTTTGCCTTGAGCTATTTATAAAAATAATAAATGTGGGATTAAAAGAAATCTAAAAAAAAAGACATTTCATCTGTGGGGACATCCTTAATGTATATCATGCTTGCTCAGGAAGAAACAGAGTGAGGCAAGACTGTTAGTAATCAATTTCAAAGCACTGCAGATGACAAAGATCAAGGCTGAAGAAGATAAACTAGCATGCTTAGTCCATCTTCCTATTTTAATCTGTTAAAGCAAATTCAGATACTTAGGTGCTCACAGAGTAATCATTTTGCATGCATCCCCCATTGGTGTTCATGTGGGAGATAGTTTTGTCCATATTCTAATTTGTATGTGAAAGTCATGTTGCCAGAAAGAAGCATTCCATATACATGAGGCATTGATGTGAAGACATTTGAAAAAAACTCCCCCTAGATTTTCTGTGATGGTAGAGTTCCACAGAGAACTATAGTACTTACATGCATGAACATCTGAATCGGTTGACTTCCTTCAGCCTGTATAAAAAAGGGCAGGCGATAACATTCCCACAGTAGGCATCTTATTTTACTGTTCCAATCTTTTCTCTCTGTGTTCTCTGAATTTTTGAATTCCAAATATGTATATAAAGCAGTGCAAAAGTTTCTGCCTTTTCTAACCACAGATTATGTAGTTATACTGGTTATGCCAGTTAAGATTCACTTGTGCTAAATCTTATTTCTGTATGCAACCCATATCTGCTTTAAATTAACTAAGAAGACAGTAAAAAGACCAAAGGCATATTACACACATATATATATATTTGCTTTATGAAATTTTCAGGTCTGAGTAACCTATGTTTGCTTCAGTTATATTATCTATATCGATATTACATATGGACACAAACATTTTGTCATGAAAGAATAGCTAAATTGATTACATACTCTTTCATGAACAAGAAAAATGTTAGTTTACTTGAAAAATATGCAACTGCAAAAACAGGTAGAGCAAAGACCTGGAAATTGAGTCCAAAGGAAGGCTAAAACTATTTTATTGAACTTGGCTGTACAATAATAATGTAAACCTGCAAGCTTGATTGTACTGTACCTCTTCCCCCATTTTTAGACAGTTAATCAGGGAAGTGTCTGTCTGAGCTACTTCAAAATGTTATTTCCTTGCTCTGGACTTAAATGTTTCCAGTCCTTTTTACCTAAGTAAAGGTTCCTGCATATTTCCATCCTTATCCTCTACTGGTGGAGTAAGATCCATGCTTTTCTAAGGAGGACAATTGTACTTGGGTTTTTCTACATGGCATTCTAAAATATTCAAAAAGACTGTGTGCAGAATTAAAAACAATAATAACTGAGGAATATTCAGTCATGGAAATCTCCATACGTTGTTTCAGCCTAATGACCATTCACGTCAATGGTGTGGTAGCATTCTATATCATTTATCCCTTGTTTAGAATAAATGTCTGAAAAGAAGAAATTTAAAGGCACCTTGCAAAGTGAAATAAAATTGTGAGACTCCTGAAGGAAATTTTGCAATGATTCAGCATTTAGAACAATCATTGCAAGACTGAAAATAGAAAGTTAAGAACAAGTCCATCTATAGTTGTCAAAGCCCGGCAGCTGTACTTGGCACTATGCTAACATTCAAAGCTCTGAGAAAAAGTGGACTTTTGATGTATATTTATTAATTATTATTATTTATTAATTAAATGTATTGGTCGCCAATCTTACCACAGGTGCTTCCTGTATGTATACATGTATGTGTTTCCTGTTACCCAGCCATCTGGCATTTCCTTTTCCAAGAAAGAAGGGCAAGAAATATTCTGTATTATATGATACAAATTGCAAGGTAGGAATGTAGTGATATGAAAGTTGATGTTAAAATAATTGTGGCCATCAAACCTGGTTTTCAACAAGGCTGTGTTTGTAAGTGTTCTAAGTTCTTACGGTCATTTTGGATGTTCTGCATCTTCAGGGAGTTGAAGGAAGATGTCTTCATTAGTTACAAGTTATTGTTAAAAAGGCAGAAGGAGCAACTGGAAAGAAAATTACCAAAGAATAAGCACAGCATTCAAATAAAACCAGACATGTCAAACTGAATTACAACAGGCAGATAGGATCTAGCTGATGGAGAGTAGGCTGAAAATGAAGGTCTGTTTGAGCAAGAGATTGGTTTTGTTGACCAACAATCCCTTTTAAAGAGCATCCTATAGTAAGATGAGCGCAGTTGGAAAACAAACTTAGGAATATATTTTCAGTAAATGTTGGCCCAGTCCAGTAAATTTTGTATGTCCTAACTCAGTCGTGTGCTGGTCACAATCTGAAGACAGAAGAGATTTAATCTTTAGCTAGATACAGCTGAATGATTCCAAAGAAAATACAGTAGTTCAAATAAACTAATGCAGGCAGATCAAAGTCAGGCTTCCCTAGCTTGGCATAGACTTTGTGCTCATGCAGAAGTTGAAGTACTAACTGTATATGTTCCATGTAGAGAGTGGAATTTTCAGGAGAAATAAGCAAGTAGTCCAAACAAACCT
The DNA here is from genome assembly GCF_016545835.1 of Crotalus tigris. Taxonomy (NCBI): domain Eukaryota; kingdom Metazoa; phylum Chordata; class Lepidosauria; order Squamata; family Viperidae; genus Crotalus; species Crotalus tigris. The sequence goes on from NW_024096596.1 coordinate 203,037, forward strand.
ACCAAAAAGTTTTCAAAGATCAGGAATGTTATATTAATAAATGAATAAATCACTGAGAACAAGACACATATTCCCAAGCTGTATATTTAAATTTCCATGCTAGGGATCAAAGACTATTACACATTTATGGCCTTCTTTCATGTAAATCCAATCCAGCTTGGTAAAAATGGATGAATTCTCTACTATTCCAAGACTTTCAACATGAGTGAAAGTGGATAGAAATTCCTACTACTACAGCATTCTGGTGCTAGTATTTGTGGACTATATGGAAGAATCTATCCTTTCCCTCAAAAAAGATAGAATCAGTTTTAGTGTGAGAAGGATGGTGAGATAAACCTTTTCTACATATTTTCCAGTTTTCTTTTATGAAGGCTGACTTTGTCTTTGATATTGGGCACTGGTGCATTATAGGAATCTGAACTCCAGCAGTGAGCTTAATAGAACAGTCATAACATTGATGTGGTAGAGGTGAAGTCCTGTGGCTAGCTTCAGTCCCAGAAGGTCAGATCTAGACCATTTGGGACACTTGCAGCAAAATATGACCTTTTCTACACAAGTATGGTGCTTAGTTGATGAACTAGAAGTGGGGTGTTAGCAAGGCATTCATACGTAACCAGATTCTCCACAGTATAAATGTAGATTTTGCATATATTGATGCAGCTTTTGTCATGCAGAAAATCTTCATGGTTCAGCTTCTGAAATATCTGAATTGGGAGGCAAGAGCAGGTGGGAATTCTCGTATAAATACTCTGGCATATTTTCTCAGGTTTTGTATTGATACCAAAACATTGAATTAAGAAAGGCAAAATCTCTGGTTCTCTGCCAAATTAGTTTAGACTGTATTTCATCTGATAAACTCCTGAGCTACAACCAGCATTATTGTAAATGATGGATAGTGGTTGGAAGTCATCCATTTGATGGTATCATAAAAGATTCAGGAATATCATGAAATTGGCATAGTTGCCTTAGTGTTTCTCTTTATTTCAAGAAGGCTTCCCATTTTGCAGTCATTGGTTTGATTATCCAAGATGAATTATGGTAAGCTATATATCGAGTAAGCTAAATCATAAATTTACAAGGATATCTCTCATGCTTGCCATTAGAGACATGGGTATTTTTTTGTTGGACAACTTCTGTTGCAATATCAGTGGCTAGTGGCTATTCTTCTAGGAGCAGAACTAGAACTACTTGTTGCTGAGTTAGCTGTTTCATTATCTGTATTAATGTGTTGGTTGATTCTGATACTGGACAAAGTACTGGTCAGCATGCTAACAAAAGTATCTCTAGCCTTTGTTTAATCTCAAGGTCAGAGGGTGGGCTGTGATCTCATTGTGTTGGAAGTAATGAGATGCTGAACTAGCTGTCAAGGTGTTATGCCAAGCTGGGCTATAAAACTCTTTTAGCTGCACATTCCCAACCAAGCAGAAGGATATGAAATACGTTTCTTTACTACACAGAATTAGGAAGCCATATGTACAAAGAAGCTCTATGTAGAGTAGCACAAAATTGTGTGTGTGTGTATACATGTATATATACATGTATGTTTGTATATGTGTATATGTATCTACATCTAGTACCTGACTCTATCTCTATCTCTGTCTCTCTATCTCTGTCTCTATCTCTATGGGAGTTCCAGTGTTCAAATCCGGGTTAATCTGGGTCGGTCACCGAGATCGGAAGTTTAATCTTCCGACTTTTGGACTCCTGCTGGAGCCCATCCTCTCAGAGAACTTCTCTGTGGGCTCTAGCACAAGTCTGAAAGCTTGGAAGACAAAATGTCTGGTCCCAGTGAATGATCCAGATTGGCTCCTGCAACTATGAGGTCTTCATTCTTATATATATATGGAAATTTGTATGGCATTCTTTTTCTGCCAAAGTAACATATTACAGTTATGTATGTATATTCTTGGGTATATGTAGAAGAAACTATTATACAAATCAGCTTATCTAGCAGCAGTTCAACATGGTGTAAATGAAAAAAGAATAGCTTCTAATCAATTCCACTACTGATTTTCCCTAATACTGGGTAATGCTGGACATTAGGTGAAGCCTCACTCCCTACAGAAAATAATTGCCCTAAAATAGTTGTAGGAAATTTAAAGGTGGACACACACTGCTATTGAATGGGGATATTTTTGCGAGAAAGAGAAACCAGAATTCTGTAGTGGGAACAATTGCAGGCTTGTTGGATATGAACCTGCTCTTCAGTTGTTTTTAAAGAACAACATGTCATTTCTCAAAGGAAAGTGGATGTATAAATTAATTTTCTATGGAGGAAGTTAACTGGTCTGTACAAAATGTTATTGTCTTTGAAATTCCCAGTGGATGTTTGGAATAGAGCCACAGAATGCTGTCACAAAAGCAGATGACAGTTACATGTTTTCAGAAGCTGAAAGGTTTCCCAAAGTCCATACCAGAGTATTTTCAAGTAATGATAGTTAATAAACATATAGGATCCTCAACTGTATGTTTATTGCAAATACACGTTTCTTCTGAAGTTACAGCATTACAAAAAGTATCAATAATTGGAAAAATTAATCTAGGGCTGTACCGCTAACTTAAGTGAGGATGCATAAAGTAGTTTGCTCCAAATTAATATTTTGTAATTGTTGCCATTGGCTACATGGTGGAGAACTTTGGGAATTTTAATTCCACATATGAGGAGGATGTGAGTTTGGCCTATATTTTAATAAGATATGACAAGATGCAAAATGACTATATGAACGATGGAGAAACACTGAAATATCCCCAGCGTAAAGAATTTAAAATTAGCAGAAATGGTTAATCTGTGTAATATGGTCAGAGATAAAAAAATAAGTACTATAATAAAAAACTGAAAACCTTAATGGACTTTTTGATGAAAATGGAAAAAAGGGTGATTTTTAGATTTGTTGATTGAAAAAAGAGTTAAATATGGGGCAGAAGGGGTCTTTATAATGTAATCTTAAAAAGGGGAAGAAGAATACAAAGTAAGAACAGAGTAAGAAGGGCCTTTGGAGATCTTGTAGTCCAACCCTGTGATCAAGCAGGAGACCCTATATATACCCTTCTGGACAAATAGCTGTCCAATCTCTTCTTAAAAAGAAAATGAAGTTTGTTTGTAGTTGCTGCTAGGAAGTTTGCAACTTTTTTTTCCCTAACCGTATTGCTTTTCACACTTTCTCTGTTGTTTTGCTTCTTTTTTATAATGCTTCTTTGTATGTTTTCATGTTTATCTATGAAAAAATCTTTTCCCTATGTATAAAGATCGGGCATGGCAAGAGAACAATTTAATTTATATTGCTCACATTTAGTACTCTAAGCGATGTATGTTATCAGATCTGAAGCAACGTATTTATTATAGCAGAGGAAACGAAAATAATCTATATTTTTGCAGGGCTCCTTCCTGCTTCTTTTTAGGAAAAGAGCAAGCTGTTATAACTTAGGAAAGCTCTGTTAATAGTTAAAAGTGCAACATTATCTACATTGGAATTATTGCCAAGCAGATACAGGATTTTGGGATTTTCTCAGAGAATTCATACAATTGGTGTTTTGTTGAGTTCTCCAGTTTTTTCCTTATTCTTGTTTTCATTGTTTTCAAATAACTGAAAGACAAAATTTTATATTATTATAAATATAAATTCTATATTTGGGATATAATACTAAATTATTTCCCTCAATAATCCTAAGATTGTGAATGTCTATATTAGGTTTGTCCAATCCGTGGCTCATGGGCCACATGCAGCCCTGGAAAATTAGTAATACAGCCCCACAGGTGAGGCTTCATTATAAATTTGTATAAGGACATAATTTGATTCTTAATGATTCCAAGCATGGAATTTATCTTTGACATCAGTTACATTTTGAGGCGATGCTGCCATTAAACTATCCATCAGAACTTCAAATTTCCTTCTTTTGTCAATCTCTGCTAGCTCATATCCCATTAATGTATAAATGAAGTTTGTAATTTCTGTGCCACTAGGCATACTAAACTTCATTTTTCATTTTGAAAACCATTGATCTAATTTGGAGAAATCCTTTTGGTGTTATTCAATTCTGTCTTTAATTTTCATCATCATCATCAACATCATCATTATCCGTTTAGGCATTGTCTATCCACTGCAGGATGAAGGCTTCTTCTGCATGTTTCCAGCCAATACGGTCCTGAGCTTTCTTTTTTCCAGTTGGGCCCACAATACTTGCTGATGTCATTGATCCATCTTATTTTAGGTCTATTTCATGGATGCTTTTTATCAAGTGGGATCCATCTATGACTACCTTGGTCCACCTACCGTCAGTTCTTCTTGCTATGTGACCAGCCCCTTTCCTTTTCAATTCTTTCACTTTTTTGATGATATCGTATACTTTCATTCTCTAATACATGTGCAGGTCTTTCTATATTTTATCACCCTGAATGTAGTTTGCTAATATCTATCAACATAGCTAAGCTTCAGTCTTTAGTCCTAACACAAGATCATAACATTGATTAATTGGAAACTTCAGTCTGGATATTTACACCAGCAGCATTTCACATTTACTGTATTTTCTGACTCCTATCCATTGTTGTTGTTTAATCAGTTACTATTCAGGAGAACATTTGTCCTCTTATCTCATTGAAACTGAATTTGCTCAGTAGCCTTTGGTTAGAGTTCAAGGATACAGTGCCTGTTAGGTCTCCCTTGTCTATCTGCTTGCTAACCTCCTAAAAAAAAATTAGATTGATGAAACAATTATTTTTCTAGAAGCACATTTCAGCAAGCTTTTCAACTTCTTTTCCCAGAACAGGTGTCATAAAAGTTTTGTGGATACGTGGGACATGATTTTAACTCATAGCACACAAGACACCTCTCATGGATTTTTCTTTTCTTAAACATGCAAAACACTTAAGATTTCAGATATCAAATATAATAAAGGCACTAAAATTTTTCCACTCTTCTAATGAGCAATAAGGAAAGGCCATAAACAGGTTTCATTTAGTATCTGCCCAGGTAATTAGAAGTTATCTCTCTCCTAGATATGTAAGGAAGTTACTTCTATATTTATACTTCTACCTAAATATTATGTAAGGGATGGTTAGACTTGCTGGCTTTCTCTTTCAGGATGGCATTTTTTTCCTGGTGGTCGGCCAATCATGCTTTCTCTCCTATCTTCTTCAGCTTTCCATGAGAGTTGGCTGTGATGTGTAGAATAAGTTTTTGTATTTTGACTTCCAGTGAGTCTTCTCTAGAGCCTCTGCTTATCTCCAGTTCAAGAGTCCTGCACCTGGTTCTCCTGGAACCAACAGTGTCTCAACATTTTATCTGCAGCTATTACCCTTCTTGTTCTTCTTCCCAGTATTCCTTTTTTTTTTTTAAGCCTTCAGTTTTCTCCTTGCCAGCATACAGCAGCAATATTCTTCTACTCACTAGGCCTGCTACATATCTGTTGGGTAAATGAATGTCAGGATAGTAGAAAGCCATGGGAGAATGAGTTACCTCACATGACCTATAGCAGTATTTCTGAACCTCAACAACTTTTAAGATGTATGGACCTCAGCTCTCAGAATTCCACAGCCAGTGTGGGAAATTTCCCAGCTCTGGGAGTTTTAAGTCGATGCATGTTAAAGTTGCTGAGGTTGAGAAATATTGGCCTATATAGGTATCATTCTTACTTTGAAAAAGGAAATCACATTAACTGTTTTCCAGTCCTCAGGAACAGTCGCCTACATTAAAGAAAAAAAAATGCAATTTAAAAAAAAATGAAAATAACAGTAATTTCATTTTTTTAGTTGTTCAGAAGTTTTGCATGAATTTATTTATTTTTACTTTATTTTAATTTATAAGTTTGTGTGTGAGAGAGAGAGAGAGGGAGAGAGAAGAGAACAAACAAGACAAAAGAACTATGTGTGGTCATTTTCTGTGCAAACATAACAGCATACTTCTGTGATCACTGCCATAAATGTATCTTTCTTTGTCAACTTTGCTTGACTTGACAGAATTATGGTGCGTATTTTATGTTTGCTTTTACTTTTATTAATGATTATAGGTTTATGTACTTTATTGTAATTTTCTCTCAAGGCTATAATAAAGGTTTTGGTTTGGTTTGATTTGATTTGATTTGTATAGGTAAGAGGAAAGAGGACTGGGGCAATGGATATGTATGTTCATTCATTCATTTATCTCTCTTTAAAAAAAGCTCTTACTCTTCAATTTGTCTATCATGATGCATAAAATTATAGGATCTTATCAGTCTTTCTACCCTGGTACAGCTACAGAGCCACATACAGTAAATTGGTGTAGCTGAAGGATCCCAACAGGAATAGACTTACCACCATTGTTCTTTTCCACTGCAACAATCAACTAGGCTTTGCTCACAATGGTGAAAAAACAAAACTTGTGAAATAGACTGATGCTATTTAATGCCAAGTCAGTCTGTAGTAAGACCTTCCTGACCCATAAATTGGATGGCTTGTGTTACCAAAACATTGGTGAGGGAGGAGGAGGAGGAAGAGGTTTCCTCTCAGAAATCTGTCCCACCTAAGTTTCATATATTTAGCATCAGAGGTTACTGTTGTCATCCATAAGAATATTGCACGAGGAGGCACTCCTCTGCAGGAAACCAGATATGAGGTCTTGTTTGTGCATTTGAGCCAGAGGGGCCATCTGCTGCACATTAGCATCCTTGATAGGATTGGTTCGCCTAATCATTGAGGTCATGGTAGAATTTTTCCCAGTCAATAACATTTGGGAATTTCAACTTATCTTCCCTTGATTAGATTCTAAAAACAGCTTGGTGTCCGCAATTGCTTTGAGAGCCATGGACCTGAATCAGTTCATCAATGGCATGAGAGATCACACAGGCATGATGTGATTTCAGTGTGGAGATATTGAACTCCATCCATTGTCATAGACACATCACTCCTTGATTGCCATGGAAGTCTGTGATGCAATCCCTCCCATGGTACAGAATTATATTACTGAACTCCAAGCACCTGGTGGATCCTGTGAGCTTTCTAAGGGATCTTAGGACATTTCTCAAAGTGGGCTGTGGGAATAGTCTCATTGGTTGAGACTATAGATTTCAATGGACCAGAGAGGCATCTAGGTGATGGAATGGCTTGCTTTGAAATAGCCTCTCCAGGTTTGTCCATTTACTTTAGTCCCTTGGTTTAATGAAGCGATAAAGAGATAAAGCATCTGGGAAAATATATGGGGAACCAAAGGAGGAAGAGCTGATTTGAGTCTGACTGGACCCTGAAAAGATCTCGACACAGTGGCAAATTGAGTGACAAAAACTAAACTGCCTTTACTACTTCTATCATGGCTTGTTCCCTTTTATGGAAGGATCTTTGCCAAAACTATCTGAAAGTCTGTTGTGAAACATTTTCACAGTATTTGGCAAACAAAACCCCTTGGATATAAAATGAACTGAATTTCATCTGGAGAGTGCCAATGAAGTTGACTAGGGCCTCAGCCTATGAAGTGATCGAAGAATTGTTTGCGATTCCCATAGCCTCATTGTTGGATAAGGCCCTTCATGAGGTAGCAAGAAGTAGGATTTAATCAATAAACAAAACAATTGGGTGGTCTATTGTATCTGAAACAAGTGGCGAATGTCTGCTGCTCAAGAAGCCTTTCCTCAGCCAAACTGTCTTGGACAAGTTAAATCTGTTTTCTATCTCTTTTTCTTGGAAGAGTTGTGGAGAAGATACCCTTGAAGAAATGGATTCTTCATTATTTGGACCTTTAATGATCAGGGTTCAGACTGGGTTAGAGCATAGAATTTTTATTAATCATACTTACCTTGCATGACAGTAAGCAAAATGCAACTGTCCTAGTCCTTCTCAAAATCTCAGCAGCTTTTGATACCACTGACAATGGTACTTTTTTTGATTCACCTCTGAGGAGTTGGATTGGGGGTACTGCTTTGCAGTGCTTCTTGAATACGTTACTTATTTTTCTTTCTCTATCAAAACTTACTGTTACTAATATAAGTAACACTAGGGCTATAGAAAAAATATAGTATAGAAAAAAACCTATGAGTATATAAAAACATTCCAGAAGGTTTAGAATATAGATAAAATATGAACATGAGGCCTGCATACACAATGGGGACTTTTTTCAGACTCATTCTTGGCAAACAGGCCTGCTAACAGGATATCCTTGTGTATACCTCAAGTTCTAGGAACCATTTTTATAGTTAACCTTAAAAAGCCTCACCCACAATGCTTTCTTTTATTGTTGAAGTCATAAACAGATGTGAATGGTCTTGATAGAATTCTTACAAAACAGAGACTTAAGTATTTGATTTGGATTGATTTGGTGCCATGCCAAATTAAGAACGCTATTGAAATTATAAACATATCCAGTTCTAGCTGGTATAATATTTGTACAATAAAACAAAACATAAAGAGAGGATGAAAACATAGGAATAAGGAATGCATTTCCTCCACTATCTTTTTCTTTTTTACATGTACAGAATTGGAATGGACAGACTGGCTTTTATTATGGTGATATACAAATACTGTACTGTAAGCTATATTTGTTTCCCTCCATAAGCTTGTACAAAATTAACCCCTTATGATTTAGTATAGTAGTTGATGTGTGAATTATGAAGGAAGAGACTTTTCACAGGACCTTTAGTGCAATTCCAATAAAGAACCAAAAATAAAAGTGTTCAAGTAAGTGTGTATAAGTTTTATTTAATGGTTGTATTGATTGATTATCTGATTGGAATTCTCTTTATTTTTGTAATGGAATGTGATATAAACATTTTGCCAGCTGCTTCATAAGCCTGATGGTCTTTGTTAGCTTTAGAAAATACATACAAACTTTTTTTATGCATAAGTATACCTCTGACTAAATTGGGGCTCTTTGACCACTTCTGTTTTCAATTAATAAATAGAAAAAAATTATAGGCTTTTAGACAAATTACTCCATCTCGTTCAAGCTTCACTACTTGTCCCATTTCCAGCTACTTATTCATAATCCACTTTTCACTAGTTTGATATTCCTAAATTATAATGTGACTTTTTTGGCTCTTAGCTTAATATGGTATAAATCTGTCCCAAGATATAAACTGTATTCTCTGTTGGGCCAACATAACATTCATTGAAGCCATAATATGTTACTGATTAATGAATCTGAACTTAATCATGGCTTGACTTTTTGCCTTCACTGTAAACCTTGTTCTGGTATTCCAGCATGGTGTCCAGGGCCACAATTGTGTCTTTACATACTTTACTTGATACCTATCAATTTAATGGGTATGAATTTAATCAAAGGAAGTGATGCGGCCGGCAATGTCCAGTTGGCTTTCTTTCACACCTTTGTGCACTGATATTCTGTTTACAGCTCAGTGAGCTGGAGTTGTCTATCTGCTGTGAGCAAAGATGCAAAAATCTAGGCAGCCAGTAGATATTGATATCTTAAAAAAAAAAACAGTGACTGCTGCAGAGGTCAGAAAGCAGGCTTCCCCATCATTTGGCGCCATTAGCAAATTTCAGTCTACATTTATGGTCCCTTGTAAATTGCTAATACAGTCCTACCAGGTAAAAACAAAATATTTAGTGAAGTTATTTGGCTTAATAAACATGATAGAACAAACTAAAAAAAACTCCACTGATAACCCTCAACTATTATAAATATACTGGAGTACCCTTACTATCTTAACTGCTTAGTCTCTGCAGCATTAGACTATAAACAAGGATAATTGAAGTTTCCATTTTAAATTTTCAGTTGGTTTTACTCTTTCCCATCCAATTTGGAAGCTTGAACCCTGCACCCCTCTCCCCCCCAAAAAATTAAAAGACAGGAGCATCCCATCTTTGACAAATGGCATTTGCATTAGTTTAATAGCTGGACATATCTTGTAATTGAAAATCCCACAGAATTGGGTTTTTTAAAATAATGTGTTAAAGAGGCAGAAATAATCTGTTTTGTTTTTGAGCTTATCTACCCAGAGATTTCTTACAGGGCATTTGCTTGTTTGCAACTTGAATCCACAGTAAAGCACTAGGTAATAATTAAGGATGGCTAAACGATTGTATAATATCACAGAAAGAAGTCTTGGTTATGGAGCATTGTTCCATGGTTCCTTAATCCTCATCATCTTTCCAAAACTTATGGGTAGGAGAGGGAAATGTCCAAAGGGCATTGTAAAATGGTGTAAATGCCACCTGCATAACAGTAAGTTGATAGACACTCACTGTGAGGCTGATTACACCTGCATACTACTGAAATTGATGAGCTTCCTCCACACTGATTACCATGGCCTAAAGCAGGGGTTCTCAACCTTGACAACTTTAAGACCTGTGGACTTCAACTCCCAGAATTCCTCAGCCAGCTTTGCTGGTTGAGGAATTCTGGGAATTGAAGTCCACACGTCTTAAAGTTGCCCAGGTTGAGAACCCCTGGCCTAAAGAAACAGAATATCCTGTAATAATTTCTTGCATATTTAGAAACTGCAAAACAACATTTTGGAGTCAAAGGGTATATTTTATATTTGGAAATCTTGGGGCTGGTATTCTTCAAATCATGGCTGTTGTGGGTAGCAGTAGAAAATAAATATTTCTTCCATTTCATTCCTGCCCTTTCGCCTCTTGATGCTCCATATCATCCCAGCTTGTCTTTGACAGCTTTCTTGACAGAAGGGAGGCATTTGCTGATTTCTGGGGAAAAAATAACAACGCCCATTCATTTGACAGCTGCTGCTGTGTAAAGGCTATAAAATTATTTCTGATCATGTGAGTAACTCATATTATGACCATAAGAACTTATGGCTGGATTTCTGTTTCCAATTATGGTCACAAGTCAAAGACTATCTGTAATTAAAAATAACATTAAAAACCATAAAAAGACCTGTGTCAGAGCACACTTTCCTTCCTTTCAAGCGTAAGAAGTAAGGAGCCAGAATGGTTTAAATGACTTCAGGTTTATTGTTAGATAAGCACCAATGGAATTCAAGATAGGCTGCACTTACAGTAGGTCTCTTGTGGGTGCGAAGGGACTCAACATTGATGTTGTGTTTGACCCCTCCCTTGGGTTCAGCCTAGTCATACTCCTACAACAGCCACTTTGCAAGCTCCATACCCACCTTCCTAGATCCCCAGACCGGAAGGCAAAGCCAAGAGTTCAGCCTATTCTGAAAAGTCAGCAAATTTTGTCAGATTTGACCTCAGAATGAATGAAGTTCTAAAGAGTGAGTGTTGTGACATGCTCTTATGAAGTGGGAGCTAGAACATGTAGCTAGGACTCTAGCTTGATTAGGCACTCTTTTCCTTCTTGATTAGCCCCAAATCCTCAAGGGTTCCGTGAACTTAATCAAGCTATTTTTCTGGATGAGTTTAAAAACTCATCTTAACAAGGCGAATGAACTGAAGGCAAGTTAAGCTAGTGTTTTAGGTCCTCATTAAAGGCCACAGCATGAAGCCCAAGGTCTGTGTGTATGAGCCTGAGATATGCTGGCGTAACACAAAACATCTCGTATTTACATTTAATTAGACAAATTATATGCAACCTAGTTGATGCCCTAAGAGTGTAATCAACATTACGGTTAATAAGGAGTTTACAGACAGCAGGGGAAAAAAAATGTAAGCCCTGTACTGAGAAGAAAATTAACACCAGGAGCCAAACTTAAAAGCTCACATGAAATCTCAATGTTGCTTTGTTATAGTCTTCTTCCTGATTTTTTTTTAAAGGTATTATTTATGGGGACTTGCCTCCATTCTGTTTAAGGTTTGCATGACTTGCAAACCTATCAGGTTGAAATATGTTGCGAAGGAAAGTTGTGGTGGTGGCGTTTTTTTTTTTTTTCTATGCAGGCCTTGCTGCCCAGTTAATGCTGACTCATGCAGGTTCAGTGAAATACTGACTGTTTTGGTCAAGCAAACAGAGAGGGCAAGCAGTGAAGGAAAAGTCCGGGAGGAAATGTTGGATAAAAATGGTTTGGTAATATACTACGAACTGGGGACAGAGGCAGCTTTCTCTTTGGGTGATGTCCCTGATATTTACTAGCTGCCTGTTTATTACCATGCTTATCAGCTAAACAGCCAGCAGATATAATCTGTGCCTCACCTTTTTTTTTTTTTTTTTTTTGTAGTCCTTTTATTTTAAACAGGAGGCTGCTGACAGGACATAATCCACCTCTTTTTTTATTGCAGGGTTTCTGCATGTGTTATAGCTCAATCCAGCAGATAATTCAGGAACTTGAAGTCTTTTCCCTGTTGAGCTAAACTGGTGGGGTCTTGGCTGACTTCTCATAAAAACCAAGGCTGCTTAAAGTAAACAAATGATTTGTTCATGTCAGAAGCATGTTACTGCTTACCCAGATAGCGTGCTGAGTGATTAATGCTTTTGATAAATGGTTGTTTCCTTGCATGATTTTTAAAGTACAGAATGTTTGTTATAAATCTGTTAGAAAAACGTGCCCCAAGTCTGTCCAGCACCCAGTGAGTTCTGCATGGATATGGATGGAAATCAGGTGTTAGACTTCAGTTCCATTCCATGCTCTCTGGAAACTTTTGAAAGCCCAGGATATGTAAGGCTGGTGTATATCAAACCTGGTCATTAGGACTTTTAGAGAAAACAAAGATAACGTTGGACATGATAGTCAAGCCAACAACAAAGCAAGATCTGCCTTGCCATGTTCTCCCTTGTTTCCTGTTACTTATTTCCCCTCTTTATGGTGAATTTCTCTGCTCTTTCCCATTGATTCTCCTATTGACAATGGGCTGCCAAAGAATTTTTCAGAAAAATAGCTGACAACTCTTTTTCCTCCTCTGGGTGTCCTCTGTATGCACTGGGATAACTAGGTCTTTATAGCAACTTCAAAAGTGATAAGTCATCCATTGTGATAATCCTGTAGTGAGTTGCATGAATGAATCAGCATACATTTTAGCTCCCTTACTGTCAAAATTTAGCTGGAACAACTATCACTTCGTATTTATTATTACTGTTGGTCATATAATCAGCCAGATTTTATGTTAGATTTGGCATTTTTATCCATCTATCAAGTCCTTTCTATCTATCTATTCCTATCTGGCAGATGTTGTGTGTTAATGCTAAAGGTATAATCCCAGGAAGTAAGCTGTTCTCTGTTAGATGGCAAATAATAAAATGAGTGTTGCTTTGTCGTGATATAAGTTCCATACCTTGTGAATGTGTTTCATGTCACATATATGTACTGCATGACAGGGACGCAGGATACATTGTGCTGCAATTGGGTATTGGGTTAGTCTATAACAGTGATGGCGAACCTTTGAGAGACCGAGTGCCCAAACTGCAACGCAAAACCCACTTATTTATTGCAAAGTGCCAACATGGCAATTTGATTTGAATACTGAGGTTTTCATTTAGAAAAAAACAACTCATACATTAACATCTTTTGTCTTAAAAGAAAAACACAATACCAAAGCTTTCAATGATACAAACCACTTTTTACTGAAAGGTAAAAGTTTGCATTTGGCATGATTTTGAACAATTAATGTGATTTTTGCTGTTGTATGCATGCTGATAATTTGTCTGACCTTGGCTTATACTTTGTAAGTTTGAAAGCAACACATGCAGCACTTGGGTCATCTGTTAGTCTGTTTCTGGTATCAGATTTGATATAATTCAAAGCTGAAAACAGTGTGTTCATTCTGGAGGCTTGTTTTGGCTAGGAAGGGGCTTGAGAAATGGCTTTTTCCTGCGAAAACCTAGCCAAAGAGCGAGGCGCATGTGCCCACAGAGAGGGCTCTGAGTGCCCCCTCTGGCACGCATGCCATAGGTTTGCCACCACTGGTCTATAACATGATGAGATATAAAGAATTTCAAGGGATGATGCTAATACTTGTCACGTAGCTAAGAAAAACTTGGATCGACAAGTGACAATTTATTGTAGAATAAATTAGGATTTTTTTAAAGTTGGTTTCATTGAGGCTCAATGTGTTACAGTTACATGGATAAAAAACAGATTTGATCAGAACTTTCTAGATCAGAAACAATACTATATGCAGCTTCTGCTTCTTGCAACCTGTAACGTACTTCTTGTGATCCAAAACTAAGAAGGCAGTTGCTGAAGGAGAACTGCCTGTGTGCAGAATGAATTTTTGAGTTTCTATCTCCATAAAATATAAATGTTCTTTTGAGACACAACCCATGCCTTTAATTTATTAAGATTCATGATCTTTTTATGATGGTTCTTAAAATGCTAAAAACAAACACATCCCTGCTTATAATGTTTCCATTTTGCTTTTATTCTATCATGGTAGGAAATTATGTAATTTATTTGGCAAGAGAAATTCCTGCTAACAACAATCTAAAAAAAAATGCTAATTTTAATTAAAAAGTACTATTTTTCCAAAGTTTCCTTTGACTTTTCATCTTAAATTTTTGAATTTTTAATGTTGAAAGTAACTTGCAGAAGAGAATATTGATTTTCCCTTTGATGTTTTAATAAAAGTTTGCCAATTCGTACTCTCTAAAAAGGTTTCTTTGTCCAGTACCATATCATCATCACCATCATCATCAATCATCATCATCTTGTTAGTCTTGGGGTTTGGTTCTGCTTTAATTCCAAGAACTATATTAACTTTAATTTATGAGGAATTTTAATTTTGTTTTGAAAAACTTTAATGTAATGATCACATATGGCAGAAAGTTTCTCCTAACAAATATTTTTTAAGTAAAATGTGATTTGACAAATATTAATGTATTAAAATCTTATGAAAACTAGAAACGAGAAAATTCATATATTAGCACCGTGGTTATAGCTTAACAATGGTATAGACAATTGAAGATGAATTTTCTCCCTCTCCTCATATCAATTATAATAAAAGCTTCTAAAAGTGAAAATGCCTAAACTACACTGAGTTATTTTTTTATTTTATTCAGTTAAAATAAACAATTACATTGTCCATACTCCTATGTAATATGAAATCATAAATATTATTGAGGATCTGTTCCTCCTTAACTTTTGTGGATGAGCCTTTATGGTTCAAAGATACAATTAAACAATTTATTTTAGCTATTGAAATAACAATCCTGCATGTATATACACAGACCCACTGGGTTTTTAGATCATTACTGAAATCTAGATCAGTGAGAGAAGATTGTTTTGTCTTAATAGTACACCAGCACTTCCCAGCCTACACCTCCCAAAATATTGGAACTGCAACTCCCAAATTGCAAATTCGAATGAAATGTATAATGTTCTAAATTGTGGTAAGGTTCAGTAGATATTTCCAAGAAGCGTACAGTGTTTTGGTTCAGTGTTAGTTGGTCCTTGGTATGATAGGGTCTGCATTTCAGGATAAAAATTTAGTTTGAACATACTATGTGTACTCCAAGTACATGTAATCAATTCCTTCTTCCATCATGTTTAAACAGTGCAAATTATTGATGTATTTTGAAGAGATTTACCTAAGGCTTTGAGGGACTGTATCCATCTGGGGAAATAAAGAATTTTCACATCTTCCAAAGGTAATGGGAATCACAAATCACTATGCCTGGCATTACAGAGATTACAAATTGTGTCTTGCAATCTGCACAAAACCCTTAACATTTCATTTACGGACACACCTCCCATTCTGCCAGTGAGATGTAATAGCAAAATTGTTTGTATCTGGGATTTCAAAATTTTATTCAGCATTTTTTAAAAAAGTGGAAAAAGCTGTCATTCATTTATTTCTAGCTTAATAATCTGCCCTCCCCACACAAAGAACAATTAATCAGGGCTCTAGGCACCAGCTCAAGGAAGCAGAGACTAACCATATAATGGTTTCCTGCAGTGTGAACCTGTTTAGTGTTAACTTTAAATTAATATTATATTATATTAATTGTAGTAATGTAACAGTAATGTACCGTTATTCATTTCCAGTTCTTGCAATGAAGACGTGTTCCTTAAGAGGATTTGGCCATATCATTTTTAAGTATGTTGAATGTGAAAACCATTTTGTTTATTTAATTAGTAAAAATGTTGTTGTACTCTGTCATAAATGTTTTTAAGGCTATCCATTCATCACTTCATGTGCAGCTGATGGGATTGTTGGAATGACTCTTAATACTTAGGCGTCTCAAGTGGCTACTTTAAGTGACATTTTCTGTTTCTGTTCCTGTGTCCTTTAGCAACTTCCTTAGGGATGCTTGATTCACACTTTTTTAGAATTCATTTAAGCAAAGCTCTTAAGGAAGCATTTGCATTAGGCAATTGCTTTCACTCTTACTAGTTTCAGTAGAATGCAAGCATTCTAAGTAAAGTCAACTAAATATTTACTTAAAGATCAGTATGATTCAGAATGATCCATGAAGATCAAAAGCTGACAGTGCTTGAGGACATCTAGACTTATGTTCAACAGAAGTTTATATGCAAAGCAGCCTGTCACACATTAACCCAGGGGTCCCCCACTTCTGGTCCGTGGACCAGTACCAGGCCACGGCATGCCAGAAACCGGTCCACACAAACAAGCAAAGCCCCATCCGCAGGATGCAGGCAGTACACAAAACCACGCCCCCTCTGGTTCATGGAAGAACCTCCCTCCACGTAACCGGTCCCTGGTGCCCAAAAGGTTGGGGACCTCTGCATTAACCTAGACCAGTTTTAGATAGACAGACAGACAGACAATTTCTATCTCTCTGCCCCCTTTGTATTTTCAAGTAGCACTTTTAAGCAATATTTTTCTCAGGAAACTATCAACTTTAGGTGACGGAGATTTATGTGCTGCTGGAGAAATGAAAGTGAAGAGCTTCTCACTCAAGAAGCAGAACTAAATCAGTTGCCGTGGATTAATGGGAAGCTGTTAAGAGGCCTTGATCTGGAGGCTAATGGTTAAAATTGACTGAATGTCATATTTAAATATTCTAATTTTTTTGTATTTGTAGCATGTAGTGTCTATTAGCATATGCATTGTCCTACATGAAACCTTTATTCCATTTAACTTAAAGCCTGCCACTTTAGTACTATTGTTTACATTTGTATAAAGATTTAACTAGTACAGTACTTGCCAATATCTTGATCTATTCCATTTTGCACAGTGAAGGTTTTTCATTAGCACAGCATTCATGCATGTGTGATAGTAGCTAACTGATGTAATTAACCAGCATGTCAAAGGCTATTTATTTCTTGCACATGCAACAATCTTTCTGTGGTAAAGAGTGGTTTCTGCTGACATAGTGTGTACGTAAACATGCTAAACTACAAGCCATTGCCCTCACAGTCTGCACTGTACTTGCAAATTACAAGTACTGATTCCATTTAAAGTAAGGTTAAAATAATGAGATTTGCATTAAATTTACCAGGGCATTATGTGAAGATGCAGTAAGGAGTACAAATTAAAGAGAGATCAGAAAGGAGAGTCATAAGTCAAGGAGAGGAAGAACAAATTGCCTGTTGGATTGTAGGTCAATTAACTGCAGAAATGTATTGCTGTATTTCTGTGCCCCGTGTGCTTTCTTGCCTGTTGCTTTTTGATTTTACTTCTTTAATCAGTTCTCTGACAAAGCCCGAGGGACTAATCCTCCAACTCAATTTGTCCTTCTCTGTGAATACATGTAGAATTAAGCCTGCTGCTAGTAAATGTCTGTGGTGAATAATAATAATAATAATAATAATAATAATAATAATAATAATAATAATAATAATGCCAAATGCCAAATCCAGTCTGAACATCTGGCTGACTGTGCGATGATCGATAATAATAATAATAATAAATGATAATGATAATAATAATAATAATAAAGTTGGAAGGGACCTTGGAGGTCATCTAGTCCAACCCCCTGCTCAGGCAAGAATCCCTATACCATTTCAGACAAATGGTTGTCCAGTCTCTTCTTAAAAACTTCCATAATTGGAGCATTCACAGTTTCTGGAGGCAGGTTGTTCCACTGGTTAATTGTTCTAAGTGTCAGGAAGTTTCTCCTAGGTTGCTTCTCTCCTTGATTAGTTTCTATCCATTGCTTCTTGTTCTACCTTCAGGTGCTTTGAAAAATAGCTTGACTCCCTCTTCTTTGTGGCAGCCCCTGAGATATTGGAACATTGCTATCAT
This sequence comes from Crotalus tigris, assembly GCF_016545835.1. Classification (NCBI taxonomy): domain Eukaryota; kingdom Metazoa; phylum Chordata; class Lepidosauria; order Squamata; family Viperidae; genus Crotalus; species Crotalus tigris. The sequence continues at coordinate 221,017 of NW_024096596.1, forward strand.
GTCCCCCCCTCGTCCTTCTCTTCATTAAACTACACATACCGAATTCCAGAAACCGTTCCTTCTAAGTTTTAGCCTCCAGTCTACTAATCATCTTTGTTGCTCTTCTCTGTACTCTTTCTAGAGTCTCAACATCTTTTTTACATCATGGTGACCAAAACTGGATGCAGTATTCCAAGTGTGGCCTTACCAAGGCATTATAAAGTGGTATTAACACTTCATGTGATAAATGTCTTTAGAACTTAGAAGTTTATTTCCTTCACTCCATTCCTTCACTCTATTCAATCTATTTACAGCCTCTTTCAGAATCAAGGGATCAGGGTCTTGAATGAGATTTAAGAAAACTATGCATGCTGAAATATGGTTTGTCTTTGGAGCAGGCTCTTCAGGAAGAACCTGCCTTATTAAGTATGATACCAACATTATTTCCACTCTGAAAAACTCTTATTGCTGGAAACACTACACATTATCCCTATACAGCAGATATAGCTTTAACATTTTAGGATTGTATTTGTATGAGTGGGGGATCATTTTTCATTTAAAGAAAAAGTGGAGATCCAGTCTCCAAATCACATTTGTTCATTTATGCAGAGATTTTTTTTTGTTTATTCATTTGTATTCCACCTTTATTATTATAGCTCAAGGCAGCAGACATATCCAATGCGCCTTCCTCCTCCTATTTTTCATTTAAAAACCCTGTGAAGTGGGTTGGGTTGAGAGAGAGTGAATAGGCCAAGTCACTCAGCTGGCTTCCATGGCTAAGGCGGTACTTGAACTCACGATGTCTTGTTTTCTACTAGACCAGGGGTCCCTAACCCCCGGCCCGTGGACCAGTACCGGCCCGTGGCATGCCAGCAACTGGTCCGCACAAATAAGGAAAGCCCCATCCACAGAATGCAGGCAGCATACAAAACCACGCCCCCTCCTGTTCACGGAAAAAATCTCTCTCCATGTAACCTGTCCCTGGTGCCCAAAAGGTTGGGAACCTCTGCACTAGACCAAAAATGGCTGATAATCAGGGCAAAGTCAATGGTATAACAGAACTAGCAAATGCAGAACCTACTTCTGTACAATATGATGTATGGAATTACATGATATATTGTCCTTTATGGTCACTGCAATACACTCTTTTATTTTTAGGAAGAAACTTCAATTAATGATCTAAAGCAGGATTTCTCAACCTTAAGAAACCTTAGACTTCAACTTCTAGCCTGCTGGCTGGGGAATCCTGGGAGTTGAAGTCTACATATCTCCAAGTTGCCAAGGTTAAAAAACCATGATCTAGAGCAGTGATGGCGAACCTTTTAGAGACCGAGTGCCCAAAATCCATTTATTTATTGCAAAGTGCCAGGGCCGCATCAGCATTGTGGTGCCCTCAGGGGGGAGGCTCCTCTGAGTGCTGCCTCTGGCATGCAAAAAACGGGGGCACAAAATGGGCCACCATGCTACAAGGCACAAAAATGGCCACTGCTGCGCCGCGGGTTGTAGATGCAAGGTGCCGCACCACATAAGAACAGAGCAGGGCTAGTGAGTATCATGCAGGTATTAGCCCTGCCCCATTTGCAGTGTATTGAGGCTCACAGCCCCTTGTGTGTACGCACGCATGTAAAATGTTTTCCCCTCCCTTTTCTTCCAGTCCACCAATCGACAATGGTTGGTGACCTCTGCTCTACCACCTCTACTTGAGCTTGCTAGTCAGCTGCTTCGCCTCCTTTGGGCTGGGCAGGGGTCCTGCTCTGGGTGGCGGTGGTGGCCTAATGGACCTGCTCTGAGTGCCGCCTCTGGCACACATGCCCTAGGTTCACCACTGCTGATCTAGAGTTAAAGGAAAATAATCACCCTTTTAAACTTCAAAATGTGTAGATAAAAGAAAAAGTTTTTTTTTAAAAAAAGAATTGAACCCCAATTTCCCCAAATTGCTATATCTGTATCTGATACATTACAAACTGTGTGCTATGTTACATCTCAACCTCTGCATCTTTAAGATGTGTGGACTTCAACTTCCAGAATTCCCAGCCAACATCCTGGAAGTGTACACATCTTAAAGCTTGCTGAGGTTGACAAATAATGTGCTAACAGATTTCTTTTGCTTTTTTTTTTTTTTAAATTCTGAAGGATTCTAAGCTTAACATGAAGCCCAGTAGTCAGTTAACATGTGGACATGCTTATATCCTGGAAAATACAGTGCAAATAAGTTATCAGAATTGAACTTCTCTTCTGAATGAAAATGTGTCCTGGCAAAAGATGCTGGCTTATTGATCATGAAGAGCTCTGATCTTGAACATTGTTGTTAACACCACACACAGAAACATTTTGTTCCCAGGAGAGCTTTCAGATAAGGCCACTGGCACTGCTCTGGCATCATACAGCCACATAATTTGTCTTAATTTTTGTGGTACTGTCTAAGCAAGGGTTAGTTTACAGGAGGCCACCACATAGGGTCTTATAAAGACCAGCAAGCATCTTCATGTGGTCTGCTTGGCAATAAGATGATTTAATAATCTGTGTGCCCATTTTAAAGAGGTTTGGCTGCTTACCATCCAGCCTGCCCTCAGGCATGCTTTACTTAACCATATGCTGCCATAGAAGCAGCTGGATTTGATTGCATCTACCAAACTCTGAGGTTTATCCTCCAAACAGCTCAAGGCTTCCACTTGACTTGGCTGTATGCCCCTGAAATCATTTGTGTTTTAAAGGAGGACAGTGAAAACCTTTAGCATGTATCTAGATGTTGACAATCTGAATTGATGAATTGATCCTCTGAGGGTCTATAAGCAATTTGCTGAAGCATCAGTAATAAAACTCTTGACATTATCTGCTGCTTACTTGCTGATATTGTCTGTTGTTGAAATTGTCACTAAAAAAAAAAAAAAATAGTTTCAGTGCCTCCTAAGATGCAACTGCTATTACTGACCATTGTGTTAGCTGCACCGTTTTAAGCCTTAACTACTGATTCTTTTATTTGATTTTAGTAATTTATTTTTCCTTATATTTTTGAATGGTGAAACTTAGGCGTGCATTCTGTTTTAATATAAGCTAGGATAGCACTGAAGCCAAATAGTGTTTTAGCAGTTGAAATCATATTGCAGAATGCCCTGAAGTATAACATACATCAAAGATGTATCGCTGGATTTCAGTAGAAATCTTGCTTATTTCTGAAGTAATAAATACCAAAAAGTTACCTAGAAGCCCCATAACATCTCTTTAAATTTGGCCCAATATCAGAGAATATGTTAGAGACATGGGAAGGTTAACTTCAATGGCAACCAAAAAGATTTGTGGGCCACTAAGGCCAATTAAATATTTGTGGAGCATACTTTCTTTGATATTTGACCATGGACCCATTTTTTTTTTCATTTTCTCATTTTCACTAGTCTTTGTTATTATATTGTGCAATCCTATGTCTTTGATATTATCTTGATAGTAATAGATTGCCATTCCAGCAGGATGATACATCCAACCAAGTTTCCCTAGTGGCATTCATAATATTATTGCCTTATTCACCTATGATAAAATCATTTGCCTTTCAATAATGGAATTATTAGAGTAGAAAGGAATGTATTCAGTTTTTTAATATAAGGAACTCATTCTGTTATTGAGCTAAAAGCATTCAGTGATATTTATTGTAATGGGCCAACAGACCAGGAGATTCTTAAAACTTGTGTTGCCTTTACCTTCAGAAGAAGGAAAAGATAATGAAATCTGTTGCTCCTGCTACCTCGGGTTCCTACCGTAATTTATAATGTGAATAACTGTACTTTTTTGTTTGAGATTTATATATTTTTAACCTCTTTGTATTTTTCCTGATATGGCATTTCATCTGACAGGCTTTATAATATGGAATAGATATTTGTGTGAAAGGTGGGAGGTCTTAATTATACAAAACATTCTTTTCTTGCACCAACATAAAGCTCATTTTGCAGACATTCGTCTGTCCTTCTTCTAAAGGACCATCCAGCTCTGTCTTTGCCTTGGATTCTTTTTTTATTATTATTATTGAAAATTTTTAAGTTTTACAAAAAAAATTCCCTTCCCCAAACTCTCCCAACCCTCCCCTACCCTCCCCCGACCTTCCCAGAGCTGAATACAGGCTTAATTAAATTTTTTTTAAAAAAAATCTTAAGACACATATAAACCATAAACAAATCTAAATACATTAATTAAACAAATTATAAAATAGTTAACAATGATATATAAAAAAATACAAGAAGAAAAAAGAAACAGAAAAAGAAAAAATCAAATAAAAAAATAAAAATAAAAAAATTAAAAAAATGTCTATAAAATATCTTAAATTTTAAATATAAATTATTCAAAAACTAAATAATATTTTTTTATATCCAACTTATATTGTATAAAACCTATCCATTTTTTCCATACCAGGAGGTACTTCTCTTGCGATTGATCTTTCAAGAAAGCCGAAATCTTTGCCATTTCCGCCAAATAAGAAACTTTAAGAAACCACTCTTGCAAAGTAGGCAAAGATTCCTTCTTCCAACATTGCCCTACTAACAACCTGGCCGCTGTGATTAAATTTAACATCAATATAATCTCTTTACTATCACAATCAGAAACAATACCTAACAAAAACAATTGTGGGGTAAATTTTATCTTTCTTCTAAAAATTCTTTGAATATTCCACCATATCTTAATCCAAAAAGCTTTTATATTTTTACATGACCATCAGATATGATAATAAGTAGCATCCAAACATCCACATCTCCAACATTTAGGCTGCAAGTCAGGATACCTACGAGACATTTTTTGTGGATCAAGGTGCCATCTATAAAACATTTTATAAAAATTTTCCCTTAAATTTTGGGCTTGTGTAAATTTAACATTCCTCACCCAAATAATCTCCCAAGTATCTAATGGAACCGGTTCATCAAAATTTTGTGCCCATTTAACCATACATTCTTTAACTAATTCTGCTTCTGAATCCAATTCTACTAACACCCCATAGATTCTCTTAATATGAGTTCATCTTTGATCTTTTATTTGTTTTAACAAATTCTCATCTTCTCTAAGCAAACCCATGTTACGATCTATCTTCCACCTCTCCACTATTTGTCTATACTGAAACCATGAATAAATAATATTTTCTTGTGTTAAATCTTCCAAAGATTTTAATTGCCAGTTTTTACCATCCCATCTAAGTAATTGTGCATAAGAAACACTATCCATCTTGACTCCTCTCCTTATCCCTTCTATCGCATGCCATGGTATAGCCCATAGTGGAATTTTAAAATCACTTCTGTAATATTTCTTCCAAACCCGAAGTAAAGAAATCCTTATAATATGAGATTTAAAAATCCTATCAACCTTTTTATTAAAAATTAAATAGGCATGCCATCCAAAAAGTAAATCCCAACCCTCCAAGAGGAATACTTCTACATTTGTTAAATTAACCCAATCACTAATTAATGTTAAAACCGCAGCATCATAATACAATTTCAAATTCGGTACCTTGAGTCCACCTCTCTCACGAATATCTTGTATAATTTTAAGTTTTACTCTTGGTTTTTTCCCTGCCCAGATAAATTTATTGATACCTTTCTGCCATTCATTTAAATTAACCTCATTCTTTAAAATGGGTATCATTTGAAATAAAAAAAGAAACTTTGACAGAACATTCATTTTAATTGCTGCAATTCTCCCCAAAAGAGATAATTGCAGCTTCTCCCAATTTTCCAAATCTCTTTGTATTTTGACCCACAGCCTTTCATAATTATTTTTATACAATTTTGCATTAGAAACAGATAAAGTAACCCCCAAATATTTTACCTTATTAACAACCTCGAAATCTGTCAACCTAACCAGGGTCTCCTTGTCCAGATTGGTCATGTTTTTATCTTTGCCTTGGATTCTGAAAGGATGAACACAGTAATTGAGGGAGGTCTTTGGTTTGAGAAAATTGGAAGTTTTATTAGTGTTGACAGTGTGTGAACTTGACATCTTTGTAATAACAAGGTTTAAAAAATTGAATTATTCATGCCTTGCTTTGAATGTGGGCTTACTCTGTTACAGTAGCTATAGTTGAGAATATTTGGGAAAATATTAATTAAGTAAGCAGCAATGTTCTAGAACAGAGGTACCCAACCTCTGGTCCGTGGACTAGTATCGGGCCGCGGCATGCCAGCAACTGGTCCACACAAACAAGAAAGCCCAATCCAGAGGCTCCAGGAAGCATTAAAACCACACGCTCCATGGTCTGTGAAAAAAACTTTCTCCATGAAACCGGTTCCTGGTGCTCAAAAAGGTTGGGGACCTCTGTTCTAGAAGATTATGTGAGATTAAACTGTTCTAGAAGATTATGTGAGTCCAAAATTAATCTAAAAATTCAAAAAGTATTTCAGAATGCAGTTACATTTCCAGACACGTTGAGTCATGGTTCAACATAATCATAAACAGGATTCAGCTCTAACCAGCACGAGCAATTGGGAGAGAATTTAGAAAATTTAGTAATTTAGTTGGTCATAACTGTCCCTGTCATTCAGATGGGAAACTGTAGGTACCATTGTTACAGACAAATCAATTCTAGAGGGCTTTTTTTTTTTTTAGGAGATGAAAGATGAAAGATGAAGCCCAGCTATTATCTTAGATCATGTATGTCATGTTAAAAGATGGTTCATTGTGATGCATGAAATCAGCCCAAATGAACCAGACTATTGAAGTAAGATTTATAGATAACAGTAATACTATAATATAAGTATCAAAGTAAACTCAGAGTTAAAGTTTACAATGATATTGCTTGTTAAAATGTTAGATCTAAAGAGGTGGTTTATGCAGATTTTAAAAGTATTCATTGAGATCTGTGCCATATGTTTTAGAGTGGAATACCTGGATATATATATTTAGATTTAAACATTTACATTTAATGTGATATTTTAAAGGGATGTCTTCTTTATAGCTGAGAAGAACTGCCTGATGCATAGAGAAGCCTGCTGAAGATGAGATATTTTATTCAAGACCCAACTATAATATTTTATTAGCTGATATCTTCCTTTGCTTTAGTATCAAATAAATATTCTACCATAGCATTGATAGTGCTATTGAGATAAAAGCACTGGACTACATGGCTATTAAAAACCTCCTAAGTAATTTTTGCAGGTCGTTGGAATAGAAGAAGAGGAAGAAAACTTCATACAAAGTAGATTCCAGTCTGCCACTTTAAATTTACCCTGGACAGTCCCTCTAAATGTCATGAAAGTTTTCTTTTCCTGTTCAGGTCTGCTTCATTCTTTCACAATGTATTTGTTTGAAGTGACTCCTATGCAAGTGTGCCCAAAGTTAATGCCATTTGTCTAGCTTTGACACATGGTTTACTTTACCATGTATTGAAAATGGAATTAACACCATTACTATGGAGGTCTGTGCTACAAAGGTCAGTGAAAGTGCAGTGCACAGAGTTCTCTACTAAAAATACACAGCACAAAATATTGTTCTTGTTATTTCCAAAGCTCGTGATAAGATAGTTAAGGAGGAGGTGTGAATTATGATTGTGAAATAAACTATAATGCCTGAACTTCTGTGTTTGAATTGTACTAGGCACATAGATATTTGAAGAGTGTTTACATTTCACACTGATGCACACAATTCTTGGGGCACTTGTATACTTCTGTATAAGTGTGTACATAAGAGAGAGGTAGGAATCATGTTTTTTTCTGTTAATCTTTAATCTAGGAAGGAGCATAAAAGTAGATCCTGGGTTTTTGCATTCCGGTGGTTGCATTACCTTTGAATCAGCATTGTATTGTTGCTATGCTGGCTGTTCCTTTCTACATCTTTTTTCTCATTTTATTATTTAGTGAAGTGGCCCCCCAAGATCACGGCATGTAATATAAATCCCATTAGAAAATATTCTGTGATGTCAGAGTATAGACACTTTCATGTATTTTTTTTTAAATTAATACACATAGCCCTCAACTTAAAACTATTCATTTAATGGCTGTTCACAGTTACAACGGCACTGAAAAAAGTGACTTACGACAAATTTTCACATTTATGACCATTGCAGCCTCTCCAGGGTCATGGAGTCAAATTTTGGATGCTTGTTAACCAGTATGTATTTACAATGAATTGCAGCCTCCCAGGGTGCTGGGATTTTCACTTGCTACCTTCTCAGGTAGCTTCTGACAAGCAACGTCAGAAAGCCAGATTCACTTAATCACCCCATGATTCACTTAACAACCGTAGTGATTTGTTTAACAATCATGGCAAACAATATCATAAAATGGGGCATGACTTACTTAACAATTGCCTTGTTTAACATGGAAATTACCAATCTATATTAAATCAACGTCTAACTCAAGTTTCACCAAAACAGTATTACCTGTTATATAACCCAAGGTTAAAGCCACATTACAGGTAGTCCTTGACTTACAACTATTTATTTATTATTTATTAATTGCTTGAAGTTACAACATCACTAAAAAAAGTGACTTATGACAGTTTTTGTAATACTTAAAACTGTTGCAACATCTCCACATGGCCACATGTGTATTTATGGCTGGCTCAGGAATTCTGGGAGTTTGAAGTTCACAGGACGGAAAGTTGCCATAGTTGTTCGCCCCTGATCTACACTGGTGTCTGCTGGAAGTTGCTCCCTGCAAGGGAAGGGAGAGGAAAGTGATGAAAGCTAGGCTTATGTTGTTCTGGAAAAACACACGCAGGTAAGAGAGAGACCAAGAAGCTCCTGGAGACCTTTAAGGTGAAGGGGGATTTCAGGGATCTGCCTCCTAGAACCATTGGGCTTGTATCAGAGAAAATAATCCTCTTGGTAGCTTGATGAATTGCTAGTCATGATTATGGGACATGAGATAATGTGATACTGGAGGACAGTACTCAGTTGAAAACAATCTGACCAGAGTATTGGAAAACACTTGAATTCCTAGGCCAGTGGTGGTGAACCTATGGCACATGTGCCAGAGGTGGCACTTAGAGCCCTCTCTGTGGGCATGCGTGCTGTTGCCCCAGCCCCGCCTCCCCCGCAGTCCCCTCCTCACCAGCATCCCCCCTGGAGGAGAGTTGCCCCCAGGTGTGGACGTGGAGCAGCACAGCCAAGCACATGGCAGCCATACAGCGGGGGCAAGACTCCATTCTCACGCCCTGTCACACACAGATGATGCGTGAAGTGTGGAGGGCATAGCCACCATGGCGCTGCTGGGCTGCCTGGGTGATCAGCGGGCCGTGGAGGTGGTGAGTGGCCCTACGGGTGGGCGGGGTGGGGGCAGGGCAGTTTTGGGGCACTCAGTCTCTAAAAGGTTCGCCATAACTGTCTTTTCTAGGTTCACGGTTGGGTATATTTTGCCCAGAGAAGAATGGGAAAACATACTGCACAGATTTATGAATATATTTTGGTCATTATTAGTGATTTTAGCTTAGTTTAAACCTATACAGTGATTGTCTTTTTATTTGAGTTTGTTCACTGAAGAGCAATGGAAAGCTCTCAGAGGAATAATACTGCTTTGTAACATAACAAATGCCTTACTAACTTTTTTTCCTAAACTTGCTCAGATTATACAACTGATATGTGAAATGGATTCTGGTTTGGTAAGAGAAGTGCAGTGAACATACTTGTCTCTATCCAATACTTTTCATAAATTTGACCTATTTATTGGGTTATATCTATCCTTATGTCATACACATAGGGCAGATTAGTAGGCTTGTTAGTTTTTGCATCTTAAATAATTTTGGTATCTTTTTGAAAATATTTAAAAGAATGTCCAGGCTCAGTGACCAAGAACACCAAATTTGGTTATGTTATATCTTTCCCCCTTACATAAAGGGTTGTCACTTATGGAAATAGCAATAGCACTTAGACTTATATACCGCTTCACAATACTTTACAGCGCTCTCTAAGTGGTTTACAGAGTCAGCATATTGCCCCAAACAATTTTAATGGTTATATAAGATAGACATTTTATTTTATATACTTTCTAATCCTGAAACCTTGTGATTCCTGTAGGAGAAGGAATGGTAGAACCTGGGGGCAGAGTGAAAAGAGAGAATCAGCCTAGAATTCTTACTTAGCCACAAGGTAACTTAGTTCAACCTCCCCTCTTGAATGCCATTGACCCTTATCTAACTCAAACCAAATGCTGACCATTCATTAGCTGAGAAGATTCTTGTGCATAGGCTTTTAGCAATAAATCAGTTTAATTGAATCTTCTGATAATTACTGATGTTGATCCTGTGGTGAAATTCATCGATCTTAAAAAAAGGTAGTGTTTCTTACAAAAAGTTATTTCTCTGTGGTTACAGAAGAAAATAAATTAATGGGCCAGAGGAAACTGGATGAGGTCTTGTATTCTTGCTGCATCTTTACATTGACCTATTGAATAGGAATATTCATTTTCTTTGTCTCAGGACTCCATAATAGTTAACTGGATAGTTGGAGATGATAGTATATCACACAATCCTAGAGCAGTACTTTTCATGATTGTATTAATTCACCCTAATAAAATAAGTCTTTCTGCTTTTATCTAATCATTGGCAAAACTTGTATCTATGTTTAAGCATCCTAGATAGAAAGCAATATTATCTCTTCTTATTTTATCTAGCTTCTGGACAAAGAATGCATTTTCTCTAAATCTGGTTTGAATTTTATTCATGCCTTTTTTCAATGCATTGGAGAATTTGTTCCTAGCTGTGGTATGTTGATTTGAGAGAGATCCGAATTGTATTCCTCTAAATGGAACCAACATGAATCCGAATCCTTCTGCATCTTCAGTAGGGTCTGCTCTTCAAAGTAGACCTAAGTAGGAAACCAAACTTGTGGATGCTAATTCTTTTATTGTAAGTTTACAATAACAGAACCTTGCAAGTCTGAATGTGCTTCTCTCTTCCCTCCCTTCCCTCCCCAGAGAAATAGGGAGGCGCAGGGCTGAGAAGCTTTCTCAAATTACATTTCTGTCTTGGACTCAAATTCCTTTTGTGTGATCATTGTCTTGGTTGTGACTCTTGCTCCAGTTCCTCAAGGTTACTTTTACAACCCATTACAATTACTTTTTCACAGTATTGTAGAGACCTTGAGATGTAGACAGCCCGAAAAGAATGGTACAATTTTCCCTAAAATTGTTATATAAAGTAACTTTCAGGGTGACTAAAAAAGAAAGAGAGAGGAAGAGATTTAGTTTTGTGACCGGCAACTCTAGTTTCTATTTACAGTGAATGATTTGCTGGGACTTGCCATCCAAGTGTTGCAGTGAAGACTATAGAAGCAATTTATCTGAACCAAAATGGTCTCCCAAAAGCAAAAACAGAAATGTTTTGAAGGAAGTTGTATTACAGGGAAGAGTTTATTATTGGATGATTATTTGGAAAATGCTGAATGTCCAGGTTGAATCTCTGTCATGAATCCCAATCCAATAATCGAGCTCTCATCTGAAATCTTGCATTGGGAACTGAATTGAATCCTGGAGACAGTGTGTTCTCCTGGTGAATGAATACCCTACATTCAGATATATTCACTTATCATTCTTTGCTAACCTAATACATGCCTAACATTTATTAACTTGAAGGAAACATGTAAACATTTTTTTCTTGACAAAACTACATTAGTGTTACCGTATTGGTAATAGCGCATCATAGTTTGTTTTTAAAAGAAAAGAAAATGCAACGTATAGTGATCTTTTAAACACAACAGGTGTCAAACACTATTAATATATAATCTATTTATAGAAATGAGAATTGTAGGGGACCTGTTCATTGTGTTCAGGTCAGAATTGAACTATTAATAAAGGACCTAAAACATTGCAGCTACTTAAAATTATTAAAACTCCTGAAGCAAATAAAAAAATTAAATTAAATTAAACCTTTAATCTTTCCGTTCTATCCAGCTACCCTTTTGACAAATTGTAATAAATGACATAAGCTGATTATGTTGCAGTTACATTGTCATGTCTTCTTATTGTAAAATAAGTTTTTAAATAGCAATAATAAGGTTTCTTATATTTTGACCTCATTTTATTTGAAGCTGTAGGTTTCTGAAAATATTTAGATATGAATCAAACTGTGAACTTACTCTTTTCAAAATGCCGTTTCTAAAATTGTTCTTGGAGAGGAAAAAAAATCCACACCAAATTGATATTACAGTAACCACTAACCATTGTAGCTCTTTTGTTTATACATTTGGTAATGCATATTCTTAGAATTAAAAATGGTTTTTATAAAGTTAATAGTTCTGAAAGTAAGAAATCGCCTTAAAACTTTTAATCCATGTAGCTTTCTCAGAATAGATTGAAATACTGCTTTTTATTCTTGTGGGATTGCTCATGAATTGAGAGGAATTATGTTTTTTTTCTAGGAATTTGCAGTGCTTCTTCTCCCATAACAAGATCCAGATGATTCAATAAAATGCTTCTGCTTTCTTGGTCAAAATATATTGCAATTTATGTTGTATGCTATAGGACTTTGTACCCTATGGTGAACTTTTTACTGTAGGCAGTTTATGATGAGGATAAGGCTTCTACAAGAGCTTTTGCTGGGGAAAAATGCAGATGAATTTTAAAAGAGTTGGATGATTTGATTTGAAAAAATTCAAAATCTGTAAAATTCCCAGAATTTAAAACGGTGCAGGAAAATATCCATGTTTAGTTTTTTTCAGTAGAAATCCCCTGAAATCTGATACACATATAATAATTATTCTTTAGTTCCTAGGCACCCACAGGATGATATTACATATATTCTACCTAGTGATTAGAGGTCTACTCTACAACAGGAAGATTTAGGTTAAAAAAAAAAAAAAACCAAACCCCAAAATATCAAGCCCTCATGAGCAGAAGTCTCAGTCCTTTCTTTTTCTTGTGAAAAAAAAAAAGCCAGTGTTTCTTCAAGAACAGTTTTATTGTCCGTACATTTGAGGGTTACTGTATATACCTAGTCTTCTGTGCATAAGAATTATAATGATGTGATCGAAGCTTTATCCATCGTTTAAATATCTTTTAATTTGAAGTCAGATTAATTATGGTAGCCAATATGATCTCTATTAAAAATCAGTATGTTTTATTTTATTTTAAAATAGAATATGCATTTTACTTTCCTCTCAACTATCAGAAAACCAGATGAGTACCAGAAGGAGACAATTTTAGAAAACTTCAACAAAAATGTACTTGATTCATACAATAGTATCCTCACTGGGTAGGGTCTAAACCATAAAACAATAAAAGTTAGAGCTTGATTTTTTTTTTTAATCTTAACTCTTTTTTTCCCATCTCTTTTTCTTCTCTTGATTGCAGCCCTTAAAACTGAAGCAAAAAGTATGTGAAATTCAGAGGACTTCTTTGAACAGATTTGAACTCTTGGCTACATATCAGTTTTTTCCCAGACTTGTTTTCTGTTTCAACCAGACTCCTCTATGTGGCCAAGATTCTAAAATATAATAAAACAGCTGAGGTTATACAGCAAATTTTGAAATATCACTGTTGTTAAACTTCTCAAAGAACAGCTCTTGAGCAGCCTTTCTCAGTTACCTAGTGCAGTTCAACCCATCTAATCTAACCTGTAGCTTTGCAGAGTGACAATTGATTGCATTATCCCTGTGTAACAATACTTGGCAGAGTAGTAGACTATTATACAAGCTCTACAGCAGCATGGATATCTTAGAGCAGGGGTGTCAAATTGCCGGCCTGCAGGCGGACACGTCACATGGAAACCACGTCCACCCATTGCTGGCAATGGCAAAACCGGCCTAATACATTGTGCAACGTCACGTGACGTCACAGGTTTGACATGCCTGCCTTAGAGTGGTTATGCCTCCTTGGGACTCCAGTAAGAAAGCGTTCTTGAAAAGCTAAATGGGCATGCACTACAGGCAGTCCTTGAGCTATGGCCACAACTGAGCCCCAAAATTATGTTGCTAAGTGAAAGATTTGTTAATTGAGTTTGTCCCATTTTATGACTTTCCTTGCCACAGTTGTTAAGTGAATCATTGCATTAATAACATGGTTCTTAAGTGAATCTGGATTTCCATTGACTTTGCTTCTCAGAAGGTTGCAAAAGCTGATCACATGAGTCCGGGACACTGCAACCGTCCTAAATATGAACCACTTGCCAAGCACCTGAATTTTGATCATGTGATCATGGAGATGCTACAACGGTCGTGAGTGTGAAAAACGGTCACTAAATGAACCACTGTAAGTCAAGGACTATCTGTATTTCCTGCTATCCTGTGAACACTGCTCACTTAGGGAAAGTCAGGGCCTGTTGTCTGTGTGTGGTACTCTGTTATGGCCAAGTCTCTCTAGGTCTGGTTACAAAACCGGATAGGGTCAATGGCAAGACAGGAGTTGCAAATCAGCTGGATGAAGGGTTAAAAATATCATATCAGTCCTCATTTCTTTTCTAGGGTAGGTAGTTATTGCTTTTCTGTGCCCTAATCAGGGACTTTTTAGTTATCCAAGGAATCATACAAAGCCTCTTAGACCATCGTGTTATGTTTCCATTAATGTGGGATATCTTAGGTTTCTCTCACATAGCAAATATTAATGGGTGGACAGGTACGAGACTTAGAGCTCCTTCTGTAATATGTTGTAATATATTAGCTGGCACTGAAATGCAGTTGAAGGGCATAGAACATTGGTTAACCAAAATTCAGAACATTGATCCTCATATCTGACCTGAAGCTTTTTACTGAGAGAAAGAGGAATAAATGAAACTTTTTTTCCATTTATATGGAAGAGATAGGAAAAACTGGTGCTACAGTATCTTGAGTAATCTGGGATGGTTCTAGGAGGCAGAACTGTACCACAGACTTCACTGATTCTTAACACATCTCTAAAAAAGAACCATTGACATTGCCTGCTTATAGCAGTAAAATTAAGTAGCTAATAATTGGCTTTACTGCCATCATCATCCTGGATGGGACTGGAATTGATTGGGGTTTACAGATGTTCTGTCTGTAGAACCATGGCAGGAACATTATCTGGGAACCAGGGTACAATAAGAGATGGGGTATTTATTATCATTAATCACCTTTATTTTACAGCAGACTCAGACTGATATGGAGATTACATATAGTCCTAAGTCACGGCTTACTTTGACACAGTTTGTTGAATAAGCCACACTTGGTTGGGTTCACATTATATCAACTTGTAATTGCTTTACAAACTTTAATGATTGAACCGACAACTCACCCTAAGGTTTTTCATACCAGGGTTTCCCAAAGTGATCGGTATTGATCACTATCACATCAGAGGTGATAGAACTATCCATTATTGTTGTTATTGTCATATGACAAATGTTTGTGAGTTGATGAGCAATCTGAAATTTTATGCAGGGGTCAATGAAGGGGTCAATGAGCTGAAGAGTTTGGGGACCCCTGCTCTATAGTATCATTAGAAAGTTTAAAGATGACTCTTTTCAATATTAGTATGTGTGCTTTTGAGTGGTGAGCAGCCATATTCCAAAATCAGCCTTTAGATTGTACTTCTGCTTCATCCCTTTGCAGTGCATCCTGAGAAACAGCTCTTTGAGAATAACATGTTCAAAGTAAACTTGGATTCATGATAATATGCCTCATTCCCACTGAAATGAAAAAACAATATCTAAACAGTATTGTTCCAGAATTTAGACTGAGAACTTTCATGATTTATGTTCTTCGATTAAAAAATAGAAAATGAAGACAAAAAGGTTTCTTCTTTTTTCCTATAAATAATCCCCCCCCTCCTTTATGTGGGAAATTGTTTATATTTTGAACAGAAATGCCCCACCTGCAGCTCAAAGGACATCCACAGTGTAGACTTACCACTTCTCCGTGAAAACCTGACCTTCGTTTCACAAAGTCTTTGGATGCAGGCCATTGCATTTAGTCTGGCTATCAGTGAAAACAGAATCTGTCAGTTTTGAAGAGCACAGATTACAAAGGAATGTGTAGTTTGGAAACGTGGCAGCACACAGAACTGTGTATGATTTAAATTAAATCTTTTTGGGAAAGCTGAATAACTGCAGGTCACATTTCAAGGAAAAGCAGCCGTAGAGAGGGTTGTCTGTGGTTTATCCACTATGTAACAGACCAACTTTCTCTAGTTTTAACACAGGGCAGAAAAATGGAACTGGTCTCCTTCAGCCCAACCACACACAGCTTCTCAGCTGACCACAAAAAGGAAGCTAAGCAGGCAGGCTGAGGATTAATATCCACTGTCTCTCTTAAGCCAAGAGGGTGTGAGAACTTTTTATAGAGAGCTTTTTTTCCCTTCCTTGCCTTTTGCCAGACTGAGAGTGTGGTCAGAGTTTAGACATCTTGAAACAAGCACAAGTTTGCATTACATTGTGTTCCAGGCTTCTTTTTTTAAATTGCATCTTAAATTCATTTATGCCCACTGCTGAGCTTTTAGCAGGGCAAACCACTAATAGCTTTGTGCTACTTTCTGGAGGAGTAAGAAACATTAAACAATATGTCTTGAACATTCTAGGCAGCTGGCAGATTCTGACTGCCTGACAGGCTAGACCCGTGTTTAATGAAAGAATAAAAATCAATTCTTTTTTTTTTTCACTGTCTTCTCCCTATTTCCCTCAAATAACATAATACGTTTAAAATATTCCATTTCTAAATTATATTTCTATTACTACTAAACCTGTTTTAAAACTTTATCAGTTTACAATTACCAAAATCAAATTTCACTTTAACTCAACAAGTTATCAATTCAGGAATCCCTTCCATATATATTCTAGTTCTTAATTTCTCTCATCTCTCCTTTTATCACCAATCTCATATATTTCTTCTTCCATTACACAATAGCTATCTTAATTAAAAAGTAATGTTAATTCACTTCAATTCATTACAGAAACTTCAAATTTCATCCAATTGATTGTCATACCTTATCACATCTATGTTATTGTACAAAAAAAATCATCTAAGTTAAAACACTCCATTAATTATTAAAACCATCCCAGTCTAAAAAATCAACGTTTTTTCAATTCCAATATATGACAGGCTAGACCCATGTTTAATGAAAGAATAAAAATCAATTCTTTATTCCATGAAAAGAATAACATTAAAATTATGGAACTCAGTTATTAAACCAAATTCTTGAATTAGTATTTTGTAATTTATTGATCTTCTAAAAATATAATCTAGTATTTCTTCTTTGTTGCCTATTTTGCACTTTGCACAATTGTCTGAATTTATATACATGTCATTACAGTGCAGTGATAGATGAAAGGCTTTTTTTAACTTGTATTCCTAGGTTGTACCTCTGTTCTAATATTAATATCTGTTCTGCAGTGTGACGTTATTAACTGTATGATGTCATAATAAATCTAATTTGTGTTATTAGTTAATAAGGTCATTTTGTCCATGGAAAACTATATACTGTTATTGGTAACTGTACATATGTTTAATCAAAAAGTAGAGGGTGTGTGACTGGCTCATCCAGAATTGTTTTTGATAGAAACAACAAACTTGATTTCCGGTTGAATATTACATTTCAAGGTTGTTATTAAGAATATTTTATTGAAGAAATAATGTTCTCTGAAACAAGCATGCCATGTAGAAATCTCCTTCTTTTCAGATATTATTTGATTCTTTGTTCTTTGTTTATATGTGACTTATCACAGAACAGGAAATAGAAAGTAAGTAGAAAGCTTTGTGTTAATTTATTTGTGCTGAATTGAAAGGTCTGAACTGAATCCTAATAGTTTTTTTAACTGTTGAAGAGTTATACTATAATAAAAGGACTTCATTGGTTACTATCTTATTTTAAACTCTTTTCTGAAGGTACACTGTACTGGTTTCAATACATTAATCCTTCAGTAGAATTACCAAAATCAATAATTAAGACAGTCTAATTGTATCTTTATACTGTATAACAAGGAAAACATAAAGCACCTATGTTGTACAAAATAAAATAACTATATAGTTATAGAAGAGACAAACAGTCGGTATTTTAATTAAATTAATAAGTATTAAAAAGGAGATAATAAGCAAATATGTTATAATGCAAAACTTTGGTCCTATATGCTCCAACACCTAGGATTCCAATAAGACATGTACAGGACTAAGTATAGACACTTTCCCTTAGCATTCAGTAAGCTCCGTATTACTTGATTTGATTTTTATATATTATTTCAAAACAATTCAATGGAAAGTGAGTATATTACAAAACTGTGCAGCCTCAAAAGTTTATTAGTAATCATCTCTCAAAGCCTAGAGGCATTGTATAAAATAAAAATGATAGGAATTTTAACCCTCTGTTTCATTTGAAAGACTGCTTACCTTCCTTCAAAAGGCAGAGGTAAGCTGGGAGGGCAGAAAATATCCTAGAAAGTTAGTTGGGAAGCAACTTCATCAGTTTATCTTCTGGTAAAAGACAGCCTGTGATATGCTCTCAAAATCCATATTGCCCATGATTCTTGGGACCTTTGTTTAGAACTGATTCATTTGTTACTTCCAAGGAAAAAATGACAAAAATGACTTTTCTTTAGGATTCAATAGCCAAGCATTTCTAAAAGACAAAATTTACAATTACATATTTTCCGAATAATTCAGGAGATCCAGCTTTTCATTAACATGCGCTGATTTACAATACAATAAGTTAAATATATTTGTTATCCCATGATTATATAGAAAGCAGTTGGGGAGACAATGGGGTAGACTGAGATAATATGTTCCCTTTGCTATTGTTGTATAGGCTTTGTAGATGCTTAGGTTTAACTGTAAAGAGGCAAGAAATCTCTTTGTGTGAGTAGATATATTTTCTTCAGTAAATTCTTTTGGGCTATTATTTCTTGGCCATTAAAATTTGCTATCTTGATACTTGGTTATTCACTATACACTATAAAATATTTATTAAGGTTATAGAATTGTAGTGCACTAGGAAAAAAATGTGGAACAATATGCTTGCTGTACTTCTGGATAAGAACATTTTTACTGGGTTGCATCACTGTCTGTAAATTTTATTGATTATAATTAAGTTCGTCTGTATTGTCTCTGAGAACATACATAGGATTAAAATCAATATATTCATTAGGAAAACCAGCTTGAAGGGAGGGTTAGTAGAAATAAGCAGCAAAACTGCAGCTCTGCTTGAATTTATAAGCATCAGAGGCTCATCATATTTTTCTATGAGAGGGAGGATTGGAATACTATTTTGTTAATTTATCTTCATATTTAGCTATTAGCCCATTATCCATATTCTTTATATAAAGCCTCCATTAAAAGCAGAACTGTTCTTTTTGTCAATTGCAGGTTAAGCTTTGATTTCAGGTATCTAATTTTCATCCAAGTGGCTTCAGCTGCATTAATTTCCACAATACATCTGTCCTGCATCTGTATCGACTACTTTGATAACATATGGAACTATTATATACACACAGAATTTCATGCTGTCACCTTCCTAAATTTGTGTTGAGTTAAATGGGCAACACTTTCTTCTTTAATTTTCTGCAGCACAAAAAATGATGTACTTGAGCTCTCTAATTTCATTTTTTTAACACTTTTAATACTTTTTAAAATGTTTTGTTTCAATTCAGCACAGTTTCACAATTCTATTATTCTCTATATAGAAACAAAGACCTTTGAAAATGTATTTATTTATGGAGCATTATTTTAAAAACACATCCAATAAAATTATACTTAAATTATAACGGATTTTGCAACACAAAGACTTTCTAACAAAGACCCAGAAGAAGAAAGTCTAAAAGGAATATCCTAAAAGGAAGGATATTCCAGAACTTTGATGGTACACAAATTAGCACTGCAATTATACTTTGCATAATCCTTGTTTTGACTAATGACAGTTTGATATATAAACCACATTTGACTTGCTTCCTACATAACCAAGCAATAAACCACACTTGGAATACCTTGGCCACACTTGGAATACTGCATCCAGTTTTGGTCACCACAATGTAAAAAAGATGTTGAGACTCTAGAAAGAGTACAGAGAAGAGCAACAAAGATGATTAGGGGACTGGAGGCTAAAACATACAAGGAACGGTTGCTGGAATTGGGTATGTCCAGTTTAACGAAGAGAAGGATGAAGGGGGACATGATAGCTGTGTTCCAATATCTCAGGGGCTGCCACAAAGAAGAGGGAGTCAAGCTATTATCCAAGGCACCTGAAGGCAGGACAAGAAGCAACGGGTGGAAACTAACCAAAGAGAGAAGCAACCTAGAACTAAGGAGAAACTTCCTGACAGTTAGAACAATTAATCAGTGGAACAACCTGCCTCCAGAAGCGGTGAATGCTCCAACACTGGAAGTTTTTAAGAAGAAACTGGACAGCCATTTGTCCAAAATGGTATAGGGTTTCCTACCTGAGCAGGGGGTTGAACTAGATGACCTCCAAGGTCCCTTCCAGTATGTTTTATTTGCAAACCTCCTCTCCCTGTCCCCAGAATACACTGGTCTAAAATGCCACATTCTATACATACAAAGCAGTGTGATCAAAAATATCACAAGTTCAAAGGGAATCAGTATAAATCTGAGTGCTTGAATTCAGTACATTTTAACAAAGGCTTACTCTGTAGCAAAGAGATAACAAACAATGGCAAAACCCGCATGCTAGGCTTTACTTAGAAATATAATTTCCTTCCCCCGCTACTCTCAACCCAAAGTATTATTTTTTTTTTCTGCTTATTTTCTTTAGTGGCCATGCCTAGAGCAAAGGTACCTCAGGCACAAAGTATTTTTTAGGTATACTGGAAGAACATTGGTTTACCAATTTTATTCCTGGCAACAGTATACAAAGAGGCCTGGAAGCATCTGCTACAGCAATATCTCCTTTGTTTTGTATTTTTTCGGTTCATTAAAACAGATGTTAATTGTGGCTGGTAGTGGAGAATCTTTCCCTTAAAGTCACTTATCAGCAGTTTGGTTTTGCATGGCTGCTTAGCTGATGGGGAGCTGTCCATTTATTTAAAAAACAATGCCTCAGTTATCATATTGTTTAGTGTAGGGTGGAGAAATGAAACATTCAGATGAGAGCAAGAGTAAAGGCGCTATCAAAAGCATTTTTTTTCTATTCAAAATTTGTAATGTTAGTAGATCAGTTCAGTGTCATTGCTATTTGTTAAATATTGCAATGTTTTTAAATATTTAGAATTTTATACAAAAGCAGACTTCATTAATTTTCAACTTTATTTGTATCTATGTGCAAGACTTGTTTCAAATATCCTAATTGGACAAAATTACTATATCTTTTGTTTAGGATACTCTTAGACTACGAAAGGCATATGAAGGAAATTCCATCCAAAATATAAGTAGAAATTCTTATTATATTTAGTGCAAGTTATTACTGTACACCAGGGGTGTCAAACTCAATTTCATTGAGGGCTGCATCAGCATTGCAGTTGCCCTCAGGGTGGGTGTGGCCAGGGTACCGGGTGGGTGTGGCCCACTGGGTGGGTGTGGCCAGTTCTACATCATTTGCGTCAAGGGTGCCTGTGGGGGCCTGGGCAGGAGTGAGATAGATCTGAGGGTCTCTGGCAGAAGGGGGTGGGACCAGGGCAAATGCCAAGGCATGGTCCACTGGAGGAGCCTCACTGTTCCTCTCAGGCCATGCGGGGAGGGGGACTTATGGAGCTAAAACTGAATGCGTTTCAGCATAGATGGCCAAAATTGTACATTGGCTCCCAGCTGATCCGGGGGCCGTTTCCTCACTGTTTCCAGGATGGCTTCGCGGGCCATATGAAACCACTTTGTGGACCACATCTGGCCCCCGGGCCTTATGTTTGACATGTCTGCTGTACACCATTCACAATATATTCAGTAAAATGAACAGTGGTTGTCATAGCCAATACATCTTGTTGTTTAAGTGATTTATGAAATTAAGTTGGTACAATTGGGAGAGTTAACATGTCCAAATTTTTAAAAAATCGAGCTTATTCAATATTATTCATCAGTCTAATATTGAAAGTGAACTTGAAAGTGAATATTGAAACCTGAACTCAATATGTGTTTCATACAAAATCCTTCTTAGTTTCCATTCTGAAAACTTATGCTCATGAAAATAGACTATCTGAGATCAAACTGGATTATCAAATGAAGCAAAGAAAGGTGTGTCTTTCTGCTCCATCTGACATTTTTTTGCTTTTCTTGCACTAACCAAAGTGCAGTAGAGAACGTGTTATCCACAGACACCTACATTTATACACATATGGTCTCAATTGATACCTGGAGTTTAATAATAAGAACAACGTCAATAATAGCTGGCTGAGAATAAAGAGCTGAAAGCCAACATCCTGCTTTTAGACTTCACATAGAGCCCAAAACTAATTAGAAAGTAAAGATTGTGGAAAGGGGGAAGCAAGTCTGTTACTCAGAAAGATTTAACCTAAAATGTAAAGGAAGGAAGGGATAAATCATGCAGTATGGAGATGACATTCCAGTAGAAAAATAATCCAGAAGATTCTGGAAAGGTCCTATGAAGTGAGAAAGGGAAGTTGGAAGGTTTTTTTAGGCTAGCAAGGTGAAAGGAGGAAGAAAACAGGAAAATGGGGACTAGGATCAAGGAATCTACCGAGAGCAATGGGGGATTTAGGAGTAACTATAAAGTAATCCAAACACAGAGGAGTAAGTAAAAGGTGTAATCAATTGGTTGTATTTTCAGTGTTAGTGAGAGAAAATGAAAAAAAGTGAAGAACCTGTTATGTGCTTAGAATGTGGTGTGTGAGAGAAGAGAGAAGCTGTGGTAAAATTTGGATGAAACAAACTCTGTGCATTAAAACCCATGATGTACACCTGTCGTGTATTCCAATACTGAACAGATTTAACATGCTCCCCAATTGTCCATTCTATGAAATTGATATTTTGGTACTAACTGAATCCATCGTGGCACACATTTTGTGAGAATAGCCATTATTCATGGCACATATTGTAGATAGTGCCCATGTTGTTTCAAGATGTGCATGAACTCAAACAAAGTTGAAGATCTCACTCTATCTGCATGAATTATAACACATGTGCTATCCCATAGTACAGTGGTGGCAAACCTATGACACTTGTGCCAGAGGTGGCACTCAGAGCTCTCTCTATAGGCATGCATGCTGTTGTCCCAGCCCCATCTCCCTCCGCAGCCCCTTCATCAGCAGCCCCCCCAGAGGAGAGTTGCCCCCGGGCGCGGCCCGCATGTAGCAGTACAGCCAAGGACATGGCAGCCAGGCAGCGGGGACAAGACTACGCCCTTGTGCCCCATCATGCACAGATGATGCTGCAGGCGTGGTTGAGGGCATGGCTGCCATGGCACTGCTGGGCCACCTGGGTGATCTGTGGTGGGCCGTAGAAGCAGTTGTGGGCTGTAGAGTGGGTGGGCGGGCCATAGGGTGGGGTGGGGGCAGAGCAGGGGTGGGCAGGGGGGGGCTGGTTTTGGGGCACTCAGTCTCTAAAAGATTCGCCATCACTGCCATAGTATGTAGTAAAGTCCTGGAGAGAAGGGAGATATGTCACCCATACTGCATGGCTAACTTTCATACACACTGAGATGCAAAATAGGCCTGAAACCAAAAGGAAAAAATCTGGTGCATACAAAAATATCTATCTTTTGTTTTTGGGATTCATAAATTGGAAACATAGGACAGTACTGAAGGAATTGCATTCCTATCCAGTGCTTTCTCTTTTGGAGCTCTTGACATGCTTATTAAAACAGGTTTTTAAACATTGAAAATATGAATTATGAAGATTTTTATGTAAAAAAATTCATACAATACAAGAAAGAGTGAGTGTGTCTTAATATTTTCTTCTGCTTTTCTATAATTTTTTTTAAGGTATTGATAGGATTGTATTGTATACAATGCCTTGAAGGGTATCTGTTCTAAAAAGTGGCTTAGAAAATCATTTGCTGAATTCATTAAATTGATAAGCAGAACTGCTTAGTATATGAATAAGTTTGGGAAAATATTGCTCTGCAAATTTTATAATATGACATTTGTTCATAATAGGACATTTTTATATACTAAAGTTAGAAATTATGTTTCACATTGTTAAAATAATGGAGATATTTTATACCATTTGCACACGTTGCATTTTTCTTCTTTAAAAATATGGCAAAGACTTTGGACTTAACATACCAAAAGTCAGTATAATATAAATGAGGTTAACATTAAAATAGCTAACATTAAACTTAAGCAGCTTTACTGGCTACTTTTTAGCTAAATATTTTTCAGTATTTACCCTTGTATAGGTACGTATTTATCTATATATACCTTTTAAAAATATTTTAACAAAATCCACAAATAACAAATAAATTCCCCTTAGAATTTATATATACACTGATGTGTAATATCTCAGAATGTAAACTCCACCTTCCACCTTTCACAGGTAAGGGCAGGGGTAAAGATTTTACTCCTGTAGTTCTGTTCTTTTCTCCCCTGGTTCTTAGTGGGGAGACTTGCACATGATTTTTACATCCAGTGTGGTTTGGACATACAATCCTGTTTTAACATGGTATCTTTGTTTTATTTTTGGCAACCAATTATTTTTTAAAATATGACTTGTTATTGCCATATGTTTGGCCTTGTTTTGTCTGTAGCCAAATATGTGATTTTTGGTTTGGCTTGTTCGACAGTGGTTAAACAAGTCTTGGTTTAGCATTATGTATAAATGTGGGTGTCATCTTTGCACGTGGAGAGTAGCAAGAAATTTTCCTCAGTTTGAAGGGAGCTACAGAAAAAATAACCAGAGGATATCTGTGAAGCTATTTTTTTGGGGAAGCAGTGTCAGTAGATTAGTGGGACAGTTCATCCCTGTTCTGTTTCTATTTAGCTCGCTTGTTGCCAGTTGAAGATATTGCAAAGATTGCTATAACATCAGCATCACAGAATTGCTGCCCATAACAGAGAAAAAGCAGCTCTCTTGAGTCTATCTTCAACCCTTAACTGTCACATTTATAAATATCATGATCCTATGTGAGATCCTGAAGTGGAAATTTAGGATGGATATAGCTATATATATTTCTGGCTGTTAATCTGTGGAAATTTTGATTACTGAATATACAGTTCTCCAGCAAGGATTAGCCAGTTATTTAAGTCTTAATAATCACTAGGGTATCTTAGATAATGTGACATTCTACATGCTTTATCCGTCCAACATTCGAGTAATTGAATTGTTGGTTAATATTCATGCAACTGAGTTATTAATCAATAAAACTCCCAAAAGTCAACTTTTAAGACTTTCGGGATATATGATTTTATTACTAGTGGTGGGCAAAAAAAGGAACAAGAGCCCAAATAAGGGCTATTAAGGGAAAACAGAGTAAACTGCAAGTAAAAATAAATAAAATACAGGGTTTAGGTCAAATGATATGTTCATGAAGAACCATGGAAGGGCATAATAAGCCTGGTTGCATTGTTTCATTAGATAAAATCTAAAATCAACTTTGGTTGACACTAATGGTCATAGGTGGACTTCTCTGTCACTGACAATTTGTAGTACAAATACATATAATACACGTGTCCCCTCTCACAAACCTGTTACTTCAGCTTGTGTTTCTTTGGGCTTATTTATGCAATAAATAGGTGCATACTTTAAAATTAAAATTTAGAACACCTGAGTCCTTTAAATTTTCTTCCAGCTTGTTGTTTTTGTTATGCAAATATCTTGAGCAATTTCACTGAATAAGACTAGGAAAAAAGAGGAAAGATGCTCTATGGATAAAATCATTTCTATAAATAAGAGTACATAATTGGATATTTGCAATCTTATCTGCTGTATTAGAAAATGCAAAAACTGTTCCCTGAATTGCAATTCATATCAGAAGATTTTTTTTTTTTAAAAAAAAGATGTTTTAGTGGGGCGCTGTCTTATAATCTTTCCTCTAATTTTTGGTCTTTTAATTATTGGTGAAATTTATTTAATAAATTTATTTGCTGTCTGTCTTGCTTTGGGGCTACTCTAAGCAGCTTATATAATAAAAAAGAGAAAGAAAAAGAAGGCTAAACTTAACAGCAGTAAAGTAATGGAACAATGGAATAAACAATGAAAAAGAAAAAAATAATACAGTGATATGAGAATAATGGATAAGCAGGGAGCAAGGAGGGAGGTGGAGTTTAAGAAATAAATAACTGCATGTAGGAAGTAACAACTATGTTAACTAGCTTAACAACTGCAGTGATTCACTTAACAACTGTGGCAGGAAAGATCGTAAAATGGATAAAACTCACTTAACAATTGTCTTGCTTAAAAATGGAAGTTTTGGTCTCATTGTGGTTGTAAATCAAGGACTACCTTATTGACTTTATGCTCCAGGCACATGATGGGTATGGGTTTATTTAATTCCAAATCTAATGCAGATGTATTGAATTAATCACTATTAAATAACAATTCACTAAAAATAAGATCCCACTTGTAAAATGAATGTAAACACAAACCGTTTTCTTTTTTTCTATTCAATCATATCTAATTCTCAGAGTCTGCCTGAAAAACTCCCTCCAGTTTTCTTGGCAGGGTTTTTCAGAAGAGGTTTACCATTGCCTCTTTCTTAGGATTGAGAGAAAGTGACTGGCCCAAGTTCATCCAGCTGCTTCATGCCAAGGCAGGACTAGAATTTATGGTCTCCCAGTTTCTAGCCTGATGCCTTAGCTACTACCAAACTGGCTCTCAGTATTCTTTTACACACATGCATGACATGTGTCAATGCACATATAAAAGGCAAGGTCTCAAGTAGTACCCACCAATTTAGCACCTGCCATCTTGTCTTTTTACTGTCTCCCCAATCAGACTGCTGTCGATGTCACTGGCTCCTCAGGAACAATGTTTATGCTCTGAATGGCCCCCAGAAAAAGGAGGAATGATACTTAGAGATTCAGTGTAACTTAATGAAAACATGTGTATTCTAGCATGTTATATTGGATGAATACAAACAGCTGTACCTTGGGGAGAAAACTGTTTAAACCAGTGGTTCTCAACCTTTTTAATGCCGCGACCCCCAACTGGTCGTAAGTCGAGGACTACTCAACCAGTTGTAAGTCGAGGACTACTCAACTGGTGCAGCACTGTTTGCAGAATGGGACTTTTGGCAGGCTCAGCAGGGCAGAGACAGCCTGGACAATTCCTATTGGCTTTTGAAAGCCAATAGAATTAGACTCTATTCAAGAGAGTCTATTCTATTGGCTTTCAAAAGCCAATAGAATAAAAGGGAGTAGCATAGCTAAGGGAAAGGGGGAAAAAATGGCGGACTGCATTGTTTGGCGACCCCCATGAAATGGTCGTTCGACCCCAAATGGGGTCCCGACCCACAGGTTGAGAACCACTGGTTTAAACCCATTTATTTCTTAAGATTAATTTATAATGGTAAGTGTCTTAATTTATTAATTTGCTGCCAATTTACTTACTGTGTTGAATTCTATAATACAATGTTTATGCTGCACATTGAATATATGAAATGTGGTATTTGAAAGTTCTTCAATGTTCTTAGAACCATAAAAATTATAGAAGTTAGAAATCCAATAGGTCAATATGTTTTTCTCTCGAAGTTGCTCCCTACAGTATGTTTATATTGTCCAGCTTTCCCTTTTTATCAGTTCTTTTGTGAGATTCTTTTTGCAGGTCATTCGGTTGTATTGCAAGGACAATTTTCATAATCTCCTGAATGATTTTAACTTTCTTAATTTAATAACTTGGTTCTTAGCTTTATCATCTTGTATTACTCTTTTCTGATGTTTATACTATTAAATATTTAGAGCCATCTTTGATGCTGTTGCATAATCAAGCTGTACATGTTTAGCTCTTTGAAGTGTTAATCATTTAATCCATTTCTCTAGTCCCTAATTAGTTTGGTGGTTCTCCTTTGATATTTTGTGTAGTGGGCTACAACAGTGAGCATTTTACTGAAGGAGTTGGAATTTTCAACCGGCCTTTCTGGGTGGCTGATTAGAGATAAATCACTTAATGCAGGGGAAGAAAGTGAAGTGTGAAAGTTCATGAAGAAGAGAAGCATTTTCAGACACTTGATGAATCTTGTTAGGGTTTTGTCATAATGGACAAGTACCTGTTTGGCCTACCTGTATTCTTTTATCCCATAATATGGTTACTCATAACAATGTTATTTATATCAGGTGCCTTCTGCTTGCATTCTCCAATTTGCAAACAAATAAAAAGAAGGCAATTTCCTTTGCTGGAAGGAAGACAAGAAAAAGTGGAGTTCATGAAGAAACTCAGTATAGTCTAAAAAAATAGAGGAATACAATTTCACTTGAACATGTTGGCTTAAAAGCATATATGATCCTGAAGAAGCAAAACCTTGAATTGTGTTTTGCACTATGAGTGATTCCTTTTTTGAATTAAACTTCATACTGTATAACTTCTTATTTGGTACTCCTAGTTCCCAACCTACAACACATTGCTTAGAATGTCTAGTCAGAACTAAATTATACTAATTTCATTGGGACTTGATAAGGATTGTAAATTTTAGCTTGCGATAACAGATTACTTTACAGTCAAAAGTGACAATGTTTGATTTAGCAAAATATTCAGACCAGGAATTCTTACTGCATATACTCACCAGCACTATTGTTAGGGTCCATAGAGAATCTTTAGAGCGGGTGGTGCTAAATTGTTTGTCCTTTATGTGTTTGGGCTGTAAGGCATATAAGGGACAACTTCTGTGGTTTAGGTAGTCATTTTACCTCTTAACTCCTTTAATTCTTCTCTCTATAATTAGCAAAACAAATTGGTCTTTCCATGTCAATAGTATCATGAGCTCAGCTGCATTTGGGAGGTACAAACAGCCCCCAGCTGCACGTAGCAAGTGCATTGATGAGATGGGCCAATCTTTCCTTTTTGAATCCATAGTAACTTTAGAGAGAAATTTATTTATGGTATCCTACTTGTGCTATCATATTTATTTCATGGGTTTGTATATCCTTTAGATATAGTTGATCTCAAAGTGATTAAAATATAATAATGAAACCTATGTATTAAAAAGAGGGGAGCCTGCAAAGATGAAGTGAGGAAAGCTAAGGCTCAAAATGAACTAAAGCTTGCAACCAAAGTCAAAAATAACAAAAAAAAAAGCTTCTTTCAACATGTAAGAAACAAGAAAAAAGTGAAGGAAATGATCGATCCATTAATGGGTGAAAGTAGCAAGAAGGTGACAAGCAACAGGGAGAAAGCACAACTATTTAACTCGTTTTTCGCATCCGTCTTTACACAAAGGGAAAAAACAGACCAACCTATCAAAAATAGTGCTATAAAAAACAGAATAGAAATACAAGTTAAGATAGGCAAGAAAATGGTAAGTGAGCACCTCTCCAGCCTAGATGAGTTCAAATCACCAGGACCAGATGGATTACACCCCAAGGTTCTCAAGGAACTGGCAGATGTGATCTCAGACCCACTGAACTATATTTTTCAAAGATCCTGGAGCACTGGGGAACTACCAGAGGACTGGAAAAGAGCTGATGTAGTTCCCATCTTCAAAAAAGGAAAGAAAAATGGATCCAGGAAATTACAGACCTATCAGGTTGACTTCAATACCTGGGAAGAGTCTGGAAAAGTTAATCAAACAACAAATCAGCGAACTCATATAGGTAAACAAAGTCATTACTAAAAGCCAACACAGGTTTGTCAAAAACAGATCATGCCAGACAAATCTTATTGCATTCTTTGACCAGAGGAATGCTGTGGATATAATTTATTTGGACTTCAGTAAGGCATTTGACAAAGTAGATCACAACCTACTACTTGATAAGATAGAAAAATGCGGGTTAGACAGCAATCACCACTAGATGGATCTGTAGCTGGCTGACTGGCCATACTCAGCGTGTGGTCCTCAATGGAACCACATCTACATGGAGGGAAGTGTGTAGTGGGGTGCCCCAGGGCTCTTTTCTGGGCCCAGTGCTCTTCAACATCATCAACGATTTGGATGAGGTGATAGATGGGGAACTCATAAAATTTGCAGATGACACCAAGCTGGCAGGAATAGCCAACACTAGAAGACAGGCTTAAGATACAGAAGGATCTGGACAGATTTGAACACTGGGTATTATCTAACAAAATGAAATTCAATGGTGAAAAAAGCAAGGTTCTACATTTAGGCAAAAAAACCAAATGTACACGTATAGTATAGGTGGTACTTTTCTCAATAGTGGGTAACTGTGAGAGGGATCTCGGCGTCCTGGTGGACAGTCATTTAAATATGAGCCAGCAGTGTGCTGCAGCTGCCAAAAAAGCCAACACAGTGCTAGGCTATATTAACAGAGGGATAGAATCAAGATCACGTGAAGTATTCATACCACTTTACAATGCCTTGGTAAGGCCACATTTGGAATACTGCATCCAGTTTTGGTCACCACGATGTAAAAAAGATGTTGAGACTCTAGAAAGAGTACAGAGAAGAGCAACAAAGATGATTAGGGGACTGGAGGCTAAAACATATAAGGAACGGTTGCTGGAATTGGGTATGTCTAGTTTAATGAAGAGAAGGACGAGGGGGGACATGATAGCAGTATTCCAATATCTCAGGGGCTGCCACAAAGAAGAGGGAGTCAAGCTATTTTCCAAAGCACCTGAAGGCAGGACAAGAAGCAACGGGATGGAAACTAACCAAAGAGAGAAGCAACCTAGAACTAAGGAGAAACTTCCTGACAGTTAGAATAATTAACCAGTGGAACAACCTGCCTCCAGAAGCGGTGAATGCTCCAACGTTGGAAGTTTTTAAAAAGAACTGGACAGCCATTTGTGCAAAATGGTATAGGGTTACCTGACTGAGCAGGGGGTTGGACTGATGACCTCCAAGGCCCCTTCCAACTTTATTATTATTATTATTATTATTATTATTATTATTATTATTATTATTATTATTATCGATCATCGCACAGTCAGCCAGATGTTCAGACTGGATTTGGCATTTTGTCTACCTATCGAGTCCTTACCCAGGACCTGGGATAGGCAGATGTGGATGTTTGATGGTATTACAGATATCGTCGCAGGATGGAAGCAGTTCCTAATAAGGCCGCCTTTTGCAATTGACTAATAGCGAATTTGTCAATGCCAATGGTGTTCAAGTGGTGCTCCAGTTGTTTTGGGATTGCACCCAAGGAGCCTATTACTATTGGTACTACCCTTGCTTGCTTTTGCCACAGTCTTTCTATTTCTATTTGTAGGTCTTTGTATTTTGTTATCTTCTCCAGTTCTTTCTCTTCTATTCTGCTATCTCCAGGCACTGCCACGTCCACTATCCAGACTTTTTTGTCTTTCTTATCGACAATTGTTAAGTCTGGGGTGTTATGTTGCAGGTGCTTGTCTGTTTGAATTCTGAAGTCCCAAAGCAGTTTAATTTTATCATTTTCTATGACTTTCTCTATTTTATGATTCCACCAGTTTTTGCTTACAGGCAAATGATATTTTTGGCAGATCTTCCAATGCACCATTGTTGCTACTTTGTCATGCCGCTGCTTGTAATCAGTTTGTGCAATCTTTATTATTATTATTATTATTATTATTATTATTATTATTATTATTATTATTATTATTATTATTACCACCACCACCAAACTGGGATTATTCATTTCTCTGGCAAGGCTTGAAAGATGAAAACTCATTTAACAACCCTCTAAATCATATAATAGTGACCACCAGTGCAGGAGGGAGAGCTATCCTGGGTTCAGGCATCACTCCTGATAAGGTTTATTTGTGAGTGGTTCTTGGCATAAACCTCAGGGTCTCCTTAAGTGTCTTTTCTGGGCATCTAGGTCAGAGCAGTCATTGTGTGAAGATGTAGGTCTTTAAGTTTTTAGGATTTTTTTTTTTACTCACCAGCAATGCAATTGTTTCAGCAGAAATATTAGCTAACTCATGGGTAAGTAAAAAGAACACAAAGCCATTCTCAAATTTAAGATGCCAAGACTTCCTTCCCTCCCCACCATCAACGGATTAATAGAGATACCTGGAACAAGTGTGAAAGAGTTTGATAAAGGGAATACATGAGGTTGGACTAGAAGACTTCCATGGTCCCTTCCAGCTCTGTTCTGATTGGTTGTTTTCTTACTCTTTTCCTTGTCATGTTATCTTAGTTTCACTTAACTTCTGTCCTGCTTCCTCAGCCATAAAGCTAGTCTGCGTTGGGTTTGTACCTCCAAAGAGCTTTTCCCAAGGTTTTCTTTATTGTTGTTTGTAAAGTGCTTTGGGAACGTGCCGAAAGACGTGCAAGGAATCATTATGGTTAATAATCCATTATTTAAAATATTTAGGGCCATTGAGAAAAATAATGGCACGTATGTAGTGAAGTGGTTAATGCGATTGCATCTCTTACAGGTTTCACCAGATACACTCACTGTACAATGGATAATTGTTAGCTCTTGTTGTGCAGATGCTGCTGCAGATGGAGCCCTGTACCTGCATGCATAGCAAATGAATTAGACTGGCAATCCCCTTTATAAAGCATAAATATGTAATTTGTTCAGCTGTTGTAATTAAATATGTATGTGTGAAACAGCCACCATTCAGGTCATTAATGATGCGCTATGCCAAATTAGAGCTTACAGACAGTAATGTACATTGTTGTGCAGTGGGGGAATTGCAAATAACATAGCTAAGCCTTTTCCTAGTAAAATGATGGATTCAGTGGCATTAAAGGGAATATTTATATTTCTGGCATTTTGATTACTTCAGACTATATTGACATTAATGTACAACGAAAGAAAGCACAATTGGATGCTGTTAGTTTTATTTGATTATTGTTTGAACATTTTAAAATGCCCTTTAGGTGCACATGTTGCAGGATTTTATGGAGTATAGCATTTTGTATCCATTCGGTACATATGCTGATTCAGTAATTAAGACACATAAAAGCCTCAATCCATACAGTCTTGTGGGTGCGGACGTTGATAAGCACACAAGGCATTCCTGTACATAGAAAGACTTGCCCAAGTGCAGCAATATAAGACAGAATTTTAGATACACATTATTTCTTGCATCATGTTATATCTGACAATGGGGAAATTACTATTGTTTAAAAACTCTATGTGTACATTGCATGTATGTTTCAGACTCTTCATTGATAGTGGAATTAGTTCACAAATTACCATTGCTAAATAACTTTCCATTTCCCTACTAATCTATAAGATCTGTTAATTATTTCTCATTAATGTATTTGTGGCAGTTCAAAATTCTTTTCATGTATGTCACTTGCAGTATCTTCCATAGGAAATAGAAAGAGTCCAATGAACCACTGGATTAAGCAGATGACCATGACCAGAATATGATTCTTATAATCCCTCAGTTTTAAAGAAAGTTTTTTATTCCTTCATCTCTTGTAGGGATGGGATATTTAGGTACAGTTTTGAGAACAATATTTTGATCATGGCATGGAAGAATGAAATCTGATCAGGTACTGATCAGATCTTTTGTAAGAATAAAGCAACAATATTAAGGAACAAAATTAAGAAAAGTCTGAAGTTATGGGACTATAATATTGCAAAATATAGACTATTTTACATGGAGTTAGACTTAACCTTAGAGTACAGTCTTTAGGATTCTAGTGAAGAAAATATTGCAGATTTTAAAATTGCTGAGATTCTTCTTTCATTGAATGATTTAGCACTTAAATTAGGATGTGTCCTGTCATAATTTGCTTATTATATTATATGCATTTGGGCATCATTATTTTGTATTAATATTTCAAATATAGATTTAATACATTATTAAAGCCAGATTTTCATTTGCCCATGTTGATGTAACTAGGTTATTTTCTTACTGTGTATACTTGGTCTGTATTATGGTTTTACACATGTTTTGTTTTGATTATTAGTAGTGAGTATACAAGCACTAATCATGTTGACCTTTCTGACAACAGAGTAACAGAAGGAGGGACCTTCCAGAATTAATTGCAACTTGTTCTCAGTGGAACAGAACATTTTTTATTATTCTCTGTTGCATGTTTCGGATTGGTTTCTTCTTGGTAATGTTAGTGGTGGATACCTAGATTTAAAGTAAACTGATGTAAGTGACATCACAGTTGCTTTGTAATTTGGGGAAAGATTGGACCAGCCAAGTAGAGCCATTGAGAACTATTTCATAAAAGCCAAGTAGTAAATGAGATTAAGTACCAGGGCACTTTTCTGCATCTGTACTTCTGAATTTGAATCTGCAGTTAAGCAAATTAAGAGTTAAGAGTTGGTAGTTTCTTCCCTGGGAAGTGCTGTTTAGCGTCACTCACTATCTTCTGATTTATTTATTTTTTACAACCATCTGAAGCTGCTTAGGAGGATCATCAAACAGTTCAGGATGAGGTATCAGCACCCTCAATACCTAGTTATACAGTTCCATCTCAGGCCAAGTGGTGGCTGTAGCTAGGTCTCAACCTGGAATTTAAAATCTGTGAGACTTAATGAAAGAAATTAAACCTTTGCAGATGGAGGTCCTGTTTGTGGAAATACTACTTATCTTTTGGTTGACCTTATTCTGAGATGAGTGGCACCACTCCTGAAGGACTGCATCTGCAACTTGGGATTCATAGCTACTGCTGGATTTGCAAATGAAGTCTACTGAGGGATCTATTGTTCAGATTGGTGTATCAGTTGCAGACCAACTTGAACTAGGAGGTCTTAGATTTCTTCAGTGCATGTTCCATTAGATTGCCCATAAAGACTGCTAGTAGCCTACAATTCATACAAAATGGGTCACCCCATCTGCTGCTGGATGAACAGCTTTACTGCTATGTTACAATTGTTATGAGTGTTGCAGTGACTTCCAGTAAGTTTCCAAAATGCTGACTTTAACCTATAACTTCTTTGATGCTTTTCAGGTTTTTTTTCAGGATTGTGTTCTTCAAATAAAAAGCACCTTGTTCTGAAGACTTATAACAGGAGGGGACAGTTATGTTTCCTCTCCATTCAAAATACTGATGAAGAGTATGGAGGCACTGTTCTTCATTTTCAGCCCTTTCTCTTTGGAATAGCCTTCCCCCAGACATTGGACAGGCCTCTAGCTTGATACTGTTTAAGAAGACTTTAGAATTGGTAGAGTTCCAGGAATATTTAAGATATAATTGCTACCACTTGATTGTGTCAGGGTGCATTTTGTTTAATTTGTTATTTTTAATTAAATTTAAATTAAACTGTAAACTGTTGGGAACCTTATTGGAAATACTATGATATAAACACTGTAAATAAATAGATAAAATATAATATAACGCTAACAACTTGATTTCATTAACTTGATAGTGACAATTCTGTACTAGTGTAGTTTGATATGAGTTAATTCATGTAGATATATTAAAGTATTAGTGTAAAATTTATGTAAATTTTATTTAAATCATTTGATCATGAATTATATTTATATATAATAAATGTTCATTCTTTCTATTGTTATATGACAAAGCAATTAAGCTTTAGATTTAGGTTAAATTAATTTAATGAATTTCAGACAGAAACAGATCCCCCCCTCCATGTAGACCACAATGAATGTTGACATATAGAAATATTTTTTCCAGATTAGATGTGGGTTTTCTAATAGGAAAGTTTCTGCATTTAAACTCATTCAATGTTACTGAGATTTGCTGTTTTTATAATGGTTTATTTTATTTCCTCTTAAAGTTTGCAATTATCTTGAAAATATGAAAATAAACCTGTTTTGAGAGGATTGTGGTGCTAATGGGAAATGTAAATTCTGTAAAGGAATAGGGTTCTGTGGAATAATTGAAATCTCTTGGGTTTACCTTCATTCATCTTGGAACTACCTTTTCCCCTCTGAAGTAACACACTTTTCAATTCCATGTTGATTTTAAAACAAAGCATATATCATGAATCTGAGAATGGCCTTAATATTAAGGAAATTTAAATGAAAGAGAGCACAGAAAAACCTCTCTGATAATGACTGATAATGAATCAATCATTTCTATAATTCCCATTATATTATAATTTTCCAGTTACCTACTTACCTAAGAATTATGTATCCTAAATTTTCCTCTGACAGAACTACCGGTAATTTTTCTATTTCCTATTACTTCTGTTGCAACCACCTTTTCCTTAGCTTTTGTGACTAATACTATTTCTGGTTGTTCCCTTTAATGCATTGGGAGGGTTTTTTTTAAAAAAAAATTATCTACAACATTTGATTATTGATTTAATATATAGATTCATAAGCAGCCTTCCAGTTCCAAGGGCTCCAAAGCAGTTTATAACTGAAATGAAAACTATTTAATTCAACATCTGAAAATATATTTAAAAACCAAAAGTCAAAAAGAGCAATAGCAACAATGGGGTAATCCATATAAAATGCTGACTACTGAAGCAGCAGGAAACACTCTTAACTTCTAAATTAAGATAAAATGTTGATTATCTAAATAAGAGGATAATGGTTTGCACTGAATTTCTAGACCAAGAAACTTTATACCAACACGTGGATTACATATTAAAACACAGTGGGAAAAACCAGATACTCACTTTGAGTTTTCTGGAATATTTAGCACTTGACAATAGTGTATATCCCTTACAGCACCACATATATACAATTGTATGCGAAAGGTATTTCAGTTAGCCATATGTCTAACTATTTGGGCCTGCAGCACTGACCAGTTAAATGAAAATACTTGAGGGAGAATCAAATGGAGCTGGTGTTTCAGCAGAGCAGATGACATGATGTTAATCTTAATCCTTCAAGGTAATCTAGAGAAGAAGTACACCAGGAGTACTGGCATTATTTTTATTGTAAAGTTATGCTTAACAAAGGTTACTTTAATTTAGAAGTCTGAAAGCATTTATTTATTAATTAAATTTATATATCGCCCATCTTGCCATTGGCTTGACTCTTTGTCCCCTCCTTTACTTTCCCCCAAAAAAACTAGGGATGGTCCTTTCTGAAATCCTTCAGTTATTTTCATTCATCTAGATCAGAGGTGGGGAACAATGGCTTCTTCATGACTTGTGGACTTCAACTCCCAGAATTCCTGAGCCAGCATGGGAGTTGAAGTCCACAAATCATTCCCACCCCGATCTAGATGTACCCACTAATTTTTCCCCCTGAAATTAACTAAGATTTATATTGAATTGGAGACTCTTCAAAATATTCCTTCAAATTGAGATATGTAACCGCAAGGGTTGTTCTTAGCCAGCCAGACATAATTCAACATTGTACCATGAGGGTACTACCATCCTCAATATAAGCAGGAATGAGAGACATCTATTTTTTTTTTTTAAAAAAGAGAGGCCTTGGACCTCCAGAATGAAAAGGCGTTGTATGAAAATGTCCTGGGCCTTGTTATCCTTCTTAATTCTCTTCCTCTAAGTTGATGATGTTTGTTTGCGGAGGAATTATTTCTAACTCTGACTGTACCTTCTTCTGTAAACAGAGGATCAAGTTCCAAATCCATACTGAAAGTAAAAATATGGGACAGCTGTTTTAATGTGACTCATCCTACCTTCCTAAACTGAAAAGATGTGTAAATGAATTGGCCCTCACTGTAAACATATTAAGCATGGAAAAGCTGTGTTAGATACAGTAAATCAGCCATTAATAAAAAGGGTGGATACACACTGGTGGCATCTGGCCAGGTTCTTTATGATAAGCCTTTGCAGGCGTGGGCCAATCGAGTTTGATAGTTTGCTGGCATTGGCTTCTTCGGCCAGGGCTGCAGTAAACACTTTTTCTTGAAAGTTGGTTTTCTGTTGTGTCTGGCAGCCACACTGGGCTGCTTGAACTTTAGCCAGAGGCAAATATTTATTCATCAGAGCATGCAGTGTTCAACTGGTCAGGCCTGCAAGAAAGGGGGAGAGCAGTTGGGCTCTTTGACCGTAAAGGATATGTCTCCTTTTTTTAAAAAAAAAAATGGCATTTATGATGTGGTGAAATGGAGCTCCATTTGAGTCTTATTTCAGTGTCAACTGTGTATCTTGTAACATAAACTTTGCAAATTTGTTTAAACATCAGGCTTAGATGTATTTTTAAAAGAGGAGCATCCTGATCTGAGCTCTGTTCCTTTAATTCCTGTTGGAAAGTTTACAGTTAATATTTTCCCTGGAACGCTGTCAAGCTTTTGACAGAGCCTGAGTGTATGCTGAACTGTGAAACTGAGAAGCAGAGCAAGTTGTGAGAAATCTGTTTCTACTCAAATCTGTAAGGTTTATAAAAACTTCAGAGAGGCAGAAAGAGGGGGAGAAAAAAAATCTGAGACTGGCTCTCATTTTGCTTCTCATGGAGCGCAGCAAGTCCGCCATTTTAAGAATTCAGCAAAGGGCGAAGCTTTCAGACTCCTTACATGGCGGCTGTATTTACTTCAGTACCGGCCAATCGTACAGTCTGTGCCAAATCATGTGACATGCCACGAATGCACTTACAGTCATTTCCTTGTTTCTAAAACTTTGTTACCTCGATAGATTACTTTACCTTGCTTTTGATGCCAAATGTTCTTTGCCGAACGTGTCTTGCAAGCTGGCATTTGTCCACAAAGTTATTTTAGTAGGTTAAAAAAAATCTTCAAGCACTTGAGCTGTGTGCATTCTTTATGGAAAATGGATTTCCCCTCCTGGCCTCAATCCAAAAGCACAGAACACTCGCTGGGCGAGAAGAGAGCTTCTCTGCAGAGGAACTGGTGGACTGACACACTCTAAATTTTTGGCACTTGACCAGACAATGAGATAGATGCCAGAATTCAACAAAATAACACATTATTGTGTAATAGGAACAGGACTCAAAATGAGCAAAGGCTCACAAGAACTGAACACCAGTGCTGCTTTCTTTTTTTAATATAACAGAAGCTCAAAACGGCACTTTAAAAATGTTATTTCAGAAGAAGGAAGGAAATAGAACTGTAAAGTATTGAATGAATACAATCATACAGTTTCAACATAAAACAGGAGAGCTGGAGAGAGGGAGGGAGGGAGGGAGAAAGAATGGATTAAAATTACTTTAATGAGGATTTTTTCTGTCTCCCAAACTTGCACTGTATTATTCAGGTTAACCCAATGCTTTCCGATCCAGAGTTCTAAATTATATGGGAAACATTTTAAAAGAGGACACTTTTTTATTTTAAGAGTCCACAAACTCAAAATCTTAATTTTAGTGTTAAAAATAAGTTTTAAATTCTTAAAATCAAAGTTGTCAGTGAAAAAAAGATAAGAATGGATTGCTAAAGCATGCATGTTGTTATATTATTCATATAGCAACTAAAATCAAACTGTCTTTAAGTTAGATCTGTTAGATAGTAAGTTTTATGGACTAGCAGAAGAATGTGACATTACTATATCTCACTGGGGTCAATATGTGCTACACTACTGTGATGCTGACATAACTGACTTTGGTACTACTGGTTAGGAATGGCTATTTTGCTCAGAAATCATCACCACCTATAGGACAACATATTGAATCAATGGGTAAACCCAAACATATTTGCCCTTTATCCTCATAATTAGACCTCATAATTAGAATGTAGGATAGGTCCAGGCTTTTTTTTCTCATATAACACCCAGAACAGAGTTCTGGCACCTTTTTTGGATGAAGGTTTTATGACATGTGTGACTTCTGGCACCTTTTTTTTTTTTTTTTTTTAAAGAAAAAAAGCACTGGATAGGTCTAATGTGCAGTCACACAATTCAAATAGCA
Source organism: Crotalus tigris (assembly GCF_016545835.1). Lineage (NCBI taxonomy): Eukaryota > Metazoa > Chordata > Lepidosauria > Squamata > Viperidae > Crotalus > Crotalus tigris. Next base: position 260,486 of record NW_024096596.1, read on the forward strand.
GTGTATTCGACCTAACTAGTAGACAGAAATCTCATACATCAGGGGACAAGATTGCCATAATCTCCTACAGAACTTGACTTTCATAAATGGGAACTTCATTTGATGAATTGAAGTATTTGACTGAAACAGTCAAGGTTTCAGGAGGAGGACATAACTTTAATACTTGATTTCTCAGAACTCTTAGAGATACTCTGTCTCAGGACTCCAGATAAAAGGACAGAACTGGAATTTCAACTTCAATCCTGGAACTGGGGCTGCATTGATAAATTTTTCCACAGAGGTAAGCCAATGATTGGGGGAATGACAAGGAGGAAATACTGCCTTAGGGTAATAATGAGAAGAAACAATACTAGTTAAACCTACTAAAATAATAAGTTTTACAAACAGGGGATGTAGATCAAGTGCCTTGTAGAGAAAGAAGGGTCCTAGTGGCTCCCCAATTCCAAAGGCAAGTAAACTTCATAACATTTTAGTGAGGACACTGGGGTTTGTAAGCATGTGTAATGATAATGATAATAATAAAGTTGGAAGGTACCTTGGAGGTCATCTAGTCCAACCCCCTGCTCAGTCAGGAAACCCTATACCATTTCAGACAAATGGCTGTTCAGTCTCTTCTTAAAAACTTCCAGTGTTGGAGCATCCACCGCTTCTGGAGGCAGGTTGTTCCATTGGTTAATTGTTCTGTCAGGAAATTTCTCCTTAGTTCTAGGTTGCTTCTCTCCTTGATTAGTTTCCATCCAATTGCTTCTTGTTCTGCCTTCAGGCGCTTTGGAAAATAGCTTGACTCCCTCTTCTTTGTGGCAGCCCCTGAGATATTGGAACACTGCTATCATACCCAATTCCAGCAGCCGTTCCTTATATGTTTTAGTCTCCAGTCCCCTAATCATTTTTGTTGCTCTTTTCTGTATTCTTTCTAGAGTCTCAACATCTTTTTTTACATTGTGGTGACCAAAACTGGATGCAATATTCCAAGTGTGGCCTTACCAAGACATTGTAAAGTGGTATTAACACTTCACATGATCTTGATTCTATCCCTCTCTGTTAATGCGGCCCAGCACTGTGTTGGCTTTTTTGGCAGCTACAGCACACTGCTGGCTCATATTTAAATGATTGTCCACCAGGACTCTGAGATCCCTCTCACAGTTACTTATATATGGGTGAGCATCAGACATTCTAGACTTTTACAACAGCTAGCTACATATGAATTCATTTTCTTTGCAGAAGTCTGACACATTGAGTATGAAAAAAAAGTCTATATATCTATTACCTATAGAAGTGCCATTAAACAGAGATTAAAAGAACAGGGCCAAAGAAGGAATGACATCCAATAATGAGAACTAGGAGAGTAATGGCTTATTTAACCCTCTTGTCCATCTGTTTCCAATCACAAATTAAACACAAGATCTGTTGCATCCATTGGTCATTGCTACTTCATATGTATCTTTTCTCCCCCACATAACCTGGCAAGCAACAAATTAAGAGGCAAAGATGTTCACTACTCTAGTGTAAAGCACAGTGTAAAGAGCTTTGTGGACAAACCTAAAGCAGAAAACAGCAGTCGAATAATTCTCCTTTGAAGCTGCTTCCCACTTTGTCCTTTCAGAAGTCCTGTGTTTGAATAACAGACCATTATACAGGATGGGCAATTTATTGAACATGGAATGATACAAAGTGTTGCAGCTGTTCTCATTCTGTCTATCATACAAGTTGTTTTGGAGCTGCGCCTCCTTTCATGTATAAGGCTGCCAGGATTTTCCACCTTAACCAATGTTGTTCAATAAAAATTATATTTTACCTCAATTGTCATGAGAGTTAGCTGTTTCCTTTCTTCCAGTTATTCACTACAGTTTGGGGGGGGGGGTGGAATAAGGCATATTGATCTGAAGAGATGCTGGGGTCCTCTAACATGTTTTAGTAGGAATAACCACAAAAACATCCAAAGGGGAAAGATTTTCTTCAGATTTGAATATATATTGCTTGCAAATTAGAGGTAAAAATGTCCAGTCTTTAGACTTGAATGTTATTGACAAGCTGTATTAAGATCTCAGACAGTCTTATCCAAGGATGTTTATGGATGTTTCTGAAGTAGAAAGTTCTGCAAGTAGCAAAAAATTCAAAAACATGAATAAAAAGATATTTAGCTGTGACAGAAAATATTTAGAAACTATTATTTCCTTCAAAGAGGGTGTTACATATATTGATTGAACAGGTGTTTACACTTTTACACCAGACATAGTCAATGTTTCCTTATTTCATTTCTTTAAATGATGTCACATAAATGGTATATATTTAGACTTGTAGAATGGTTATATATTTAACTTTGAACCATGTAATAATTATCTCAGCCTCTGTTCATGAAGCATATGGTATGACCAGAAGTGCCTAAGTGTTTGCATTTATATTTACACCTCACCACACATGATGTTCACAACAACGTACTCTATATGGGACTGCGCTTAAAAAGCACTTGAAAGCTGCAACTGGTCCATAATGCGATCATGTGGCCTATGCCCATGTAACACCACTGTACCAGAGTTGTACCAGATCCCAGTAGGCTATCAGGTGCAATTTGAAGAGCTGGTTATCACCTACAAAGGTCTCAATGGCACAGTGTGTAATGGTATGTGGGAATGACCTTGGGAGATGGGGAAGAGCCACAACCAGGCCAATAGCGATATAAGAAACAGCTTTACCCCTCAGCAGGTATGTGGGCATGACAAAGTCAGGAGGGACCCTCCCTAGTTTCATCAGCTGTAAGAATGACAGCAGAGAAATGTATTTTCAGATTCTATTAATGTAATCTTACAAAAAAGATGAATTAGTTCAACTGGATGTGCTTCTTGTCTGGACTATTTCACCAGGCTAAAGGACCAGGCTATTTGCAAGATTGCCTTTCCCCCATTGTTTCTGCTTGTCCTACAGGTCCTTTCTATTAAACAATGCCATCTTGCTGGACTCTGAAATTGTGATTTATAAGTGGCAGTGCCTAACCTGTGGAGTACTATTCCCCTGGAATTTTAAATGGCCTTGATCCAGTTATATTTTTGCAAGAAATTGAAGACCTGGTGTTTCCCCAGATATCTGTCTCTATCTATTCTGACAGCTTAAGGGAAAGTAGACATCATATACCACACTTTAGAAATTAAACTTTTACATATAACTATATAGTGGCACAGTACATGTTTAATTCATTATAGTGCATCAGATAGCTACAAGTACAGGGGATATTTGGTGGGTCTCATTTGGAACATTTGTGAGGAGTAAAAGCTTTATGCAGTGTTTTTTTTTTTTAATGTGTCAGTTTAGGTGGCAGTTGTCCACAGAAGCTAAAGTTGCTTTTCTTTTTGTTTTCCTTCTCTGTTCTCATACTAGTTTAAGAATGATCCAGGGCTTAGGGTTGAAAATGTTAGAATTCCAAAAAAATGTTCAGCTTATGGTTGAAAATGTCTAAAAATTATCCAGACTTAGGGTTGAAAATATTTTATTTTTCTCAGTTGTATCCTCCCAGTAATTGATCAAGCTGAAATACCAAACTCCAATAGACAAGGGGAAAGAAATAGCTTCTTCATGTTGATGAATACACTGGGTATGAATATCTGTTATCTTTTTTTTTAGATTATGTATGTATGGCAGAAATCCCATTGCTATAATTTGTTGTTGCATTTGTGCTGGGTTTATAGATTGCATGGTTGCTAACAATAATAGGACCAGAAGAACTGTCCTGCTAGATCATGTGAAGTTCCATAATAGTCCAGCAGTTTGCATCTCACAATGGTAAACCAGATGTTTTTGGATTCCTATGCAATAGAAATATGCCACTCTTTCACTATTGCTTTTCTTCAAAGAATATTTGAAGAATCCTAAGTCAAGTTTATAAGATGTTAATATCTGTTATATGCTTCCTTGACAGGAGCAGTATAGGTAGGTAGCTACCACCATGAAGATTTATCCACCTTAAGTGATATTTAGATTCACACAACCTAACAACCACATAGATAGATTTTCTCTGGGACAATTTTCCCTAACCTGGTTTTCAGTTCTTTTCATGGTGCACTCATTGCCAGAATAATTGATTCTACCCACTTTATTTATCTATATCCCCCTATTTTGTTTTTACAAATAACTTGACACAGTGAACGTGTTCTGCATATCTTCCTTCTATTGAATTGAAGTGAATACTTTAGTTGTCCAAGCGTGATTAGACACACAAGGAATTTGTCTCTAGTACAGAAGTAGTCAATGTACTTGCAAAGCAACAGTTAGAATAGTAATAATAATAACAATAAAAGACCAAAGTAAAGACAACACAAAAGATAAATAATAATACTATTAATCCTTATTATGATTTATAATAATAGTATTTTCCTCAGAAAATAGCCCTGTAAGTTGTGTTGGGCTGAGAGAGAGTGAATAGCCCAAGGTCACCCAGCTAGGATTCATGGCCAAGGTGGAACTTGAACTCATGGTCTCTTACTTTCTAGCCTGTTGTCTTAACCACTAGACAAAACTGGTTTTCATTGCTGCTGATTGTCCTCTTCTTCTTTTTCCTTCTACTTTTTCCAACATTAGAGCTTTCTCTAGAGAACTAGGTCTTTGCATAAACTGTCTGAAGTAGGATGCTTTTAGCTTCATCAGTTGTGCTCTGAGTAAGAACTATGGTTTGCTTTTGGGGGGGGGGATAATCTATTGGTTTGTTTTCTTGGCTGTCCATGGTATTCTCAGGAGACTTTTCCAAAGCCAATATTCAAAAACACTTGTTCTATCCTCAAATTCCAACTTTCACTTCCGTGGGATGTCATAGGGAATATCATAACTTCCACAGTTCTGATCTTTGTATGTATAGCCACATCGCTACAGTTTGAATATCTTTTGGAAGACCTTCATGATTGTTCTACCAAGGTTTAGTCCTCAGAATATTTCTTGACTGCTTTTTACTTTAGTGTTGATCATAAAAGGCTCAAGCTGTCCATGAATAGAAACAAACAATCAAACAGAAAAACACACTCAAATGCTATAAGAAAAGCAACCTTTTGGAGGCAACCAGACTTGCAGGACTCACCACCATTTTGACCAGGACCCCGCAAAAGAGGCAAGTTCCAAGAGCTCTTTTGAACCCATCCAGGGTGGGCACCAGGCATATCTCAGAGTGAGGTAAGGGTGTTCAGTTTTGTGTATTCATAAACCCTGCTGACTTGTTTAGGAACACTGGTTGATAACTCCTACTTACTAAAGAGTCACCTGATTGAGACTAAGGGAACCTGTAAAAATATAAGATTGTATAGCACAGGCTGTTAGGGCAGAAGACTTGATTCTCCATAAGTATCATTAGCCTATAGCTCACACAGTTGTGGTTATTTTTGTTTTATTTTAAGGATTGAAAATGAGCCCAGGTGCAGTTAAGAATAGCTGATACCAAACAAACAGCAATTCACACTTACCATACGGGAAGGATAAAGCAATGTCATGTACATAAGCAAAAGACAACTGACATTAACGCAGCAGGCAAGGTGATTACTTAGCAATCTAGTAACTATATGTGATCATTATTGCTGGTTGGTGGGTTGTTTAAATGAGTACCTGAAGGTTAAGTAATAGCTGTAGGAGGGAGGAGAAAGGAATGGGGGGGGGGGTGAGAAGAAAAGGAAAGGAGGTGATAAGAAGGTAGGCAGATGTGCATGAGAAGCTATGCGGATATCTTGGGAAAGAGATTATTTGTCTGTGTTTTTGTAAGTGATACTTATGGGCTTTGATTGTATTTGTTAGAGACTCCTGGGGAATAATAATAGATTTTGAAGAGATTCTTTTATTTCCGTAAATCACCTACTCTCAGATGAATGTTTTCATAAACTATCAGCTGTTTTAACCTATTTTAGCCTTTTTAAGCCTATTTTTGGGACAATAAGAATAAGTGTAATAAACAAGGAAATATCCAGAAGGTTTTGATTTCTCCTATGTTATAGTCCAGTGTCTTGTTGTATTATTGGCCACATGGGAAGGGCTATACAAATTAAACAGAAGTCAACTGTTGTTTTCCAAAGTTCTATTCAAATAGCTTTACCCAAAATATATCTTGACTCTTAATTTGTGATCAAGATATAAAATATAAAAACAGAGCTTTTGATGTTAGATTTTGATTATCTGAATATATATTCACTGTGAGAGGAGCCTCAGTAATTCTAATATGAATGCTACATTTTTATGCTCTATGGGTTGCTATATTAAAATATGTAACAAAAATCTTTGTAGATTTGTAATAATGTCCATTTTACTTGTTTGTGACAAATAATTTTCATAGAAAATGATCGTGAAATGTTTCTATGTATGATGGACCTGTTCTATTTCATACTATGTTACCTTAATGGAATAAATATGTATTTATTATTTTCGATTCTTGCATCAATGTGATTGAAAAGCATATTTATTATTTAGTTGTCCTGGCAATAGTGATCACTATCTCATTTAATTGAATATGTAATGGAGATGTATTTGCAAATTTTTATAGATGCATGCATGCGTAAGTGGAAATTTATTTAGGGAGTATGAGCACCAAATAAGTATTTGCTATCAATCCAATTTAATAGATTTGCAATTACTGAGGATAAAACTGTAATATTTTTATTTCTTAGAGTGTAGCAGTGGCTTCTCAAGTCTGAATAACTGATGCTAAACTCAAATTTGTTTTATGGCTTTCCAAAATTGAACTTGAAACAAAGTTCAACATTATTTAAATTCATTTATTTACATGTCCATTGGCAAAATCTATTTTACTTTTGAAGTAATTCAGTGCAAAATAAAAAGTCAAACAAGATAGCATAGAAGATGATATGTAATCTGTTAATTGCATACTTGATCTTAATAACAAAGTATGCTTAAAAACATTTTTATTAGGACCACAATAGTGTAATTAATCAACTAACATTTTAAAAGCTGATTAAAAATTACTATTTGAATTCAGAGCTTGTTAAAATCTGCTCACATGAGGATAGGGTATCTAAATGCCTTAATTCTGTTTTCCCTTGACCAGATCTGTTAAAACAGAAGTGGAAATGCTTTTCTTGAAATTTGTCTTCAAGATTGGCAGAAATTTTAAGATGAAATTAATGAAAGAGAATAATTATTCCAAACTCAACTGAAGTTAATAAAAAAAAAACTTGCTTAAATTTGTTCTACAAATCCACCATTATGTGAAAATTATGAGTGGTTAAGAAATAGAGAACTGAGAAATAAAAAAGGAACATTTTCTTAGTACCTTTTTCAGTTTTAAAATTTAAATAAATCAGTTTGGTTTTCTCCCTACACTTGGTAATATTGGGTTTTCACAGCATTGCCTGATAAATTGGAAAACAACTAAAGATGAAGTAATCTGAAATAAATGTTCTAAACTTCTAGAATGATTAGAGATCATAATTGGTTGTTCCTTGTTTTCTTAAAAATAAGGGTTCTGTTTACAATTAAAATTAGTAATGAAATTTTTATATCAACTTTGTGATTGAATTTTTTTTATATTTTATTATGAATATTACTGAAGTATCTTCCAGTTGGCCTCTGTTTTTGTTTTTTGCAGAAACATAGCTTTTAACAGTAGCTATAACATTGTTAAATTCTGAAATGCATTTAGTTTGTTTTCAGTGTGTAACTTTGAAAAACGTTGGGAAGATCAAACTATCTTTTTACATTTCCATCCTTTAGTTAATAGAAGAAATACAGATTATAAAATCTTCAATATATAGTGCCTTAGTCTTGTTTTGTCTCTCTATAACTGCTTGCTGACAGAGGCTAATGCTTACACATAAATACTTATTTTTTTCTTCCTCTTTTGCTGTAGACATTCTTTTTTATGTAATGTATAGTAATTATGAGTATCTATACACTTACACATTGAACGTACATAATAACACTGAAAGGTAGATGGTTTGGTAGTTTTAGTCATTTTTTTCTTGCACATATCTTCACCATACAGGGCAAGCAGACAGCCTGCTATTGTGAAGTAAATAATGCAACCAGAGGTGGGTGGTTTTTTTTTTTTTTTTTTGTGGGTTTCTTTTAGCAGAACCTTCCCAAACCAGTCTGACCTAGCACCTAGCAATGTTCTTGGCTTTGCTCAGCAACAGCTTGGGAACCCAAATTTCCTTGTGAACCCAGATGGCAGTGTGTAGCCATATGTCAACAGCATATGCCACCCTGATTTTTTTTTTTTTTTAAAAAAATAATCACATCAATTTTGCCAGCTACATAAATGGATCTTAACCCATTGTGCAGCAAAAAGTCTCTTCCCTGCCAATCCCATTTGTCCTCTATGGACATGTGTCTGCCCAGGCAGCATCATTGAAAAAGTGTAATTATAGATGCTATAGCAACATTTAAAAAAAAAACAACAAAAAAAAACGAGTATTCTGTTTCAGAGCCATTTGTCAGGCTTCTGTTGGCCTTGATGTTGGGGAGAGAGAGAAAAGTGAGGAGAAAATTTATCTGTATTTGAGTTTTTGATTAGGAGATCCAAACGGGCTTTTAATTTCTTCTTAGAATCTGTTCACTTTCAAACCAGTTGAACTGAACCTCTTAGAGTGAACCATTCTCAAATACAGAGCTGCAGGGATTGCTTTTTCAGCCTCCATACTGTTAATTGCTTTCGCCAGTAATCCACAACCATTCAAACAGAACGACAAAATAAATATAAATTTGCTGTCCAAGTCAGTATTTCCATAGTAAATATCTCAGCTACGATAATCAAAACCAGCTTCCCTTAATATTAATGGTACAATTTCATGGTTAAATTGAAATAGCCTTTGCAAACAGCAGTCTAATTTTGGATTAAACAAAACAAGGAAGGCTGCACTGGGAAGTTGTATCCTTATCATCAACTGAAGCTTCAGTTTTCAGAACTGAGGTTGTATTCCAATGTGTTATGCAGCACATTTTCTAGATTTGTCCAGACGTAAAATCCACAGTGAAGTTACATATGGGTTTATTCAATGATTATGATGAAATCCATATGCAACAGATTGTGAAAAGAAATCAAGTGTCTGATGGATTAGAACACAAGTTTTCACAGCCAAATTTTTTAAATCCAATTTTGAGCAAGAACCACTTTATAGTAAATGCAAGAAAGAAACATCCTGTATCTATGATATACTGTTCGATAGGAAATTGGGTGGTAAAAGACAATTTTCGAAACCATGATGACTAATGCTTCATGACCTTTGACAAGGGTTAGCAGCTACTGAGGTCTTTGTGGTAAAAACATTGGTTTCTGAAACTGACTCATATCCTCTACATATTTTCCTTTTCCATTTATCTTGGGCATCCTGTTAGTCCTTGTGAAAACTAAATTATTCCGACACTAGGATGATGAAAGGACTTTTAAATTTTCATGCGGGTTAGCAAACTTCTGATATTTTATTTTTAAAGAGATGTATTTTATTCTTGTAATTACTATAGAAGCTCCCTTTTTATGACCCTGTAATCCCTTAATTCGGGGTAAAGTCAGAACAACTGGATGGAGCTGAGCATTTACTGGCTGGATGCCCTTCCTGATGCCAAGCTGTTACAGAAGGTGTTCCCTTGTATCTTTGCATAGATATACATAGATAGGTGCTTTGCTTTGCTACAGAAAACACTTCTGTCTTCAGTAGGAATGAGAGCGGTAACTCATATGGCCACAGAATCAACAATTTCTGGCTGTACAATTGTACCAATAAAGACACATGTTGAATATGTGTGAGTGTATGAGAGTGTAAATAATAATCTGAATTAGGCTAAGGAATTCAATCAGCAGCAAAACACATTAAAAAATTCCTGCTTTCAGTGTAGGTACAGCTGTGTTGATATTATAATATTAGATCAGACTTAATAAGAAAATAGAGCATCAGCTTGTACACATATTAAAGTGGTATAAAAGATTTATATACATAATCCAATACAGAGTAACCTTCTTTTAACCTGTGCTTTTAGAGGGCTCCATTGAGTTTCTATAGCAGGAATTCTGGCTCCACTGAAATCAATGGTTATATTCCCATTAACTTTGATACAAGCATATCGTTTGAGGTGTGAAATAAGAATTATGGATAACTTTAAACAACAACAAAAAACAGAGTGAGAGACAATTCTTTTACATAAACTAGAAAAATGTTCACAGAACAACAGAAAGAGATTAATGTAATTTTCTCAATATAAAAATTATTTATTGGTTGATTCTTATGACACAATTTTTGGGAAAATTCAATCAGATTACTGTAAAATTATTCCATTAAAACTGGTGATAATTCCAGTACCCTTTTGGTCATTATATTGCAGAGCCAAACTCTGATTGTCAGAAATGGAGATTACCTCATTGACTTCCCTGAGAAATCAAGCCTGACACCACATTGCTTAATTTGCATTGCTATTGATTTGTCCTGCAGTATTAAAAACCTTGTCACAGATAACCAATGATGTCCATTCCAGGGCTAACCTATTGGTAGTACATCTATTAATAACAAAGTGGGAATGTAAGAAATAAATGCACTGTTCTTAATGCAGACCCATATTTTTTACTCCAATTTGATATTTCTACACACGCGCACACAACTAAAGATTCAGTGCATTTGATTGCATTTGAGATTGTTTTCCATCCTCTGTGGCTTTTTTCCCTATACATATATTGATGCTGAGGTGGCAAAATAGTTCTATGAGGTTTCTTATTGTTGATTCAGATCCACTGCAGTTGGTGGCTGGAATCCAAATAGCTACTTCAAGCATCCTTAAGTGTTTTAGCCTGGCCACCAAAATTTTTCTTCTCTTTTCCCTTCTGAAAAATAGATCACCATACACATTGCAAGCAATTTTTAGAAGTTCCTTCTGTTTCAAAACAGGCTTGTGCTGTAGCATGGTAGAAATGCAGGCTCTACATATTAGGGAATACAAAACTAGTTGAAAATTTCAAATGTTCACTGTTTGAAAAAATTGGTCCATGTATATATATATCCCTCCCCTTCAGATGTAAATAAAAATTTATGTTAATTCAAAATGATGGTTGAGAGTATTTCTTTTTTTTTCATTAAAATTATATGGGACTGCTTGCATAAACATATATACATATTTTTTTCTTCTGTTCTCTTTTTCTAATTATTCTGTAAAATAAAGTAAGAAATAAAAAACCAAAGGTCACAATGAATGCTCATGGAGTGAAGGCAGAATACTGTAACATTTTTTGGAATATATTTCCTTTCAGGATCTTTCTGTTTGAAAATCCATTAAATATAGCATTTAAGGCAGAGGTCCCCAACCTTTTGGGTACCAGGGACCAGTTACGTGGAGAGAGGTTTTTCCGTTGGCTGGAGGGGGCATGGTTTTGTGTGCTGCCTGCATCCCACGGATGGGGCTTTGCTTGTTTGTGCGGATCGGTTGCTGGCATGCTGCGGCCCGCTACCGGTCCACAGACCGGGGGTTGGGAACCCTTGGGTTAAGGCACCACGCTAGAAACTGGGAGAGCATGAGTTCTAGTCCTATATTAGGCACAAAACCATATGCGTAACCTTGCAAACAAGTGATGGCAAACTACTTTCAAAAAATCTATATAGGAGAACTGTAGGGACTTGTGCAGGAAGCCACCAGGAATCAACACAGATTGTAATGTGCATACAAACATCTTTCCATTTGGAGAAAACTGTTTCTTCATATTGGATGCTCTCTAATATCTCTAAAAGAACATCATTCCATTTGTAATAACCAGAACTCAATGGGTTTTAACTTCCAGCTAAATATATATTGTAGTACAGGTAATACTCAACATACAAACAGAACTGAGCCCAGCATTTTTGTTGCCAAGTGATATCGTTGTTAAGTGAGTTTTACTTTTTTTACAGCCCTTCTTGCCAGAGTTGTTAAGTGAATTACTGCTATTGTTAAATTAGTAACATAGTTGTTAAATGAATTTGGCTTTGCCATTGACTTTGTTTGTCAGGTCACAAAAAATGATCATGTGACCTTGGGACACTGCAATGATCATAAATATGAGCCATCTGCCAACTGTCTGAATTTCGATCATGTGACCATGGGAAGGCTGCAATATGAAGAACGGTCATAAGTCACTTTTCAGTTCCATTGTAACTTTGAATGGTCACTAAACAAATGGTTGTAAGTCAAGGACTATCTGACTTACAAAGGTAGATAGATACAATGCAATGCATTTATGCACCATTTATGTATGGCTTAATGATTTGATTTAGTTGAATATAATTTGTGCACCTAATTTTTCACTTTACATTTTTAAGTTATATGGAATTCAACCTATTTTTTTCAAATCTTGCTGTGCTCTAGTATTAATACAATATTTTCTTCCTAAGATGCTGCTATAATAAAGTGGCCCCATTTTTATGTGCTCAAAAGCTCTAGACTAGTCTTCTTGTGTAGTTATTACTGCTTTCTGCATTACTTAAATGCTTGGTTCCTAATAGGAGTATTATAAAATCTATGTTTTTAAATTTGAAAACCCCCACCTTGGTAAGTAGTTCTGACATGAAATATAATTGAAATAGCTGATGTTTGTTCAAGTGTTTCTAGAGAAGAAAAATGAAATATCCCTCTAGGAAATTTTAAGTTACAATTGTTTCAATTGTAAGATATAAGCAAAACTAACTTCTGTGTATTGTTGCACCTAGTCCAGGAGTAGGCAACCTTGGCTCTTTTATGACTTGTGGACTTCAACTCCCAGAATTCCTGAGCCAGCATAGCTGGCTCAGAAATTTTGGGAGTTGAAGTCCATGAGTCATAAAAGAGCCAAGGTTGCCTACCCCTGACCTAGTCCAACACTGCTTCTCATCTTTACAGGGGAGTTTCCTCTGAAAGGTCTTATGAAAGTTAAAATCTTCCCCAAGAAGATTTTAGAGAAATAAAGCAATTCATGTATAAAATCCAGAATGCAAGCTGAATGGATAATTCTAAAATCTTAGTCTAAGACAGGGGTAGGCAACCTTGGCTCTTTTATGACTCGTGGACTTCAGCTCCCAGAATTCCTGAGCCAGCCATGCTGAGGGGAAAGGGAGAGGTTTCCAAGCTGAGCCAAGCTGGCTCAGGAATTCTGGGAGTTGAAGTCCACGAGTATAAAAGAGCCAAGGTTGCCTACCCCTGGTCTAGGAACTCATACCCTGTATTTTGCTAAACAAATTATATTATGTGTGCATATGTCTTTTGACTGTCACTTTTTTAAATGCAAAAAATAAAAATGAAAACGCATCATATTCCTTAGAGCTGAAGCTATTTATGTAGTGCAGTTCGGCCCAATTGTTCTTTATGTATTAATGAGTGTCTCTTTCAAGTATAGCTAATTCTGATGCCTTTATATATATATATATTTCTTTGTACCTTTTTGGCAACAGTATCTGAAGGACCAGATCCAGATCCTTCTGGAGAAACTCTATGTGGTTGCTAAGAGTTGATTCCAACTTAGTAGCACATAATCACATCATCAATAAAAATTGCCTGCCATGGCCTTCCTAACGTTTTTTTTAATGTCCCAGTTTAATTTATAAAAATGACAAGACAAGAGAGTAGAAATGAGAATGTACTCTTCATTCACCACTTCACTATATAGTTTTCCCATCGACCAAAAACAGAGTACAGGAATATCAGCTTCGAATCTCTTATTTGAGGTAGTCTGCAGAACCATTGAAGCAAGGAAGAAAAGACAGCTTGGGGAGTTAAGAAAGAGGTCCGCCCTTTACACCCCCAAACAATTCCATTGAAACCACAAAAAGAGATGCACCTCCTTATTTTCAGATACTAATTGGTTTCTGGCTGCCTATCTTTAGTTAAATATTGGTTAAAAGTTATTAGGGTTAACAATTCAAGGCCACAGGAGGAGAATAAAATTTGACTTTATATGAACTGTTAGTCTGTCCTGTACAAACATTGATGTGGTTTGGTTTGGGAAGGGTTCATACTCCAGCAGCAGCTTCTATCTGTTCATGTAATGGCTTATTTTGCCCTTTTGTCCTTTGTACATCTGCGACTCTTCCAAGACAATTGGCAAAGTGTTACGAAGAACAGATGTTAAGGAATTGTTCATCTGTTATCTGTAAATCCCACTAGTGAGTGACTTGTAATCACAAAATGCTTCCAGGAATATTTCCTTCAAAAATTCAAATTATATGCTGAAAGCAAAGCTATACATAATTTAAAACTATGGGCCTTGTTTGACCAAGGATTATGAAGTAGGTTTTAAAATTTTGTTACGGATAGTGTTCAGGAACATAGTGATTTGCACCACCTTGCTATGTATGCTATATATTTATGCAAGGTTGGAAGAGAAAAAGTGACAAAAATGTGTTTGGTTGCTGCCAGGAACATAGAACAAACCTACTTTATTATAGGTAGGCATAAAATTTGGGGTTGTTTTTTCTGGACTTAGAAATTATAGTTGTCCCTTTTTTATTAAAAACAAACAGTACACAATAAGACAACTTTGCTGATCAGAATGTATTAAAATACAGGATGCCCACTCATTTTAAGCTAAATAAAATATTTTAAAGATCATTTATGCACAAATGTGTTATCCCATTGATGCATGCCAAGTTTATCTTCCTGGCTATTAACTGCGTTTGGCACTAGTGTGCCTGAAACTGCTTATGGATATTGCATTTAGTAGAAAATATAAGCATTTCATAACTTTAACTACTTTTTTTTTCTAATCCAACCAAATCCTTATATCCTGTTGTGTTATACCTAATATTTGGCTGGCTGGCTGGCTATAGGAATCATTCGCAGCCAACTTCAGAATGCCAAACTTATGATCCATATCTATTTTGGCTAATAGGTATTCATGAGGAGGAGTAGCCATGATAAATTTCTATATTACCAGATTAAATATTATAGACCCCACAAATTATTAATTCTAATAGCATTGTATGGTATGTATAGTGTGTGTATTTGTTTGCATCCGTCTTTAATTTGCTTTCTCGTAGTTTGTAAAAAAGGAAAAGAATACTGAATGTTCTGTACTTGCTACGCTGAAAGCTTCAACATGCACTTTCCATTGTATCAGAAAGAGAAAGTGTGTGTGTGTGTGTGTGTGTGTGTGTGAGAGAGAGAGAGAGAGAGAGAGAGAGAGAGAGAGAGAGAGAGAGGCTGACTTCATCTTCTGTGCCTGCCTGTAGCCTCAAGGGACTGTTCTATGAGTCCAGGGATGCCAAGGCAGAGAGCTTTTCCTCCTGGCCTCAATTCCTTGTGTTCTCTAGCCAGAGAGACAGTGGCTGAGTGCCACAGGGATTTCCCTTGGACTTGGAACACCAGAGCAGGAAGCTTTAGCAGGTCATAAAAAAAAAAAAAACCTGAAACAGAACAGATAAACAGAAGCTTCTCTTAGGATAATAGAGACAATTCATCTGAACATAAAGCACAAGCAGTTGATTACTTAAGCTATACTTTTATATAGTGGAAAGCTTTTACTCTGGAGAAAATGATGTAATTTGGACCTAGTTCCCACTTCTCCTATTGTATAGGTATATGAATATGTATATATTTTGGTCATCCCTAAAGCAGTCATCTGAATTCCTATTTTGCAGATGATTCAAGACTTATTTGTTAAAAATATACACTTTTATTTTGTTAATCAAGGTTTTAACTGTGTTAGCTGTGTATTCTGATATTATAAACTGCCCAGAATTTTTTTTTTGAATGGGTAGCTATAATAATTTAAATAAGAATAAGAATCTAAATTAAGTATTTGGAGCAGGGAAATGGGGAAAGACTTAAAGACTAGTTGCAAACTGCTTTTCTATTCTAATAAATTCAGTCCAAAGTATGATCTTAGTTATAGATTCACTTAAGATGAACATAAACTCTGCAGGATTTTTCTACAGTCCCCTTTAATTTTCACAGAGCAAAGAACAGACAGTTTGCTGCCTGAGGCAGAACACCAGATGATACCTTCTTGATTCAAGGTGCACAAAACCCAAGTTATTTGGACCCAAGGCAAAATAAAGAAATGTACAATAATCCATGAAAACTCCTCATATTAATCTGCCTTTGTTTTGTATTTGAAATGACTTGTAAAGACTACAACAAATTGAAGATATACTGAATTTACCCCTTTCAGGATTTGTTTTTCATAGTATTAATTGATATTCTAAGTCTAGTCTACATCTAGTCTTATGTTCTCAAATTTTTATTAGATTTCTAAACAAAGATTGGTTTACCATCTGGATGTATTTCAATAAGGTACTAAAATCACTAGGGAAGAAATCTGCACTAATTTGTAATAGACTGTGTTCTTATTCAATATGATCAGAGTGTACTTTAATATAAATCTATGTGTCTTTTAGATAATATTTTTCAGAATATTATTAGGTTTAAAAGGGACCAAGAAGAATTATATCTTTTAGCATAGTGTACTTAAAAGTACGAGCTAGTATGTAAAAGAGAATTTCAAATGGTAGTTGAACTCATATACCAACCATGGCAAGTTCCTTATATTTAAGAACAAGATTATCATGTGACCTATTAAGCAGAAATTTGGAATTAATACATATGAATCCATATATGCTGTTAGTAAATCCATAATTAGATTTTCCATTTTAGGTAAGGCAGAGGGATCATCATATTAAGATAATTTTCCAATTCCTCAGATATGCTAAAGCAGGGGTCCCCAACCTCCGGTCTGTGGACCAGTACTGGGCCACAGCATGCCAGCAACCGGGCCACACAAACAAGCAAAGCCCCATCCTCGAGATGCAGGCAGCACACAAAACACACACTCTCCAGTCCATGGAAAAACCTCTCTCCACGGAACCGGTCCCTGGTGCCCAAAAGTTTGGGGACCTCTGTGCTAAAGAGTATGTTTTAAAATTCATTGGATGTGTATCATGTCAGGGAACACTACCCTATCCTTTCTCTAATGAGAGAAAGTGATTAAATCTACACGTGTGTCATTTCAGGTGATTCCTCTAAAGTTGCTTTCAGTGTGACACACTGCAATGGTATCACTAGACTTCTGTTACTTTCTGCAATGTGTACAACATAAGTTATTTTTCATGATACATTTTATCCTTAGTGCCACCTTAAGCAGAGATGTAAAATAAAAGCATACCTGCAATAAGAAAATAGAATATAAATAGATGTAAAATAGAATCATCCATGCAATAAGAACATTGAATCCTCCTGGAAAACCTCAGTGAACTTCCTGGTATTCTTGATTACTTTTCAAATTCGATTTACTCCAGAAAGATTGGCTTTTTCATCCTATTTAGAAATTGAACAATCAAATATACTTTCTTCATTTCAAGATGCTGGCTTTATTTCTGTAAACATAAATGGACAAAATATATTATAGTTCTCATTGACACTTGGTTTTAAGCCATCTTCTCAGCATCAGCTGTGGTCTCATGTGTTTTCTTTCAAATAAAGCCCTCGGCATCCATTTATGGAACACAAAGTTTACAGCTGATGCCACAAGAGACAAATCTACAACTTCTTGTAGGAAAAATTAGACCCCCCCCAATTTCTCCCATTTTTTATTTCCACAGCTGAAGTTCATGGATTCTTGTTCCTGTGAAAAGGGGGCTGTTCAGACATGATTTTATTAGTATCCAGGTTCTGATTCACTTGGTTTCTTTCCATCTGCTTATCATATATCTTTCTTCCGCAGTTATTGAGCCAGAAAAAAAAGAAAACTTTTGCATTTCACATGAACACTGTATTTGCCCATCCCTTTCTTCGCCATATTTAAGCCAACTAATTTAAGCCACCAGAACAAAGACAAACATTAGGTATAGGAACAGATAGCAGTGATACATAGTAGATATTGTAGTGCAGGGCTCCCCAAGCTCCAGGCTGTGGTCCGCTACCAGGCTGTGGCCCATTTGGAACTGGGCCGTGTGAGTGGCTGGCTGGTGCATATGCTCTCAACTTGCATGAGCAGTGGGCCAGTTCCCCTCCCCCCCCCGGTGAACTGCCAAGCCGTAAAGGTTGGGGACCACTGTGTAATGGTTAATGACCAGACACGCAAATCATACCAAATCACGATTAAAGAAGCATAGCTCAGGAATGAAATATAAAACAACCCAGGCAAACATATCCTATACCAGCAACATATCCTAAATGAAAATGTTATACCTTGGAGCAGGGATGGTGAATCTTGGCATCTTTAAGACTTGTGGACATCAGCTCCCAAAATTGTCCATTCAGCATGGCTGGCTAGGGAATTCAGGGAGTTGAAGCCCACAAGTCTTAAAGTTGCCAAGATTGGATGCCCCTGTTGTAGAGCCTTCACCAGTTGATAATCATTGGATTCAAACTGCTGAGGGAGATGATAGTGCAACACCTGCTCCCAAGTCAGCTTTTCATTCTGAGGAGCCTTCTCTTGCAACTTGCAATTCAGTCTGATGCCTTCTGATTTTTCCGTCCGCATTTTGAACCACTTGCACTTACATGTCCAGCCATTGAGTTGACTCTGCTCTGAGGATCTGGGCATTGCTGATGGGAAAAACTGTGCAATATACATGGTTGCTACCTTTGTTTCTTTCTAAGGGCAAAAAGTTCTGAAATACTTCTGAAATTAAATTATTCCCCCTGCTACCACTAAATAACCTTGCTAGCAAAGCAATGTGGGAGAACTGGATTTATACTGTAGTAGTGGGCATTTGCCATTTTAAGTGAAAGCACAATATTAAACTACTCTAATTAGCTCCTGGTTTCTAGTACAATTGTTAGTGGGTGATATATTTTTGCATACATACTAGCATCTGTCCTAATAAATGGTAGAGAAACCAATACTACTTTATTACAGGTCAGTTTCAAGGACAATCATTCCTTATACTCTTGGAATACCTAGAATGTGTACCTACTACTGTGTTTCTCCAAAAATAAGACCTACCCCAAAACTAAGCCCTATCTTCATTTTTGGGCATGGGCCTAATATTAGTGCCAGATGTGAATGGAAAAGATACCCCTCCCCCGTAAATAAGACCTGGTGCCCCTATTGGAGGCAAAAAAATAAGATTGGATCTTATTTTGTGGGAAACATGATAGCCTGAAGTCTTAAGCAGACTCTCAGATAGTTCTGAGTTCTGATAAGATGAAAGCATGAGATATTTTAATGTTGCACAGAATTTTCCCACAACTTTATCATGCATTTGTAATAATTTGTAGGAATAAAATCAATGAATGGATTTTCCATCATAATTTTTATTTTCCCTTTAGTTATAGTTATCTACAACAAATCCATATTTTTCACAGACGATACTCAGTTGTAAGTAGTTTTACATTGTGATATTTTTAAATTTGACAGCAGCATCAACTTTACTAGACAATTAACCAATTTATTATGACAAGTGTGATATTAATAGGGTTGATTGAGTGATGCATGCAGTACAGCTACAAGAAATTAAAGACACCGTCATTGCTAAATCACTTTTCCATCAAATATGAACTGTAAACATATGAATTCATTTAATTATAACAATGTCAAGTATAAGAGAAAATGTAATACTGAAGGAAGGGCTTTCATGTCATAGTAATAAAGGCAAGTATTTATCTTGGTTTGGCAAGTTAACTTTTTGTTTAAATAGTTGGCTTTGCCTAAATAGAATGTGGTTTCCTGAAACCCACAGTAACTCCTGCCCCCTGTCTTGTGTTATTGCAGAAATGCTAAACCATAATCATGTGGTATAAATGATTAATGTAGGCAATATTATTGAGGTCTAAAGAATGTCTTCATTTTCATTCTTTTCTTGGCCACTACACATACCATCATTAAATGGTAACCATTTGATATCACAAGGAAATGCCTTTCTTTTCAGCATAACTCACTCACTTGTTTTTAACATCCTGATATTAAAATTGCAATCCTACATACACTGCCTTGAGGTCCTCTCCTTAGAACTGCTTCATATCCCTTAAAAACAAATATGAGACCGGGTGAGTAAAAAAACATCAGTTAAAGCTTGAACATGCTGTATGTAGGTAAGAATGTTTGTAACTCGGTATGTATACTTAGTGTTAAAACACCTTCAAGATGAATTCATGAGTTTGGTCACATAGTTTCCTAAACAACAGTGGGAAATGGGTTGCCACTACAACTCTGGGATTTTCTGTAAGGAGCACTAGTAAGCAATCCTGGTCTTCTCCTTGATCCAGAGAGGAATTCAGAGAGCAAATCCACTCACTGGCTTCTCTTTCTGTGATGGTCACTCTGCAGAGCAGTCTTCAGTCTATCGCCATTTCCCTGGAAGTTCACCCTTTGTGTTTGTTGAAGCTATAATGATTGACCCTTTTTTGATAGATGACTGCAGCACAATAGCTCTTAGAACTGATTCATAAACCCTAAATATATAGCTGTATCCTATGTTTATCAAAAAAAAATTTTTTTGAAATACAACCAGGTAGAATGTGTTCACAAATCTTAAAAGTAAAAACTATTTTATATAAAAAAAATACCAGCTAAAATGCAAGATCAGACTTTTGAGATCAGTACGTTGTCTACCTAAAAGCTCCTTTGGGCACATTGATCTAAATCACTAATACGTACTCCCTGGCATAACCTTGTCACAGATATTTTTGTTGCTGAAACCTGGCCACAGTGACAGAGGGAGGCAGGGCCGATTTATATTGTTGCTGGGAGAGAGGAGGATTGTTAAAGGAATTACACCTTGGATTTGATAGCTGATGGGTTCAAAGTAAGACCAGTACATTTGTGACATGTGTACAAGGAAATTCCATTGCTGACAGTGGTGATTATTAACAAGTTTCAGTCTTGGTAAGAGTTAAATGTATTGCTTGGAACATGATACTGAAATTATGACTAAAGCAGGATATGGCTGTAGGCTTGATTATTCTTTTATTGATAAATAAGACTGGCGTAGAGTTAATTTCAGCACTGTAATTGAGCAGTGTATTCTGGGAGTCAAAAAGCTCGGTAAGATGAAAAAAATATTT
Organism: Crotalus tigris; assembly: GCF_016545835.1. Taxonomy (NCBI): domain Eukaryota; kingdom Metazoa; phylum Chordata; class Lepidosauria; order Squamata; family Viperidae; genus Crotalus; species Crotalus tigris. The sequence goes on from NW_024096596.1 coordinate 281,393, forward strand.
TAGAGACTAATCATGAGAAGAAAGAGGCCTTTCATAGCCCATATGATGCTGCTGTCAGAGCTAAAGGCAGATAATGATTCTATCATAATGGTACATTGTGAATATTTAAGCTGGAAAGATTGGGACAAAATGAATAGACATTGTCAGTTTGGAAACTTGAATATTTTATTCTCTGGATTCCAGGAACTTTCAGAACTTAACATAGAAACATTTTTACTTCAAAAGTTGACTGTGGAGAGGCATTTCTCTTATGCCATATAAAGGATTGCATGTAAATGTAGGACCTGATAACCATTGTATCTTCCTTTTTCCTGACACATTTTGATAGTCATGATCTTTACACCTTACTCTATTGGTGGTTAATTTTTAATGTCTTCTAGGAGGTTGTGGGGGGGATTTTTCCTTATTAGTGACTACGAGAAAATACTCTTCTACTACCAGTAAATTAATGTGTTTAATACAAATAGTGATATATATGTTGTGAGCCCTATAAGAAAATCTCACAGCTGGATACTGTGGCCTTGGTCCTTACTAGTACATTTCTGCTTGTCTTCTTTAAACATTTGTTAAATACACTTTCATAGTTTCCCATGTGTCTGGAAATGTTACTAAGAGTAGAGAGCAGGCTTCCTTCACCAGCTGTTTTCCAGATGTCTTGGACTTCAACCCCCAGAATTCCCAGCCATCCTAGGCCACTTGGGAATTGAGATCTAATACATCTGGAGGATAATAGTTTGGAGAACATGACTTTAGAATTCTTGGATTCTCAGCATTAATTTATTTCATCATTTCAAATGGTAGAAATTGAAGATTAGAGATAGTTTGTTCCCAAAAAACGAATGATGAAACGCAGATTTATTTCACTTAATCAGATTGACAGAAACTCTAGTTTGAATAATTTCCTCTCTTTAGGAAATAAGTAAAAGGCAAGCTGAGATCAGTCATTCCTTTTACCAGTCCCAATTAATTTAATGGGAATGGTTTTGTACCAATAACTGGTTCACTGAGCACAATAAGAAAATTTTATTTGTGTAAACTCTAGTTAAATTATCTCATCTTATTCAGTAGTATAAGGAATTCCTGTTTGAATTGGGGTTTTGTTTTTTTTTGTATCCATACAAACGTACTGAAATGCCAATCTACCCTGTGCAGAAAAAGAATTTAAATCAAAATATTTTAAAATACCTCCATCAGTTTTGAGTTCTTTCTTAATAACAAATAACTTCACATTTTGGATGACTAAGATTTGTGAATTAAGATACCAAATACCTTCTGAATTAAGAAAACAAATGATACAGCTTCATCAAGCGGGAAAGGAAGATAGTCCAGCTTGCTTAGGCCCAGGTTTGGGCTTGCTTACATCTGCACATCACTCACCTGGCAAATAAAGTTCATTTAGGCAAACTCTCAGTAGATCGCCTGTTTTTCCTATCTGGCTGTAACTACAAAAATAGGTAGGTAATGAAGCATCTGGCAGGTCATCATCATATAATTTGTTGTGTCCAAATTATACATATACCTATTAGACAGCCCACTGAAGACAAAGAGGGAGTATTGCATCCATGAATAGGAAAAACTAATCAATAAAAAATTGGAATTTTCTTCTGAATGTAATATTAGTGAAAGTGTAATATTCCCTGCCATAATGCATTTATTGTGAAATTGGAGCAGATGGCATACCCTCTTCTTTCTGGAACTTTAATGAAAATGCGCTGAAAAGGAAAAAAAGGCAGAAAGAAACTTTCTCCTGCTTCAGCAGTTATAGGTATAGAGTTAGATCTCTTTAAGAGAACTCAGCTGGATCTGTATTGCAGAGAATGTACACACCACACCGCTTAGCAAACGGTACGGGCAAGAACTGATCAGATCTCATCAGACCTACCCCTTTTTTCATATCCTCCTCATTAGCATTCTGGAATTAATTCCTCAAATCGCTAAATAAGTTTCCCGTATCCCTGATGTCCTCATAACTGTAGATTTATGGTTTTGAGATTTTAACATATCAAAGCTGAAGATTAAGTATCTTTAGCAGGGCATATATTCCAGTAGACTTTCATTCTGAACAATACTGTATCTGATTTGATAATAAAATGTAACAAAAATTTTTACACAATTTTGGTTTTGTTTTTTTTTTCCCCAAAATCAGCCCCCACCATACACAGACTTTCTAAATACATACACATTAATTTAAACCAGGGCAATTCAAGCTTTTTCTAAAGGAAATTGATTGAATAAAGCAGGTATGGTCTCGACTTGTTATGCATACATACCTTTAGGTAGAAAATATGTAACCATTGATCAGAAATAAAATTGAAGAATATTGTTATATGTTTGGCGGATAATAAATTACCAATGAAAGAGAACACTTGTAGCTCAGGACTGAACTGTGACATTTACTGTTTGATTTTCTGGTGTATTCCTGATCCCCGTTTATCTGGATATTGATTGCTGGCAAGGAGATGTTCTGATATTTTTGTTTCCTTTGTAACTTTTTTATTATTCCTTTTGAATGGTATGTAAATATTGTTTAGCTCCATGTGCCTGTTGATCGCCAATTTATCTGAGTCCCAAGCTTTCAGGAATTACCTAAGATTTTTGGATTTAGCTTTGTCTAGGATGCTCACAGTTTTCCAGTTGAAATTATGGTTAGGTTTGTCCATGTCTTGTGAAATTAAAGAGGTTTCTTTTTTTTAAGGAGTCAGTATCTTCTGATAGCGAGCTAGTGTACAGTACAATTGGCTAGATCAAAAGTTTCTTCTTTTATGTCACAGAGACGAACGAAAGTTATTTTCCTTTCTTTTCCTTTTGAACTGTGTGCATACAAGAGAGAGAGAGAGACATTAAATTAATGGGAGATTGAAGGCTTAACCTTCCTCAGCCTGCATGGACTATTTCAGATTTAGATCAGTATTACAGAATTTTACCCAGCAATTAAAAAATGGATCCACTACACAGTAACCTATAATATAAACTATATTTTAACCCTAATTGCATCCTATCATTTCATCGGGGCACATTAAAAACATAAAAACATGATAGGAAACTCATTGGGGCAAAAATGAAACAGTCAATGAGGAAGAAGAAAATATTCTGGGCAGAACGCTTGAATCACTTTGTGTGCTTACTTGGTCTTATCTATCAAGTTTATGAAAAAGAGTTAAGGTCACTTTTTATGGATTACCATTAAATTAAAGGTTTTTCATAAACCAGTTTGAGAGAGAACTATAACTGAGACAGTTAGAATGGTATCTCACTTTCTAGCAAAATTGCTCAAACATTTTTATTTGGTTGATTCAAGTACCCCTGAATTATACAAATTATATAAACCAACTTTAATTTAATGATAACCCATAAAAAGTAACCTTAATTACAGAGCACAATTGCTGTGTAATTCTACTTTCCGTTAGAACAGATTTGGTAAGTGAAGCAGTGACTGCTTGAGATTAGTAAAGACCTGCAGAAAGTTAAAAAGTAGGGAATTTATTCTGGTCACTAGCTTCTTCTTGGTAAGTGCTTCCAAACTCAGAAAAATGTCTATTTTGGATAACATCATACTCCCATATAAGTAGGTTTTCTGTTTCTGGGTTGTGTTCATTACTGGATTCTGAAGATACCCATAGTAAGGTGATCATATAACCAAACTATTATATAACCATTACCATATATATCATATAACCATAATATTATAACAGTAAGATTATCAAATAATCAGATCTGGCTTGCTACTTATGCAGTAAGTAGCAGAACTGAAGAAGCTTCTTGGAAAGACATTAAGCCTAAGATTATTTTTGTTATACTACCTTAGACATGACTACAGAGCTTCAGGTTGACAAAAAAGAAAGATGGGAATGAAATTCTGGTCAGAACTACATATATATAGTTTTACTTGATGCTAAAATCTCTACTATATTATTCTTTATAAATGTTAAAAAAGAAGAAACGGAAAAAGACACCACCTCCCAAACATAATGTTAGGTAAATATTTAATATCTGATTCCCCCCCCCCTTTTTTTTTGTACTTTATCCGATTTGCAGTGCCTCTTGGCATAAACTTTAGAATCATACTCTAAATATTTGTAATTACCTTGCTGAGTAATACAATATCTATGGAATGAATATCTGTCTGTCTGTCTATCTAAAATTATTAATATATAATATAATATATTAAAAATAATAAAACATCTGTTATATATACTTTTAGTTTTGCCACCCCCAAGCTTTAGGTTCTCAACTTTACATTTTTGGTACTGTGTCTTTTATCATGTTTTTATGTGTTTTGTCTCTGTATCATATCTAAGTATGAATTCATATGAGTGGTCTTGATTTTTGAAGTCAGACTACTTTTTTCAGTAATTTGTAGGTAGGCCAGCCATTGTATGTTCTGGTTTTTGCTGACCCTTCTTATATTTTAATATTATTATTCTGAATTCCTGATTAGCATATATCACATTGTATGTTGTAGTATTGGGTATTTGCAGTATCAAGTTAGAAAAGACCGGCCTTAATTTATTCAGGTGTGCTGTTCCAAAGGTGGAGGAAGATGAAGATTAGTTAGTCATTTGAGTAGGCTTTGATATCTATAGTGTCACAATATGTACAGTTTTTCCTTTTGGTATTTTTATAGATAACAATAATATCTTCTTGATGCATACTGTCTTCTGTTTTGAAAGATGCTTGTGTGAAGAAAGAGGGTGATTCTTCTAAAAGCATAATCAATTAACTGTCTTTTTAGTAAAGACAGACTGTATTTAGCAATGGCTATTGTTGGGCTAGGAAAAAAACTGTTTTTGTAAAGTTTCACTTCTGAAGCTTAGATTCTTGAATACCAATAGAGTAATGAAATCAAGAGAAAGATGGTCACCCAGGGAGCAAAGCAGCAGTCAACATACTTTTTTAAAAGGAAAAAGAAAAGAGGGAAAATACACACATCTTCACTTACCTTTGTGTAAAGACAAAAGTACAAGCTGACACAAATTTGGGGGGAACTTTTCTTTTAAAACTGGAATGCATGGATTAAATGCCTGATTGAGAGTTTAGGAAAGCTTTAGGGAAGAGCAAAACAATTCAAGCCATATGTATCAGGCACTTTGCCAATACGTCTAAGCCACCTGGCTACATATGCAGCCAAATATGCCATTCTGACTAGCCAGCTTTAACCTACAGCCAGCTTTTATTTTAAAGCTCTTAGAAAGCTCTAAAGCTCTAAAGACTTGCCCACCACATCCCATGTCTCTACTGTCAGTAGTTTGTACACATTTAGACAGATTCTGTAGCTTGGGCTAGCCAGATAGTTCCCAGCGCCTTTTGTCTGGAGTGCAGTTCAGTCAGGTTGAACTGGGGCCGTAATATGAGTCTGGGAATAACAAACTGAAGCCCTCACCCAAATGCCACAATTAGATTAATTGACTGACAAGCCACTGATTCATTTCTAAAGCAGTAGAAATTCTGTGTTCTATATCCTTAGATCCTACCAAGGAGTTTTGTCAGTTTTGCAACAGAATATTTTCATGTCCATTCTGCACGGGGAGTGAACCTCTAAATTGTTTGAGCCATATGGATGCCTTAATGCTTTCTAATTTGGTTGTGATTTATGCAGTACACGACTTCTGAGAACAAAGGCAGGAATTAGTTCAGCAAGTATTTGATAACATACAACTAGGAGAAATACTGATACAAGTGGGAATAATAGATTATCACTGTATACAAAGTTATATACCGTATCATTGCAAAATGCTTTGTAGGTCTTATCTTTTCAACACAACACTAATGCCTTCACATAAAATTGGTAATTTCCCTATTTTTTTTAATAGAACATATTTTATTCAGATCGATAGACTATTGGGGAAATTTATATGGGAAAATAGGCCCACCAAGAATTTCATTGGCTAAATTGAGATTGTCTTTTGACAAAGAAGGTTTGAATTTACCAGACTTCCAAAAATAACACTTTATTAATATTTTTATTGTTTATATTAATGGGGAATCAAAATTTAATTTAATATCAGCTTTTATAAGCTTTAATGGAAACTTATTACTTATTTCCAATAATAACTTTGCAATTACTTGGATCAATCTATGCTTAAAAAGCCCTTTTATTTTCTGATTTAGGCTTAGATTTTGATGCTGAATCTTTGGAATATTTTATGGAAGAATTCTATTGGTTGTCCTTGGCTTATGATCTTAATTGGAACTGGAATTTTGGTTGCTAAGCAATGCAGTCATAAAGCAAGGCATTACATGATTGCAATCCATGTTGCTTTAAGCGAATTTTACCAGTCATTACCTGAGGGCCCACTCCAACCCAATCCATCTGATTTTGGTCTGAAGCCTCTTCTAACTACCTCCACCTGCTATCTCCCCAAATTGCTGCCCTGTGCCTCACTTTGTGGGGCATATATAAGGTGCTTGCCATGCTCTGGGAAGTGGCTCAATAATACCATACCATCACATAATCTAACCAATATCAGTACTGTCAAGCACCAGAGAAATCAGAAGATCCAGGCAGTTCAAATGAGTATAAAGATTTAAGCTCTCTACAAGAATCTGAACTACTAATGGTCAAAGCAATTAGGTGGTAGATAAGGAATTCACAGTGGGCTGGATTTGATACAATACAAAATGCAGTACAGTACAGTACAATACAATACAATACAATATAATACAATGCCAGTTTGATGTAGTTATAGGAATTGGGAAACTGGGAGTTCTAGTCCTACCTTAGGAACAAAGGTAGTTGGGTAACCTTGAGCTGGTCACTCTATCAGCCCTTGGAAAAACACAATGGCAAACCACTTCTGAAAACTTGCCAAGAAAAGTGCAAGGATCTGTCCAGATAGTTGCCAGAAGTCAATAGTGTTTCAAAGCTATTTGAGACACACAAACTGGAATACAATACAACAATAGTATAATTTAAACAGGAATGAGTGTTAGAAAGCTCAAGTGCCTACGTACTGTATGTGCACATCAAAAGTAATGCAATCATGCCACAGTAGAGCAGAGAGATTAGAGAGAAAGGGATTGGGGAGATTGGAGTGAAAGGGATTAGAGAGAAAGAAAGTAAGATGCTTGCTTTTCTACACATCTTAAACAATGAGATCATCCCAACAGTGAGTAAAGCTTACTTTCCTGCAATCCCTTTCTCTTCAATTTCTCTGCTCTGCAAGGGGAAAAAAAGTAAAACAAAAAACCATAGATCAGGCAGAGGACAACACATCCTGACTTTAATAGTGATTACGTGACTGAAGGAACACTGCAAAGTGTATAAATGGGCCATAATGTTATTTTTTCAGCACTGTAGTAACTTCAAGGGATAGTTGAATGAGAGGTAAGAGGAATATCTGTAGAGCTGTAGCTGCAAATCAGTATTAGCTCTTAGATCTTAGTAAGTGGATTTTCAGAGTTGAATATTAAAAAATATATATTGACCAAAACACCTAATTCTGCTTAACTTACTTTTGAAATTTTGGACACATTTGTACCATTAAAATCCAGAATGACATAAAATCCAGACTTTTAGAAAGGAAAACAACTTCAGGAAAGAGCCGTTTGAAAAAGTATGGAAATCCATGGTAATGATGCTGCATTTTGTCTGAAACAAAGCTCCTTCATAAGTGCCTGAGTAAGGAGATCATGAAAAGCTAGGTGGAGTTTATCACCTATGTTGTTTCTCATGTTTCAGAAGTATTCTTTAAAAGCAGCTAGTAAAAAATCAACATCTCATTTGAGCTCAAAATGACCAGGGCATATTGCAATTTGTAATGCTATGTTAAAAATAATTCATTCTACTTATCCAACAAAACATGAATTTAAAGCTGGAAAAGTTAATGGGTGCAATACAATGGTTCAGAAATGTATGTGCAGCAAGGAAGGGGCAGAAATGCCACTGCTGAAAAAAGATTTAAGCATAAGTCATAGCAAAGCCAATGATTTGCAGTATTTTTGTCCATTACAGTAATGGCATGAGTGAAATTCAGAGCTTATTAAAAACCAAAAAAGGGCAGATAAATTGTTCCAATAATGATGTCTCAATATATTTTTTGATAGGGATATTTTTTTAAAATAAACTGTTTTTAAAAGCTTTTCTATTAAAGTTTCTTTTGCTGTGTTTATGCTATGGAAAATGTGTATGACAATTTATATCCTGAACCACACGGTATAGAAATGGGGAAGAAACTGTTTATCTAGTGATGAAACACAAAGTTAGAAGTCTTTCTTAGGTTTTGAACACCAGCCAAGTTATTTCAGAATTAGATATCAAAACATTATGATAGAAATATATTTGCATTTGTTTTTAAATTAGGGAGGAACAAAGCTCAGTGTTTTCTTTTTCAGCATCTCTCTGATCTTTAGGTGGCAATAAGCCTTAATTAAGTTTTCATAAATATTGGTGTATAATTATTAACCCTATCTTTCTTCATCGTTTTCTATTAAAATGTGCTTAAAAATCAGTTAAATTTATAAAGGGGCAGGAGAAATAAACGCTAACATCAGAGTACGTTGAGTTGAACTTGCAAGGGGTTGCCGCTCATGTCAGCAACCAAACTGGGTTGAATGTTACAATTCAACCATCTACCAGAACCGGAACTATAGGATGAACTCTATGACTATGCATGCTTCGAAGCACTTTGGACTTTGTACAAGCCTGAAGGAAAAAAACGGTTGTGAAGAAACACTTCCTAAAGTTAATGCAATTCTTAAAGCAGCCATAATATATTTAGGCCAGGGGTAGGCAACCCTGGCTCTTTTATGACTTGTGGACTTCAACTCCCAGAATTCCTGAGCTAGCCATGCTGGCTCAGGAATTCTGGGAGTTGAAGTCCACGAGTCATAAAAGAGCCAAGGTTGCCTACCCCTGGTTTAGGCTCACAGGGAGTTAGCCCTAACTTCCAGTGAGTGCTGATTTTGCATGAGATACAAAGTACTTCTTTTTCTGAACCATTTTTGAAGCTTGCAGAGCCTTAGTAAACTACCCTTTGGGGTTAAAAATGTGAGTTTGCTTCTAAATCCTATATGTTTCCATGGTATCATTGCTTGATTTCCTCAAAGTACATCCAAAATCACCTTGATTGATCATATACATTGATCTTTTACAAGAAAAGCCCAGAATCAGGAGGTCTAGGGCAAGATATTCCCCCCTCCCCCATATGTAACTTACAGACTCTGAAATTTGGGTCTTCTCGGGGTAAAGCCATCTAAAGTTTTGCTGCAGTTAGCCAGGATGTCTGTACAGGTTAATGCAGGCTGAAGGCAGATATTCAGTACTGGGGACTGATAATCCCATTATTATTTGCTTAGTAAAATTCAGACCTCCAGAAAAAAAATATCTCAGGAAAAATTGCCCAGTACTTGTTTGGCGACGAGTTGGTTGTTAAGCAATGCTGGCTGTGGAATTCTGGGAGTTGAAGTCCACATGCCTTAAAATTGTCAAGGTTGAGAAACACTGTGCTAAATGAAACACCAACTGTGCTTATGATTTTACTTCAGCTTTCCTTTGCTTTACAGGACTGAAAAAAAGTTACTTTTTATTTACCATCTTAACTGCAAATGGTTGCTGTAGGAGACAGTCACTAAACAAGGGCTAACTGTAGTTCCTCAACACCATGAAATTAGGGAAGCTGAGAGATTGGGGTGGGATTTATCAGCAATAACTCTTACATTGTGAAATAGCTTCCCCAAGCAACTACACTAGTCTCAATATTGTCCGTCTGAAAGCAAATTAAAATGAAGCTGTTTTAAATTATTGACAAAATTTCCTTTTATTTTGCTCAGATTAAGTTGCTGTTTTTGTATTACATTGTGCTGTTATATTGTGAGTCTTTTATGATTAAGTTTTCAGTTTTGCTTCCAGTTTGTGCCTTGCTGTGGCATGGTTGCAGCAAGTTTAAGAAATCAGATCTAATAATAAGTACATTTCGTGAGAATTTCCCCTCCTTTTCAACAGCATAGTGACAATTTGATTTTAAATTTACCACCTTCTTGAAGACTGTTAGCCTTGGAAAAGATAATGGTACCTGCTGACAAAGGAAAGTTTACTTTACTATTTTGAAGTCCATCCATTTTTATTATATATCAAAATGTCCTTTGGGACTTTTCAGTCCACAGTGGAATTCATTGCATTATCAGCCCCCAGTACAGAATATATCTGTCTTCAGCATGAAATATCTTGTGCAAATACTGTATCCTGATTCGCTGCAGCACAAATGTTAGCTTCTGTATCCTGAGAAGACCTGAATTTGGGAGTGAGTAAGTTAGAGAGGAAGGTGGGTGAAAGAAATCCTATCTTGTGCGAGTCCTCCTGAGCCTCAGCTTCTTTTGTAAAAGATCAATATATATGATCGATAGTTGGTTTTGAGTTGTTCACTACACAGTGAAATTTTTCAAATGTAAACCATGAACGTCTGAGTTTCAGACATTATGATGTGTTAAAGAAGGTATGATAGTAGCTACAGTCATCCTAAATTACATTTTATATTTCTAGTGACAGACTTAGTAAGATGAGAAGGGAAGGAATTTAACATTTCTAAGTACAAATCAATTCTGTGCTGTTGCAGTAGCTAAGTCATACAATTTGTAAAAAAGCTGTTCTGTTTAAGTCCTTGATCAGATTATTAATTCAAAGGTCATTGCTCCAAAAATTAATTTTATAAAAATGTGGGTCTTATTAAACAATTACATGAACATATTTATGTATTTATTTATTATTTTGGTGCTTTGTGACTTCAGAGCAAAAACAAACAAAAGAAAAAACAGTTACAGAAAGAGCTAATTTGCTTTATTAACAGAATAATAGTGTTTGATTTAATTAATAAGAATCCTAGTATTCAGAGAATTTTATTTCCAATCACACAAAATGTAGACCAGTGACAAATTGGAATCATAAAAATCAGTATTTCTTTAAGACCTGGCCACAAATACTCATGTATGTATAGAACTGGAGCCATTTATTGTTATAAAGACATGTCATATTATTTTTATTGTGATAATTTTTTTACTTTTTGTTAAAGTACTTTTTATGTTTTCTTTATCTTTTCTCTTACAATGTTTGTATCACCATTACTATTATTTTTGTGTTTCGCTTTTTTCTTTTTATTATTAATTAAAACAATAAAGACCTGGTTACTAATTGAATACTTTAAATTTTTCTCTATTAATTAATCTCTCTCCTTTTACTTTGTGAATGTTTCCATCTTGTTGTTGTTGTTGATTGCGAAGTCATGTCCGACCCATCGCGACCCCATGGACAATGTTCCTCCAGCCCTTCCTGTCCTCTACCATCTTCTGGAGTCCATTTAAGCTCACACCTACTGTTTCAGTGACTCCATCCAGCCACCTCATTCTCTGTTGTCCCTTTCTTCTATTGCCCTCAATCTTTCCCAGCATTAGGCTCTTTTCCAATGAGTCCTTTCTTCTCATTAGGTGGCCAAAGTATTTGAGTTTCAACTTCAGGATCTGGCCTTCTAAAGAGCAGTCAGGGTTGATCTCTTCTAGGACTGACCGGTTTGAACGCCTTGCAGTCCAAGGGACTCGCAGGAGTCTTCTCCAGCACCATAGTTCAAAGGCCTCAATTCTTTTGCGCTCAGCCTTTCTTATGGTCCAACTTTCACAGCCATACATTGCAACTGGGAAAACCATGGCCTGGACTATACGCACTTTTGTTGGCAGGGTGATGTCTCTGCTTTTTAGTATGCTGTCTAGATTTGCCATAGCTTTCCTCCCCAGGAGCAAGCGTCTTTTAATTTCTTGGCTGCAGTCCCCATCTGAGGTGATCTTGGAGCCCAGAAAAATAAAATCTGTCACTACCTCCATTTCTTCCCCATCTATTTGCCAGGAATTGAGAGGGCCGGATGCCATGATTTTGGTTTTCTTAATGTTGAGTTTCAAGCCAACTTTTGCACTCTCCTTCTTCACCCGCATCAAGAGGCTCTTTAGTTCCTCTTCACTTTCTGCCATTAGAGTGGTATCATCTGCATATCTTAGATTGTTGATATTTCTCCCGGCAATCTTAATTCCAACTTTTGATTCATCTAGCCCTGCCTTTCTCATGATGTGCTCTGCATATAAGTTAAATAGGCAGGGCGACAGTATACAGCCTTGCCGGACTCCTTTTCCAATTTTGAACCAATCAGTGGTTCCGTGTCCAGTTCTCACTGTTGCTTCTTGACCTGCATATAGGTTTCTCAAGAGACAAATGAGATGGTCTGGTACTCCCATCTCTTTAAGAACTTGCCACAATTTGTTGTGATCCACACAATCAAAGGCTTTTGCATAGTCAATGAAGCAGAAGTAGATGTTTTTCTGGAACTCCCTAGCTTTCTCCATGATCCAGCGTATGTTGGCAATTTGATCTCTAGTTCCTCTGCCTCTTCGAAATCCTGCCTGTACTTCTGGTAGTTCTCGATCCACATACTGCTGGAGTCTAGCTTGTAGGATTTTAAGCATAACTTTACTAGCATGTGAAATGAGTGCAATGGTGCGATAGTTTGAACATTCTTTGGCGTTGCCTTTTTTTGGAATTGGAATGTAAACTGACCTTTTCCAATCCTGTGGCCACTGTTGAGTTTTCCAAATTTGCTGGCAAATTGAGTGTAGCACTTTTACTGCATCGTCTTTTAAGATTTTGAATAGCTCAGCTGGAATACTGTCACCTCCACTAGCTTTGTTGTTGCTCAGATTTTCTAAGGCCCATTTCACTTCACATTCTAGGATGTCTGGTTCAAGGTCAGTGACCATCTCATTGTGGTTATCTGGGATGTTAAGCTCATTCTTGTATAGTTCTTCTGTGTAGTTTTGCCATCTCTTCTTAATCTCTTCTGCCTCTGTTAGGTCTCTGCCATTTTGGTCCTTTATCATGCCCATCTTTGCATGAAACGTTCCCTTCATATCTCCAATTTTCTTGAAGAGATCTCTGGTCCTCCCTATTCTGTTGTTTTCTTCTATTTCTTTGCACTGTTCATTTAAGAAAGCATTCTTATCTCTTCTAGCTACTCTCTGGAATTCTGCATTCAGTTGGGTGTTTCTTTTTCTTTCTCCCTTGCCTTTCACTTCCCTTCTTTCCTCAGCTATTTGCAAAGCTTCTAGCTTCCATCTAGCAGCTGTTTATAATAAAGTTTTGACAATGAAAATTCTTTGGTGAATCTATATAACAGGTGAATAATCAAACATTTAGACCAGGGTTTCAAACTCAATTTCATTGAGGGCCGCATCAGCATTGCGGTTGCCCTCAGGGGGCCGGGTGGGTATGGACAGGGTGGGTGTGGCTACTAGGTGAGTGTGGTTGGAGTGGGTGTGGCCTACTGGGTAGGTGTGGCCAGCTCTACATCGTTCACATCAAGGGTGCCTGTGGGGGCCTGGGCAGGAGTGGGACAGATATGAGGGTCTCTGGCAGAAGGGGGAGGGACCAGGGCAAGTGCCAAGGCATGGTCCACTGGAGGAGCCTCACTGTTCCTCTCAGGCCATGTGGGGGGGGGGCTGGATGGTGGTGCCAGCTGCCTGGAGCCCTGGCAGCAAAAGTCAAATGCCCAGCCTGGCCCTTGAGCATCCATGGCACCAAGCCCAGCCCCACTTCCTCAAGGCTGCTCAAGGTTCTCCTGGTTCCTTGTTGTTTCCAGACAGCTTGTGGAGCTAAGACTGAATGTGTTTCAGCACAGATGGCCACCACAAAATTGTACATTGGCTCCCGGCTGGCCTGGGCCAGGGCCAAGGCAGAAGGGGCTGTTCCCTCACTGTTTCCAGGATGCCTTCGCGGGCCACATGAAACCACTTCGCGGGCTGCATCTGGCCCCCAGGCCTTGTGTTTGACATGTCTGGTTTAGACACATAGCCAGGGAAGATTGAGCTTTTGCATGGCCTTTTTAAAGTAATATTTTTATGGTGCACAAATTGATACTCCTTATTGAAGTCTGCTGCATCATCATGCAATGCAATTTTTGGTGATGCTGGATGAGACTAAATTCCAGTTAATTTAGCATTCTTGTATGAATACCAGAAGCTGGTAAATTTATTCTTTCAGTGAGCAGCAAATAACCTTCTGTCTAATTTTCTATTATATTATGAATCAAAGTTCCCACAAGAAATGGAAAATGCATAAAATATTTATCAACACATTACATATCATTGAAGGTTAAGCTAAAGAGATGTATCTATTGTTATTTCTCAGAAGGAAAGACCATTGCAAAGTGGCGTTAGCTTCTGATTTGCAAATTTCCATGTTATGCCAAAATTAAAAAAAAATGTCAATTTGATCTGCAAAATGAATTTTGTATTCTGCTTCAAGAGAGAATCTTCTAGATTGTCACTGTATCACTGTTTTGTCTAAATATTTGAAACAGCAATTAAATACATCAATAAACTTTAAAGTGTGCATATATAGAAACCTATCTTATTATACTTTCTGGTATCAATCATGCTGTATTAATTGAAAGGATTTGGTCTAATCTCATAAAGAAACAGGTAAACTCTTGGCTTTCCTCTAAAGTAAGAATATATCATTCATGCCATCCATTACTGTGCTATAATTATGGTAAGTGAAGCAGAACAGAATCGATGGAGCAATTTATCAATGCATTCTAAACTTGTATAGCACAGATGACATCATACAATTGCAGATACTGTTCCTCAGACTATAAATGTCTAGCAAGGCTGTGTTGTTCCTCTCTCTTTCATTCAGATACTTTCATACTTAATATTTTTGCTTTGAATTTGTATATAAACCTGGTCATTTATTTTTTATATTAGAAAGAAGAAAGGTAAGATCTCAAATTACAGATTTGGTTGTTACAAGGACCAGTGGTAAACTAAGGACTTTAATGGTGAATGGCCTAGGGCTAAAAAGAGAAATGCAAAAGGCTTGTGTATGCAGAACCAAAATAAGATTGGTAGCATGGGTTATAGCAGAGTGGTGATTCCTAGGAAGGCCGGGTACATGTTGTTATTTCCTGTACATTGTCCTTCAGTAGTATGTGCATATTTTTTTTTTTTTTTTTGGTTTTTCCATTATTTTTACTAATAAAAATTAAAATGAGATGCTTGGAAAACAGGTTTGGATGTGTTCGACACAGAGTCAAATCATTGTTAACACTGTAAGCTGTGGTCCACTTTACATTTTTAACAGTCCTAAGAAGAATTTTGAGGATATAGATGTTCTTAGCAGCTGTAGAGTATTGAGGATGGAAAGACAACAACATTTTTGAGTTATACATCTTGAAATTTTCTTGGTTTCAAAGGGTATGCTAAAAATTTGAATTCCAATGTCTATAACTACCTTGTGTGCTGCAGGGCAAGCTACCATATGTAATATCACAATCACAATTATACAGATTTCACGGATTTCTCTATTGTTTTCAATGAGAACTCTCATTTCTGCACTTGAAGAGAGAGAAACAAAACCATAGGAACCAGATGTCATGCATGTGTGTTTCTATGGCAATTACATCTGTGATTGTGGTAGATGTTCAATTACTAGTTACTTTCTGTTGTTCCCCTTGTATCCTCTTTCAATTAAAAAGAAATTGAAATCAACTTTCCAATAGTTTCACTTTATGAAAGAGGAACAAAAACGATTTAGTGTGCTCCAATTCCTACAGAGAGAAGAAAATCTGGAAGGGGCAACTATGGGGCAGTTTCTCGCTAATTCCCCTACTGTGCAGAACCCAGAGAAATAACATAAAAGCCTTAAACCTATGAACAGGAAGTTTATAAATAGCATTTGAACATATCTTTGTTGTGTGGAATTTGCCTGTGAGTACAGATTCTGTAGTACGAAGGCATAGTTTGGTAACGTTGCAAGATTGTTTGGAATTTCTGTTTTAAAAATGCATAGCCATTTGTGTTAAAGTCAGTAAGAAATAAAGAAATAAAAAGATAGTATAGTTTTAAAATATTGGGAAAATGAGGTTCCTGCATATGGCTGTAAACTATAAGAATTTGGAAGGAAGTGAAATACTGCCTGAGAAAGCAGCTGACATAATTGTTATGTTTCACTTGCTTTTTTCTCATATCTGAGTTAAAACTCCTCTTTATCTGTTTCCCCATGTGAACTTTTCTATTTTCTTTATCCAAAGGAAATAGTGATCCTGTACTTTGACTTCAGCTAGAGTTACAGAGGCCTCATTAAAGATTAACAAATGGGAAAGTGCATTTTCTCTTTTGGAATTCTTGGTCTGTCACTTTTTAATTGCATGTCGATTATAGAGATAGTACGTGATTTTTGAACAATCCAGCTGAAATCTCAGTAGTTTTATTTATTTATATATCACACCGGCCAATCTACTCAGGGCTGTAAAATTCCATATGATAAACCCAAAACCATTTATGAGAGCACAATGTTCTTTGTCTGCTAAAGGATTAAAGCTTATACACTTTTGAATTTCCCTAATAAAAGGTGTTGTGTTTTAAGACAAGGCTGCCTGGTTTGGACTTCAAAAATCCAGATGGCCCTTAGATAGCAGTAGAGTTATCAGCACATATTTGCTATGATACATGTGATGTGGAAAGTAAAGACCAAACGGGTCCCAAAGGTGGTAGGAGGACTCAGAGATGTGATTCCAAAGCTGGGAGAGAGGCTCCAAAACTTCTGTCCAGAAGAGTGCAGTGCTAGGAACAGCTAAGATCTCTCATACAACCTTCAAGCTCCCAGCCTCTGATAGAAGACCCAGAATCAAGGGAGATACAGACCACCCAAAAGGGTGAAGAAAGGGGAATTTGAATAATCTGTTTGCTGGATAATTTTATAAAGAACTAATTTACCTGAAAGCATACCATACTGTTTACTTTGGAGATTACTTAACCAGAATTCTATTTAAACAAAATCAGTTCTAAATTGATGCCAGATAAATTCTCAAAATGGTTGCCAAGCTATAAAATGGCTGCCAACCCCTGACTATACAGAATAAGTCCAAAATAGTGAACAACTTTGCAGAATTTCACAGGCTTTTTTTTTTTCTATGAAAGCAAGGAAGATGCTGAACTTGGCATCAATTTCTTGGCACTCCAGTTTATAAAGTCATCCAGAGATCCAAGTTGTAAGTATGTTCTTGTTTCACAGAATTTGGCAGAGACCTCTTTAAAGAAAGGCATGAGGAGAACTAGCTAGTATAAAATAACAGTACACGTTTCCTTTCCTTGGCTACAGTATACTAAACATGAACTAGAAGGATATATTATTTTCAAAGAACTTTGAAGTAAGCAGCTGTCAACAATATTTTAGACTATTTTCTTTTGTTATGTGCTTTTAAACAAATGCAAGCTTTATACATATAGTAGAAGCTCTAAATGTATTTAGGTACTTGCATTTGTTTACTTAACATTTATAGTAAGTTGCATTCTGGCAGTGGAGCTACTTAGCAGATTGAAATAAAATCATAAGGTTGAATTAAAACACACTGCTGTTAGTGCTGATTAGAATTTTAGTGTAGTGTAAATACCGGATGTCAGGTCCAACTTTTCTGTGATCTGGCAAAGATTCAACAGAGATCTCTTGAATTACAGAGAAAACAGCATACTGGAATGCTTTTTCAGAACTTGAAGTCTTCGAATTTAGTTACTTCTACTAACCTGCTGGTAATGGAATTTAGTTACTTCTACTAAGATGCTGGTAAATAATGCAGTTATATACTATATTAAATAATTTCATAGTAGTTATAAAGAAAGGGGGAAAAGAAAATGCAGTGTCATACCTTCAAAACAGAAGAAAGTTGGAATGCATTCAAATCCTAAGGAATTGTTGGTTTAATGTTTGTCTGAAAAGACAAGCATTGAATGCACCATTCAGTAGAAAATCTGAAATACAGGTTGATTGCCTTACTGGGAGAGATTCCTGCTCTCAGAATGTAAAAAGGTTCTATATGAATTTTAACAAAACAGTTATTTTTTAAAATGTCTTTTTATGTAGCAAAGTCAGCTTGGCTTTGTTTCTTCATCCTAAGGATTTCCTGGGAACTTTTCCTTCAGAGAAATGCCTATCATCTGTAGGCAGTGTTAAGCTAATTAATAATCCAATTAAAAGTCTACATGCTTCACTTTTCCTTCTCTCGGTCATGAAATTCTGTAGCATTTCTCTGCCAAAACAGAAACTAAACTATGATCCCAAAGTAACTACAAAAAACAAACAATACCCTATCATGATAGAAAAGTCAAATGTATAGGTATATAGATTCAGCTGCCTTAATTTTTCAGATGTATATTCAGATGTATATTCTATGCCAGCACTTATCTCACAGTCATACTGATGATCTGGTTTCCATTGTACATACTATGCCCTCTTCTGATCCAGCAGAGTGAAAAATCTAGCAGAGTTGGCCCATGTACTTTTCAACTGCTGCATTGTAGGCCAAGGCAGACTTTTCAGATCCAGACTCTTGCAAATTTCCCAAATAATTGCTAAATATAAATATTGGAAGAGGCACACTCTTTTCCTTCCCTCTCCATTGCAAGATCTGAACTTAAAAATACAGACAACAAGCACCTAAGGAGAGAGCACTGTCTATTAAATACAGAAATTCTAAAGTTTCAGCTTGGACTTCCCACAGCATGCTTAAAATAGTGGCTGTCTTCCTAGTGAGTTTTATCTCTATCAACATTTACAAAGCAAGAAAAGTCTCCCTCCCCCCCCCTTGCATTGATAGCCCATTGATTGCTCCTCTTTCTCTCACAGATGTCGGCTCTCCATTTTACTCTCTGGCATTGTGTTTCCCTACTTCATTCATAGGCCTTTTGCTCCTCTCTGGAACTTAGTTATCTGACTATTTGAGTATCTGCAGTTACCTTGCTTCTATTAACTGTGTTACTCCTTCTGATTTTGGCCTGCTTCACACATCTTATTAAGCCATTACATTGTTTGTTTGGTTTTGGCTTAGTATGATGTGTGAAGTCCTTGTGGCCTGAGTTTTTGGTTCATGGCCCAGGCTGACCATATATAACAATAAGGATGACTGGGTACAAATAACCATGAACATCTCTGGCATATCCTTTACATACCATACATTCATCTGTCTATCTATCTGTCTATCTATCTATCTTTCTATCTATCTATCTATCTATCATAATTTAACAAACTTTGGGAAATTCATATAACATTTAAAAGCACTTAAAATAAATATCAAACAGTTTTTTTGTGCACCTTTAAGTCAATGTTGACTCCTGGCAACTGTCTGGAAAAGTCCTTTGATTTTTCTTGGCAAGTGGTTTGCTATTGCCTGCTTCTTCTGACTGACAAGACTGGCCCAATGTTATCCAGCTGACTTTTTGCCTGAGACTAGAACTCATGGTCTCCCAGTTTCTAGCCTGGTGCCTTTACCCTTACCCCAAAATGGCTCAGATTTAAAAATTTTAAAATTGAAAAAGATTCCATATCACAATACTGCTCTGTTTTGAAATGCTCATTGGAAGAACCAGGTCTTGGCTGATTTGGTAAATATTAAGAGCATAGGGTACAGCTAGAATTCTGGGATGGATTATCCCTAGATGATGAAAAAAATGCTTTTAGGCTTCCATTTCTCCCACCCAGATTGGGTATGGTCACTGAATTCAGGGAAGCATTGAGTTATTACACTAATACAGCAAGTTGTTTGATTTTGAATGAATGTTTTATTCAAACCTAGCTTGTAGCAAATCATGACTTGTGGTCAGTATCAATATACTTTCCATATCTGAGATTTATTCAGTAAATCACAGATAAACAAACTATGGTTTAAAGCTGTATGTAAACTTGGTTTCAGACAGTTTACCTTTGATGTAACTAATCAGTTTAGTAAAGTTAGCATTGTTTATTATGAGTATTTGCTTCCTTAGTTTTAAAATAGCTTGGAAAGAAGAATATTTTTTTGGCATGTATGCATTTAGTACATTGTGTGTGTCTGTGTGTGTGCTTGTCACATAATTCACATACTTTCTGTAAAGTGAGTTTCAATGCAGGGTCACCCAAACAGCTGTTATTTCTTTTAATAGCTTCTTTAACCTACGTGCCAGCAAGTCAGTTTACAAAATCTGTTTTGTTGATGACTGCTGCGATAATAATTGTGGTGTTTGTGGCTTGGCAAAAGCTGAGGGTCTCCTCCGAGGACTCTTGCCAAAACCTTTGAAGGGGTTGAGGTGGATTCCCTGCCAGAATGAGTCACTGCTCTCTGTTTTATTTAGTGTCCTTTTGCCAAGACTTTAGACACTTTCTGTTTTCATTCTTTTGTAGGCTTTCCTTCCCACGTTGTGGTTTTCTTCACAGCCAAAGCTCTGGGTTTGCCAACATAGGTGAGAGAGTGTGACGAACTCTCCCAAAGCTTCTGCCAGACTATTTTAGGCCAAGTGATTTTTTTAACCTACAGAGCATGCTCAAATGTAAAAGTGGAATCCAAATAATAGTATGTTTTCAATGTAAAAGGACAGATTCAAATAGTACAGAAGAAAGTAGTTTCTCAAATTATATAAGTTACAAAAGTGGCACACTATCTTCTCAGGAATAATGCAGCATTTCTTTTAAGAGTATTCAGAATAACAAACTGCATACATGTTCTCTGAGCTAGATTTAATGATTGCACGCCATACGTTTGACTTAAATAAACTGTGAACTAACTGGTCTGCTGCTGACTGTGGCTTCTACAGTGATGCTGGCATGTGTTTGAGAGGATTAGGAAATACTTTTGGAACTGGAGCTTTAAAAACAAGGAGATTACACCCTAGAGCCTCAGAAGTATGAACCAGATTGCTGAGATATTACATTTATATATGCATAAGCCACTGAAGCTATTTCTGTTTTAGTGGAGGTAGTAGCCAAGTCCACATACTGCACTAATCCTTAAGGGCACTTCCACACAAGCTCTTTGCCCTGTTTCAGACCTCTGTGTTCTCATGTTGTCATCTATATTTACACTGAGCTGATTTATGTTTGTTCAACTGCAGTGTATCCCAAATCGCAAAAAAGGGAGAGATCTATTTGCAGAAACACTGTAGAGTTCATGAGTGGATTCTGTCGGTTCTTGTGCTACCTAAAGTCATTTATTGTGGCTTGTAAATTTGTGACTTTACATGATCTTAGCCAGCAATGGCAAAAGTACATATTGGTGAAGTTGCAATAGAAGAATATGAAACAGTTAATGGGAGGAAAAAACTGGTCTAACATTCCTTTCTCTCTTCTTCAATGAAATTTGATTATTGTGGCTTCTGTTATAATTAAAGAAATGCATAGTAATTCCCTGGGATCAATAGATGGGAAGAATGTAATTACTTTAATTGTTTATAGACCTTAGTTTTTACATTTTCACAAACAATTTGAAATTGAATTAATGATATTGCAAGGAACTATTATTTAGTATTAGACTTCATAGAACTGTGTATTTATTTAAGGCCTAGTGTTTCAGAACCGCAATCCAACAAATCTCTTGAAGGCTAGATTTACAAA
This sequence comes from Crotalus tigris, assembly GCF_016545835.1. Lineage (NCBI taxonomy): Eukaryota > Metazoa > Chordata > Lepidosauria > Squamata > Viperidae > Crotalus > Crotalus tigris. The sequence continues at coordinate 302,778 of NW_024096596.1, forward strand.
GGCAAGATTTTTTTTTTAAAAAATGAGCTAGTTCTTTTTAAGAGATCCTGCTGCGTTTTGCACATGTTCAAATGCAGGTTCTTATCAAACGATTTTCTGTTCAGTTTTTTTTTTTTTCTGTTCTGCTGTAGAAGAGCAGAATTAAAAAGATGTCTGTTCTTGGAACTTTGAGTTATTTATAAATGATTTTATTAGTTATAATAGTTAATTTAAGACTTGCAGACTTTGTACATTTGTTGGACTCTGAACTTAGTTGCTGTTGAAATTTTGACAATAGTCTACATTTGTTTTAATGAACAAAACTAAGTAAATGTTTTTGACAATAGCCGAACTTGTTTTAATGAAGAAAACTGAGTAAATATTTTAAGAATTCTATGTCGCTTTCAAATTTGGTATGTTTAGATGAGATTGAAAATCTTTATGTATATGTGTTTCTTGTATTTTTTTGGCTGGTTGAAAAATAACGTAAGTGGAGTAGTTTTAATGAAATTTATTAAGTTTGGCTTATGTTATCATTTTTTGTCACAGGGGGAAAAGGAGCATATGTAATATTTTTTGAAAGTCCAAAATCCTGAAAAATCTTGTTAAATGCCACATTTCATTGTGATTCCTTTAAGAAAGAATTTCATTTGCTGGAAGTTGTTCATTTTAAGGAGTATAAATACAGTGGAAGCTCCTTTTTAAAAAAACTATTGAAAATGGAAACAGTGGAAAGAAAAAGTAAAGGCTTTTTTCCTCTTCAGTGTGACAAACCATAGAATCTAAGACAGTAGAACAGTGAATGGCTGTTGGAAAGTTTCTTTCTGTTCACCAGAAGGTTGATTATCGTGATAATAGAGCCATTCAGTTATATATTTTTTCAGCATAACAAGTAATAAAATAATTGTACATGGAATCTTCATAGAACTCCACAATAGATAAATGGGTTAATTTAAGAAAAGGAAAGTGAAAGAAAATTTCATCAAGATAATGCATCCGATTAATTAAAAATATTTGCAAAAGTTCCTTTGTCTTTAAATAATATCCCATTAAAGTTGGGTGAAGTTTACTTGAAGCTTTTTACTTGAGACATTTCTTTTAAAGCTTCATTTTGTTCTGTTTAGCAGCTCAGTCACATAACATATCGAAAGACAGCTCTTTCAACAAACATTTTGTTTTCTAAGGTTCATGTAAGTATTTCACATCAACCGCTAATTCAGTTAAACAAAATATTTCCATCCCTACAGCAACAGAAATAGTTCATAGGACCTCAGAATTCATGACAACTAGGTGTGTTGGAAAGACATAAAGTCAATGTGTCAAGCGTTCAGATTGGACTGTATGTATTTTTACATTTTAATAAGGATCTTACAATTCATAAAGGAGGCAAAGATTATGATTAGATATTTTCAATATAGTAAAAGTGGGCTTTGGATACTCTGGTTGGTGAGTCTTGGCATGATAACCCTGGTTTGATATGGATTCTATCTAATGGAAATGAAATGATGTAAAATGTTCAGCTGTTGAAGCATAGTGGCAGAACCATAAAACTTCACTCAAGGTAGAAACATCTAGTCTAGTCATTCACTGCGAAACAAATTCCCCATTCTCAAGAATAGCAGCTAATACAATGACAGTTGATGCAGCCAAAATATTTCTTTCTTATGTGTAATCTGTTATTCTGCCTAATGTGTCAATCAGTGTAAGGATGACTTTGCAAAACCTTTTCATAATTTATCCATTTTGATAGATCTCTATAGAACTATATCTCTTTTCCCCCTTTTTCTTGAATAGAGGTAGTCCTTGACTTATTTCAGTTCATTTAGTGACTGTTCAAAGTTAAAATGACACTGAAAAAATGACTTATGACTGTTTTTTACACTTCCGACATTCACAGAATCCCCTTGGTCACATGAGCAAAATTTGGATGCTTGACAACTGGTTCATATTTATGGCGGGGGTCATGTGATCAGCTTTTGTGACAAGCAAAGTCAATGGGGAAGCCAGATTCACTTAACAATAATGTTATTAGCTTAACAACTGCAATGATTCACTTAACAACTGTGGCAAGAAAGGTCGTAAAATGTGGCAAAACTCAACAAATGTTTCACTTAGCAACATAAATTTTGGGCCCAATTGTGGTCATAGGCCGAAGACTACCTGTACTGCCAGGTAACATATACTGTATTTTCTTTTCAATTATTGTTACATTTTATCTGTTTTGTTCTAGAAGGTGACTTCCCAATTTGTATGCAAAAAATCCAGTAAAATGGAACAGCATTTCCAAAACATTGTTTTCGATTTCGGGAGTGTAGCAAATTACAAATAACAGCCATAATACCTACTCTGTAACCGCATTGATTATTCAGCCTGAACATTTTTGTTCCATCAGCTAATTATATAATTATTAATGCTTGATGATTTTAGTAGGGCAGTCACATGTGAAGTGTACATGTTTGCCACAACTTTTCTCATTTATGGTCGAGAGCAAAACTGGCTTTTCTTTCCTTGGCCTTAAGTGCCAAAAACATATGTTCAAGGTTTGCATTATGATTGTGCCTGGTTTGGGATCTTGCTTCAGTTGGTATCAGTAGGGAGTTGATATTCAGGACTCCAGAAATAGTAATAAGTATATACATTTCTCTTAAGCATGTGCAAGGCTGCATGATAACTATCTAAATTTTACTTCTCTTTTCTTTCTATTTATTTTAGTTCCGCATTCTGCATGGGGGGGTATAGCATTCAGAGATCGTTGCTCTTGACTTTAAAGGCTCCCTTTAATACAGTGGTTCTCAACCTGTGGGTTGGGACCCCATTTGGGGTCGAACGACCATTTCACGGGGGTCGCCAAACAATGCAGTCTGCCATTTTTTTCCCCCTTTTCCTTAGCTGTGCTACTCCCTTTTATTCTATTGGCTTTTGAAAGCCAATAGAATAGACTCTCTTGAATAGAGTCTAATTCTATTGGCTTTCAAAAGCCAATAGGAATTGTCCAGGCTGTCTCTGCCCTGCTGAGCCCACCAAAAGTCCCATTCTGCAAACGGTGCTGCACCAGTTGAGTAGTCCTCGACTTACGACCGGTTGAGTAGTCCTCGACTTACAACCGGTTGGGGGTCGTGGCATTAAAAAGGTTGAGAACCACTGCTTTAATACCTTATTTTGGGGTTTCATTTCCTTTTGAATAGGGAATGGGTGCAGAGTGCACTGGCATTGACAGAAAAAGTTGTATCGGTGCATTTGTGTTTTGTTGGCTTTTGCAACTTGCTGCTAATTTTTCAGATAGTGATTGTTACTATTGCTACAATTACTGCTACTGTATGAGCACTCTATTTGGTCAGTGATAATTACTATCTTGCTGGCTAAAGAGATATAAAGTGTGCTAGAATTAAAAGACCTGCCTGTTTTGTTACTTATATGCATACCCAAAGTACTCAAATGGAGTCACCGCATGTATTCTCCCATTTCTGTGCCACATTAACACGAAAATAATTGATACATTAGGTGAATAAATAATGGACATTGCTAACTTACAAGTAAATGACAAATAGGTGTACATAAATGAGACAGATTGCAGATGGAATGTTTATACAGAGGAAGTCCTTTACTAGCCACTACTCCTTGATTCTTGAAAGGTTAGGAAAAATCAATTTCTTGAAAATATTAAAAAGAGTATGAAAGATTTTTCACTCGGTTTTACAAGTGTAAATGGCTTCCCTTTTTATTTTTGTCTTTTAAAGTGTACATTTTAATAGGTACTTTCTGAATTTCTAAAACCTTGCTCTGATGAAGCAGACCCTATTCCTTTGCTATGATGGGTGAGAAGCCTTGCATTTTGCAGCCTTGAGAGAAAGAATTCTTTAAATAGGGCTCCAAAAATAAATTCCAAATTAAATTCCATAAAGATGTTTTGTCCAGGGAGCAAAAGTGCACTGTCTGCAGTTCTTGGAATCAGCCACATCTTCCAGAAACATGTGGTAGCAGAGGAATAATTTAAATATATCTGCTGCTACTTGCAAAGAAGAGAACATGTAAACATTCAAGTAATATCCATCTGAAGCAGTGGTTCTCAATCTGTGGGTCGGGACCCCATTTGGGGTTGAATGACCATTTCACGGGGGTTGCCAAACAAGGCTGTCTGCCATTTTTTCCCCCTTTTCTTTGGCCATGCCCCTGACACTTGGTGATGTATAAGTGGTTGGGGGTCACCACAACATGGGGAACTGTATTATGGGGTCGCGGCATTAGAAAGGTTGAGAACCATTGATCTGAAGGGGAAAAAAATTAACAGTAGTGAGGAAAGGAAGAATATTTTATCCATATTTTAATCTATAAGAGAGATGTCAGTGAGATGTCACCAAAAACTGGTTTTAGTACCTGAAGTCACCTGAAATCTTAGTACCACTTTATAATATCTTGGTAAGGAATATGACATTTACTGTTGGTTGCCATGATATAAAAAAATGGCAAAACCCTAGAAAGAGTGCAGACAAGGGCAATAAAGATGATTAGGAGAGGCTAAAGTATATGAAGAATGGTTGCAGGAATTGGGTATATTTAGTGTAATGAAAAGAAAGACTAGGATTGACATGATAAAAATATTGGCTGCCACAAAGAAGAGGGTCTGTGTGTATCAACCTATTCTCCAAAGCACCTAAAGGCAGAACAAGAAGCAATGGATGGAAACTAATCAAGGAGAGAACTAACCTAGAAATAAGAAATTTCCTTGCCTTAAGAAGTTCCGAGTGCTCCATCACTGGAGGTCTTTAAGAAGTGATTAGACAACACTTGTCTGAAATTGTATAGGGTTAGGGTTAGACTAGAAGACCTCCAAGGTTTCTTCCCATATCGTGTTATTGTGTAGTAAAGGTCAATGTGGTCTCAGTGGTGGTAAGAGCACTCGGAGCAAATCTGGGAGAATGCTTATTGTCTGTTCTTGTACACAGATCCCAGAGCTGTCCGTTCAGAAGAGGGGGATGCTAGAAACCCCATAGTTAGTACTATGCAGAACCCTTAAATTTCCAGGCCTCTGTTAGAGAGCTGAGATCAAAGAAGGCATGTACCGTTCATAGGGCTGAGAAGGGAATTTATATGATTGCTTTCTTGAGGGTTTTTTTCCTTGAGCTAACAATAATCAAGACTATTGTTTAAAAATAAGGAGCTTAAAAAACAGATTGCAGAGTTTGCACACAGTGAATTGTAATTAAAGTTTATGAGCTGCTTATTATATCAACAACTGTGGCAGGAGAACCCCTCAGCAGCAGGTGACCCTAAACATGTGATGTCCTAGCAGCCAGGATCTCTTTTTTCCCCCATTGGTTTAACAATCTGAAAAACTAAATTGAAAAAAAGCCCGGAGGCTGTATATTTTCATTGGGCCCCTGGGGAAGTATGGAATACAGCTTCCTTCTGCTTTGTTGGGATATAGCCAAAAACTTTCTAGAAGTTGACAGAGCCTTGTTGAAGAGGGAGAAACCAACCTTCCACCCATCACCCATAGGATTCTAAATCTGACATTTCCCACAGTTTCTTTAAGCAGTGATGTCGTTGTGTCAGCAATATGGTCTGAATCTTATGCATTCTATTGTTAGCAAAGTTTCAGTCAAGCTTCCAAGAGCTTTCAAATGCTTCTGTCCACTGTCCAGAAGTTCCTTTGGTAGAAATCTCCCAAGAATTACAAAATACTGAAAGCGTATCTACAGTCTGAATTCAGTACATGCAGTTTCATACCAAATTTGTTTGAATACAAGAAGAAATAAAGTGGAATGAGCTATTCCACATTTGATTAATCAGGCATAAAATATGTTTTCTGCAATTTTGTATGTATCGCTGAGATAAAATACAGTATAAGTTTCAGGGAAAAAAACCCATTCATATAAATGTCTTTTTTATGTTTGAGAAGTGATACGTTGTAAAGATTTGGTATATGGACAGAAAACTTTTTTTAATTTCAAAACTGCATACTTGACGAGATAAGTAATTGGGAATTTCTTTTGCATAACTTGAATTGTGACTATTGGGCTTCAAGAAATATTGTAGACATTCCTGTCATTCTATTTCTCAGAGGTCTTTGTCATACTTTCTTCCTGCAAAGGAAAGCAATTCATTGCTAATTATTTTACTGAAAATAACAGTGTTCCTTAAGTTATGCAAAGGTCCTGGCCAGAAATGCTTAATAAAAACCAATATGAATAAATCTATTTATGAAGATCTGAACTTATTTATTTATTAAATTTATCCGCCACTGGTCTCACTATCCAAAGTGACCTTGGATTGTTATATATTGCATATGTTATATGCTATATTTTGTACTAACAAGTATACTTTTAGGACTTACTGTACTAATGCCTATAATCTATGGCAGAGGTCCCCAACTTTCCTCAGTTGGCGGACCGGAGGGAAAGGGAAGGGGAAACATTTTACGCATACATGTGATGCAAACAGGGCGGTGCTAGTGCACAGAGCCCCATTTAGGCTATGTGGAGCCCCATTTAGGCTGCACGGAACCCTGTTTAGGCTGTATGGAGCCCCATTTAGGCCACACAGTACCCTTTAGCTGTGTGGCCATGGCGCTAGGACGAGTGGGGATGAGTAGGCACACTGGCCAGCCTGTCCCATGGCCCAGTGACCACGAGGCCATGGCCCACAGGTTGGGGACCCCTTATCTATGGGGTCTCCTCTCCTACATGAAAATAAAGGGTGGGGTCTAGGAAATGATCCTTCTCAGTGACTGCTTCCACACTATGCTCCTGACGTATATAGGGCTCTCAACTTGCCATTTTTACAAAAGGCGATAAAGGCCATTCTGTGAGACATATAGGAAAGGCTGACTTACAGGTTGTAATTTCCATAGATTGTGTTTATTCTATTTTTAAGAGGCTGGATATTTATATAGGGATTGTATAGTTATACTGATTAACAAAATAAATAAATAAATCATTCCATTGTGATAAACGTTAGATTTGATAAGAAGGTAAGCAGTGTTTGAGGAGTTGGAACCCCTACTTCAGCCTCTTGAACTTCTGGAAGCTATTTGATGATAGGATATTAGAAATTGTTCAGCCTGTTTTTCAGGTTTGGCAGGCAGGAATAAAAAATTGAGAGCTTCTAGGCAATAACTGCTCTCATCCTTTAAGCCTTAAATCTTTACAATTAAAAAATGTTCTGAAATTACCATTTGGAGAGCCCGGGGATGGAAGAGTTTACTGTAGAATCTGTAAAATGTTTACACCAAGCGTAACGTTCAGAGTTCTGCAATTACAATAAGGACAAATATGAAAAACTGTTTAAAAAACAACATTGAAATGAGCACAAGAAAAGCTGGTCTACAAAAACAAAATATATTTTAGTCAAAGATCATTCTAAATTTTCTGTGGGATATTTCCAAGGCTCTTCGTGTTTTTTGATAAATTATACATCATTTAAATACAAAACATCATAGGGAGTGGGACTCATACGTTTGTTAGGATCTAGTATATATCTAGTGACAGTATATTTCAGGTAATATTCTGAGTTAAATATAGGATAGGTTTCACCATTTTGTGATCCTTCTACAGGTATCCAGGTGGCTATAAGTAAAAATCCTACCAGAAGTGCACTATCATTTCTGTGATATTATTCTGAGATACATTTTTATATTGCTTGCAAATTAGTGGTTTAATGAAACTGCAGATTTCAACTGCAGCTTCCCTGATTGTAGATTTCAATTAGGTATGCTTTCTGTGCTTGCTTGCTCTGTGGCTTCTCTGTGCATGTGGCAAACAAAGCGGAAACAGAAATGGGCAATTACTTACAATGCACATACTTTGCACCTCAAATCAGAGCTTCCCAAAACCACTGTACATAGATTTGTAAGTTCTCAGGAGCTAACTCACATAAAGTTTCCTTGATTTGTTATTCCAGGGCTTAAAATTGGGCACACAGAATTGAATGATGTCAGACAAACATAACGATTCATTTTATGATGACAAGCTCCAGTCTCTTTTGGTCTATATAAATTTATTGTTTATACGACCCTTTTAAAAGCAATTTTGTTGTGCTTATTGAGCTGCAGTGTTGAGGCATGATGATCAGATTGGTTTATGATAAATATACTGATGAGACTACATTGGTAATTCATTTTTTAAACAATAATTATTAATGCTTATTATTGTATGTAGTGTTTTTTACATCACATAATTATGTGGAACATTGACTGATACATACCCAATCTGCCTACCTCCTGATTTCCTTACTCACAAAGAACTATAAATATTGACATCTATAAAATATACATTCAGTCGGATTTCAGAATAAATTTGATGTTTTGATCTGGATAGCTTTTGGGCAATTGAACTGTATGACAACATCTTTTAAAATACTCAAGCTAATGGAAGTATTTCATTTAAAAATTATCTATTTTCACTACAGTTTGCTAATAACATTCAGAACCATCTGAAATATCAATAAGTTATTGATAGATGATTATTATATTTGTAATACAATAACATTGAATTTATAGTTTTTTCCTTGCAGCACGGTTAACCAAATTTTCAGAGTCATTTAAATCTATATATAAAATTGTTTATCAATATTGCACTAAACCATATTTTAGAAGAGAACAAAGTGGACTAAAGTGTCTTCATAAAGGTTTTCAATTATAATTATAGATAGTATTTGTGAATATTCTCTGCATGGATGCACTATCCAAAAATCACCCCGATTTAACAAAAATGAGAGCTGAGCTATTATCTCACTTCTGTTTTAATTTAAAGGAATATGTTTCAGCTAAGAATCCATCAAATTATCTGTTTTTTTTCAAATTTTTCCTTGGTTCCTAACAACTTATATGGTCATTACCTTTATTTTCCATTTAACTTCAATATTCAGTAGCACTGAATTGACAAATTTTGAACACATATAGACGGTGCTTTTTTTTCTTTAAAAAAAAAAAAAAAGGTGCCAGAACTCACACACGTCATACAACCCGCCTTGCCTATCCTATAAGGTTCCATCCAAAAAAAGATGCCAGAACTCCATTCTGAGCGTTCTATGAGAAAAAAAGCCCTGCATATAGATATAGAAAATATAGAAGATATAGAAATTTGGTGTGACTCATTTAACAATAATCTTGCTTAGCAATATTAACTCTGGTCCCAGTTGTGCTCATAAGTCAAGGACTTATACCTGTATTTGTATGAACATAAGTTCAATTTCTTATCTGATTAAAGATCAAAAGCTTGGAAGATATTTTAACTAAGAGAAGGTAAACTTATTTAATGTACAGATGATTGGAATCGGTTTTGGTAATTTTACTAATTATAATTATTGAAAGCATATGGTACATGAATAAACGATGCAATTTAATGCATCCTTCTCCAGCCTTTCTTATACATTGGTCTGCTTACCTGCAAGTTGTAGCCTAATGAATCTTAAGGCTACCAGTTTAGTTAGGCATAATAGACATTTGAGAACAGCTGGGAAATAGTGGACAGTTATTGTTATTAGCATTTGTAATTGTGTAACATGACTTTTATGCAGTTTACTCAAGAAAAGAATTCAGGAGTATCTTAGGATGAAAATATTTTTTACTGTACATATTTAAATAAATAGGGAATGTTGGGTTAACTCTCCCCCCCCAAATAAAAGGTTCCTAAGAAATTAAATCTGTAAATATGAGGTAAAAGCCTATTGTGGTTCCTGCGATGCTTTCTGGCAAATATGAAATGATGTAATGATTAGATAAAGATGTAGCTTAAAAAGGGTTGCTAAAGAATCTAATATTTGTCATTTTAATCAAATGGATCAAATACTATTTTTAATTACCCTTTTAATAATGTTCTGCTAATAACTGCAGATAATGGAATAAGATGTATCTAAATGCAAGTATTTAGTATCCAAAGCTCTTGTAGAAGTGCAGTATAAAAATAGTTTATACCGAACAGTACTGTGTTCACATACCTCTGTGGAGCCCGTTGAACATAATGTAATTTATAAAATAAACATACATAGAATTCCTTTATCAAATAGAATATAATTTCGTTAAATATTTGTTTTTTAAAAGACAATAGTATAGGTCTGTGTATATTATTTATTTTTGTATGTTCATATATTACATGATTGTAGAACAAACTGTGTAATTAGGAACGCAGAACAAATTTAGCAAATCAGCATGTTTGTGTAGTATGTGTTTTATATTTTTTGTCTTTATAGGGTACAAATTGCTTTAGTATGCCATATTATTTCAGAGAATATCTTATTTAATTCAAATCCCAGTGATTTCATTAGCATTAACAAGGGCAGCCATACAGTTTATGGAACTCCTCCATCAAAACTATTTTAAGAAGCAGGACTAAGATAATTGTACATTACAAACCTATGCTGATGTTAATAACTAATTGACTCAATTTAACATCATTTCAAATGAATGTTGGAAATGTAAATGTAAAGAGGGGAGCTTTTATCACTTATGGTGGACATGTGATAAAGCAAAGAAATATTGGAATAAGATTCATATCCTAATACAGAAAATTCTAAAAGTAAAGATAAAGATGAAACCAGAAATTTTTCTTCTGGACATAATGGAAAAAGACTTAGGACAAAAAATTGGAACTTTGATCCTATATATGTCAACAGTAGCAGGCTATTGTATGCACAAAAATGCAACGACGTTTCAATTCCCACTATGGATGAATGGCTACAGAAGTTGGAGTTGGAGTTGGCAGAGATGGCTAAATTGACTGTTTTGATTAAAGAAAATAATAAAAGTACTTTTGTTTCCACGTGGAGATCGCTTCTGGATTTTGTGCTTGAGATGGAAAAAAAATGAAACTTTGATCTTGGGATTACTGATTAGATTGAATTGTTGTTTATAGAAATGGCTAGTTTATACTACTTTGGAAAAGTAAAAAGTAGAGGTTCAATGTTAAAGATTTATTCTACTGTAACAGAGGAAGTCGGAAGTCAATGCTTTTTTTTTCCCTTCCCCCCCTCACTTCTTCCCTTTTCCTTCCCCACTGGGTCCTACTATTTGTTTTTTTGTTTTTTGTATTTTATTTTATAATCTAATAAAATGCTATAATAGACTAAAAAATGTAACATCATTCCTTGCATCCATATAGAGGCCTGTATCTACTACTGTAACTGCAACATGCTTTTGTTTTTAGAAGCATTATATTGTTCCAGATGTGGCAAGGAAAATAAGGCAAACTACCAAGCTATTCGATGAATTCTAGATAAATTATTATGCAGAACTATACTCATTTAGATGCAGTACAATCAATTTCAAATTGCAGTACAAATATCAGCATCATGTAAAAGCATTGAATGACAAGCACCATAATCATATGGTAGTCTTAAATTAAATAAAGCTCTCAAAGTTAATAACCAAGGCACATAAACAGAAATATTGAACTATTAGGAACATGAAGCTTTTGTGAATCATCTGATTCTCACTCTATCCCTTAAAATTGTTCTTTAGCAAAGCTTGTTGCTTTTAAAGCTCAGGATGTACAAAATTAATGGCATTTAAAACAACATATATGTGACAGATAATATAGATTATTAGTTTGGGGTAAATTATTATTAGCTATGTTATTAGCATCTTAGTAATAAACAGAAATGATCATGTTTGAGGTTCAGACTATTATATTTAGGATATTACATATAAAGAGTGGTATCTCCATTATTACTCTAAAGTCATTCATTTTTCTCCTCAATTCAAAAGTTGGAACAGCTAGTACTAAAGAAAAAAAATTGAATCGTGAAAGAACTATTTTCCTGTCTGCAATATCCATCTTGTTTTCTTTGCTATTAAGTGGTTAATAACATTTGTGTAGCATAAACTTTATCTGCTAATTTCATGAATGCCATTTTATTCAGCTTACAAAGGGGAATGCTACCACACAAAATATAGAAACTGACAGTTGAAAAACTTGGACCCTGCAAGTGCTCCATTCAGTAGCTACATTTTTTTTCCTTTGGAGCACTTTCTCATTCTGATTGGATTCAACTCCCTTTGATTGAAGATCTTTGAACTTTCAACTTTTGGTGATTTTGAAGTGTTTAAGAATAAAGAGTCTTGTTGCTTGGCCTTGCAAGATACTCTGATATTTCCACTCTTTTTTTGTCTGTTTTTATTTTTTCTTTTTGTGTCAGTTTTTGACTATTTCTGTTTTATTCTTGTCCTTTATAGTGATAGATACAAGGGAGGAAGAAGAGCAGGGGGCAAACATTTCTCATTGCCCTCCTAAGCCACCCACTTTTCTTTCCCAAATGGGGTCAGTGCTGAAAATTAGGCATTTGACCAAATTTTGATGGTATGATCTCAGAATTGCCCACTTTATAATAGCTGAGAATAAGTGTAAAGAAGTGTTGTGCTTTTTTATATTTCTGGGCTGTACATGTTTTCATTCCATTATGTGATTAACCTGGCATACTTTTTTCATGTTTCATATCTTTGACTTTGTGCAAGATGACTTAGTTGAGTGAGTAACAACATTTTTAAAGGCACTCTGTAAGTCTTGAAGTCTAATTTTTTTCAAGTGATGCCTGACATTACCTCTTGATTTGAATCAGAATAGATCTTGGAGGTCTTCTAGTCCAAACCACTGCTCAAGCAGGAGACCCTACCATTTCAAATAGATGTCTGTCCAGTCTTTTCTTTAAAAAGTGATGGTGCACCAGCAACATTTGAAAGCAAGCTGTTCTACTGGTTAATTGTCCTCACTGTTAGGAAGTTTCTCCTTAATTCCAGATAGCTTCTTGCCTTGATTAGTTTCCATTCATTGTTTCTTATCTTGCCTTCTGGTGCTTTGGAAAATAAGTGGACCCCCCCCCTCTTCTTTGTGACAACTCCTCAAATACTGGAATACTGCTATCATGTCACCCCTAGTCCTTCTTTTCTCTAGAATGGCCATACCCAATTCCTGCAACTGTTTTTCATATGTTTTTTTATCTCCAGGCCTTTAATCATCTTAGTTGCTCTTCTTTGCATTCTTTGCATCATTCTTTGTATCATTCTTTGCCTCTCATGCATTACCACTGCAGATACTTTCACTGCATCCTGAAACATCTAATATCAAAGATGAATTAGACTAAAAGTAGGAAACCACTTCAATATTTTTTCAATGGGAAATGCTGTTCAACTGGGTTGGCTGTCTCTATCCCATTTCACATTTAATGCCTTGGTTCTAACCACAATCATTGTATTTAGATTGACAGAACTTGAGCAGATCCTACCTCCTTTTTAAAAAAACAACAACAAATCACATTATTGATTTATTTGAAAAATCTTGAAGACCTCTCTCTCTTCTGGACCTCAGAAATTATTTAAATCCAAAGATACTTGTTTCTTCTATTTCAAACGTCTTGAAACATTTTAAACATTTGAGATCTTTCACTTGACAAGAAGAGGACAACTGTCCTCTAATCCTTTAAAGCACGGGTCCCAACTCCCGGTCCGTGGACTAGCACCGGCCTGTGACATGCCAGCAACCAGGCAAAGCCCCATCTGTGGGATGCAGGCAGCACACAAAACCATGCTTCCTCTGGTCTGCAGAAAAACCTCTCTCCATGGAACCAGTCTCTGGTGCCTAAAAGGTTGGAGACCTCTGCTTTAAAGTATTCTGAGAGAAATGTAGAGGCATTACTTGAGTTTCCATACTGCAAAATAGTTTCTCAGTCAAAGGCTCTTTTTCAGCAGTGGATACATTGTGAATACTGCATTAATTATTAGTTTTTAACAGAACATAAATGTCTGAGGTTTTATTTTTATTTTTATTTTTTTTTAGTTTATTCAATCCCCATCCCCTGTCCTGGGATTGTGATATTTTAGTACATCCCATTCTTCCGGTGTAGAGTAGAAATTGATTAGCGAAGGAGTTTTCAAACTTTTTCATGTTTTGGAATCAATTAAAAAAATTCCCAGAACCCCTGATCGAAAGGGAGTGCCTTGTGATAGAAAACCAGCTGGTTTTGAATGTTTTGAATGTATTTCAAGAACAAATTGGAATTGTACTTATACATACATTTTCTGATATTTTGAAATGCATCTCTGTTTCCAACATTGTTGACCTTTGTAGCTTACTTCTTCTAGTAATCTGGAAATATACAAGAGATTGCCCAAGGTAGTATTTTTATTTATTTATTTACATCTTGCTTTTATTCTTTTTTTATAAATAGGGCCATGATAGTAATATTCCTTTCTTCACCGATTATCCCTACAACGATTTTCCTATCTTGAATTTTGGAACCTAATCTATCAAGTTGGTTTTTTTACAGACTTTTTTTTTTTTAAAATCCTTAAGTAACTCAATCTCAAAAAATAATTATTTTTAGCAGTGTGACTTTTTGCAATTGTTTTTAAATTATATGAAAATAAGCCTACATTTTAAAAGTAAAATTTGGACAAAAAAATCTAGATTCATTCTTAATTTTGGGATGCCATAACTAAGATTAAGTCCACCAAGATCATCAGCTTCTTGGCAATGTTAAAGTTCCAGTCAGTGTTTTAAACTGTTTGTAGTGCCAATACACAGCAGAACTTCTAAATAGTATTGTTTAGCTATTTCAAAAAAATTGAGATTAGTACAGTGTGAAGTAATTTAAAACTATTGTACAGCAATTAATTTAAATAACAGAGCTCTGCATATGTCTAGAAAACCATATATTGCCAATTGGAAGCTCTCTAAATTTTGAAATGATCCAATAAATTCAAATTGTGTTAGAATTCATGGATATGAATAATGTAAATTGGTTATAAGGGCATACTAGGAAACAGATAATAGGATGTAGACTCTAATTTGAATTCTTTTTATGAAATTCACTGAAAATAACCTGAAATAAAGTGTAATATAATGTAATTAATAATGAAATGAGAGTGTATAAAGGGAAGTCAGCAATGTTTACCCATATGTTTTGTTGTGACACTTAAATATTATGTTTGGTTTTTATTTGGGGAATGCTTAGAAATTAATAATCTGTTATTTAATTTTCTTTCTCCCTAGCATTATATATATGGCATGGCTGATGAAAAGGGCCAATAACTAACTATCCACATGATTTAAAGCTTTAGTGGAAATTTACTCTTATATTTAGGTAATGATATGCTAGTATTGCTAGCATTTAGTATTGCTACTAAAATAGTGGTGGAGCTGGGAAAAGAATTATTATGATTTTGCAAAGGAAAATGCACTATATTACTGAATCCAGTTAGGAAAAAGTCTTTGGTGGCAAATGTAATTGTGACTCTTCTGCCACAGAAGAGTCTTTTCGTTGTAGCAAAAGAGCAACTTTTAGAAGGATCTTTTCACAGAACTTACATTGATGTTTTAGAATCCATCCATTAATGTACCTTTTTTACATAAAGCAAAGCCCCACCTGCCTTGTTATAGAATCCACTTTACCTTTTATTTATATCACTATATCAGCTGTCTTCTCTTTTGGATCTGAAACAATCGAACAATATACTGTTGGATTGATTGTTAGTTTCTTTTGACACGCAGCTAAAAAAAAGTGACTTCCAGTCTGGACAGTGGGTGCTAAAAGAAAAGTACCGTCAATACTCTGACTCCATTAAGCTCTGTTTGGCAAAAGCTTAATGCTGGTTCATTGCCGAGAGAATATTTGGATTTTGAGTCCTATCTTGTCGGCAAATTCAGAGCAGGGGAACTGCAGGAGACCTAAAGGAGGCCCCTTCAAGAGCTCCTTCCTTGAAGCTGTACCTTTCTTTTAGACAGTTGTCATTATCTTTGTCTAAAGGTCACGGCCAAATTGAATAAAAAGAAAGCTGTGTGTTCCTGTCGATGCACAAAGGCAGTATTGACTTTCCTAATCCAGTTTGCCGAGGGGTGAGAGAATTAAATTAGATATCTAAGCACAGAAATTGAGAGCCTTTGAAAACAAAGATAAGGAGACAGGCTGTATTTGCCTCCCCCTCTCTTCTTCTTCTTCTTCTTTTTTTTTCTTTCCCTGGGAGCAGTAGGCTCACAATTTTGCAGGTGTGTCATCTGATCCATGGCTTGCATCGATCAAAACTGTGCCAATGCATATTTAATTAGCAAGGGGACCCTGGATGCATTATGGCCATCATCCATA
Source organism: Crotalus tigris (assembly GCF_016545835.1). NCBI lineage: Eukaryota > Metazoa > Chordata > Lepidosauria > Squamata > Viperidae > Crotalus > Crotalus tigris. Next base: position 318,828 of record NW_024096596.1, read on the forward strand.
TATTGAATGGACTGTCAGACTTTTTGAATGCTTCCCAAACCCCCCTCTTGCTTTGTTGTTTGGGGAGCTTCTGCATTTTGTCTGAGCAGCCAAAAGTTTCTTTGTTTTTAGTTGCTGATGCATACAACACCGCTGAGGAGAATACAAACAAGTGAAGTCCTGAAGTGTTTATTTGGTCTAATGGGAAGGGAGCGGGGGTGAGGATTGAAAACCTGGGCTTTAATTCCTTTGGGTAACAGATTTTTACCCAACTGATTTTTTTAAAAAAATGAAAAAAATAACAACAGTTAAATGGGATTTCAGACTATTATATTCAAGATAAGGCATTTTATGACGGCTTTAATTAAAACATGAATTAATGCTACTGCTGCATTTTCCCCTTGTAATAAAACAAGGGAAAAGAACTTTTTAAAGTAAACATTGAAGTGTATTAAAAGATGGGAACAAATCTTTCTTCTACACACACACACACACACACACACACACACACACACCAATAACTCCGGGCCAATACATTTAATGCTAAAATAAAATAAGTAAACACTGAGCACAGTTTTATAGAGATTTTGGCGTTCTGCTCATTATTGCCCTCATGTATTGATTCATACATCATAGGTTACAATAAGGATTCCCCATGCACAAAAGCTACTTCAGAGTTTCTGGGAACTCCTTTTTATAAGACAATTCAGACAAAGTGTTGCTTGCTAAACAGATGTAATACACAAAGTCTGCTCAGAATAAAGGGCAGCAGACTGCACATGTTTTGGTTCCATTCAAACAAGCTAGCTAGTTGTTTTTGCTCATTTGCTTAGGAGCTGGCTTAGCACAGTTTTCCCGGTAAAGTAAGGAGGAGTGGGAGGCTGGGGGGGGGGGTGGTAAAAGGCCACAAAGGTTTGCTGCAGGGACTCCTGGGAAGTATATTTGCATACATCTTCTCACAAAGGCTGACTGCTTCCTGGCTTAGACAGAGTGTTGCCTGATAAACAGACTTAACACACAAATGTCTGTCTGGAATAAACAACAGCAAGCTTTGATTTACATTTCTATTATCAAAGATAATCTCTCTCCCAGTGTATGGGAATTAAAAAGCCTGTCACAAAAATGAGTCTGGAATTGCGGTGATTTTACTACTATGTCAGACTCTCCCCTTCCCCCGCCCAGGAGCTGATGAGATACAGTAGAGTTGCTAAAAGCAGGGGAAAAATAATTAGGAGTTAAAGATAGCCCAAACGGTGGAATATAGGCGTATCTCCAATGCAAAAATAAATACATCAATACATCTAAATTAACAGATAAGGAAAGGAATCCCTCATACACTTTATTGATTTGCACCTTGGTGGTGGTGGTGGTGGTGGGAAATAATACTTTAGAAGGATATAATGATTAACTTCAATGAGATGCAAAAGTCTCCCAGAACATGATTCCAAACTTTTCAGCTCTTTGTGCTCCAACTGTCCTCAACCCATCTGCAATGGCTATGGATAATAATCTCATCCATCTGGAGGATAGTGGTTTTGAAAAGGCTACTATAAGCAGATCAAACAGGAGGTATGAATGATGCAATTAGCCAACAATGCCCCCATTTCCAGAGAAAGAAAAGGGTTGCCATATTTATCGACCTTTCACCAATACCAATATTCTCGGGGTGATCCACAGCAATAAGAAATAAATCATAACTATCAAACAACCATTTAAAAGTTAAGACAGTCGATAAAGGTTGCCAACATTATAAGCTTGATAGTATTAACTTCACAGACGTATTCCCTATTCGAAATGTAAAAGGGTTTTTTTATCTTTAAAAGTAGATTTATAAGGGTAACAGATTCCCATATCTAAATCATTTGTAGCAAAATAATGACTAAATTTGTTTCAGAAAAAAGGGTCAAGAGGTTTCATGTTCATGTAACTTTCTGTGGTTTTTAAAGAGGGATAAAGTTTCAAGGATTTTGATATAACATTACTGTGCCTATGAAAGTCAAGAAATCCTGTCTAAAGGCTACTTAGTTTCAGAAAATCTGAAATGCTTTATCCAAAATAAAATGCTTGACACATCTCTAATTTTCTCTTTTCCTTTTTATCATAGAAAGTGTCTGATTCAAATCAATTTTGCAGAGATTATATATTGCTGCTAGTACACTTGCTAGTGATCTCTGTCCTATGAAACAATACATGTAACTCTTGACTAATTTGTTCCATAATATCCCTATTTCAGCCCCCAAAACGTTTTAAGAGTACACTATCAAATTTTGTTAGCTTTCTGTATAAAAATATGCTGTAGCTCAAATTGTTATTCTTCACTATAATGCCTCTAGCTCCATCTGTAGTAAGTTATGTTGGGCACAATCCATTTTTAAATTCCTTGTCGGAGGCCAGTCATGGGTATAACTTTCTTTTATTGCAGTTAATGAAATGTAAACTTTTTTTAGTCTAATTACATCATGTGAACCTTGCTATTTTGTAGTTATTTGTGTTTTTAACACTATTTGACAAATGGTGAAAACTGATTTGAAAGAGATTCATATGTAATACCTAAATTATTATGTATGTGTCCAGTAGCTTTATTTTTTCTAAATGGTACAGTGTAGCTTTTGCTTGTTTTTCTTTCTTTCTGTATAGAATTGAACATTAAATGTTCATTTTATTTAGAGCTCTAAATGGTAATTTAACAAAATGCATCTGAAACTTTTTTTTACTTTTATTATGAGGGTCTGGATGGAGGTGAACAGGCTTAGACTCAACCCTGACAAGACCGAGTGGCTCTGGGTCTTGCCCCCCAAGGGTCATCCTGATGGTCCATCATTAGTCCTGGGGGGGGGTAAATTTACCTCCCTCATGCAGGCATGCAACTTGGGTGTCCTCCTGGACTCACAGCTAAATTTGGAACAACATCTATCAACTGTGGCCAGGGGGACCTTTGCCCAGGTTCGCCTGGTGCACCAGTTGCGGCCTTATTTGGACTGGGAGGCTCTACTCACGGTCACTCATGCCCTTGTCACCTCAAGACTGGATTACTGTAAGACATGGATTACTCTACATGGGGCTACCCTTGAAGAGCATTCGGAGGCTGCAGTTGGTTCAGAATGCAACCGCGAGAGTGATTGTGGGTGCACCAAGGTACACCCACGTGTCACCTATGCTCCGCGAGCTGCACTGGCTTCCTGTGGTTCTCCGGACACAATTCAAGGTGTTGGTTATCACCTTTAAAGGCGTTCATGGCTTAGGACCAGGTTATTTACAGGACCGCATACTGCCGCATAGTTCCCAGAGACCGGTGAGGTCCCACAGATTGGGCCTCCTTCAGGTCCCGTCGGCCAGACAATGTCGGCTGACGGGCCCTCGGGGAAGGGCCTTTTCTGTGGTGGCTCCGACCTGGTGGAATCAACTTCTCCCCGAGATTCGAACTACTCCCACCTTGCCGGCCTTTAAGAAAGCCATTAAAATTCTCCTGTTCCGGCAGGCCTGGGGTTGATGTCCCCGGGGGGACCGGGATACAATTGGGACATGCTGTATGAATGCACTTATTTTACTGTTTTATTGTTATATTTATTGTTTTAATTTTGTATGCCGCCCTGAGTCCCTAGGGATTGGGCGGCATATAAATTTTATTAATAAATAAATAAATAAATAAATTATCTACCTCTTTTATGCATCTACCTTTTAAAACTGCATGGTCATACAAAGGGTAACGAATGCAGGATATTGTATGCAATATGTGGTGAATGTGGATTATGATCTACATTTTAGGTATAGTGAAAATTATAGCTATTTTATCGATAAATCTGCTAGGCTACAAAATGTTGCAAGTAGGCAAATTTCTATCAGCTTGGTGGGGTTTTTTTCTGATCTTTTTTTCTGCAACCCACCCTCCTCCCACCCCAAATCTACTCCTAGCAATTGTGGTATCCTAGAGAGCAGATTTCAGTGGTGGCTATTGCCACCTTCCTGTTGTCAAGGAAAAGTGGAGGAAAGCAATATAAGCCTGCTGGAGTAGATCACTGGTGGGATGCTAATATGTGTGAGTGTCTCCTTCTCTCAGGTAGCTGCTAATAGGTGTCTTACTCCCTCTCCCATGCCTTTGGGTGCAATGCTTGCATGCTTTCCATCCTACAGGAGGCCCACAATGATAGTTTTTAAGGATGGCATGGGAGAAGAAAGTTATTTATAACATTTATAAAAGGGATGAAGCTGGTTTCTAGTGACAAGCTGGATATAGTAATATTCTTTTAACTCCATCTGGAAAATGCAATCCCTTCAGTTTTCTAACTTTTTGTACTTGAGAATTGTCTACACCAGGGGTGTTAAACTACCAGCCCACGGGCCGGATGCATCATGCTGAAACTGCACCCACCCCAGCTCCGGCAATGGGGAAAAAGTCACAATACATCGCAACACATCACATGATGTGGCGAGCTTGACACCTTTGACCTACACTGTTCTCATGTTGTCAAGATTAAGTTTCTGTTCATCGGCTCTCATCCAGTTCATTTCCTTCTCCTGGTGTTATCTCACCTCGTTGAGATTTGAGAGATATAGTTGAGTGTCATCTGCATATTGTGGTCAGTGTGATCAAAGTAAAAGTAAAGTAAGGTTCTACATTTAGGCAAGAAAAACCAAATGTACAGGTATAGTATAGGGGGTATCTTGCTCAATAGTAGTAACTGTGAGAGGGATCTCAGAGTCCTAATGGACAATCATTTAAATATGAGCCAGCAGTGTGCTGCAGCTGCCAAAAAAGCCAACACAGTGCTAGGCTGCATTAACAGAGGGATAGAATCAAGATCACGTGAAGTATTAATACCACTTTACAATGCCTTGGTAAGGCCACACTTGGAATACTGCATCCAGTTTTGGTCACCATATGTAAAACAGATGTTGAGATTCTAGAAAGAGTACAGAGAAGAGCAACAAAGATGATTAGGGGACTGGAGGCTAAAACATATAAGGAACGGTTGCTGGAATTGGATATGTCTAGTTTAATGAAGAGAAAGATGAGGGGGGACATGATAGCAGTGTTCCAATATCTCAGGGGTTGCCACAAAGAAGAGGGAGTCAAGCTATTTTCCAAAGCGCAAGAAGGAAGGACAAGAAACAACGGGTGGAAACTAACCAAAGAGAGAAGCAACCTAGAACTAAGGAGAAACTTCCTGACAGTTAGAACAATTAATCAATGGAACAATTCCAGAAGTTGTGAGTGCTCCAACACTGGAATTTTTTAAGAAGAAACTGGACAGCCATTTGTCCAAAATGGTATAGGGTTTCCTTCCTGAGCAGGGGGTTGGACTAGATGACCTCCAAAGTCCCTTCCAACTTTTTATTATTATTACTATTATTATTATTATTATTATTATTATTATTATTATTATTATTATTATTATTATTATTATTATCAATCATCGCACAGTCAGCCAGATGTTCAGACTGGATTTGGCATTTTGTCTACCTATCGAGTCCTTACCCAGGACCTGGGATAGGCAGATGTGGATGTTTGATGGTATTACAGATATCGTCGCAGGATGGAAGCAGTTCCTAATAAGGCCGCCTTTTGCAATTGACTAATAGCGAATTTGTCAATGCCAATGGTGTTCAAGTGGTGCTCCAGTTGTTTTGGGATTGCACCCAAGGAGCCTATTACTATTGGTACTACCCTTGCTTGCTTTTGCCACAGTCTTTCTATTTCTATTTGTAGGTCTTTGTATTTTGTTATCTTCTCCAGTTCTTTCTCTTCTATTCTGCTATCTCCAGGCACTGCCACGTCCACTATCCAGACTTTTTTGTCTTTCTTATCGACAATTGTTAAGTCTGGGGTGTTATGTTGCAGGTGCTTGTCTGTTTGAATTCTGAAGTCCCAGAGCAGTTTAATTTTATCATTTTCTATGACTTTCTCTATTTTATGATCCCACCAGTTTTTGCTTACAGGCAAATGATATTTTTTGCAGATCTTCCAATGCACCATTGTTGCTACTTTGTCATGCCGCTGCTTGTAATCAGTTTGTGCAATCTTCTTGCAACAGCTTACCAAGTGGTCCACTGTTTCTTCAGCTTCTTTGCATAGGCGGCACTTACTGTCTGTTGCTGTCTTCTCAATTTTGACTTTGTATGCATTTGTCCTTAAGGCTTGGTCTTGTGCAGCCAGAATTAGTCCCTCGGTCTCTTTCTTCAATTTTCCTGCTCTTAGCCATTGCCAGGTTTTATTATTATCTGCTTTCCCAGCTATTTTTTTCATGTATTGGCCATGTAGTGCTTTGTCTTCCCATGCCTCTATTCTGTTCTTCATTTGGTCTTTCTTGTAGGCCAGTTTGGTCTCTCCAGTAGTTAGTAAGCCTTCCTGATATACTAATTTCAGTGCATCTTCATCATTGTTCTTCAGATATTCTTCCAAAGCCATTTTTTCTTCTTCAACCATCTGATGTACTTGTAGCATTCCACGCCCACCTATTTGCCTTGGTAGATAAAGTCTGTCAATGTCACTGCGTGGATGAAGGGCATGATTCATTGTCATTATTTTTCTGGTCTTCCTATCCATTGCTTTTAGTTCTGCTTGAGTCCAGTCCACTATTCCAGCTGTGTACCTAATGACTGGGATTGCCCAGGTGTTGTTGTTGTTGTTGTTGTTGTTATTATTATTATTATTATTATTATTATTATTATTATTATTATTATTATTATTATTGTTACTACTACTACTACACACAGCTGAGAGATATGGGGGGGAAATGACATGCTAAAGGTAATGTGTAGTCTTCATATGACTTCTGTCCATGTAAATGCAGGCATTTCCTGTTACAATTCTATTCTTATTTAAGAGAAACAATGAAGTTCTTGTTTAACTTTCTAACTACTGTATCCAGTAAGCTATCCATGATACGGTATCAGAAGTCAGATTTTAAATGTGTGCCTTCCTAACATGAAAAAAGGAAATCCTTTCTCTTGCTATAAACACAGACATTAGATTGTTCTAAGAAAAATGCATTGCATGGCGGAAAATATCAGAATGCAGATGACTTTCTATTGTGATTATTTTTTAAGATGAAAATGTAGCAGAGAAATGTTTCTTAAGCTATGTTTTATATACAGATATGCAGAGAGACGCATTCACAAACACAAACCCTGAGCATTGTCATTGATGATACTACTAATCTTTCCTGAAATTCATCTGTTTGAAAAGAGGATTTTTGGCAATCACTAGAGTCCAAACGAAATATCAAAATAGTATGTATGTTGAATCAGCTATTAAGAGTTTCTTTTTAAATATCTTATTCCAGAGAGTGATAAAATATGCCATTGTAAGCAAGTTCATACAAACCATTAAGATTTATAAACTGTGTACTAAATACATGGAACAATTAAGTAGATTACTTGTTTATTAATTCATTTAATTTATGTTGCCCGATTCCAAAATTACAGTCTGTGTAGCTCACAACGGAATAAAATAAATGCGATAAGAAGAGACGTAAAACAAAAACTATAGTAAAAAACAAGAAAAGCAATAAGATAGTAAACCTGGCAACAACTCAAACATCCCACAGAATCGAGTGGGAGACTTCCGCTACTCTATCCTAAGGCCTGGGAGAATAGCTAGGCCTTTATGTCACTCTGGAATGCCAGCAAGAAGGGAACCATCCTGATCTCAGAGAAAACCTCATTTTTTAGAGGGCAGGTATTGAAACAGGGGAGGCACACTTGCTCAGTTATTATGGATGATAATGTAACAAAAACAACAACAACAACAATAATAATACAGTTGGAAGGGAACTTGCAGGTCTTTTAGTCCAACACCCTGCTCAGGCAGGAAGCACTATACCATTTCAGACAAATGGTTGTCCAGTCTCTTCTTAAAAAATTCCAGTGTTGGAGCACTCACAACTTCTGGAATTGTTCCACTGATTAATTGTTCTAACTGTCAGGAAATTTTTCCTTAGTTCCAGGTTGCTTCTCTCTTTGATTAGTTTCCAACTGTTGCTTCTGGTCCTGCCTTCAGGTGCTTTGGAGAATAGCTTGACTCCCTCTTCTTTGTGGCAGTCCCTGAGATATTGGAACACTGCTATCATGTCACCTCTCATCTTTCTCTTCATTAAACTAGACATACTCAATTCTAGCAACCATTTCTTATATGTTTTATCCTCCAGTCTCCTAATCATCTTTGTTGCTCTTCTCTGTACTCTTTCTAGAGTCTCAATATCTTTTTTACATCATGGTGACCAAAACTGGATGCAGTATTCCAAGTGTGGCCTTACCAAGGCATTATAAAGTGATATTAACACTTCATGTGATCTTGATTCTATCCCTCTGTTAATGCAGCCTAGAACTGTGTTGGCTTTTTTGGCAGCTGCAGCACACTGCTGGTTCATATTTAAGTGATTATCCACTAGGATACCAAGATCCCTCTCACAGTTACTACTATTGAGCAAGGTAGCCCCTATACTATACCTGTGCATTTGGTTTTTCTTTCCTAAAAGTAGAACCTTACTTTTTTCACCATTGAATTTCATTTTGTTAGATAGTACTCAATGTTCAAGTTTGTCAAGATCCTTCAATATCTTAAGCCTATCTTCTGGAGTGTTGGCTATTCCTGCCAGCTTGGAGTCATCTGCAAATTTGATGAGTTCCCCAACTATCTCCTCATCCAAATCATTGATGAAGATGTTGAAGAGCACTCGGCCCAGAAAAGAGCCCTGGGGCACCCCACTACACACTTCCCTCCATGTAGATGCAGTTCCACACATTGAGTACGGCCGGTCAACCAGCTACGGATCTATCTGATGGTGATGCTGTCTACCCCACATTTTTCTATCTTGTCAAGTAGTAGGTTGTGATCTACTTTATCAAATGCCTTACTGAAGTCCAAGTAAATTATATCCACAGCATCTGATCCACTGTGGAGATAATTTACTTGGACTTCAGTAAGGCATTTATGTTTGATCAAAGGAAACTAGAGTTGCACCAGTCCTTTTGACTAAAATTGACCAGGTAGACATATGGGAGATAGGCGGTTCCTCAAATAACAGCGCTGTATTTCATGTGGGGTTTATAAAGTCATAATCAGCTTTTGAATGCACCTTAGCAACTTGTCCAGTTCTCAAAGCATTGGTGTCCTATGGTCATATTGAAGTATACCCAGGGCCCTGTGAAGCATATTGCAATAATTGAACTGTGAGGCATGGATGGCTTTCTGAAGAGCTTCCTGATCCAGAAAAAGACATAACTGATATATTTAGGTTACATCAGATTCCACCTTGATGGACTTTAATCTGTCCAATGACTTTTGGGGAAGGCCTGTTCTTCCTGTGTCTAAAGTTACAGAGAAATGGAAAGACACTGAACTTCCCCCACATTTTGAAACTATTACTAATAATAATTTATTAAATTCATATAAATATTTATATTTAATAATAACATAATCAACACAATACCAAAAGATGGGGGGTTGTTTGGAGTCCAGAGAAGAGCAACAAAGATGATTAGGGGAGTGGAGGCTAAACTGTACAATGAACAGTTGCAGGAATTGAGTATGAGAAAGAAAAGGACTAAGGCTGACGTAATGGCAGTCTTCCAGTATTTTATGGGCTATCACAGAGGATGGGGTCAATCTATTCTTCAAAGCACATGTGGGCAGAACAGGAAGTAACAAATGGGAGCTTAAGAAACAGATCCTAATCAGAATTAAAGAGAAATTTAGGTCAGCAAGAACAATTGATCAATGGAATACCTTTTCTTCAGAGGTTGTGGGTGCTCCATTACTGGAGTTTTGCCTGAAAATGGGGTGTCCTGCTTGATGAGAGGGTTGCACTAGAAGACTGCCAAGCTTCCTTCCAACTCTGTTATTCTGTGTTATATATATGCTACCTGGCTCCTATTATTCTGGATATATTGTAAAGCACCCTTATTTGTGGCACTTAAAAGATCATTGGGCACAATTTTATTTCACCAAGCCTTCAGTCCCTGTTAAATATTGGCATTCAGCTTGGGGGAGCATTTGTATATGATTGTTGTCTTTAAATATTTTAGTGTTTCACAGTCTGCCAAGATTATTCTTATTTTGGGGGGGGACTATAAAAACTATACGATAAAATAAGTAAATATTTTGTCATTTTTTAAAAAAACAAATGCAACCAAATCATAAGCGGTATGAGGCTTTATACTTTTGGCCCCCACTCAGTCCCAGTTTGCATCGTGGGCTAGATATATGCGTATTCTACATTAGCCAGAGGTGATCTTTTTATTTATTTATTTGATTGCTGTTTGGCAAAGCATGAGGCAGATAGTTAGATTTAATTCAGAAAATTGGTCTCTTCCCCTGCACACCCTTTATTGGTCTGAATCAAGCTCAAATGTTCTGCGGTTACTTTTGAGTAAAAAAAAAAAAGTGGGAAACTAGCTATTAGCTACATTTAAAAAACAAACAGATTTCCCTGCTTCTGGGACAAAGAAAAAAAATATTGCCCTCACTTATTTTTCCTAGCTTATTTTTCAGACTCTAAAATTCACTAAGAAGGATCTATAAATTAAAACAGCTTATTCTATATTTTTATAGACATGGGTAACTCATATAAATATGAAAAATGTAATATTTTAATAGCAAGCAGTTAGCATGTTAATGAATTTTGATAACATTAGAATATCCTCTCTGAGGGAGATGGGCGGTTAAGAAATATGAAGTCTAAATAATTTTTTAAATAAAAATATTATAAATTTTTATAGATAGAACATCATTGGAATACAAAGCCAAGGTTTTCACTGATAATATAAAAGTAGACTTTGACTTATGATCGTAATGGAGCCAGCCTATTCCAGTCATAAGTTGTGATGGTTGTAAAGTGAGTCACTATATGATTGGACCCATTTTTACAACCTTTTTTGGTTGTAAAGCAAACACTGCAGTTGTTAATCAAAATCATTGTTTGCTATGGGATGTTTTTGCTAAAAATTGGAAGCAGGTGGTTTTGGCAAAGATGTCATAAATCACAGTCACGTGACCAGTGCTTTTTTTCTTAAAAAAAAAAAAGGGTGCCGGAACTTACACATGTCATACAACCTGCCTTGCCTACCCTACAAGATTCCATCCAAAATAGGTGGTGGAATTCCGTTCTGGGCGTTCTATGAGACAAAAAGCCCTGCACGTGACTATGGGACAGTGCAAATGGCCATATGTGCGGATCAGTTGCCAAGAAGCCAAAATATGGCCACAAAACCATGGGGGAGGGTCTGACTGTTGGAACTTTAGAACCAGGTTGTATTACTTTTTGGACAGGGTCTGTTGTAACTTTGACAGTCCAGGACTACCTTTATAAACTTTGAAGTCTTAAATGACGAATTTTGGCTTCAGGTTTTTTTAAAAAAATGCTATAAAAATAATATAAATCACTACCTTGCTTCCTGTGGGGACTGTTTTGTTTTTGGGTTTTGTCTATTAAAAATCCTCAGACTATAAAACCTATTACTCTTCCACAGTCAGTTCCTATAATTTTGGACCATATTTATGTCTTTTAGATTCAAGTCAGTCAGAAAGTCCCAGCCAGCCAAGCGAAGCTGATATTAAGGACCAGCCTGAAAATGGTGAGTTTTGCCGAGCTTATGTCAATTGAGTCTGTATGTCTTTTAGGGAATTTCAACTACAGACCCCCCAAGAGATGCCTTAGGTATATTAGGTATGCCCATTTTTCTTTCAAGTAAGGCAGGGGTGGGAAACTATGGCCCTTTTAGGACTTGTGTACTTCAACTCCCAGAATTCATGAGCCAGCATGGCTGGTTCAAGAATTCTGGGAGTTGAAGTACACAAGTCATAAAAGGGCCATGGTTCCTCACCCCTGAAGTAAGGCCTGAATAGTTCTGAACAGGCTGTTATTTGAAGCTGCAAACAAGGCGAGTGAGAAAGCACATCAATTTTGGCTACACTTTTGCCATTTTCTTTTTCATTGAGAAAAGATGAAGAACTGAAAGGATAGCGGAAAAGATCAGAAGAATTTGGATTCAGTTGAATTTGGATTCAAGGCAAGTTCTAAAGGATAGTATCATGGTTCCTTTGATTACTGTGATTCAAGTAGGTAGTAATAGAGCTTGATAGAAGCATGGAAGTGAAGACTGCAAGGTGGTGCGGCACAGGAAATCAGAATGTTATTTGGAATGGAGTCATTCCTATTGAGCAGACCTACCTCAGTTTTTAACAAGGGGCAGATTCAGCAGTGTTCATTCACCTTCTCTGTTGGAATATAGACAATTTAGGGAGATTAGTACTTTCATCTGTATAAATCATTGAAGTACTCATCAGTGATACATTTATCAGCATTTTCAGAGGATGCCTCATGGTATTAAAGACGCAAGAACATTTCTTAGTATTTGCAGAGCCATACCACATCATGTATAAAAAAACTGAAAGGAAAAATGTTGCCTTAAAATTCTCAATTATTGCCAAAAGAACAAATAATTATGAAATTAAGGTCTTTAATACTTGGTCTTGAAATATAGCATACAGTTTCTTACCTATAGTTCGCTTACTGCTATCAGATTAAATTCTTTCATTTTACTGATGCTGGAATAGGTGGGAAACAGAATTAAAAGAAATACGAATCCACCAACATTGTTAACAGTTATGATTTGGCAGTAAACGGTTGATAATTCATGGCTTTAATAAAAAAAATATACACATTTTTCAAATAATTGGTTATATTTACATATAAACTTGAAAAAGGTATTCATTAGCCCAGCTGTTCTCCTGTGCTTGCTGATTTAATTGCCTATTAAAAAGAAGGTTTTTTTCCCTGAATATCTTCAATATTCAAATCAAACATCTTGATAATTTCAAAGCATGCCCTAACTCTGTCTTCAAAAATGAAAGGTACTTTGTTCTTTCTAATAGTAAAAAGTATAAAACAATTTCTTACATTTGTTCATGGAATCTTTGTGATAATTGCACTGAGTTTGTTAATGTGATATAGGTAGTCAATTATAGACTTATTTATTTATAAAGGTAATTTTGGACATACTGAAAAAAAACAGAAGTATGATCAAGTGAAATCTAAGTGGGTCTAAATTGTAGTATGAAACTTATTTCAGTAAAATTTAAATTTGTGCTTTAGTGTCACTTTTCAAAGCAAGGTCTATGGACTTCAAATACTGTACATCGAACCTGGATCTAGTTTTGCAATAATAGAAAAGTGAAAAAAATGACATTTCCATCCCTCAAATGCTAGACAGAAGAAATTGAGTAAGCAGCCTAGAAAAAAGTGTAGTCAAAGAGAAAGAAAAGAGATGGAGAAACATACTATAAAGGGAATAACCCCCCTTTTTAATTTAAAGGAACAAAACTAGTCACCTCTTGAATGGCTAATCCTTTCTAGAATAATCATAAAGAGATGAGTCTACAAGTTTTTCTTTTATCTCATTTTAGAAGGCCACACAAACCCTAAAATGTTAATGTTAATTATTATTAGGGAAAAGAGGCCAACTCTTGAAACTGACTCATTTTCATGAAGTATACTTAGAGTTATCCATTGAAATGCATGATTTTTTTGGGGGGGAAATACAGATTGGAGTCATGGAGATAGTTACTTTGGTAGGGAAAAGTTAAAAAAATTCTTTGCCGATACAAGTTTTTCAGTTCAGGACAAATCTTCTTTTCCCATTAGTACATGATCTTTTGGTTTTGAGAAATGAAGAGAAGATTCTGTATTCCATGTTCTGTTTTGAGACTTGTACTTAACATTTAGAAGCAATATGAAAAAGTTGTTAACAGAATAACAGAGTTGGAAAGATCCTTGAAAGTTAGCTAATCTAATCCCATACTCCAGGGGGATATCCTGTACCATTCCAGACAACTGGCTGTCCAATCTTTTCTTGAAAACTCCAATGATGGAGCACCCATAACTTCTGGAGCAAGCTGTTCTACTGGTTAATTGTACTCACTGTCAGGAAATTTCTCCTTAGTTCCAGAGTGATTCTCTTCTTGATTGGTTTCCATCCATTGCTTCTTGTCTTGCATTCAGGTGCTTTGGATAATATGTTGAGCCCATCTTCTTTATGGCAACCCCTCAAATATTTTGCATATATTTCAATATTTACATAATCTAAATATATAAATATATTGGATTATGTAGAACAGTGGTTCTCAACCTGTGGGTCGGGACCCCATTTGGGGTCGAACGACCATTTCACGGGGGTCGCCAAACAAGGCTGTCCACCATTTTTCCCCCCTTTTCTTTGGCTATGCCCCTGGCACCCGGTGATGTATAAGTGGTTGGGGGTCACCACAACATGGGGAACTGTATTATGGGGTCGCGGCATTAGAAAGGTTGAGAACCACTGATGTAGAAAGTCAGTAGTTTAGATCACCACTGACCTTATAATTGCATTACTTTGATTGACATTAAAACTAGCCTATTGTAGTAATACAGTATAAGAATAAAACTGAGGATGGAATAAATAAAACCATTATCTAACATTCGTTTGCCTTTGCTGAGAATCCAGGGTATCAATAAAGAAGAAAACATGTAGAAAGGTTGCTAATTTAAGCAGTAATTTTAAAAGATGTTAACAGGTGTTGATATTAATCGTATTCCCATGAATGAAAGTGCATTATATATCACCCTTTTAAAATTACTTTACCAGTGGTAGCTATTAGCTTTTTGTCCAATCTTTTTAATTTTAGGAGATTTGTTTCCCAGGAGTGATCTTATGGCTGCTAAATTAATTCTGCATTTTTCACTAGATGAGGGAACAAATTCTGCCTACAGCTGATTAATAATAGTGCTAGTAGCAGGAACAATAATTTATTACATTTATATACCATCCAACTCCCAGCAACTGTGAACTTTATAGAAATCTAGTCTGGGGAAAAATTGGTAGGCACAAATGCTACTGCCAGTTGTTGCTTTGTCATGTATAGAATAACTGGAAAACTTTTGCGGACACAATTTCTGGTTGATTTCCAACCAAAATTACTCATTATTTGAAAAAGTTGGAAACCTGAAAGATTATATTGTAACCATTATTTTTATTATTGTATTGGACATTAGAAAAATACATTAAGCCTCTTGTTTAAAACCCAGATTTATTCCAGTTAGTCGTAGAAATCTATTAATTTCAGTGAAACTTACATTCAGGAAAATGCTTAGACAATTGTTTTATAGCCTTGGGTTGAATACACTGATCCATACTCTATTTAATCATGGTTTGGTTTGTTGATCTCATCACAACTGTACTGGGCTCATATATGAGATGATAAACCATGGTTTACAAACCACAAGAGTTCACTTAATCCCAAAGTCATGGGATATTTACTTTGTAGGCTTTCATCAGTAAAAGTAAAAATGATCAGTTGTAATTAGAATATGAATCAAAATTTGATTCCCACAACACTTCTCAGCAATTGAAATCTTTTACACCTGTTGGACAAGTCATTTCTACCATCCTTTTATATTATATTTTTCTTTTATCAAGCAATCATTGTTCCACATATTTACAAAAATATGCTATGTAACTCTTAGCTAATAATAATAATAATAATAATAATAATAATAATAATAATAGCCCAACCTGAATGTGGCATGGATTGACTACAAAAAGGCATTTGACTCTCTGCCACATGACTGGATAATCAAGTGCCTAGAAATAACAGGAGTCAGTAGAAACATCAGAAAATTTGTGCAAAGATCGATGGCACAATGGAAGACACAGTTGCAGATCAATGGTGAGAGGCTGGGAGAGGTTAATATCAAGAGAGGAATATTTCAAGGAGATTCATTATCACCATTACTATTTGTTATTGCACTGTTTCCTCTGTCAACAATACTGAATAACTCAGGACATGGCTATCAAACATCAAAAACATCTGCCAGACTATCCCACCTCCTTTACATGGATGATCTGAAGCTGTATGGAAAAACATCATCTGAAATAGAATCGCTGCTCAACACTGTCCGTATATATAGCCAAGATATTGTAATGGAGTTTGGCTTGGACAAATGTGCCACACTTACTATCAAACAAGGAAAAATAGTGAAAACTGAAGGAATCAAGATGCCCCACGAAAATAACATTAAGAGTCTGGATGAGGAAGAGTACTACAAATACTTGGGTATCCTTCAAGCTGACAACATCAAGCACACTGAAGTCAAGAAAAAGATTAGAGGTGAATACATCAAGAGAGTGAAGAAGATCTTAAAGTCCAAACTCAATGGAGGAAATACCATAAAGGCAATCAACACCTGGGCAATCCCAGTCATTAGGTACACAGCTGGAATAGTGGACTGGACTCAAGCAGAACTAAAAGCAATGGATAGGAAGACCAGAAAAATAATGACAATGAATCATGCCCTTCATCCACGCAGTGACATTGATAGACTTTATCTACCAAGGCAAATAGGTGGGCGTGGAATGCTACAAGTACATCAGATGGCTGAAGAAGAAAAAATGGCTTTGGAAGAATATCTGAAGAACAATGATGAAGATGCACTGAAATTAGTATATCAGGAAGGCTTATTGACTACTGGAGAGACCAAACTGGCCTACAAGAAAGACCAAATGAAAAACAGGGAAGACAAAGCACTACATGGCCAATACGTTAAAAAAATAGCTGGGAAAGCAGATAATAACAAGACCTGGCAATGGCTAAGAGCAGGAAAGTTGAAGAAAGAGACCGAGGGACTAATTCTGGCTGCACAAGACCAAGCCTTAAGGACAAATGCATATAAAGTCAAAATTGAGAAGACAGCAACAGATAGTAAATGCCGCCTATGCAAAGAAGCTGAAGAAACAGTGGACCACTTGGTAAGCTGTCGCAAGAAGATTGCACAGACTGACTACAAGCAGCGGCATGACAAAGTAGCAACAATGGTGCATTGGAAGATCTGCAAAAAATATCATTTGCCTGTAAGCAAAAACTGGTGGGATCATAAAATAGAGAAAGTCATAAAAAATGATAAAATTAAACTGCTCTGGGACTTCAGAATTCAAACAGACAAGCACCTGCAACATAACACCCCAGACTTAACAATTGCCGATAAGAAAGACAAAAAAGTCTGGATAGTGGATGTGGCAGTGCCTGGAGACAGCAGAATAGACGAGAAAGAACTGGAGAAGATAACAAAATACAAATAGAAATAAAAAGACTGTGGCAAAAGCAAGCAAGGGTAGTACCAATAGTAATAGGCTCCTTGGGTGCAATCCCAAAACAACTGGAGCACCACTTGAACACCATTGGCATTGACAAATTCGCTATTAGTCAATTGCAAAAGGCGGCCTTACTAGGACTGCTTCCATCCTGCGACAATACCTGTAATACCATCAAACATCCACATCTGCCTATCCCAAGTCCTGGGTAAGGACTCGATAGGTAGATAAAATGCCAAATCCAGTCTGAACATCTGGCTGACTGTGCGATGATTCTTAATAATAGTAATAATAATAGAATTGGAAGGGACCTTGCAGGTCTTCTAGTCCAACCCCCTGCTCAGGCAGGAAACCCTGTACCATTTCAGACAAATGGTTGTCCAATCTCTTCTTATAAACTTCCAGTGTTGGAGCATTCACAACTTCTAGGGGCAGGTTGTTCCACTGATTAATTTTTCTAACAGTCAGGAAATTTCTCCTTAGTTCTAGTTGCTTCTGGCTTTGATTAGTTTCCAACCATTGCTTCTTGTACTGCCTTCAGGTACTTTGAGAACAGCTTGACTCCCTCTTCTTCGTGGCAACTCCTGAGATATTGGATCACTTCACCCCTCGTCTTTCTCTTCATTAAACTAGACATACCCAGTACAGCAATCATTCTTTATATGTTTTATCCTCCAGTCCCTAGTCATCTTTGTTGCTCTTCTCTGTACTCTGTAACTGGATGTAATAAAGATGTTGAGACTCTAGAAAGAGTATAGAGAAGAGCAACAAAGATTATTAGGGGACTGGAGGATAAAACATATAAAGAACGGTTGCTGGAATTGGGTTTGTCTAATTTAATGAAGTTGTCCAAGACTAAACAGAATTGTATTGTTTTTCAACTTGTTTGTATATATGTGATTGTCACCCATTTTAATGTTTAAAATGTTTTTGCATTAAGAGTTATGAAAGTTGTAGGCATGTGCATATTTACTTCTGGGTACACTTGTTAAAGTTTTATTTTTTTCTTTGGGTCACATGGCATACTACTAATATATTATTATCTTCCAGTATGTAGTAAGAGGAACAGAATATATTACTAGGAGTAAATTACTACAAGTTTAGTAACTCTTTCCCTCATTCCCATCTAAAAATTCATTTCAGAAATATTCTTCTGCCTTTTGAGAGGCAAAGAGGAAGAAATTAGCGCTAGAAAATCATTCAGATAGGACAAGTTATTTATCTTTCTCTGCCATTTTTGATTGACATATAACAATAGTCACATTGAATTGTGCATTTCATGTGTAAATTAGTCGTAACTATACAAAAACACTATTCCTATACATTACTGTCTTTTTCCTCTTCCATTGTCAAACAGAAATTAGTATCTCAATTCTGATTTTCTGTGAAATCAGAAAATCATTTTCTATATATCTGTAGAACCAAGTGATATATAGCTTTGCTGTAACTCATTCAGTGTGTGTTGAGAGTATAATGACATCATGTTCAACGTTGTCTAAAACTTTCAAAGTATCTCATTTTAGTATCCCTTCTTCTGAAAGTCACAGAATTAAAGAATCTGCTGGAAGTTAGCTTATTTATCATCATAGGGCAGTTTGGTTTATAATATTTAAATTGCAGTTCAAGGAGTATAAACAAAAAACATTATCTGATGTTGAAGAAAGAAACTGAAAGAAAGACCTTTGTACTTTCAAAGTTAAGGAGGTAAGTAGGCAGACAGGAATGCCCCCAGACAAAGGATTATAGTTCAAAATAGGATTAATCACCAATGTCAGATATAGTAGTCATAGCTTTTGGGAAGGCACATATTTCCAAAATGATTTGAAAGACGTGCTTCCAAGCTCACGTGAGTGCAAGCAGAATACTTCCCTTCTAATTGTTAAGGTTGTGTGAAACCAAAAAATAAAAAAATAAAAGGTTGCAGATACCTGAAGTCTCAGGCTTAAATCAGTTACCTGAAAAGGGGACAACTATTTTAATGAATAGAAGTTCAGTGCTATGTTTATAGGCAAAGTCTGTAGCCTTTCTTTACATCATGTTCAAAGTATGGCCTAGTAACTTTCCGATAAAATGTGTTGGTATAAATATGAGGCATGGCACTCTCCTTTTTCATTCCATGCTTGAGAGAAGACCGAACGCTTCATTCTGGGGTCATTCCACAAAGTTTCCTCCACTTGGAGTTATGTAACTTTGCTTTATTCTAATTGGAATGGTTTCAAATATACCACACTCAAATCAGGAAGGGGGAGAACAAATTCTTGTCAAAGAAAATTAATGATTTCCCATTCCATGAACAGGGCATCTTGATGCAGCTTGATTGCATGGCATAGTGCTCCTATCAAAATTTTCAGGCTGTGATACTGGAGAAGAGTTAATAAGTACTAGACTTATAACACACTGCAGTGAACTGAAAAACTGTGAACAGTTATACAACTGTTTCACTGTTTTCCCAGAATGAATCTGAATATCAATTTAATTGAAATTCAAATTGTCTAAAAGATGCCAGACAGAAAGAGTCATGTGTACTGGTAATACACACAGAAGTGATCTCCTGATTCCAGCCAGAGAAAAAAGACATTAGACTGGCTTAATGAAACATCATCCCGATTTCTTAGTGCCAAGCTACATATTTCACTAAGTGGCTTTGTACACTTGTCACAACTTACCCAGACTTTCCCTCATGGGAAACACATCTTTCTTAAGCAGCAGGTAGAGTTGGCCCCTTCACAAACGCAACGGAGAGGCCAAAGTTGAGAAACACTGTTCTAACTCACCTTGTTCCATGAGTTAATTTACTTTTGCAAATATGCAAGTATGTCCGTATATGTACTGTATGTAAGTTATGTACCAGTATGAGTTTTCTTAATGAATGTTTTAAAATGTAAATTTTATGTACCAAAAACATAGCATCTCAATGGAACTCTGTTATAGCACCATTTTTATATGGTATGTATGCAGCTTTTTTGAGAGGCATGTCTCTTTGGTATTATGATACTGTGATATACGTGAATATAGAACTACAGTGCAATTTGGGGCGTGTTTAATCAGCAATGTATTTAATTGAATTCGATGACACTTCTACCCAATAGGTTCTGGGAACCTATCATTACTGCCGTTGTTTTCTGAATGCCCTGTTATAGATATGGAACATAGTTGAGGTTCAACCCAAAATAAATTCAATCCAATTCACAGTCAATTCTGAAGACACTATTAAGGCCAAATCTGGAAGCTGCTTCATCAGTGACCTCTATAAATTTCAGATTTGCCAATTGATGAAGGACTACAAATTTCACAGTAGTTAACCATTAACCTCCACAATATACCTATAAAGAAGGGAAAGGACTCAAGCAAGCAAGACTCATATAAAGTACTGAAATATGAAGCAAATGCTTTGAGTTTGACAACATTTCTCCATATTAGTGACTCCAGAAAGAAAAGGAAATACAAGTAATGTCCACCTCTCTGGTTGCAGCAAACAGAACATATAGTATATTCTTGTTCTTCTGTCATTCAAAATGACAACAATGAAGGGGTATCTAATAGCTTCTCCTTTGCGATCTCCCTGTCTATTAAGAACATCTGTGGGAAAAAGGTAAAAAAAGAGAAAGAAATCAAAATGGTGAACATAGAAACATGTCTACTGTCTTGCCATTTTTAATTCTCCTCTTCCAGTGTCTCTATCTTGAGGAATCTTTACAGAATTTTGTCAGACTGCAATTACCTCAGATGCAGTTACCTTTCAAAAAGACTTTCTCTGACATAAATAGGGTAGAGGTAGAATCAAATGGCCATAGCACACATATCTTAGCCATGCCTTTTTTTAATACTTAAAAAAGATCTCACCCATTTAGTTGTTATCAGGATGTATGAATTTCATATACGTGCCGTCAAAAGAAGTATGGGCAAGCACATTACATCTCTGGGATTCATTAAAGCAGACTTTTTTTCAAGCTGAAAAAGAGTAAAGCTATTTTAAGGAGTAGATCAATTAAAGAATGTAAGTTTGTGTTAAATGCAACTTACATTAAATGTAATGTAAGTTTAAAGAGGAAATAATCCATTTGCACCTTGTCACTAGAGCACGGGTATCAAACTTGCCACGTCATGTGACATGTTGTGACATATTGCGACTCTTTTTGCATTGCCAGCAATGGGATGGGTGTGGCTTCGGTATGATGAAACCGGCCCGCAGGCCGGCAGTTTGACACCCCTACACTAGAGCAAGAGTAAGCCAGGATATGGCACAATGGAAAGGGCCTAATGAGGCCATTGATGGCATGGTGGGCTGCTCAGTTTACTTCTTGAGAGGATCTATCTCTCCGTCTACTAATGATCATTAATTGTATTCTATTCTGATAATTTTACATAATGGTTAGATATTGGTTATCTTGTAGAAAAAAATTTCTTGTAGAAAAGGCTTTATTGCATAGAATATCCAGTGGAATTTCTAGCTTGTTGTACAGTATTTCATCCAGATCTTCTGGAAAAGGCGTTGTTCCTTGCATATATTTTTTTTATTACTGCAGGTTTTTTTTAATGTGCAGATGTATTTGCATATCTACATTGTCATAAATGGTAGCTGTTTTAATATAGTGTTTAAACCTATTTGAAGATTTGAAGTTTAATTGGCACTACATTGATTTTTTTTTTAATTCCTTATTTTTTCTGGCATTCAAAAAAACCAAAACATTATTAGGCAAAGATTTCAGATTGTGTCAACGGCATTATTGAATTACCAGATTCCCTTTATTTTTTCCAAATATTCAGATATATTACTTATCTAATGTCTTGAGGCAGTTTAAGGCATTTATGTTGGTTCTTCTTAATATTTTACACCTTCAGAGGTAAATTATATAATATCCCTATGGTCTGTTTTGTGGCTCAGAGAAAGGCTGAAATCCTGATTAACTCTCCTCTTTTTTACTCATTTTATTGAGATAGCAATGCTGTTCATATCACTCCATTATTACTAATAGTCCATGTAGATTTGGTATTTTTTCTTGTATCAGATACAGGTAAAATGCTACTTTCAGCATGTAGTCAAATTTTGTGCTGTAGCTTGCCAGGTCCATTAAATTAATTTTCGGAAATTGTGTTTGTGGTTAGTTATTCAGACCATAAACTTTTTTCTATATCTGACTAAAGTGAGTTTTTTTTCTTTGTTGTCTCATTATTTAAGATTGGTCAATGACCATAATAAAGATTTGATTGGCTGATTGATAAAATTGGATGCAATTAATGTATATATTCACAATATTAGAAATGAATCTTTCTGATATTCTGTATGTGTACCTTTTTAAGATTTGGGACTAAATTATCATGCATTTCCATGACAAATGGTTTGAGTTCAAGGGGAGAAGTAAAATAGGAAATTAGATAAGTGGATTGAGAAAAAGAGATAACTAAAAAACTAAAACACAAAAATGAATCTAAATTAGTCTTAAATATATCAAGAGATTTAAATGACTGGATATAATCATGTAATCCTCACTTTAGCAACTCATGTTGTAAAATTAAGATGATATAAAGTAACTGGGCCCCTGCACAGGGAACATTGAATGTTTAGAATAAATTATATAAGAAATGGTCATATCTGCTATTCTGCTTCTTCTCCCACTGAAATGAAATAGATTGAAAAGCTTGGAAACCAGAGAGCTTGGAGTAATGATGCAATTGGGATAGCAACTAGAATGCAGACACAGAGAAATTCAGAGTAAATCCAGTAAAACATCAGCTAGAGGTTACAATGACACTAAAGAAGGGTCAGGTTTTCATCATTATAATGTCTACAAGGCACTATCCAAGGAATGTTTTTAAGCAGAAAGAGCCTTGTGCTTGGGATAATGCATTCCTACTTGCTAGGCATTGCATAAGTAAAATTGTTTGCATTTCCTGCATTCTGAATTCATGTTGACTGCAGTGCAGATGTGGAGAGCTTCTAAACCTTTGTCATAATTACTTGAACAGATTTCAAATGTTGCTGCCTCAGGACACAAGTGGGGTGCTTAGAGATGCGGAATCTACAATTGATCTTCCAAATATTTCTGAAAGAGAAGCTGTCCCTGCCACTTCTATCCGTTCCTTTCAGCATGTATTTGTTTCATGAGACTGTAAAATTCAAAGGTGGTTTTTACATTCCTCTATCAAAACACATCTGCAATAATAATTCACAACTAGTAACATGAAAATGCATGAAGTTTAAAAGCCAATAGAGTTGCCCATCCAACTCAAAAGAAATACAGCTGATCCTCAACTTATGACTAGTCCTTTTAACTTCTTCTGGCTGTAGTAAATCATTGCAAAAATTGGTCACTGGCTTCCCTTAGTTCACCAGAAGACATTTATATGAACGTTAATAGATGGCTTGAGTGCTTTACTGTTGCAATAGTAAAGAATTTTGAAAGTTAAATATTAA
This sequence comes from Crotalus tigris, assembly GCF_016545835.1. Taxonomy (NCBI): domain Eukaryota; kingdom Metazoa; phylum Chordata; class Lepidosauria; order Squamata; family Viperidae; genus Crotalus; species Crotalus tigris. The sequence continues at coordinate 342,346 of NW_024096596.1, forward strand.
TGACATATTAATGTCAACCACTACTAAAAATGAAGAATTAAAATGCTCAGGAATGCAACTACACAATCTTTTCGTTTGCATTCCCATTTGGACAGATTTCAGGGTCATTTAGTTTAGATCTCAAACACATGAAAAGTCAGTAACAAAGAAAGATGGAAGAATGGAGCATGAAGGCTTTGTTGCTGATTTATTATCTAGCCCTGATTAATGTGGAACATATTTCTGTACTATAATGATGTGCAAAATGGATACATTTATCTCCAGAACTTTGTGTTTTTTTTTTTCCTGGGCAGGCCTGTTTAATTTTGGGATAGATTCTTCACATTTCTGCTTGGGCATTTGGGCAGAGGTAACCAATATAGTGAGATAATATTTAGCTGTTTGTCACAGCAGTTAAACCCTTAGCAGTTTTGGGTGAAAATGTGCTCTATAGTATACTGTGTCTTTCCCCTGTCCCATGTCAGCTATGTATTTCTAAATATGTAGAGCCATTTTCATGCAGGGCACCAAGGAGGCTTTGTAATGTATTTCTTAAAAAATTTATTGTATTTCTTCTTTTGTTTGTAAAACAGCAAAATCAAGCAAAAACACAATGCTAATTTTTAAAAAGAAGAATAATTCATAAGAATTATTTTTAAAAGAAGAATTATTCATTTTAAGAAATGAAATCTGATACAGATTTCTGATCTTTTTTTTTTCAAACATTGCATTTTTCTGGTATATCTAAATATTATTTGCCGTCAAGTTGGTGTCAACTGTAAGCAGCCACATGGATAGATGCCCTAATAACATTCAAACTCTGATCACAAATTTCATCAACATCTTGTACTTGGTAATGACAATGGTGCTCAGCAATATCTTTGTATTCTTCATTTGGCTTTTGTAAATATGGTTACCAAATAATGGTATTTTTTACAAATAATATTACCTACCCACAAGCACACACACACACAAAAATGAGTGAATGTGGTTCAAGTAGTTAAGGTGATAGATTAGGAACAAGGAGACTAAAACATTCTAGTCCTCAGTTAGACACAGAAGGCCTAGCCAAAGAAGTTGGACAACATCTACCAATCTTGCACTGAGCTAACATAATCCATAACCTTCAATAAATAGGCTTTCATTCTGCAATGAATTGATTCAGCTGATAATTTATTATTATTATCAGCCTAAATCCATTCAATATATGATATAGATAGACTTTATTGAATATTGTATTATGTTTTTATTATTAACCCTTACATATGTGTATGTTTTTGAAATTACCCTTTACTTACCATTTCAACAATAACTAAATAGCTGTCTAGAGAAAATATAAGAGAGTAAGGTCACCAGGTCTTAGTATCAGTATCTGATTTTAAACATACCAGTTGTAGCTATTTTCTATGTATTTGACAATTATCTTCTAAAAATGTGATTATCATGAACATCAAGGAAAGTGCATTGCATGTGTCATAATAAAAATAATATAAATATGTAACATTGTATTTATGCCATGCATTCTATATAGCATGCATGCTATATAATTTGATGTTATCATGGCTTGTGCTAAGTCTATGGTTAAGAGTTTCCACAACTACTGATTGAAGAATTATGTTCCTTCAAAAGATGAGCTTAACTAATCTTAATTTTTTCCTCCAGATACTTTATAGGAGGACCTTAAACCTATATTAGGAGAAGTAAATTCTAATAAGATGGAATGTAAAGCTTGGTTCATAATTGTGGTGGTCTATCTGGGAACAGTAGCATTTCAGATACTGTAATATGTGTATTCTTGCAAAGAACAGAATCATGCAAGTAGTATTTTTCCCCCATGACATCAAAGCAAAAGTTGGACTTTTGGTCTATGGAAGCAAGATAGAAAAAGTATTTGCATTTTTAAACTTAGAAGTTAGTGAAGATTTCTGAAAATAACAAAGCAGCCAATCTCCCCCCCCCCCCAAAAAAAATAAATGGATCATCAGACAAATCATTCCGAAGTTTCTCATTCAAGGCATAATAGGTTCATATTATTATTATATTTTGGACACATTATGTAAAGATTTATCTCTCTTACAAAACCTATAATCCTGGTAAAGATAGAAGGAAAGAGAATGGGAAGTTGACCATCAGCAATGTGGATGGACTCAGATTCAGCAGAATAGGATACACTGTGGGAAGACCAGCTTGGGACAGATTATCCTGGAAAAAAATCTATGTGTTTGCTAAGAATTAACAACTTGATGGCATATAAATCATCAATCTTCTTGGACTAATACTACTAACTACTTAGCGATGCAAGGTAACTAAATACACTTAAGGGTACATGTCAGCATAACAAACATTAGACATTTGATGCAGGTTTATGTGCGTGTATGAGAAAGCGAGAGACAGAGAGAGAAAGATTGCCGAATGAGTAGTTTCAAGGTATTGATGATAAATAATAAATCTGTGGTAAATACTCACTTCTGAATTGTGCCATAGTGATATGATCTTTTTCATTCTAAAAAAATTCTAAAGAATTTCTTCTACAAGATTTTTCTTTTACAAGAAACTCTTTTCTTTTTTCCAAAAATTTACTTTTTGGAACTAAGTAAATCCCTTGGAAATGATTCTAGTCACATAGTTACGTGTTGCCTATTTTTACTTTGGTAACAAGAAGAAATAATGCATTGCAATATTTGGCTGACTGAATTTAATCCATTTTCTCTCTTAACCCAATTAAATAAGCCTCAAATTCCCAAGTGGAACATTTATCTAAAAAAGTAATAATAATTTGGAAATAATTGCCCACTAGCTATCTTTGGCTTTCTAAAATATACCAGCAAAGGTTCCTGAATAGATTACATAAAAAGAGGACTTGTCCTTCCATCTGGATTAATCGGGGAAGAGGTAGGCCTCTACCTATTATTTTAATAATCACTGTTTTGTATCTTTTGCATGCCTTATCCTATCTTAAATCACTGAGGGAGGTTGAAGATTTTAAAGTTGAATCTAAAAAGCCGCCATTGTTATTTCATTTATTACAGATACAACCAGCCAACAGCACTATGGCAGCAATGATTTTAAAAGAACATCTCTTTATTACGTCTTTTTGAGAGGCCATAACTATTCCAAAATGATTAATCTTCTATAGAGTCCATTTCAATTATTTTGAAAGGAATTTGAAGAGTGTGTCATAATCTAGTCTGACTAATGGAAATGTTTATTAATAATTATGATTCTACTCTGAACATTTTTCTTTGGATTAGAAATGTGCAAAACCAAAAATTGCTAACGAGGCATCTGTTGTTTTCTCTGTTGCAGATCCTTAAAGGGTATCTGTGCTATGAATAAATTGTTAATTTTTATTTCACTCCAAATTATTGGGTTTTTTTTTAGTATTATAGCAGTACTTACTTATTTCATCTACTTGCCTTATATTCATCTTTTGAAGTTTCAATTCTAATCATATTTTTTGGATATTAAAAATCTGGTAACAAAACATCTACAAGCAAGAAACCAAGCTCAGAGACTATCAAGGATTTCTCTGGGTCATCTTTTTCAGTCATCTGAATGGGAAGCTAGCAACTTTAAGTTGCATGGACTTAAATGCACACCAGCCTTGTAGGACTGTAGCTTATGATGACAACTTTGATATATTTTGCAGGCTCTTCTCTTTAAGACTTTTTGGCGTATAGTATAGAGACAAATTTAAAAGGAAAGGCTGTCCTAATTATCTGTTACAGTTTTATAGTACAGGTAGCCCTTGACTTACAACCACAATTGAGCCCAAAATTTATGTTGCTAAGCGAGATATTTGTTAAAAGAGTTTTGCTCTATTTTACAACTTTTCTTGCCACCATTGTTAAGTGAATCATTGTAGTTAAGTTGGTAACCTGGTTATTAAGTGACTCTGGCTTTCCTATTGACTTTGCTTGTCAGAATGTTGCAAAAGGTGATCACATGACCCTGGGACATAGCAACTGTCATAAATATGAACCCGTTGCTAAGCATCCTAATTTTGATCATGTGACCCTGGGGATGTTGCAATGGTCGTAAGTGTGAAAAATGGTCATAAGTCACTTTTTTCTGTGCCTTTGTAACTTTGAACAGTCACTAAATGAACTGTTGTAAGTCGAGAACTACCTGTATTACAGTTTAGGATGACTGTCTCTATTTCAGTTCTGTCCTGAAGTGACAATAATTCTTCTACACTCAACAGATGCCTAGCTTTATTAACAGTCCAGTCTGCTACAGGTACATCTCCGTCCTTTTCATCACATCATCTTTCATGCTAATTTGGAGAGATTAGACTAGTGCTTGTCAACCACAGCAACTTCAGTTCATGTTGACTGAAGAATTCTTGGAGTTGAAGTCCACACATTTTAAAGTTGCTGAGGTAGATAGAACACATGACTTTCGCGGAGGCATTTACTCGCATAATATCCAGTGCTTTCCAAAACACAGTTTTAAGTGTTCTTTTGGGGGAAAAAAACAAGATATTTGGTTTTTTAGATATGTTTTTTAGTGCTGTCCTAAAAGAATTTTGGATCTGTGTTTCAAACAACAGCAATTGAAAGTTGATTGAAAGCAGGAAAAAGCCAGCTTCTGCCAGCTTCTAAGAGAAATGAAAGGTTGATAATAGTTTGACAGAATAAAAAAGGGGAAAGAATGAGAAATAACTACTGTATTTCAGTAAAAAAAAGGGGTTATTAAACTAAACAGCCATTCTGTCATCAAGTACAGAAGAATTTTATTGGTGTATTTTTTTAAAAAAGAGAAGCAAATTACCTTGATCTAAACTATCTGTTTACACTGTTAAACAAATAATAATTAAGATCATGATCAAGTTAATACATTCTCCTCACATTAAATATATTGCAATATTAGGTAAACAGATCAGTGCTTGGCAGAGTAGAAAGGCATAAATTGAGTAAATAAAATATAAAAGAGAGTTACTTTGTGGGGGAAACAGAAGGAAGAAGTTGTAGTAGGTATGTTTGCCATCTTGAGTTATTTATAAAACAATAAAGATGGGATAAAAATACCTTTGAAAAGTGTTTTATATTTGTTCTTTTGGATAGATGTAATAATATCTGAAAGTATATCTTCATACTACACAAAGAACAAATTATGATATTTTTGTCCAAATTAACTGTTACCAAGCCATCTATAGATACCGTAATATATTGATAATATATGTAATATATGTAAACAAAACTTTCATGACCCATTTATGAATCTTAATCTGACATTTGAATATCATGAAATCGAGATCACAGTCATAATTTCCAAGCCAGATAATGATTTACTCTTATCTTATGTAGTATACAAGAAAGAAATATAATTGTTAGCCTTGCAAGTTAGTCCAGACAAGTCCAGTACCATCTCTATCTTTATTGTAAGGTTATATTAACATCATCTATACTAGTCTAAAACTACATCTCCCTCATCTAACCTTTACAGTCCAGAAACTATGAAGGGCAAGCTATGATGTTTGCCATGCTTCATTTGTTCTGTGGGCTTAGCTGTCTCTTATCTAACTGTTGCATAATCATTCTCATATCCCATTACAGTAATGGTATTCCAAATTTTTCAGTTTTATATATAGACATGTATTCTAGCTAGCAACATTAAGTTTGAATGCAATGCAACTCAGTAGGAATGAGTTACACAAAGGGGAATATGTCAATGAACATACACAGAGTGGAACTTATTCTTGGATAGATAATTTTAAATATGTATAGAACTACTACTACTTTAGTGAAGAGTTGCCATACTTAGAAAATATCTTATTTAAGAGATTTGTCAATTGTCATTTGTAGTTTTGAGCAATTGTCACAAATTGCTAGAAAGTGTTAACAAAGTATTCATTATTGCAGCCTATTAAACTGGAAGCAGGAAGCAATTTCTACTCTCATGTGGACAGGCTTAAAACCCCATTTCTTAAGTCATACACTCTCACTTCCAACTATTGTAATTTCACAGTACAAATAGTCCTCACTTATCAACCACTCATTCAGTAACCATTTACAGTTTTTACAGTGCTGAAAAATAATTTTACAACCAAATCACAACCTTCATAGCATCGCTTATCGTCATTATAGCCATTACACATTGTATTGTGCCTGACTTTGTGAGTGTTTTTTTCCCTTTTTCACCTTGATCTGGCATATTGCTGTTATTTCAGTGATTCTTTCAAAGAGTCCCTGTAAATAAGGTCATAGGTTTCTAGTTCATAGATATTACTAGAAAATACTTGATTATTTATATGTTCCCATAATCACCCAGGATGCATGATAATTAATATGTGGGTAGGTCTTTGTGTGTGTATATGCAGTCAAAAAAAGTGTACTTCTGTTTTATTTTTCCTCTGAATTATTTTGATGTTTATACTTTCGTTTCTCCATTAAAAAGAGACAGCATGGCATAAATTTCATAATAAGTAAATAACACAATAGATGAATTGCTGAGTTGTAATTTTGGTGGGGGTTATTTTGCTTAATCTGTACATTTGGACAAATTTTACATGTTACCTCAAATTATCTTCTGTCACAAGAAAATATTCATGATTTATATTAGTAATATGTGGTCAAGCTGTCTTAGCCTAAGATAGAGATTGCTCTGTCTGAGGTTTGCAGACCCACACATGAAGATACAATTGCTAAGACGTTAAGCAGATAACAGTAGACAAGATTGCAAATCAAGATCTGTGCAAAGAGAGCTTGCTTGAAGAAGAAGAAGAAGAAGAAGAAGAAGAAGAAGGAAGAAGAAGAAGAAGAAGAAGAGGAAGAAGAAGAAGAGAAGAAGAAGAAGAAGAAGAAGAAGAAGAAGAAGAAGAAGAAGAAGAAGAAGAAGAAGAAGAAGAAGAAGAAGAAGAAGAAGAAGAAGAAGAAGAAGAAGAAGAAGAAGAAGAAGAAGAAGAAAGTTGGGAGGAACCTTGGAGGTCATCGAGTCCAACCCCCTGCTCATGCAGGAAACCCTAAGTCAGCTTGAATTTAATTAGTAGTAGAGTGGTCCAAATTTGTTCCAGGAGTTAAAGTGCTAAGTCACATAGTGATCAGTCCAATAGTTCAGATTAAAGTAAGCAGAAGAACAAGCATCACAAACTCAGAATCCAAACAGTTTTTTTTCCTACAAAGACTAAAGGCAAAGCAGCTACATAAATCTGTCTGCAGGTACTTGACTGTGATTACTCATTTCTCACCATATGTCTAGTGAAGAGCCTCATTGAGGAACATTGCTCTGCTTCCTGCTACATGCGTCTTGTAATGGGGGCTCGGTGGAGGTGGTGGCTAAGAATTGTGCCTCATATCTAACTGCTCCAGTTTATTAGGACATGCCTGGGGCTGCTTAGTCTCAAATGAATCCTGGATTAATGATTTCTGAAACTGCCAGTCCACAGATTCAGCTGGAGCAATACTGTCAGACTCAGATTCTGAATTGTGGCTCATAAACAGAGATAGTTCATAGGACTTAAACCTAGGATATCTAGCTGGTTTTGACATTTTGACCTTCAAAATAATGGGTTATTTGAGGGACTGCCACTCTCCAATTATACCTCTCCACCCTATCAGATCCAGTACAGAGAGCATGCTGCAGGTTCTGTCATATAGAGTGTTATATTTGGCTGTGGCACATGTTGTTGAATGTCTTCTCCTTGAGGTTAGGCTGCCACCATCGCTCTTGACTTTCCAAAAGTCTCTCAAGACCTGGCTGTGCCATTGGGCCTAGGAACCCCAGGGAACTGGCAAACTAGTAAGATGGCTCGGTTATTATTAAGCCCCCTTTGCTGATTATTTTTTTAGCTACATTTTATATTTTTAAAATGTTTTTAATCATCATAAATATTGTTATTTATGAATGGTTGTTTTTTTAACTTTGTAGAACACTTGTTTGTAAGATGGGCAGCTATATAAACTTGAAAAATAAATAAAGTAAATAAATGGCTACATAAAGGAAAATAACATTTGATGTAAAATGCTTTTATAAAAACAACAAACAACTGTAACACCTTTATATCTGAAAAAGCTTTGGAGGATTGAAGCTTTCTTATGTAAAGATTGTGTTGCCTTTTTTTTCTTTTCTTTTTTTTCCTTTTCTTTTGAAAATACTTTCAAACCTTTTTAAACAACTGTTCTTTTAAGATTTCCTTAATGCAACTTCAGAAAATGAAGAATACATCCTTGCCTCCTTCCTTGAACATCTGAACGGATATTTATGACTAAATATTTCTATGAAAAATAATATTTAAAATGAGTTATCCCATTTCTAGATATGATGATTTAATTTTAGTAGTTAATTATGGTCAGGTAAATAAATATTTATTAAAATGACTTTCTTTTCTTTCAGGTTTCCAGGGTTGTGTTTTAATAAGTACGATTCTCATGGCTATGGGGTTAAATTTTCTAAATTCTCACCATATATCAGTCTAGCCAAATAGCAATTAATGATAAGTGAAAAAATTAAATATTCAGTTTCTTTCACATTAAAACTGACACTGACTTATTTGACAATACTATCATTAAGTGCTTAAGGATAACAACATCTGTAACTTTCTTGTGTTTTTTAGGACATTTGGGCTTCCAAGACAGTTTTGTCACATCAGGTGTTTTCAGTGTCACTGAGCTAGTAAGAGTCTCTCAAAGTAAGTACAATAATTATGCTACTTATTTCCTTACTGTTTTCTTTGTTTAATCCACCTCATATAATCATTATATAAAAATGAAGCTATTAGTTACATATTAAAAGATCCAATTTTACAAAAAAGTTACCTTGCAAGTTTTATCTTACTGGAAAATGAAATATGTTTCTAGTGTGGCAGGTGTCAAAGATTCAGTTGATTAGGCAGTTCTAGTATTAACACCAGGTTTTTGGCAGATCATTAGAAACTAGTGCTCTGGGAAGAGTTGTATCACTGTATTATTTGTATTTGATAGCCAGAACAAGAATATCTTAGGACCTATTGTGTCTCAAAACAAGATGTGGATGATTTGCTATTTGTGGTAGTAGTTTCATAAAGAGGCAGCCTACCCCCTAATCTAAACCATTTCAGTGGCAGTTGATTTGCTTTCAAAATTAGAACACTGATTTATTTAACTGGCTAAATAAATCTCTTTACACATACAATAGCACAAAGATTTCATGTCTATTGTCTATGAGCATGGAAGTTCAGAAGCTACCTTGTGCATTGATTTATAGAGACACAGATTTTAGGAACCTTAAAGGTAGATTTCTACCCTAATGTAAAATCATACTCCTTTGTAAAATAGAAGCTCCAATTTTTCTGTACTCTAAATATGACTAAATTTTAGGGTTTCTGACAACTAACCCATACACAACTCAGTCTCTTTTTTTTTAGCCATTCTTTTGACCTTTACAGAATGCTAATGTCATTAGTCTGAATGGCATGCTGCAGTATGATCATTACCAGTTTGTCAATAATCACCAACAACAGTGAATGAGGAATACCTGTCACCACCCCATTCTATTGATCAAAGGTTTCTTGATTGTATTTTACTGTGACACAATCTAGAGTCCAAGGAGACAAGGAGAGTGCTTTTGCTGTGCTCGTTGACAAGTGTGTGCTAGGGCTTAACAATTTAAAGTTATGAAGATTTTCAGCTTTAGTAAAGTCCCACGTCAAAAATTTTATCCTGTAATTATTGCTATCTTTATATTTGTAGTTTAATAGTAATTTTATTAAAAATTACAATTACAATGATAAAAATTAATACAAGTTAAAAATAAATAAAATATATTATGCAGAAAAGAAAAAATCTAAAATAAAAAATAAAAAATAAGACTATTGTGAAAAAAATAAACGTATAAAGAAATTACTTCACTATTCATAACAATTTTAATAACTTATCATCTCTTAAAATACAGCAAATGATCTCTTCTTCCCATATCTCATCTCTTATCTGTAAACAAATCCTTAAAATCTTGTCATTCAGTCTTGTTCAGAAAAGTCCCTTTTCAGAGATAACAACATACCTATATTAAATTGATCAAATATATTTCTTCCTTTTACTTCTATCTTGATTAGTTCCTTCAAATAATGTCCTAGAACTTTTAATTGTTTTCTCGGTCTCTTCTCACAAAACTCTTTAAAGAACTTTAACAAGCTTCATTTGTACATCCAATATATCCAGGCCAATCTCTTAGTTTGATATTTGTATATTCCTTTTTTATTATTAAGATGTCATTATATATACAATACCGACAGAGGATAACCGGATGTGCCCAGGGTGGACAATGAAAAGGGGAAGGGGATGAGAGTTAATATTATGGGAGGAAAGAAGAATAAAGGGGTTTTGGAGGAGATGCCAGTGGGGGTATGAACTGATTGGGTGGGAGCTTGGCTGTGTTCTGATTGGATGGAGGTGTGTTCTGATTGGTTAGGAGCTTGGCTGTGCTCTGATTGGCTGGGGGGTTGGCTGTGCTCTGATTGGCTGGGGGATTGTTCTGTTTTGGTGGGGGCTTTGTTGTGCTCAGGTTAGTCTGAGTTGCAGGGGGGTTTAAAATGGTGAACTGCATTGCTATTTTTTGGCTTCGCGTTCGTGGTCGTGCCTCATCTTCATGGTGGGTGTCAGTTTGCTTCATGTATGGATTGGAGGGGTTTAAAGTGGCTAATGATGCAGCTGTGGTCTGGCTTCTGGTTTGTGGTCGTGCCTCATCATCAGTGTGGCTTTGGGTTTGCTTTTTGCGTGGATGTGTGGTGGTGACATCCTGTGTGGTTTTTGTGAGTGTGGGTCTGGTGTCATTTTTTGTGTTAGGGAGTCGTTTGTCAATAAGGGCGGGTTTCCAAATGGCTGGTAGGCGGGAGGTATCAACAAACAAGATGAACAAACGAGATGATACTTCCCACCTACCAGCTGAAAAAACAATCAACAAGCAATTTCCAGAATTGATTAGAAAATGTGAATCTAGTGTCATTTCAAAGGCACAGATTGTAGTTTGAGCAAGATGGCTATTCTCAGATCTCTCAATGCATTAAACCTGTTGGCAGTCTCATTACAAGGAGCAACTGTCTGGAACACTGGTGGGTGATCTCAAGCCCATTCCCTGTCCAAAGAGGAAATATTAAAGAGCAGTCTACTCATTCCACCACAGTCGTCAGCTCTGCTTTTCATAGAGCTCTCTTCAGACCACTCTTTCTTCCCTGGAAGTTTTTCCTTATATTTTGTAGTTTTAATTGCAGCAGATTTAGCAGCTAGTACCCTCAGAAATACATTCCCATTCATTTCAGTAGAAAGCATTTACCTGCTTGGATGCTATGCTTATCAGCAATTTTCCATTTAAACTGTATAGGGATCTCTTGGTGTGTATGAGTTCTGAATCCCAGTTTCAGGAAATATCCAAAGCAATGAAATATTCGTAAAGTATTGGCCAAGGATTTCTCCCTAAGGCAGACATCGTTTGAAGAAACATGATTGTTTTTGGTTGCTGCTGATTTGAAATATATACTCAATATTTTAGATTGCAACCCAGTTCGATTAAAATAATAAATCAAAATCTACAAAGGTTAGATAAATTTACAACATCTGGAAAATAACAATCTGCTGTTGCCATCAGGTATGTTGGACAGTGTTTGCAATAGTGGACTAGAATAAAATCCTTAGATTGGCATAAGGTGGCACCCTAGTATTTGGGACTTGCAATAATTCTGCTGCATAGCATGAATCACTGTTGCTTAAAAGCAATAAAGACAATAGTAATTGCTCATGTATAGCATGCCTCCCCAAAATCACCTTGGGAGGTGAAACATTCTCATTATGACTTGAAAAGGTTTATAAGGCAAAGCAGCAGCATTTCTCAGTGGCAATTTAGTATTGTAGCACGAATGCAGAAGGTTTAAAATAAGAGTAAGAGGAGAATGAAATTGGCAAGCAATCTCAGAGAACAGGATGTGCAGCCATTGATCTACCCTTACTACAGATAGTCCATGACTTACAACCACAGTTGAGCCCCAAATTTCTGATGCTGAGCGAGATATTTGCTATAAGTGAGTTTTGCTCCATTTTTCGAACTTTCTTGATAACCGATGATAAGTGAATCACTTCAGTTGTTAAATTAGTAATATCGTGGTTCAGAGAAAACGGCTTGCCCACTGACTTTGCTTGTCCGAAGGTCATAAAAGATGATCACATGACCTCTGGACACTGCACATGTCATATATATGAGTCAGTTGCCAAGCGTCCAAATTTTGATCACGTGACCCCTGGGGATGCTGCAGTGGGCGTAAGTGTGAAAAATGGCCATAAGTTACTTTTTCAGTCCCTTGATTTTGCTTGTGAAAAGATTGCAAAAGATGATCTTACCTGTGCCAATTCCCTCCTAGATTTTAAAATACTGGATTTCTAGGATTTTAGAATATTTGGGAGAGTCTCAGTATTTGGGAGAGTCTCTCTAAATAACCACTGCTCTGGGTCAGGAAATGATAATATCTGGGGACTGGCCAAAGGAAAACTGTTTTGGTCACCACTGTTCTCTTCAGTATGAAAACCTTATATATGAAAAGTAGCATATGTATTTCAGAATCTTGATGCCAATTGCAAGACATTTATGTATCCTGGCCAGTTTTCAAACAATAACTACCTAAGCTGGCAATTAGGATATAGTGAGAACTTTCCAAAGATTAGCTAGGAGACCTGTTTGAATTAACTATATGAAATCATGGAAGTATAGCTCTTGATAAATGGAAATTATGTGCATTGGTACCTTGGTACTCATCATTAATTAGTTCCAGGGGGTGCCAAAAATGATGAGTACCAAACAAATTTTTCCCATAAGGAATAATGTAGTGAGTCACAAGGCAGTTGACACCAACAAGATCTAACTTGTGCATTGAGTACCAAATGATGAGTACCAGACATAATTTTTGTGTCAAAATCTTTGAGTACCAGCTGAGTACCAAGGTACTACTGTACCAATAATCTGCCTTCATATTTTAAAGGCTAAGCATCAGGGTTTCCAGCAAGGCGTTTGAACCAGGGCTGACATTTTACTGTGTTCCTTATTCAGTCCTTTAATTAATTAAACATTGGTAACATACTCTTACATTGCATTTGGTCTGTAATTATGTTGTCATCTCAACAATAATGGATTTTGGTAAAAGTTAAACAACATGATGGTCAGGACCTTTTGTGTATGTGCAGGATGAACCAAGAGTTGATCTTGTTCAAGTAGAAGTACTGGTAGTGCCTCAACTTGCAACTGTTTGTTCAGTAACCATTCGAAGTTATAAAAGCACTGAAAAAATTGACTTACAACCCATCCTCTCATAACCATTGCAGCATTCCCCTTAGTTGCATGATCAAAATTTGGGTGCCTGGCAATGGGCATATATTTAATATACTTACAGTGTCCCAGAATCACATGAAGGCTATTTGAGACCATCCTAGCTGGCTTCCGACAAGCAAGACCAGTGGGAAATGCCAAATTATCTTAATAACCTCATGTTTAAGCTCAAACCAAAGAAATGCAGTGTTACTTCAAAGCAGCTTTCTTACTGTGCCTCATCTATAGACAAAAATCTTGTGAAAATAAAACAACTGCTTGCATCATTAAAGATATACTGTACTCTGAAAGCTTTTAAGGAGGAACTATCCTGACCTCCTTTCTCCCAAGCAAAATATTCAAACCTGCTGTATCATCTGGAATACAGCTCTTCCTTCCTGGAAATCCAGACTACATTCCACATCACATAGCTTAACAACTTCACTGATTCATTTAATAACCGTGGCAAAAAAAAAGTTTGCAAAAGCAGGCACGAGTCAGTTAATACCTGCCTTGCTTAGCAATGGAAATTCCAGCTGTTGTCGTAAGCTGAGGACTTACCTGGTATGTTGAAAAATAGACATTTGTGGAATCTATAATTTTCAGGTTCCCTTGCATTATACATTAACTGTGTTGATTCCTTATGTAGAACACTGCAAGCTTTCTTCTATCATTCAAGAGTAGTTAAATTCCACAGCATGATAGTACAGTATGAAAAATATTTATTTGGAAACCTTGGCTTTCCACAAAGCATGCCATTTGAGTTCAGACATAAAAAAAGAAAAGAAATATAACATAAAATATCTATAGGCTTTGAATAGATGTTGCTGCATCCTTGCCTTTTGTATGACACTACACTATTCAATGGCAACCCACTCAAACCTTGCTTTTAATCAATATTCTATTAAATCAGTATAAAAAGTCTCCATAAACTTAGTGGTCACCTATGTATATAAATGAAATTCAGTATAATTAGATGGTCAATAGTGTGCTGTAGAAGTAATGTTAAAATGAATTTGCAGCTGGCAATATTATACAAATTTCTTACATAAGTTTAATACAATAGTCTGAAAAGAAAAAAAACTAGCCACAAATTTCAGCCATATTTTACAGATCATGTTTTCCCTTTATTTTGATAATTGATGAAAGTATCTAGTACTTAAAAGATATTATTATTTCTTGGGTCATCCTCATTTAATCAATTTAATATTCTGAAATATTGTTGTTATGCTTACCAAAATATATGTGAAGTCAAAGCCAGTTTTGGATGATCCATACACTGAAAAAAGTGTAAGCCATAAATGCACAGAATATATACATTTTAAAAGAAAAATATTTATTTTTATAAATAAATTTTATAAAATTTTATAACATTCAGATAAATGCAACAAAAGGTAAGTGCAAGCTACTTTTGGGATCAGTAAGAATTCTATTTTGTTTGAAACAATCATCCCAAACCGTTGTGTCCCTAAAGTTTTGCTTGCTGCTGGAGCTCTTGCCTTTACAATTTTTATGAATAAATAAATAGAGGCTATAAGCTTAATGTATAAATGTATAATTAGTAAATATATATTTTAAATTCATACTTCCCACTAATTCAGTAAAAGGAAAATTGTTCATCACATCATACAAAATGAAGTAGTTAGGCTGCAAGTCTACTTTTATATATATTTATATCTATAGATATATAGATACACACACACACAAACACACAAACATGTACACACAGAAACTTATATATAAAGGTTGGCTTGTATCCCTTCCATAATATTTGTATATGCCCTCAAGCTATAAGCTATTAATGTAAAATTAAATCAAGCCTCTTAAATGAGCTATTAAATGAGAATATAAAGACAGAAGATATAATTGGAATATAGATTATACATATTTAACTTATCCATATTTAACTAGAGGTAGGTCCCATCAAACCACAGACTTATGTCTGAATAGATATGCTGTTGATAGTGTTAAAAGATGAGGTCGTGCGGCTACTTACCTGAGGCCAAGCTTCATCAAATAGGGTAATCATAATTGATAAAAAGGCTCTCTGCATCCTGAGTGTGTGCATTTTGAGGTTGGTAGGGTTTGAGCAACAATCTGTTGGCTTGCAAGGTAGTATTGAGATCAGAAACCTATCTAGATCAGAATTATCTAGATGAGAGAATCTAGGTTGCACAGAATAGCATAAGTATGTTTGGACTAAAATTGAGGTTTGGTTGGGCTTCAAACATGCTGACTAAATTAAGAATGATAGTCTAGTCTACCGTACATTTTATTTTATTAAAAGGTACTATGTGAAAGCCATAATTGATCAAATGTCATGAAGGACAGGAGAAGTTAATATTTGTGGATCCATTTTCTGCTGATTGGTCAACACTATTTTTTTCAGTGTACATTGGCTAAAAATGGGTTTATCAAGTTTTGGATGTTGTTATTATTTTCTTTAAATTCTTTTTACTTTATTTTGTTTAGAATTGAATGGCATATAAATCACTCAAGTAATAAGTAAATAAATACAATAAGATGATACTATTAGGAATGCAAAAATGTTCAATAAAATTCAAGTTAGGATTCGATCTTATAATTTTAGGGCATACATTTCCTTTCTAAATATTAAGAAACCTTAAAGAACATCAGCCTTTATATCATCCTTCGAAATATCTAATTACATGTTCAGAGAGAAGCCTTGCTGGCTATGCTGTGGCTTTTGAAATGATGTATTGCCAACATGTCCACTATGGCAGTGTTCAGGTATCTTTCTTCTGCTGGGACTGATCCATTTAGCCTTATCAAACTCCACCTTTTTAGATGAGCCATCTCCAGCCATAGACTTCTTAACATTATTTTTGAATTATTCTGGATGGCAATTCTGCATTTTGATAGATTTGAATAAAGTTTTGGAATTTTGATGAAAAGTAGTATGATATACTTTTATGTATTATTTGAAATCCTTCTTTGAAATTTCAATAGCGATCAGGAAAAGATGGAAAGAATATGTGCTTTCTTATTCTTCCCTTCTTCCATAATCACCTGAGCAATTGGTATATATTGCCAACAGAAGAAATGTAAATATAAAAGCTAGCATCAGATTTTATTATGTCATTTCAAAACATTTTGCAGATCTGATTTTTGTAACATATGTTGAAGGTCTTTCTAATCATAGCATATTTCATCAATTAGGTTAATAAAAGTAGGTGAAGAATGACGTATATGGAGTTGTCTGTTCAAGACACACAAAAGTGTTATATCCCATGTGGGATGTTTTGGAATCTGAACTCAATGAATCAGCTTGGAATTCTCAATACAACAAAATTTCCTCCAATCCTTCTTTTGGGAAGTTATCAGGAATTTATGAAAAAGGCATTTAATAGATGATATTTCACTCTTCTAAAATTACTAGAGCAGTCAAATGCTTCCTAGATTGTGCTGAAGGAGCTGGAGTCAGATCCCTACATATTAACATCCCTAGTGGTACTGCTCATTATTTATTTATTTGGGCAAAGAAATTTAGAAAATTACTTCACAACTGTTGGCAGTTAATACTACTTTCCATGTATTGCTTGTATGGTATGCAGCAAAATAAATTAATCCATTTTTCTCTGTTAGTATAAGAAAAAAAAGATTTGGCAAATCTCTGGGAAACTAAAATATATATTTTTAATTAGTTTGATATGATACATTTTAATTTTGCCTTATTTTAATTACATTGTTTTTATTCATACATTTTGTCATTTCTGTTTTATCTTGCTATAAGTCATCCTCAGTGTTCTGTGGAGAAATAAAGGGAACATAAATAAGATTATATCTATTTAAAGAGAGAGGGGGCATTAGAACAGTGCCTTAGAATCCCATCTGGGATTATTTTTATGAAAAAAAATGGGGAAAACATCTATACCAATGTATGAAATTTAAGAATCTAACTGTGTACTATTGAAAAATTAGCATAGAAATAAAGAATGTTAAAGAACTCTTCATCTAATTATTAACTGATTTACATTTCCTTTCTGTTTTTCAGCTATATTAACAAAAAGTTTCCTAATCATCTTTATTGTACAATAAGTTCAATATTTAATATTGGATTTTTTTTAAAAAAAATTGCATTTTTCTTTAAAATTGTAATCTATTTGTTTAAGCACACTTACTATATCTGGCTGTCCATCTACCAAAAGGAAGCCTTGAGATGTAAGTGGGGTATATATCAATATATGTACAAACACACATGTTTGTATCAGTATTATCAAAGAGTGGGGGTTACCCTCTTATTGTTTTAATCATTATTTCTTATTGATGTTTGTCTCTTGTATTGAAAAAAGATAAAGAAAAAAATAGCGTAGGATTCAGCCCCTAGGAATCATGATTAATCTTTTAGCTGGACCTACTTATAGGTCTTTCATGAAAGAAAATTTATCAAGGAAATGGTTTTTAAAACACAAGGATGTTTGGCCAAGAAGTTGGTAAAAGTATAAAGTAGATGCGGCAGAGTGTACTTTTAGGATTGATTTCCATTTAAGTCAGACTGACTGCAGTGTGGTCATTTTTCTAACCATCACTGTTCTTACTGCAGCAGTTTGCTATTTGCAGGGTGTCTGAATTATAGCAGTCCATGTCTCTGTTACCTTTTACACAAATTACTTAACACTGGTTTCTTTTCCCATGTAAATTTATCAGTTTTACAGCCCCTTGTCTCCATGTCAGGAAATTTTAGCAGACAGCACAAATTGATAAAATGAGTTAATTTTATAATGTCCCTTTTATTCTTAACTTCATTCACATGTTGTACAGGAAACATAGTGTAATTAGATGGTAAATAAATTTATTTTCCAAGTTAATTCCATCTAAAGATCAGAGTAGACTAATTCCCATTTTGATAACATTCTTTTTTTTTTCTGTGCTCTTAAAATGCATTGTATCAGTGCCCATGAATTCAATAGCATTCTGTGGTAGACATCAGGGAACAGTATAAGGATTGTATTCTTCTTCTTAGTGCAACCTGTTTTTGTATGCTTTAACCAGAACCTACAGTATCTATTACTTCATGTATTGTAATTTAGAGCAAGAACCATCCTTTGCATGTCCAAAGTCCCAATTTCATTGCATGGCATGGGTGGGAAGGACCTCAGATTGTGATAACCTGTTTTGTAGCCAAGGAGCACAGTGATAAAAATAGTTATGTCATAACCAGTTGAGTGTGTGTTGTAGTAATAAATATTGCTTGGGCAAAAAAAAGTGTGTGTGTGACAAGACACAGGCAGTCTGCAGATGGCCATCCCTACAGTGGAGAACCTAGGTCAGAGTAGACCAAACTGAATCAGAAGAGCTGTGTTTACCTTTGTGTTAGCTGTTGAGAAGCCTTTTGAGGTCAAAGGGAATACAATGTGGTACTACATTATATGGGCATGCTGTAGGAAATTCTTAAATGAGTTTTGTATTATCTGATTGTGATGTATATCTAAGTTTGAATTTTTGGGACGTTACTCTTTAGCACTCTCTCTTCCTAAGTAAAAT
The DNA here is from genome assembly GCF_016545835.1 of Crotalus tigris. NCBI lineage: Eukaryota > Metazoa > Chordata > Lepidosauria > Squamata > Viperidae > Crotalus > Crotalus tigris. Next base: position 361,093 of record NW_024096596.1, read on the forward strand.
CTTATTTTCTTCAAGTTCTCAAGAGGGTTTGAGCCTGTGATACTCTGCTGAGGCCATGCCAGTTTCATTTCTCATTTTCTTCCACCAGAATGAAAAGGGATTTTAATGCATATTATCTCTGCATTTCAGCTGTAAAAGCCATTGTTGCAGAAGCTCATCTTAATATAGTGGCTACTGTTATCTGGTTTTATCAATTGGTTTTATTCAATGATTTTCTTATTTGTCAAATGTTAAACTATTAATTATTCTTAGTATTGTTAGGTGCATAGTGCATCATTTTTCAGGTGCTGAATGACTAGGAGTAGATCTGGATCAAACTCCATAGTTCTTGCAGTAGAGTGGATACCTTCGCTTTTCCTATATCAGAATTCATTAGAGTGATAGCTGTGTTATTGGTTGTTGTAATTTGATGCATATTGCTATTTTTGTGAAGAATTGTTCATATATAATGTCAAAGGATGGTTTGACTATCTGTAGTGCACAATTTCCAGAATTGCTCCATTCATTAAAGGATGTAAGCTGTAAAACCTTAATTACAGCTGAAAGTATAACTTCATTTGCATCCATTGATGACGAATAGTATGTGATTTAATACCTCTAAATATATATTTCAAGTGATGAATATGAATTTGTGAATAAGCACTATTATGTGCCTATGATTGAATAACCAGTTTTGCGCAGTGTTTTTATTTGCAAAAGTTGAAACTCCATTGCAATATACCTATATACTAATTCTTGAAAAAAATACAGTTTCCTTATAAGAGGTAGGAGTAGGCTTTAGATTCTTATCAAAAACAGTGTTAACTGCATGCATATGTATCAGACAATGTAACGTTAACTGGAAAGAGCTCCAGTGACATCGTATGTGAATATCAAATCCATATTAGGCTTCTTTTACTTTGCAGAAGAAGGAGTTGGTAACATTTTTGTAAATATATAAATAAACAACTTAGTTGCATGCATGTAAAGTGAAAAGAAACTATAGCAACTTACAAATATAACCATTTCACAGAACAATAAATAGTTGGTTTTGCAAAGTTACCCAATGTATGTCATGAGGAAACTTTTTCAGAAGTAGCAATACTTATATAGTGTTAACAGAGGAGGAGGGTATTCAAATATATTAGTAAAAGTTAGACTTCCCTTTTAGAAAAAAATATTTTCGAAGAAAAGATTAAATGAAAAATGCTTAATGCTATAGTGCCAGCTATCTCATATCTTTCGATTTGTAAGCTGGTAAAGTCATCAAAGTGAAGGAGATAATTTTTCACATGACTTCCTGATTTTTTTTTCTCTTTTTTCCCCCAGCACCAATAGCTGCAGGAACAGGCCCTAATTTCTCTCTCTCAGATTTGGAAAGTTCCTCGTATTACAGTATGAGTCCAGGAGCAATGAGGAGATCTTTACCAAGCACCTCTTCTACCAGGTAATTTCTCTATAGTATATTTGTTGAGTTAAAAAGTTGTGACATGATAAGTGTTTGGGGCAATCAAATATGGATAGAAATTGAAAGCTACCTACAGATATATAGAGTCTTATCACAAAAGAAATCCCAGCAAAGGAAATAACTTTATTTCTACAGGGAACATCAGTGGAACAACCTGCCTCCAGAAGTTGTGAATGCTCCAACACTGGAAGTTTTTAAGAAGACACTTGGACAACCATTTTTCTGAAATGGTATAGGGTTTCCTGCCTGAGTAGGGATTGGACTAGAAGACCTCCAAGGTCTAATCCATGAATATTCTAATCTAATCCGTGAATTTGGGGGGCAATTGTTTCAAGTGGCAAGTTATGTACAATCGTCTTTAGAAAAATAAGTACCAGTAGCCATTCCTCTCAAACTCAACAACTGTGCCATTGCAGTTACTTTTAACCAGCAATCTATGCACTAACATCTTATGATATGTCCTTCTTTTTGCCTATTATAAAGAGACCAGGTCTCTCTCTCGGGCCAGCATATCTCACTAAAGTAAAAATAGGAAGAGAGTGCTATATACATTGCCTTAAACTCCTGAAAAAAAGGGCTGCATGTTAACCTAACAAAAGAATAGAGTATTTTTATTTGTTCTTTCAAGAGTTACATCATAATATAGGTACTCCTCGACTTATAACAATTCATTTATTAACTGTTTGAAGTTAAAACAGCACTGAAAAAAGTAACTTATACTGATCCTCACATTATAACCGTTGCAACATCTACATGCTCCCATGATCAAAATTCAGATGCTTGGCAACAGATTTGTTTTTAAATGGACCTTTTTTCTCATATAGAATTGACTTTTTGTGGAAACTTAATATTAAAAATTGGAAAAAAGATAGTGATGTGGAAAAATTAAATGGAAGCAAGGATATTGACTTTGGATCAAATGATAGATGATTATGAATTCCAAAAATACTCTACGTTAAGAGACTAAGATCATCTACCTTCTACCATATGTAACCTAATAGCCATATTTACAGTTACAACATTTGTTAACAACATTGGTTGGGCCAGCAGTGTTTTCAGTTCCTGAGACATCTGAGATATTGGAACAACTTGTTAAATCCTTTAAAAATATACACTACCAAATTAAGATATAAGAGGATTGCAGCAGGTTAAGGGAAATAGAGAAGTAACATCTTCATTTCTTATATGTTTAACTGAGATTTAAAAAAAAGAAAAAGACACCTTGGGAAAGGAAAGCTCATGGTCAGATCTTTGCCAGATCATTTACATAGCAAGAAACCATGCTTCCTATTTATATTTCTGTGCCATATGTATAAGACATATTTAAATTGCTAGGACTGTGATATTGCTGAAAAAAATCATGTAAGTTTGAACAACTGTTGTTTAAAAATCAGCTCAGAAATAAAGAAATAATAAAATTGCCATCTTAACTCCTTTTGCTGCATTTGGTTGCTTCACAACTAACATAAGAGTTCCTTTATATGTGTTTAGCAAAAGAAGAAAGTCTTATGGAAGTAACATGTAAAGTTGTCCTACAAATTGTTATGTGTAGAATTTTAAAATACAGTTAATCCTACAATACAGGTTGTCCTCAACTTACAACAGTTCATTTAGTGACAGTTCAAAGTTACAACATTACTGAAAAAGTGGCTTATGACTATTTTTCACACTTGTAACCATTGCAGCATCCCCATGGTCATGTGATCAAAATTCTCTCAGTTGGCAACTAAATCATATTTATGATGGTGGAAGTGTCAGAGGATCATGTGATCACCTTTTGCAACACTATGACAAGCAAAATCAATAGGAAAGCCAAATTCACTTAACAGCCATATTCCTAACTTAATAACTTGCAGTGATTCATTTAACAACTGTGGCAAAAAAACCTTTGTAAAATGGGGCAAAACTCACTTAACCAACATAAATTTTGGGCTCATCTGTGATCGTAAGTCAAGGACTACCTGTATAAGCCATCCCTAGCTATTAGTCTGTGATAACTCATTTATAATCAGGGCCTTTCTCCCAATCAAAATAATAATAATAATAATAATAATAATAACAATAACAACAACAACAACAACTTTATTGTCACTTTGAAAGTACACCAATCGGCATTCATCACAATGAAATTTCGTTGCATACAGCTCTCAAAGGGTTACCACTTCTGATATACACTCCTTGTTCATGGTCAGCTCAAGTTACAGATCTTCCATTTTAGTCTCTAGCGAGCAAATGATGGCAAATAGGACAGATGGAAATGGAGCTCCATGTGGATTATCCCTCAAATTAGCTTGTATTCCTGCACGACAACCTCGCCTCCTTTCCTTTTTCTGATCTTGTCTCTTCCACCTTTTCCTTAAAGAGGCCTCACTCCTTTTCGCCCCTGGAGAACGCTGCGGCCGCCACCAACTTCTCCAAAAGAAAAAAGAAAAAAACTTAATATTAATATGTATCGGTAAACAGTACATCCATTTTTAGGGTTTCGCTTTTTTATGAGAGTCCTGAGTACTGTGGATATAGTTCTCATTAATTAAACTTAGTTTCAGACTGTTTGCTTCCACTCCAAGATTGTTAAAATAGACATGTTATCAGTGATACTTAAGGCACAACTGTCATTCTTATCTGCTTCTACAAATACCTGATAGCAGATAAGAAGCTAAATAAAATAGCATCAGTAATGAATAGCTGCACAGTAGGTTTGCTGTTTCCTCATATTGCATTTGTAAGTCAAAAAAAGTCTTAAATTATTCATTTCTAAATGTATTTACTTGGAAGTAGGTTTATATTGATTTCAGTAAATTTACTTCAAAGTACATTTTAGGATTGTTGCCTAGCAAAATGATTGAGGCAATGATTGTATGGTAAGAACAATCTGTTGTTGACATTTGCATTTCCTCATAAACGTGGGCATCAGAAGATTTTTTTTTAGCATTCCTCAGTTATGGCAGGACTCTTGTTACAATTATTTTAAAAATAAATGACTAACCATTCATGAGATCAACTGAAATATAAGAGCAGCTGAGGTCATACAACTAAATATGCCCACTTATATTTATGCCAGCAATGCCATATCTGTGTACACCTACCTTTGTGTAAAACTGAAAGACTTATGAAAAAGGGAACACATTGAAGGAAGCATAGTTGTTCCTCTCCTTAAGTATTAGAAAGAGAAGAAACTATGCAGATAGCAAGCAAAGCATACATTTTTGTAGCTTACACTTCAAGAACAATACCAAAGATGAAATTATCTACATGTATAAGGAAATCCCCAAATCTATAAAAATAGAAAATAACAAGTACAATAAACCCTTGATGAAACAGTGTAATACAGAAGAAGGAGTATCTTTGAGATTCATATGTTCATCAAATGGTATATAGGCTGTTACACAGGTATAAATGGGATATTACAAGTCTAAAACAACATGTAAAATGGTGAGTGGTTTTAATCCACTGCATCTGAAGCATGCCACTGAGGTCCAATAACTTGAGGATGAGTGTAAGCAAAAATATTTTAAGGAAGCAAAAAAAGCAAAATTAGGATAATCCAGTGCTCAATGATCATGAATAGAAAAACTGAAAATGTGATTATCTGCTTAGCAACCAAAATTCTGGTCCCAATTGTGGCTGTAAGCCAAAGACTACCTGTACAGTATGAACAAATGTAACCAGGAGCAATATCTCCCAAATCTTATTTTTTTTGCTCTTGACATGCCAGAACTGGTACATGTACTATACCACATGGCTATAAAAATGATGCGAATTTGCTTCAAGGAATATAATAACCCAGAGGAATCTATTGTAAAAAACAAATCTACCTCATCCTGCACCTCTGAATTCTTTAAAAACAGAGGCACATATAATGCAGTGCGTTGTTTGGAATGATCCAACCAGTATCTAAGGATAGCTTCTTAAGAAATGGAAATAAGCCACACGGCAAGCTTTAAGACAATTTCATTTGCTATCTGGAAATGCAGTAAAGTGGGTTTCAGACAATTCTCCAAACATATGGAGACTCCCAACAGAAGAATCGCTCCTGAACCAATGACTGTTTCCCTGTACAGGAAAGAGAAATTCTAAATGCATAGATTGTTATATGCATATGTAGCATACAGTTCTTTGTTCTTTTCTCATATGATTTGTGGATGAACAGCAGGGGTGTGGCTACTTAGCCATTAGCAGTGATGGCCCCATGTAGCTGTGTATCTAACTCAGTCTTATTGTGTATCTAACTCAGTCTTAAAATGTACAATGTATATATCTGAATCCTCAACACCTATTACAGATATAACTGAAACCAGCACGCTTTACACATGGATCCCTCACATGAAAACACATCCTCTTTATTCTTGTCTTTTCTCCAGTAAAGGAGAATATTTGTAGCTCAGGGTTGACATGAGGGGTCCTTGGTGCTCTCTGAGCTTGCTTGTTTTCTTGCAGACGTTTCATTACCCAAACTAGTGATGATGTTGTCTAGTTTAGCTAATGAAACGTCTGCAAGAAAGCAAGCAAGCTCAGAAAGCACCAAGGACCCCTCTCCTTTCTCTTTTCAAAAATGGGTTTCTGTTTGCCCAAACTAAAAGAGAAGTGCAATTCCATCTGTGTTGTTGTTTTTTTCAGAGAAACTGCCTGCCTATAACCATCATAACTCAATTTTCTTCAAGAAAATGTTCATGGAAAACCTTATTTTCCACTGTAGGGCATGATGTCAGGGTGGTTAAAAGAGCCAGAAGGTTAACAGAGAAAAGAAGGTGCAATAGTTATATCACCTATAGACATGATAGCAGTATTCCAATATCTCAGGGGCTGCCATAAAGAAGAGGGAATTAAGCTATTCTCCAAGGCGCCTGAAGGCAGGACAAGAAGCAACAGGTGGAAACTAATCAAGGAGAGAAGCAACCTAGAACTAAGGAGAAACTTCCTGACAGTTAGAACGATTAACCAGTGGAACAGCCTGCCTCCAGAAGCAGTAAATGCTCCAACACTGGAAGTTTTTAAGAAGAGACTGGATAGCCACTTGTCCGAAATGGTGTAGGGTTTCCTGCCTGAGCAGGGGGTTGGACTAGATGATCTCCAAGGTCCCTTCCAACTTTCCTACTATTATTATTATTATTAAGAACTTGCCATTTGTCTTGGAATGTAACCCTGCAAGATAATCCAATATTTTATTTATCTCCCTTCAGGCTGTGTATTAATGCATATATGCTTCAATTCTAGTTCCACAAAGCGTCTCAAATCTGTAGAGGATGAAATGGACAGTCCTGGTGAAGAACCATTCTACACAAGCCAAGGGCGGTCTCCAGGAAGTGGAAGTCAATCAAGTGGATGGCATGAAGTGGAGCCAGGTAAATAAAGTGAGGCATGTGGCTTTGGAGGAAGGGGGAGTTTTTAGCATTCCTGAATTCCATTTACTTATTCTGATGAGAACTAGTATTAATGTGTGAACTGGTATTTGAAAGGCTATGGGAGTTGAATACATCTGCAGCTGTAAATCCTTTGTTAATATCCATTTTGTTCTTTAGGCAGGCATTTGTAGTGTTGAATAATGGTTTCCATGGTTGTCAAGGTTTTCTTAGCCCAAAATATTACTTTCAATTAGATTGGCTTGCCCCCAAAAGGAATGTATGCTGCAACTGTATTTTATTGTAAAACGACAGATGCTTGATTCTTAAAAAAAAGAAAAGAAAAAGAAAACCTTTCAAATTGTTCACTTAAACTGATTTTATTCTGCAATGGCATTGTAGGAAAAGAGGTATTTTTATTAATTTCAAAGTTGGTACTGTGGCTTTATTAGGTAATTTTCAAGTCTATTTCGATTTAATGTTTGTATAAGTTGCTATATGTTTATTTATTTGAAAGATCGCCATCCAACGAGCAATTCTGGATGGCTTACAACAACTGTAAAACCAATAAATAAAACAATAATTTAAAACAATAAAAAGATAAACAGAACATTCTTTTTTTCCCCCTTGGGATGTCCCTCAGACATTCTGCTTCCATGTCTTCCAACCATACAATCCCAGCCCATAAGTTAAAAGCTAGGTCTCAACAGCCTTCCAAAAGGCTACAAGGGTGGGAATTCTCAAATTGCCAGCAGGAGATGGTTCCATAAGGTAGGGGCAGCAACAGAAAAGGCACACTTCCAAGATTCTGCTAGATGGCAAGATTTCAAGGAGAGGATTTGGAGCATGCCCATCCTGGTGTAGTAAAACGGGCTGATATTAGTGAAAGCGGGTCCTATAAGTAACAAGGTCCCATGCCATGTAGGGCTTTAAAGATGAGCATCACCTTGCACCCGGGAAAAAAACTGGAAGCCATGCAGTCAATAAACAATACACACACACTCACATACAGATGTAGATATACAACTTATTTTAGGTGTATTTCCTTGCAACGTAACACTAAAGATTTCTAGTACGCTTCCAGGCTGTTTCGGGTTCCTTGGAGTGCAGCTTATCTTCCATACTTTCAGTATAGGAAACCCTTGCAGAAAGATTATAATGTCATGCTGATTTAATGATTTCTTCCCATAAATCCTATAAAGTCTGGGCTTTCTTTTGACATTGGGATGGTTGAGGGAGAACAAGGTAAATTTAATTCAGATAAAATGGAAGATGTTTTTTTAAATGAGAATTGTGTTATTCTAAGTGATCGTGTGAAACCAGATCAGTTATCTCCTCCCTGAAAGACAAGGCATCAGCTTGGGATGCTTCTGTTGGAAGTTTATCGCTATCTGGAGAAGAACTCATAAGATCAGTAACAATTGAACCTGGTCTTATCTGTCTATGAGTTCATTGCTTCCAAGAAAAACTATTTTGGAATCCTCTATATGGGCCAGCTTCATATCTGCCACAGTTATATGACTGGAAAGCACGAGAGACAAAGGATGTATCTATGGTGGCCAATATTTTTGATGGTCAGTATTCCTCAGATAATTACATTATATATCCCTTTAGAATACTGGCTTTAAGCTGGTCTTGTGAAGTCCTCTGCAACTCCGACTTTACATAACAGTATAAATAGCTTATATGTTTTCTAACTGCACATCTTTCTGATGTATTTTTCAGTCTCTGTATCCTTTCTTTTGATTCTATTCACCAGAGTCACCAGAGTAGCTTTAAGGTATTTTGAAAGGATTTATTAATAAACAAGCAATAACTTTCAACTGCTGAAGGACATATTAATATCACTGCTTGATATGATATAAGTGGTATGGAAAAATAGAACCTTCAGTTTTAGTATGAAAATTCTATTCCTTGCCTGCTGCATGTTTTATCGCATGCAATAGTGAAAGGCAGACACTGATTTTGGATTTCTGTTTCTGCTCTAACCAAGAAATAGTGAATCAGTGCAACTGGACCATATTACCTGATAATCATAAATGCAATCCAACTATATGGCATTCCCAAATCAGAAGAAATAGATAACTTAGAATTTTCTCCAAGAGAAATTTTCTCTAACAGAATTTTCTAACAGAAAAAAAGTAAAAAGATTAGAAGTGAACAGGTAGAGATCACTTAACGACCTTTCATTCAGCAACCATTTGAAGTTATGATGGCACAGAACAAAAGGCAGTTGTGGCCCAGTCAACAAACTTACAACTTATGTGGGAGAAGCAGTGAAATTCTCACCTAATGACTGCAATTGGGATTACCAGATCTGCCATTGCTAAGCAGTGCGTTCACGTGATGCTGATGGCGGCTTTATTTGATGATGGAAATTATAGCCCCAATTAGGGTTGTTAAGTGAAGAGAGTAGTTCACTTTAGGGAAGAGTGCTGATAAATTTCTGGAGGGCCTGGAAAATGAGAGAAGCAATAAACCTTAATGTTTATTATGTGCTGCAAGATGAAAAAGAAAAACTCTGTGAAATTATTAGACCTCAGGAAGCAAAACAAACTGGCACGTATTCAAAAAAAGTTGAGTAAAAAATGAAGGAACAAAAGACTTAAGACAGTAATGGCAAACCTTTTAGAGATCGAGTGCCCAAACTGCACTCCAAAACCCACTTATTTATCGCAAAGTGTCAGGGCTTTGTGGTGCCCTTGGGGGGAATGGCCCACTGGGTGGGTGTGGTGCAGTGGTCATGGCATACTGGGTGAGAGTAGCCAGGGCCAGTCCCTCACCATCTCCGGGGCATCCCTGGGGGGCCAACGCCGCTTGCTCACTCACTTCCTGCCCTGTCACTTCCAAATGCCACGTGCTCGCTATTCTGGCAAACTCTGCTGGGGCAGCGGCACGCGTGCCCACAGAGAGGGCTCTGAGTGTCATAGGTTCGCCACCACTGGGCTAAGAGGAATAGACAGGATGAGTTGTAGGAAAGAATTAAAATCCAGAACCTTTGCTTTGGTTTTCATCATGGCCAAAATAATATCATATATTTATACCTTTTTTCTGTCTTTTTTTTCTTCGCTAGTTGTTTTACCATAGTGATACTGACATCAGATAAGTTGTGCCACTTTAAAAAAAAACAAAAACAAAGTCATGTTTTCATTCATTTCTAAAAAATGGGAGAAAGACTGTTTTAAGCCTTTTAAGTTAATAACCTTTGGTGTTGTTAAATTTTATCTGTACTGCATGATTGATTGCACATAATAAGGTAGCAATTCACACATACGAATAGTGTGAGAACTGTGGGTTTAAATTAATGCTTTATTGTTGCAAGTGTTGGAATAAACTCTGAAAAGATTATTCCATACAGAATATGGACAAGTTTAAGGATATCCACACAAGATATGTCTTGGGAATGTTGTTCCTTTTTTTAGTTCCAAGCAGACAGTATATTAAACACTGTCCGAAACTCTGTTGTAGCTCTAAATTTATTCAGTCTTATAATACACTGTCTTAATTCTTACACTGAGCAGGGGGTAGGACTAGATGAGCTCCACTCCTTTCTGACTTTCAAATTCTGTGTTCCTGTGATTTGTGGCTCAGTCAAGCAAAACACTGCATTAAATCTTCGCTCCTAATATTGTACTCATGGAGACTCACATCCATTTACCTGCACTCCAGTGTGCTTGGGGAGTTCTCAGGCCTGGAATGGCTGGAGTCTGCCAGAAAAGATGAATTTCTTTCACACAGGAAGACTCTGCAAAGTAAAACAAAGCAGACACGAAGTAAATTATTTCTGCTTTTCAAATATCTCTTGTGGTATCCGCTTTACTGTTACTTTATCTCAGCACTTCCATCACGTAAATTTTTGCTAACAGAGAAGGAAGGCAAGAGGAGATAATGAAGGTACTTGGTTAGAAAGTCAATGCAGCTTCAGTCTTGGATTTGCACTGTACCACAATTCTATAGGTGGCTTTCTTTTAAAAATTAGTATAATCAGTTATACAGATTATATAGCTGTGAATGCACCTAAAAAGCTCTTGGCTTCAAAATTCATTTTATTTTGTTCTGCCACAGTCAAATGCACTCTGTGAAGCTGAATAATATAAAAAGTTGCCTTTTACCTCCCCCCCCCCCAAATTGCATTCTTTAACCCACTAAAGATGCTGTGCCCTTCCTTCATAATTAATGTGGCCATTTTTAAAATTGACAGTTGTCTGGCCTATCATCCAAACTTTAATAAACATTACAAGCAGATATTTAATTTTAAAATGAAAAGTGTCCTCTCACCCCTTTTAGTGAACATGAATATTTTTTGTGTGCCTAAAATAGTTTAGGTACAGTACTACAGTATTTTTTTAAAATGTGACTATTGCCCCTCAAAAACAAGCTTAATTATTTGATAATTTTGCAGAAGATCCAATCTAATTGGCTTGTCTGGTTGCCTGTTTTTCAGTCATTTTTGGAATTGGGAGTTATAGGCAAGTGGCCAATGACGAACCATAAAGCAGGTGATTACTGTACTATTGTCTGACATTAAAACACAGGTTCAAAAGCCAGAATTAGTTTTATCATGTTGCAGAGCATGGTTCATATTTTTTTTTCTCATTGCAATTTGTAACAAATGCCCAAGGTAGTATAAAGCTTTGGTCTTGTATATTGGATGAGTGTAAGAGACTGCCATGTGAATTTTGAATAAATCCTAGGAGATTCCTAAGTCTGTTGAAACAATGTCCTGAAATAACTTTGGTGCTAATCTTATATGTATTTTATAAAATTCTGGGAACCTTAGGGGTCCTTCTGCTTTCTTTATTACTATTTCTTGAAAAATAGGAATCTTCTGCTTATAGGTTTCTGTTATAAGGTTTCTGAAAACTTAATCTCTATACACAAGTGCAAGTTCCATACACCCTGTATGGAAAAGATATGCAGGAAGCAATAAGAAATCAGATAAGTAACTGCCAGTCCTTGTAAAGAATGAGGCATGGTTAACTCAGAGTAGAACAGAAAGCAAAACAGAAGCAATTCTTAAGGTAACTGGGGAGGAATTCTCTTATTTCCCAATTGAAATACCTTAACAGAAAACAACTGCAGAAATTGGGTGTTATCACATGGCCTATTTTGGCATATTGGAATAACTAGGTTTTACTTTTAATATGACTAATGCACTTCTTTAGCTAATTTTATGGTTATGGGATTGAATTCCAGGATTCCATCATGAAAATCATATTCTTAAGTGCTACAGCAGTGCTAAGAATGTCTCAACTCCTACAATATGTTATCCTTAAAAGTGAGGAAGAGATCACTTGAATTTAAAGCCTAGATTTAAAATATGTATACTGAAATACAATAGCCTCTTTATATAGTTTGGTCTAGTGCAGTGGTTCTCAACCTTTTTATATTAAGCAGGCGGCGCACATGCGTGGCGCCGCCCCCTGCGTGGCACGCTGGCGCGGTGGCGCCCCCTGCGTGGTGCGCATGCACAGCACGCACGCGCGGCGGCACCCCCCATGTGCTGCCCCTGCGCGGCGCGCTTGCGTGGCGGCGCCCCCTGTGCAGCGTGCATGCGTGGCCCCGCCCCATGCGCCGCCCCAGAAAAAAATGGCGGGTCGCGTTGTTTGGCGACCCCCGTGAAATGGTCGTTCGACCCCAAATGGGGTTGTGACCCACAGGTTGAGAACCGCTGGTGTAGTGGTTAAGGCATGAAACTGGAAGACTTGAGTTCTAGCCTGCCTTAGCTATGAAAGCCAGCTTGGTGACCTTAGTCTAGTCACTCTCAGTCAGCCCAATTCACCTCACAGGTTGTTGTGGGAAAATAGGAAGAGAAAATGTGTTTGGTATGTTCGCTACCTTGAGATGTTCATAACAAATAATAAAGGTGGAATATAAATAAACAAATAAACAAGTAAGTTATAACTTTTACAATTCCCAATCACGTTTCTTTCAAAATCAATTCTTTTTCCACTGCTATGTGCTTTTTAAATTTCCCTCAGCAATTAAAATAATAATAATAAAAGCTATATAGCTTAGTTTCCTTTGCATAAAAGCACACTGAAGAATTAATGGATTCAGTACAATATGTGCTTTATTTGTAAGTATTTTGTTATATGTTGGGTATTTGTTTGCCTCCCCTTGTAAGCAGAACACAAGGGGAGAGCAAACAAATACTCAACAGTCAATCCAGCTGTTATTTGTGTTGCTAAAACTGCATCAACAATTCCAGCTATTGCCATCTCATACCTTGTAACTGTCTGTTCACTTCTCTTTTCTGGTACATCTATAGTCTTTCTTTTCTTTTTTCTGTCATGGGGTATATTCTATAAGATAAACATCTTATAGAGCCTGCACCCAAACCTTCATCTTGTAGATGATTTATCTGTGCCTAGCTGGGGAATTCCAGGAATTCAAATCCACTTATCTTAAAGTTTCTGAAGTTGACACTGGTTTAAAAGACCATTTACCATAGTAATAGGAAACTTCTGTGGAATAATTGAATTTCAGAGGTTCTTCAGTCTAGTTCACACAAACTCTGCATTAAATAGCAGGATCCAATATGGGTCGGTCACTGGAATCAAAGGTTTAGTTTTCCAGGCTTTCAGACATGTGCTGCAACCCATCTTTAGGGAATTTCTGACTATGCTTTGGGCTATTCTGTGTGTGGTATTTATATGGTGCTGTGTGTGGCTTTTTAGATGTTGATTGGGTGTTGATGACTGGCTATTAAGTCATTGGCTGTTGTTTCCTTTTGCTGCAAGCCCTCGACTCCTAAGTACTTGATAAACTGGTGATAAATCAATACTTCTGTTGACTTGAGGGGCCTGTTTCCCAGGCTTCAATCACTTCCCTGGCTGTTTTTGTGCCTGCTTATCCAACAATCTTAGTAGCTGCAAAATTCAATGCATTGATTGAATATATTCAATTTTTCAGCTACTAAGATTGTTGGATGAACAAGGCTTTACAGAGAAAGATTCAAATTCAAAATAAGGAGGAATTTCCTGGCTGTGACAGCTATTATACAGTAAAACAGCCTGTCCCCCTGGAGTCATAATTAAAGGTTCTCAAGCAAAGATTTGTCAGCTTTTTGTCTAGGGTGATAATGATAATTCGTTCCCTGGACAAGGAACCTAGACCAGAAGTTCCTTCTAACCTTCAATGATATGAAATACTTTCTCCCACTTCACTTATTTCTGAACTGCTAGGCACCCTTACCAGTAAAACACTGGGCCAGCCATCAGTTTTATTTTCAGATACCTACCAGGCATTTGTGATATCCAAATATATTTGTGAAACATGTTGTGTTGTATTGTAGCTTTTATTTAATAAAAATAATGTTTTTAAAATATACAGTAGATGAACAAGGAATCATCCAATTACCAAAAAAGAGCATTGCTACCTATAGGCATCAAGTCACATATGTAAAACAATCATTTACTATATATTCCTGATTAAAGAAACACAGCCAATCCTGTAATAGTTTTTTTTTTTTTTTGATGTTCTGTTGGTAACCACTAGAAGCAATTGCCATCCACTTTCAGGCATACGATATTTCACTGAGACTAATGAATCATCGTAACTGCCTTTTGTATACTTTCAGAGTTTATACAACCTCACTTCAGTTATGCCCATCTGGCTATAGCCAACAAAAATCTATTAATGAATATGAAACTACAATAAATGCAGCAGGTCAATAGTAGGACTTGGAGACAAGTAGGAGCTTTCCATTGCAGCCATTAAGTGAAATAATTAAATACCCTTCATTTGTTCTTATAGACCTAGATACGATGACAGAAACTTAGCATTGGATCAATATGTCTCTCTTTCTTTGCAATTTATGGAGCAGCCAGTGACCATTATCTGTGACAATCATCTGTTTCATTGACATCATTGCATTAAAACTATAGAAGTTGTAGATGAAAGGACTGTCAGAAAAATTGCATCTTTTTTCTCTTAGGCAATGCAGTATATCTTCTTGGGCTTTTTTCTAAATATGAGTCCCTTTCCAATATTCCCTCACTATGTGGAACTTGTTTTAGCTTGGTCTTTAATATACCTGTGGAAGTCACAAGGTTTAGAAACCATATAGTGGCCTCTTTCTATAGTTATAGAATAACAATAAAAGGAAAAATTCTGAATTTACTTTTAAGGTTCCACCTATAAAGGGAAGACTAATTACAGGTAGTCCTTGACTTACAACAGTTTGTTTAGTGATTGTTTGAAGTTACAAGGGCATTTTAAAAAGTGGCATCTGTTCTGTTCCAGCCTACGTGAGTCCTTGTTAAGCTCACAAGGAGAAACCCCTCTTCCAACAAGCAGGCTGGAACCTCAGGGAAAAAAAAAAACTAATCCCCTTTTATTATTCACAGACCTGAGTCAATGTCCAAGGCAAACAAACACAGTTCACAGAAACTTGATCCTCAACACGAACGGTTACCTTCGGCAACCAGCACCTCCCACACCTTCCCTTTTATTATGCAGCCAAGGCATGGCTTAAAATATCCCTTCTCCTTTGCCTTTGGAGCCGCCCCATTGCATTCCTCTGTCCTACTCTCTTTTCTTTTCTTGTATCCTGGATATCTCCCACCTGTGATTCATCACTGTCTAACTCAGACTCCCAGCACAGCTGTGTCTCAGCCTGAGCACGAGTAGAGGGGCCAGGTTCCTCGTCAGACTGTAAGTCTTGGAGCTCCTCAGAGCCTTCCTCTGACCCTGATGTAACTCCAGGACCCTCCTCCGCATCTGATTCCTCAGACTCAGCTGCCAGATCCACTGGCTGGCGAGCAATCACAACAGCATCTGACTGTTTTTCACACTTACGATTGTTGTTGCAACATCCCCTTGGTCATGTGGTCAAAATTCAGATACTTAGCAACTGACTGATAGTTACGACAGTTGCAGTGTCCCGGGGTCATGTGATCTCCTTTTGCCACCTTCTGACAAGCAAAGTCAATGGGAAAGCAGGTTCACTTAACAACTGCAGTGATTCACTTAACCACTGTGAGAAGACAGGTTGTAAAATACGGCAAAACTCACTTAACAACTGTCTCTGAACAGCAAACATTTTGGGCTTAATTCTCAGAAAGAAACACACTTGGAGGGGGAGATAACATTTCAATCTCGGTACCCCCAGAATGAAAGTTAGGATTGTGAAACCTGGTTTTAGCCAGAATAATATGCATTAAATATGAGGGTATTTAAATCCTTGTCTTGGGAAAGTAACACGCTTGTTAGAACAGATTTTATCCCAGCCTTCTTCTGTTGTTATTCATGCATCCTCTGTAATCTTTGAAAGATTACAGAGAAAAATAAATTGGGAGAAAGCAGGAAAACACACTACAGCAGTATCTCTATTTCCCCTTCTTTCTCTCTTCCTCCAACTATTACATCCCCATAGATTATTTCAGGTTTTTTTTACAGCTGAGAAATTTACTGAAGTTATGTTCAAACTATAAATGAGCTTAGCAATTGTAATGGAATGGGCAAATCTGTAAGTTGCAGCACCCTGTAAGTTTCCAGTCTTCTCTTCTAGAAAATCTTTGGGCCTTTACTCCCAAACCCTGCTTCTTGCTTTGAAGTAGCAGTTTGATAGTTTTTGCTGAAATTACCTACCTGTACCTTCTAGAAGCACCTCACCTGCTGTCCCTGTCCCCCTCTCCCTTTCTGATGCATAAGAGAAATAAGGTCTTCTCCAGCAGCACTCTCTTCCTAGCGGACGAAAGGGAAGATTGCAAAAAGAAATGATTTGAAGAAGCAAGAGCCAGACTAGAAAGCAGAAGACTGTGAATTCAAGTACTGCCTTAGCAGTGAAAGCTGATCTGGGACCAGTCACTCTCTCAGCCCAACTCACCTCCCAGGGTTTGTTACTTATTTACACACACACACACACACACACACACACACACACACACATTCTGGGAATTGAAGTCCACATATCATAAAGGAGCCATAGTTGCCTATCCCTGATCTAGAATGTTCTAGTTTTAGATATTCCTAGTTATTAATCTGAGGCTATGGAGAACTCTGTTAAACCCCATTCTTTTACCAACACGATCCCACAACTTCTGTCCTTTAAAAAAAAAACCTAAAACTTTTTCCTATTCCAGCCGATCAGAGCTGAGGGCAATTTAATCCTGAATTTCAGGGGTGTCAAACTGCCAGCCAACAGGCCGGATGCATCATAGCAAAACCACACCCACCCCATTGTGGGCGATGGGAAAAAAAAGTCACGATACGTCACGACGCGTCAGTTGACGTTGCAAGTTTGATACCCCTACTGTATTCTGTGGCCACAGTAGTGACAAATCACACCTCCTTTTTATGAAAGGTGGATTACATGCCTGAATCTATGGCAATGAATATTATGTGCCTGCTTTTGCAGTGGCCATAACAGTAATAATGTACAGCCTGAAATACAATGTTCTCATTTAAACATGCAAACAGATTAAAGTACTTCATATCCATAAAAAGAAATAAAGAAAAGTGTCTTCAAATCAACTTTGATTAAAATATCTGAATATTTTCTGAACACTTCTCAAAGGTGATGCCATGTATATAATATTAGATGTCAAAATATATATAAGAAAATCATTCGTTCTCCTAGCTAGATTTGACCCCTGCCCCCAAAGTCTACCTATATGACTTTCGATGAGCCAAGCAACATACATACATACATACATACATACATACATACATACACATTGCAGGATTTCTTACTTGGTTTTTTGTTTGGGGGGGGGATTGCCTGTTTCAAATGTAATTTTTAAAGAATTTGTTTTTCCTTTCTTTCAAATTTTGTTCTAGGACACATTCTGTTCTTTTGCTATTATTTATCTCTCTTGAACACATTGAATTCTGTAATCATATTTTGCTTTGCAAAACTCTTTATCTTGTGTCTTTCAAAAGACAACTTAACTTGCAAGGATCGGCGTGGACTGAAACCATGCTAGGTCTGCAGCCAGCTCAAATTTAGGCTGTGAAAGCATCAAGAAAGTTATGGGTGCTGGCTAAAGCCTCTTCTACGTTAAGTGCAGATTTAACAAAAGAACGGTGACCTCTGCTTTTTGCGGTCCTGATGTGTCAATGGCTGCTGCCTTTGCTGCTCCCACGTTGGAACACTGCATTGCAGATACTATTTGAAAAGTTCATGACCGAAGCATAATTGAAGTACCTCCTTAATTTTGGTTAGTAAGTTCCTGATAAATATTGCATCCACAGTCTGAAATAGTTTCCTGCTTGTCCTTCACAACATCTCAAGGTGCTAAATTTGGTTTCCAAACAATCATTGTTTTTATCAGGTTTCTTGTGGAGACAATTGGTTATTTATGCCATCATATTTTTAATTTGGAGTCTGCTAAACAAGATTAGCTCTTGATTGACAATGAACGGAGATGGTCTGAATTCCGTAGATCCTATATGGTCATTATAAATCTGATATAATAGCATTCTCATTTATCCAAAGGTATATTTTATTCCAACATTATTTTCCTTCTATGCTTTGCTGAAAGATTTTTTTCAGCCCATTTCAATACACACCTGATGATAGCTAGTAAATCACAAAAGCTAAATAACAGCATTCTTCATTAAAATAAATTTTGAACACTAAGAAATCCAAACCATAGATTTTGTTCAGAGCTCTACCTAGTATATAAATGATGAATAAATCAAAGATAATTTCTCTTGTCTGTGTTCTACCTGCATAAAAAAAAAGTTCTGAAGTTAATCAGGTCTCCTTCAAAACCATCTCCAACTTCTATTTTCCATCAAAGAGAAGTTTATCTCAATTAACTGATAAAGTATCTCTTTTTGAATTTGTGCCATTTTGTGATCGTTCTGCCTGTGTTTGGAAACATAGCTTGCTGACTGACGAGCATGGATGCAAATAGGCCGAATTCCTGTTTACAGTCCCTTAACTTTTAATAGTTCTGTAATAGCAAAACGCTCTGTTGAAATAATTCTTTTCCACACAGTATCCATTTTGTTGAACTTTTTTGAAGGTGGAATGTGAGGGTGTTGCAAGATAATGGCAAAATGCATTTGTGGTACTTTAAAGAAAGAGCACAAACTATGTGGAATGTGTTGTTCTCACTGTAAGATAAGCTAGAATTGTTAATCAAATATTTTCATGATATGAAGGCAGTTAAGAAAACAGTAAAAAATTTTACTAATTGCTTTCTTAGGTAAACAGATCTATCATTAGGTTGTCAGGAAGAGTGACACTGAGCAGAAACACCCTGCTAATCCCCAAAGATAAGTATTTAACATAATTAGGCAGACAGTGTCTCCTTTGTTGTACCGGCATTAATCAGGAGGAAAAGCTCAATTTTACAGAAAAGAGTTTCTCTCAATATTCCTTTGTGCTATTTCACTACTTTTGTGGAGATAACATACTCAAAGTAATGACAGTCATAGTTTGGATGATAAAGTTTCTTGCTATTTGATATATGCAACATGAATCCTTATTTTCCATATTCTTGCTTTTCTCATGTGGTTGGGGGAGATTCTGATAACTTTTTAAAAATAATTTGGTTATCTTAGGAGACTCATAGCTGAATGTAGTGTGTGTGTGTGTGTGTGTGTGTGTGTGTGTGTGTATGTAGGTCTTTGGTTATTCGGGTTTTCTCCTGCGTAAAATTGGAAGTGTATTGGCGACGTTTCGACGAAGTCCCATTCGTCATCTTCAGGCTGGTGTTTTCGGCGTCGTGCTTCTAGGAGCACAAAGCCGAAAACACCAGCCTGAAGGTGACAAATGGGACTTCGTCGAAACGTCGCCAAGACACTTCCAATTTTACGCGGGAGAAAACCCGAACAACCAAAGACTTACATACAAATACCCGCGAAAACCTCAGAAAACATATTGGGCCATAGATTCAATTTCAGTGAAGTTAGCGTGCTGGCAAGTGACAATACCAAGGGAGGCCGCCTACTTAGGGAGGCGTGGCTCTCTAATAACAGCTCTATTAATCGGCACGTTGACCTGTGTCCAGCATATATGGCGTTAAGATCGTGGAGTGCGACCAACCAGCTGCCCCATTACCGATGACCTAATAACAATCCTGATAATATCAAGGGGAATATGCCAACCCCCCAACTGGCTCGGTGTAAGCCAGATGAGGAAGAGCAATTATGGAGCATTCCTACCACTCTTACAACACCAGCACAGATCCAAAGGAACAGCAGAATGAATCTGGCAGCCTGCCTGCGCCTGGAAAGAAGCGAGGCAACCGATCTGGAGAGGAGGAGACGACCCCTCCACTCAGCTGAGACGGCTGAATTGGGATGGGAAAATGAGCAAGAGGGTGGCATTTACGAGACCGAACTGTTGCGCCTTCTACCCATAGACTCCAAAGACCCCCACGATGCGCACATGGGCACGAACGATGTTAGAAGGGAGAGGAGAGCGAAAGAGAAGCACGGCGGCACTCGAGAAGATCGTAATTCTACTACCTCCCCCAGACCGAGCCTCCGAATTATAACGCATGTGAAAGGAACACAGGAGGCTCAGGAAAGGGGGAGGAGGAGTAAGACGACTGAATGTAATTACAGTCAGGGGACCGCCCCCCCAGTAGACAAACAACCCATCAACCTATCCCAGATCACCAGCATATCGCAACCAACTCAGAGCGACTTACAGGATTGTCAGATGACAGTTGGATGGGAGGAGAAAGTACTAAAGTTAAAAGAGAAGGCTATCGCAAAAAGAACAGCCAAGCGGAGGATGATTGGGAAAGGAAGGGGAGGTGTACATTACCACTCAAACCTGATGGGGAGGATGGGTTGAGGAACAGAGATAATTTGAATGGTAGGGGAGTTATCCCACCCATCCCAGAATCGAAAGAAAGGAGGAGAGACGACAACACACACGTAACTAAGAGGAATAGGAGGAAGCAAACCAATCAAGCGCAGTTGAATCAATTAGGCCCGGTGACGAGATCGA
This sequence comes from Crotalus tigris, assembly GCF_016545835.1. Taxonomy (NCBI): domain Eukaryota; kingdom Metazoa; phylum Chordata; class Lepidosauria; order Squamata; family Viperidae; genus Crotalus; species Crotalus tigris. The sequence continues at coordinate 381,797 of NW_024096596.1, forward strand.
GGAGCCGGGCGCAGACTCTGACTTGCCTATAAAAAAAACTCTCACACTTTCTGGCGCTCTAGCCCTGATGATGCCGGCAGGGACGGCGAAAGCTTGGCGCTTTTTAATTAAACTTTTATAGTTTTACTACCTTGGTGTTCATTTTATTTATTGATATATATATATATATATATATATATATATATATATATATATATATATATATATATATAATTCTGCTTAGTAGTTCACTTTCTTTTTTAAAACAATTGCGAGGGGAACCCAAATTAAAGTTCAGCTACAGAGAAAGAGAGGATTAACTTTTTTCTGTACACTTTTATTTGTTTGTTTGCTTAAGGCTGCCTATCTTACCATAAGGTAACTCTGGGCAGCTTACAGTCATAAAAATATATTTAAATTAAAACAAAAATAAATTAAAATCAAAGATTAAAATCTAAGGACATATGGGAAGGGCAGGGGTGGAATATATAATACCTCTAATGAGAGATACCTGTCTTGACTTTTTAAAATTACACTAATTGTGGCCACACAATTATTCTCAAAGAAGAGAGGCTGTTTTGACTAGTTTCATTTTCCTCAGAACTCCTTAAAAAGTGTCTTAAGACAGAAGTTAGCCTGTCCTTTCCAGAATGCAGGAGCATTTTTAAATGAAGAAATTTCATAAGCACTAAATTTAAAACCTGGACAAGTAGATTTAGGAATGGCACTTTCTTCATTTGAAAATGATGTTAGAAGGTTTTTTTTCTTCTTAATGTCCTATTCCTCAGCAAGGATCCCATCAGCAAAGAAAATATGGAAGTAAAACACAAGATCAAAAAGCATAATTAATTAATGTTTGACATTTCTCTGCTTTCTCAAAGGCTTTGCAAATTAAAAGATCAGTGGACCTCATAAAGTAACAGGTATATGTGAGGTTGGTTTATTTGTTGGACAGACTGGAGAATAGAGGTGAAAAATCAAATGCCCCCCTATACAGTAGTAAGGTTTTCAGTGCAGATGCTAAACTAATCTAAGCTTTGCTTTTAGCTGACAGAACTTTTTCTGAGATTCTTTACACTTCAGTCAATTTTAAGAAGGCTCATTGAATTCTTGCTCTCCTCTACAAAGCATTTTGATAACCTTCCAAATTTTGCTTTAAAGTCATCGTAGTTTACATTTGCACTTTTAAGCTTTTGTAAAGGCAGCAAAAGCATACATGTAGCAGAACCTGGATCAGTTGTTAGAATTTACATAGTTTTTTTTTTGTTTGTTTCTTTTTCTTTTTTTACACCATGACAATTTATTGAACTTTTTAGTTTCATATTTAAATGATTTTGTGAATTGGCCAGAGTCAATGACTGAGGAGGTATGCAAGCATGGTGATATATAAATAGGGGTAGAAATACCACCATTAATTTGGAACAATATTTATCTCTTTGCCTACTTCCCCCCTATAAACTTTCAGGACACCTTGTAGAAACATCTCAGGTTGATTTCTACAGGAGATCAAGCAGGAGTATCATTTAGCAGTATAAATATCTGGGAGATAAGAATGGTTCATCAATGAATATCTATGGCTGGAGGCGTAGAAAACATTATGATAGTAGGCCAGTAAATCCAGCTAAAATTTATCAGGTTAGGTGAGGCGTGTTAAGCACCTAAGTAGAATTGAAAGTAGAATTGAGAGTTAGTTTGTTTAGCAAATTTATATGGCCACCCATCTCTTTGGATGGGTGACCAGGGAGACATAAAAGTAGCACCAATGAAAGCAAAATTGCAACCTTTTTTGCTGGAGTTGTGAAGTGAATCACTACGGTTGTTAAGTAAATTGTGTGGTCATTAAGTGAATCTGGCTTCCCCATTAAGTTTACTTGTTGGAAGCTACCTGGTCAGGTTGCAAATGGCAATCACGTGATACCAGAATGGGCAACCATCGTAAATACATGAAGGTTACAAAGCTCCTGAATTTTGATCATATAACCATGGGAATGCTGTGGTGGTTTTAAGCAGGGGTCTTCAAACTTGGCCCTTTTATGACTTGTGGATTTCAACTCCCAGAATTCCTCAGCCAGCATGGGAGTTGAAGTCCACAAGTCATAAAAGGGCCAAGTCTGAAGACCCCTGGTTTTAAGTATGAAGACTGGTCTTAATTCAGGTTTTTTTATGCTGATGTAATTTTGAACAGTCACTTAAACAAATGATTGTAAGTCAAAGAGTACCTGTACATTTATGGCTTTTCATCTCCTCGACAAGAATTTTTTTTCCTGTGTTCTGTTACTTAAATTCTTATTTTTTGAATCTTGTTGCCTCTGAAAAGTTCAGTTCATGTTAACAGTATTGGAATGTACTATATATCAGTTAACATAACTATATACAGTACCATTATTTTTCTTGTTAAACTTTTCTTATTACTTGAAGAAGCTTTATGATGGTCATAATCTTTTTCTATATACTATGCATGTCTTTCAAAATAAAAAAAAGTAAATTCTTTTAGACAAGTCACAACTCTCCCTGACTTCATAGACACATCCATGCTGTTTTCTCGGCAGCACTCTGGAAATGGTTTGCCTTTGTGTTCTTTTGGGGATATTATTTGAACCCCTCTGTTTAGTCTGCAACCAATATTCAATGGAGATCTGCCATCTTGATACTAATAGGCCTATCCCTAAGGAGTTTTTGAACGAGGTATTGTCGTCTGCTGAGACATCTTTGTAATACATGCACTTAAAACATCCTTTTAAGTCTGTAGTTTTGGGTATTCTGGACATCGTAGAATTTTTTATATACCTTTTCACAAACATTTATATTGTCACAGAACCGAGTTTGGGTGCTGTCTTTTATTTTTGAAGGCTGGGGTTCTTTTTTCAAAGTCTGCCAGCATTCCAACATATATTATTACAATTTCAAAAACTCCACAGATAATACACTTGATAGTTGAGGAAGGCAATTCCAATGATCCATTAAGAAGAAATTCACTGGCTAGGTGGATATTTCAGAAAAGCAGCACAGGCAGTAGCATCAGGAGGAAAAAGCATATCCAATACCATTCAAAAGCATAAAATAATTTGAACATGATTGCTTAGTTGAATGCGTTCACAGGAAGAATGGACAGGTGGGAAAGCAGCCAGAGGAAGTGATGGTTTTTAGCTAGATGCTGTTTACCAGTTGGATTTGCTCCATACAGAAGATAGTCTGATAGGATCAAAATCTAAAGCACTTTTTGCTCTTAAAGTATCTTAAAGCAGCACAGAACTGTGGTTCCAGTAAACATAAGGAAATAATTCTTATCAAAGAAATGTTGCATTATGACAGCTATAGAAATCTGGGGCCCATATGTCTAATTTAAACAAATTGATTGATGATGCATTAAAGTGGATCCATAGTAAAAAGGCTTAATTAGATCATCTTAATATGATCGCTAAATCTGATGCAGTTGGAGAAAAAAAAATGCCCTTTTGGTGACTCTTGGGATGAGAGAGATTCAGTTTGTTGATTCTCTTATAAGGTGATCTTTCTTTTCTTTCTCTTTCTTTTTTTCCTCTGAGTTCCTAAGCCAACTACAGAATGTACTTTTGTTCTGGTCAAATTTATTCTGAGCCCAGTTTATGTTTACAGCATCATATTTTTCAAGAGATGCACTCTTACGTAAAGGCACAAATGTATGCATACATAGACACCCAAACATACTGTGCAATTCTTTTAAAATAGGTGACTTGGAACACGCAGGAGGACATTCAAAGCACCTCTTCTGGAATCATTAAGCAGCTGCTTATGCATCTGTTCTCGAGGCTGCTTCTTGGTCTTTTGGCCTTAATGGACACCCACAGCCACTTCATTGCTCTTTTCCACAAAAATGCTGAGACACCCAGGAGCAACTTCCCAGATAGCCAAGTGCAAGTGCTTCCCGAAAAAGACTTAGCTGTTTAATTATTCAGTAGATGATCCAGGCATATTCCTACACATCCTGTATGAGGTATTTCAAAGAATTTGCACAGTCCTAACTCAACATGTGCAGGCATAACAGACACACTTGTTCAGATTATCATTCCTTTGGCAATTCATCAGTTTTCATAATGTGCTGTGATAACAACTGTAAATTTATCGTTGATCAATGACTTGCAGAAGTTTCATATTTTGGTAGTTTTATCAATGTTTTTTTTTTTTTACCCTGACTTTTCTCTGATTTATTCCCACTGTGCATCTGACTTTCAGAGCATAATTTTTACCTGCAAAAAACAGCTTTTGAAGTCTTCACAGTAAGTCATCTGAAGAATATGAACCCTTAAGTCATTACATAGGGCAGGAATGTTCAACTTCTGTAGCTTAAAATGCCACCCCAGGCTTTGCACAGCATGTCAAAAATTTTGAAGGGGGAGAGATAAGGATCTGTTGGGAGGATGAAGAGTTGTAAGCAGTGTATTTTGTTTTTTAATTTCTCAGATATTTGGCCACTCCCACTCTGGATGTTGCAAACGGAATGATGTTGGGTTGGGTTCCTATTTTTCTACTCCTGACATAGGGCTTTAAGCCATTAAGAATGAGGATGCCTTGATCATGACAATAGAGAGCTAACATTGCATAATTTAGTGTTAATTATAGTAAATGTGCGAGCTGTAAGCATAGGAACAGTAAGTTTTCAATTAATGAGAATAATTTCATGATGTGTGGTGATGCCTGGCAGGAAGAAACAAACTGGTGCCCCTTAAATACTATGGACTTACTTCCTATCACCACAGCCAGCCTACTTAATGGCAAGAATCTACCCAAAACCTTGGCACTACAGAAGGAAATAATTAGTAAGAATGCTGATGTTTCTTGCAAAGTTGTTTTGATGATTTCAAAATTCAGCTGCTAGTAGCCACTTTTGCTTTTTTCTTTAAAAAAAAGTTTTAGTTGTATTGCTTTTTCAATAATTTATAACTCATATGTACCAATAAAGGAGAATATTTGTAGCTCAGGTTGAAATGAGGGGTCTCTAGTACTCTTTGAGAAACAGCACTAATGATGTTACCTAGTTTAGGTAATGAAATGTCTGCAGGAAAACAGCCAAGCTCAAAGAGCACCAAGTACCCCACTTAAACTCATTTGTAACTGGCAAGTTTAAACTAGTCAGCTTTTTATTGATATTTCTTAAAATAATTAAATCTGTCTTCTTGAGTCTTCATGTACATTGGAGCCAGTGCTTTGATAGTTGTTAACTGGTGGGAAAACAGGCATAATAGATGCAATTTTTTTAAAAAAAAAAAACAGTCTTGTGATAGATTTAGGTTTATTCGGTATATCCACAATGATACAATAGACTGTGAAACTGGATTTTTGTTGCATTATTTTTATAATGTTTACATGGCAGATAATGGTGATAAAGATACTTTTATCAACTTAAGAATGAAGCCAGGAATGTATAAAAACAGCCTTCCACTCCAGCTTGGTGTTGCACCATGTATTTAAAAGAATTCTAACTATGCTACACAAATAGAAAGCATTAAAGTTCATCTGATAACTGAGAGATTTTGCCAAAACAATCATTAAAACAGCTTTATTTTGGCAAGCCTATTTTCCTTTTTTTTTATTGTCCTTAGTTTTTTCCTCTTTAGTACAAGCAGGTAAAAATTCTTGTGCCTTTGGTCATCTTCTCACTTTCCCATGTTTCAGTCCCTCACAGAAAACAAAAGTTGTTCCAGATTATATCCTAAACCACTACAGCATCTGGGTGGGGAAGTTGTCATCTGCCAGTTCCACTACCATCAGCAAAACAGCAGGAAATGGATGCTCCCTGTATGATTAAGATAGCATCATTATTATTATAGGCTAGGCTACATTTCTCATTTATAATGAACATTTTCTTTCTGTTGTTAGATAGCACTGGTCATAAACATGTATCTGTATAACTTCAGTTACTATTTGTTAACTTCTAGTCAGATGATGAGCATAGAACTATGTGGTAACAGTTCAGAAACAGATAAAAGTTTCTTTACTGCCCGCTATCCAATTTTGAGAAATTAATTATGAATTTGTTGCACAAGATTCAGTATCAAAAATGATTCATAGTGGTAGGAAACTTTGGGAGTCAAATTTAAGTAAACAATTGGATGACACAATGGAAGGAACCCTTACAGAGATCTCCTTTAATGCAGAGTTACGTTGTAAGATTTTACAACACTGTTATGTTACTCGTACAAGAATCTCAGATATAATTATTCTGCAAAGTGTTGCAATCAAAAAGGGACAAAAGGTGAAAGTAATAAGTGATCTAATTAATTCAAAAGTAACAACACTCGTTACCTTACTTCTTTGGTACCTCTGTTTGGAATTGCAGTATATAAATTATGAGACATGGGTTCCTGATCCAACCCAGTCTCATCATCCATGATTTTTTTTCATGTCAACAAAGAGAGCATAATTGCATTTGGCTAAATTCAATTACAGTCATCCACAAAGATAGCTAATGCATTTAGTCACACGCAGTCATACCTCGCGTAAGGCCATGCTCATTCCAAAGAGAGGGCAAGGTTTGAGGATATGCCTCCATCTGATCTACATTTATTTATTTATTTATTTATTTATTTATTTATTTATTTCTGGCCTAAACCCTTCTTTCTACTTGCCTCAGATCTATAGCTTAGATAAAACAATATTCCGTTGAATAATAAGCACTACTACATGGCATATTAGTCAGTTTGGTTTTATTTTGTTACTCTACTTTCATCACATAATCCTTTCATATAGTGTCAGAATGCCTTTTATGTTGGTGGAACTTGTACTTTTCAGCCTCTTGAAATTACTCAGTTTTGAAATGATTCTGATTTTCCAGTGAATATTCAAAGTTTTATCTCCATTTGCAAGTTTCATTTGCAGTGTTTGTCCCAGATAGATAAACATTTAATCGAGTATGGACTAGAAAAATAAATCAGATGCTGATTTAAATTAACAGAGTGAATAAATGAAAGAGACTATGCTAAGAAATATCAGCAACCTTAACAAAACACAGGGTACTAAAATGGCCTCTTGGTTTTTGTGTTTTTCTAAGTATAAATATAGCCATTTCTCACAAAAGACATTATCAAATGTCTGGAATAACTTTAGAAGAATAACATTTATTTTAGATTATTCTTAAAGCTTTCATTCTTGCATGCAGGTTCACATCTGTATTTTACTAAGCCATCTGATTTCACCTTCAAACAGAATATTATTATAGTACACCAAAAATGATGCATTAGGCTTCCATTGATTTGTGCAGTACAGAAAAAGACAAAATAGGATTTTTTAAAAATTATTTATTTATTTATTTATTTGTTGACAGCGCAATGCAATGAATATAATGCTCCTTCTATTTTTCTGCACAGTGACAATCCTGTGAGATAGATGGGCAGAGAGTGGATGACTGGCCACAAATCACCCAAAATAATAATAATAATGTGCAATGAACCATAATAATAATATTAATAGCATATTATATGGAATATTGGGTATTGGAAGAATCTCTGAAGGACAGTGAAGATGCACTGAAGCTAATATACCTGAGTACCAGAGAGACAAACTGTTTACAAGAAAGATCAAATGAAGAATAAAACAAGAGACGTGACAAGGCAAAGTATTGCTATATTACTACAATAGCAGGCAAAGGAGATAACAACAATGGCTAAGAGCAGAAAAATTGAAGCAAGAGACAGAGGGGCTAATAGCAATAGCACTTAGACTTACATAGTTCTTCATAGTGCTTTATAGCACTCTAAATGGTTTGCCAAGTCAGCATATTGCCCTCAACACTCTGGGTCCTCATTTTTAATTCTGATTTTAAGACCAAGCCTTAAAAACAGGCATACAAAGCCAAAATCAAAAAGACAGCAACAGGCAGCAGATTCTACCTCTGCAAAGAAACTGAAGAAATGCTGGACCACCTAGTTAGCTGCTGCAGTAGTACAGACTGATTACAAGCAAGGGCATGACAAGTAGCAACAACGGTGCATCGGAAGATCTGCAAGAAATGCCATTTGCCTGCAAGCGCAAACTGGTAGGACCACAAAATAGACCAAGCAATAGAAAATGAAGAAGCTAAAGTGGTCTGAAACTTTAACATTCAAACAGACAAGCATCTGCCACAGAGCACCCCAGACGTAATTGTGGATAACACACAAAAAGTCTGGATAGTGTACATGGAGACAGGAAAAGAGAAGAGAAAGAATTGGAGAATGCCATAAAATACAAATATCAGCAAATAGAAGTAGAATGGCTGTGGAAAAAGGAAGCAAAGATAGTGCCAATAGTAATAGGTGCTGTGAGTGCAGTCCAAAATCATATGAAGGACCACAAGCATTTTTCCGGCATTGCTAAAATCACCACCAGTCAATTACAAAAGGCAGCTTTATTTGGGACAGCTTACATCCTGTGATAATACCTTTAACACCATGAAACAACAACATCTGCCTATCCTGGGTCCTTGGGAAGGCCTTGACAGGTGGATAAAAATGCCATATCCAGTCTAAACATCTGGCTGACTATGCAGCCAGCCATAACAATAATATATTATTGTGGCTGTGTTAATGTAATATGTATAATTTTTATAAAACCATGCTATGTGTATGTATGTATATGTATGTATGTGTATACATATATATATATATATATATATATATATATATATATATATATATATATAGTTTTTAAAAAATTGAATGGAGCTGTTGGTTTGCTACATCAAACAAGTAATTCATAAAAGTAGATGAGAGTACCTAGCTAACTTTGTGAGAGTTCAGAAGCTAACCAGGGTTGTGCCTGGTTATTTTTTTAATGGGAATTCACTAGAAAATACCAGTTCACTAAGCTAGACTGGGAAGTCAAGCAACATTCTATAAAAAGGCAGTGACAAATAGCTTGTATATTGCTGTCAAGTAAACTACATGGATGTGCCCATGTGGTCCTTAGATGTTGGGTTCAGCTTGAAGACGATTTTAACATTTATATGTGTTTGCTCAGAATTCAGCCATTTATGCCCTTTCAAAAGGTTAAATTGGTTATGGATATCAACAATAAACAGGCAGTAAACTGATAATTTCGCATTTGATGATTTTACATACATTATCTTAGTAATTCTTATAAAATTCTATGAAATAAAGCTGTATGTTGATAGGGATCTCCAAGTTATAATCAAGCAATGGGAAACTGCTTTCTTAGAAACAGATCTCAGTGTATGAAGCAGATAGGGATCTCCAAGTTATAATCAAGCAATGGGAAACTGCTTTCTTAGAAGCAGATCTCATGTATGCCCCGGTAAATCTGCATAGGATAGCAGTTTAGGGGCTACTCATCACCAACAAATCATTATTTACACTAGAAAGTGTAATTCCCATACTTCCATAATTCAAAATTTAACTTTCAGCTGAATTATATCAAGGTCAGTTGAGCTAATATAGTCATTTATGATCATATTATGACTGCAGCGTTAAGAACATTTACTTCTAAGATTACACCTCCTCGAACATAGTGAATCTCATATGAAAGTAAAATTTCTGATATTAAAGTGAACTCATGTCTATTTAGAAATAAAGCACTGTTCAGTTCAGTGATTTTTTAATGGCTTAACTCCATTAAAAAGACCTTATAATGAATATCAGCAGAATTTCACAGCAGGAGTTGACCTGATGCTGGGTTGTGTGGCATAGAGCCTGGGTACTTGAGAGCTGTCTGTCTTCTATAGTATCTGCCTGTCCTATATGATCAAAGAACGTTGCCTTGCTTTGGGTCCTGAGGATTAAGCCATGTCATCTGGAGGGACTTGAAAGTAGCCCTTCCCTGTGACAGTGCCTGTCTTCCACAAATGTCTGTTCAGCCTCTACCATAAAGTAAGCTCTAAAATATATCTTCTCCCTCAGGCCAATCTGGATGGTAGATCTCTCTTGTTTGAGAGTGAAGAGGGAGATTGTGATTTCCCTCCCCCCCCCCCCATTCTTCCCTTGGAGTGATTGGAGCAGGGTGTTTGATTTTTCTCTATTGTTTCACGTTTGCAAAGCCACCCAGAATTATGTTTGGGGTTGGATAGTCTAGAAATTGGAAATGCATGGGTAGATAGATGACAGACAGACAAGCCGACAGGCAGACAAGAAAGACTAAGGACTGCCCTTTATTCTGACCTAACCATTCCTTCCTGTCCTGTGCTTCATTAAATTTTAGGCCTGCATCTTAACACTGTATGTGTGTATCTTTATATACGTCTATCATGCAGTAACATTACTGTATACAACATTTCAAAGCAAAGATTAATAAGTTACTTGTCCATACTGATTATTTCCTGAACAGATTTGTTCCATAAAAGAAGGACAGTGTGTGTGGGGGGGGAGGCAGTCTTACCGGTTCTCCTTTCCCTCCAGTGATTTCTCACAATGCCCTAGTAAAGTTACCTTGTCAGTCCATGCAGAAAATATTGGAGCAGATGGACAAACAAGGCATCTCCCTGTGGTTCTGATAATGCTGAAGCTGATTTGTTTCAAGTGATGTTAAAAAGTTCTCAGCATCTTAGAAAGTTTGTTTTCCAGTAAGGATTTTTTTCAGAAATCAACACTAAGTAGGAGAACAAAGCGCATATATACTCACATATAACAACATTCAAATTGCAGTGTGCTAAATTGATTTGGGAAACGACCTTTTAACCTGCTATACAGAACAGTCTTTCCTAATCCAGTACCCTCAGATGTGGTGGAATGAAGCTTAGTTGGTCATAGTTGCCGGGAATGAAACAATGAACAAAAGGTTGGGAGCAACTAAAAGAAAAATTCAAGAATACTGTTATTCCCACAAAATGTTTCTGACCACAGAAATGCTTTTTACAGAACCTTTTGCAGCCTTCATTCTGTTACTTGACTTATTGTAAACTACTTCAAATTCTCAGAGACTATGAAACAAGCAGGAACTTGAGAGAGAAGTGTTACTCATTCTCACAGTCTGATCATTGAGGTTCCAAACCACTGAACTCTGTTGACTTCCCTGAGACATTTTTAATACCTGTTCATAAGCTGGAGAGAATAAACGATAGAACGATCCCTTAAAAACACAAACACATCTCAAAGTAGCGTTTATCGATGGAACTTGAGAAGAGTGGTAATGAATGAGGTGCCAGTTCCTGCCCTTAGAGATTTAAAAAGAAAAATATGGCTGCAGTTTAATGTGCCTTTCTTTACCTCGGCGGTAGCCGCCCATTGTTCCCAAAGACAGTCATAAATAAAAGTAAGCTTGCTGTTGTATGCAGTTTAATTTGTCCTTTGAGTTTATCTATTTGCTTTCGCACCCAGTTTCCAAATGCAGAGGCATTTTTTTTTTCTGTGAGCTAGCATTATTAAATTGCACGTATCAATCATTCTTGCCAGGATTGCCATCGCCAACTACATTAAAGAAGTCAGAGAAGTCTGGTTTCAGCAGTCCCTCGCCTTCACAGACCTCCTCCCTTGGAACGGCATTCACCCAGCATCATCGACCTGTCATTACAGGACCCAGAGGTGAGGCTTTACCAAAACATCCATGACCTCTCGTTCCATGGCGCCTTTGTCCCCAGGTTGGGATATATGAGAACATTCCTCTTTTGGGCACCAGTGTGGTGGCTTTTGAACCAAAAGTAGACCAAGGCTTGTTAATTTTGTTCCCTCATTTGAACCTAGCTTAGGTTGCTTCATGGCAGTCTCAGGAAGACAAATGGAGAGAGTTCTAGCTAATCAATGAAGTTTTATGATTTGGAAAGATAAACATATATTTGTAGGTGGATATTTACATACAGGTATTTGTGTCTGGTTCAGTCAAAGTGAAACCATAACCTGGATGACTGAGAATCTCCATAGACATTCAGTAAAAGTGGCATTCTGTTCTGTTGCAACAGAGCTTTAAGTCCTCAGCAGTCCATTAAATGTCATTTTATTTTTAATAAGTAGTGTTCACTCTGAGTCTTTAACCTCCTTACTATGAGTCTTTTTAAATGGTTTATAGTATTCTGGTTATTGGTGTTTGTTAGAATATTTTGTGGCTTCAAATAAAGCAACTGACTCTTGATTTCCTGGGGCTGAATAATTAGATGTAGATTTTCAAAAGTGTAATTTATAAAAGAAAAGTTGCACTGACCATACACACACACATGTACGTTTGATGCGTTTGATTTCCATTTGCATAAAGTGGTAGGTTTTTCGCTTTGAAAATCAATTTATTCTTTGCTTAAGGCGCATATGTAACATGTCTTTTACTCTTGATAAACTTTCTCATTAAAAATGACAAAGTAAAATAGATACTTGTGACATAACTTTTCTCCCTATTGCAGTATTGTTTTTTCAAATATATAAATTGTATATACATAATTACTAGGATTCATATTTAAAATAAAGAAAAAGTTGAGATATTATTTTCCTTAAAGCTAGTTTTATGTGTCTACTCAAACTTATTATTGTGGAAAATTCTTTCAGGTAATTAGGTAAAGGTGTCATTCTTAAACGCTTGTTGTAAATGATTATAATATCAACCTTAAGCTCACAATAGAAGTTGGTTAAGTAATCTCCATAGCTTTCAAAACAAAATCACTTTCTGCTGAAGAGCTAGATGGACTTATTGGCTGTCAATCATGTGGCCTGTTGTTTGGAAGCCCACATACATTTTAAAAACAACCTTGATAATTGGTGATAATAGTAAGGTATTCATAGTATCAAAGTTACATTAGCAGTATATTCAGCTGTACACCAGCTGATTGTAGAGTCTCACCCTGAAATTTGAACAAGTTAGACTCTCAACAGGAATTGCTTCCAGAAGATTGCCATTGCTAATATGACACTGCATGCAAACCAGATATGGAGCTCAATTGATTTTGGAAAAGCTTGAAAAATTTTTTAAGAATAACAGTGTTAGTATATTTTACGCGTGGGGGGGGGAATCCCTTAGGCCCATGACAATTCAAAGACTAATAAATACATGATATCGTAAGCTTTCCCAGACAAAAAAGTCACTTTTAAGCTTTAGCTCCCGAAATCTGTTGGACTTTAAGTTGCCATATGACTTGGTTGCTAAAATCTTTCCAACATTCCTATCATATTGTAAATCACCCAGAATCACTGTATTAGTGAGATAGGTGACATAAAAATTAATAAATAAATTGTGATAATTCTTGATACAGCAAATTGACTTTTGCAAACATCTGAACACACTAAAGATTCATTCAGCTTTCATGGGCTTTTTAGGGATCTGTCTTTGGCCAGATTTCTTGAATTGGTGTTCCTAACTGTTGGCCTTTTAAAGAACAATCTTAATTTAAAAAAGCATCCAGTGGAAAATCTTGTTATACTTTTCCATAGAGCATTGATGTGAAAAAGCACTTTTTACTTTAAAAGCAGCTGCATTGACCAAACTCATCTCAAACCTTTATGGCCTAAGCTGCATTTCTTGCCCCCCCCATTCAATTAAGAAAAGCTGAATTTAGTCTGTATTGCTTCTCTTATTCAGCAAATCTAGATATAGGTCATTGTTAAACAAGAATAAGGTGAAACCTTGAGCAGAAATTTTAACAAGATATGATTTATGTTTTTGCATCTTTGACTCTTCTGATCAAATTTAGGTGGATCTATTAGATTTCTACTGGGAAGGGGGCAATTTTTCCCCACTCACACTTGCTATTGTAGTACATATTTAGGCTGCTAACAATAGTTGCTGTCTTAATATGTTGTCAGATAAGTTGAATTCCTTAAATTCAAGTTGAGGTTTCAACCATCATAAATTCCACCCCAGCATTTGTATTCTGCCCATAAATTAGATTTGAAGTGAGAGTTGACTCAAATGATAAAGAGCCCCATGATTACTATTCCACACGAACAGATAAGAATTGAAGACAGAGAAAAGACTGTTGTATGGATAGTACAGAAACAATGGACAAAACACAGAGTATTCTAGGATGAACAGCTACTTTCGCTGCAAAGCAAATTTATGCTGGGACATGTGCAGGTTGACTGTACATCCAGATTATATAACTTCTGGTCAAATATGATGCAGCTGGAGAGCTGAAAGAAAAGCAGAAAAGCATCACTTGCAGGCAAAGAGGAAGTCTCCTGGTGGGTGGATGAATAGATGGAACGATGGATAGATGGATAGCAAGTTTCTTCAGGAATACTCTTTAATAATAAATAACTCTACATAATTTTTTATTCTGTACATTTGGAGGTCACAGTCAGTTAGGCAATTTTGAATGCAAGGTATTTTATTTATTTATTTATTTATTTCTATCCCACCTTTATTACTTTTACAAAAAAACTCAAAGTGGCAAACATATTCAACATAACTTCCTCCTCCTGTTTTCTCCACAACAACCCTGTGAGGTGGGTTGGGCTGAGAGACAATGTGACTCACCCAAGGTCATTCAGCTAGCTTTCCATGAGTAAGGTGAGACTTGAACTCATGGTCCCCTGCTTTCTAGCCTGAGGCCTTAACCAGTAGACTAAACTGGCTCCTATATATATGGTAATAAAATTAAGAAGCCAAGGATTTTGAATAATTTGATCATTGCTGTCAATTTTTTTATCATCTGGGAAATAAAGCAAGTATGGATCAAAGCTGAGTGCAATCCAAAATCTTTAGAATCTTTGTTGCAACATAGAAAACCTACATTGTATTTATCGTAAAGAAAAATCTTGAAATTGCAAATTCTATATTGCTTAGTAAATGCTATATTTTAGATATTCTCCTATTATAGTATTGAGATTCCCAATGTGATGTCTGCCATGGTTACTTTCCTTGGCCCCTACCATATGTTCCTCATCCTGCTCCATATGACTTCTCAATTTAAAAAAAAAAATCCTTGTACTCTAAAAATGGGAATAGAGCGTTCCTCAAAGAAAATAGCATTATCAACTGTATTTCTAATAATGCCTCTGGCACCATATTCATTTGACCCATAAATCTCCTTAAGAAATAAAAAGGTATTGAATATATATTGAATCAATAAAAAGACAAAAGAATCTAGGAATGAAAGGGAAAACCTATGGGAGCCAAAAGGGAGAATTAATAAGAAAAGAGGTTGTTTTGTAAGAACTACATCTGCAGTTTTTGTCTTGTGAGTTTTTGCTGTAGTATATTTTTTTGTACCCATGACACATTACAGGGATGCATTTGCCTGGTTTATGTGTTCACTTGTATATAGACATGTATGGTTCTGAATGGTATTCATTCACTTTTTATGAAATGGCTATTTTTCTGGGATTTTCACCATTGCCATTCATTGTTGAATATTTATTTATTTATTTATGTATGAGACTTATATACCGCTTTAAGTGCAAGCACTCTCTAAGCGGTGTACACCAGTAAGCAATGTATATATATATTTACATTGCCCCCAACAATCTGGGTCCTCATTTTACCTACCCCGGAAGGATGGAAGGCTAAGTCAACCTTGAGCCGGTGAGATTTGAACCGCTGACCTGCTGAACACAATCAGCTAAAGTGGCCTGCAGTACTGCACTCTAACTGCTGCGCCACCTCGGTAGACAAACTTCTACCGATTGTAAAAAAAAACAAAAAAACCCTATAAATTTCAAATAAACTCTCTCATCCTGAACATTCCCAGATCACCAGATAGTTGGCAGGCAGTAATCTAGTAGTCCATAGAGTCTGCCCTCTTGAGGGTTTTTTTTCTTTTTAATTTATGTATTTATTATTTTTAATTATAATTTTTATTCATTTTTATTTTATTTATTTTTGTCAGATACTGGACATGTGTTTATCCTATGCATGTTTAAACTTAGTTACTGATGATTGACCTATTATCTCTGCTGGTAGTTGGTTCCAAGCTTCTACTGCCTCCTTCTATGAAGAATTACTTTCTAACATTACTTTTGAACTTCCCTCCTGTCACTTTGAGGTTATGCCCCTGTGTTCTTGATTTTTGCTTAATATTAAGAATGCCTTCTAGAACCTTATTAACACCCTTAATATATTTAAAGGTTTCAATCCTATCCCCCCCCCCTTTCTCTTCTGTCTTCCAGGTTGTACATATTCAGTTCCTCAGCCTCTCCTGATATGTTTGTCCCTTAGACCTTGCACATTTTTTGTTGCCCATCTCTGGTCTTAGTCAATCTTATCAATAACTTTTTTTAAGTGAGTGAAATGAAACATTTGTAACTGAACTCACTCGTATTCTTTTTTATCCTTATTACTCTTGTCTATATCTTCTCTTTTCCCCTGGTACATTTATTTCTTACTAAATTGTTGGTACTCCGTTTGCAATCCCTCTGGGGCAGGGATCTCTTTCTTTCATAAAATGTTTTATAGACTGATATGTAACAGTAATTAATAATAAATTAGGTAATTATAATATATAATCAGGTAATACAAGCTTCGACTTGCATAAGTCCAATAATTTTGTAAATTGGAATGGGGTTTAATTTGACAGGAACTTTGTGTGAACCTTAAGCTTTGAGGAAGTGCTCCAATATTTTTAACCTATTCTTCACTTCTAAAACACTCTCCTTTGGAAAGCATCAGATAGATTAAGATGCATTTAAGGAAGGATTTTACTGCACAAAAAGATGTGATCTTTAACTGCTGGACAGCTGTAGTTCTTAAAGAAAGTAGCAGGGCAAAGGATGCAGCCAACACCTGTTCTACAGAGAGCTTCATGGAGACATCTAATCTCCTGCTGCTCTCAATTGCATGGCACCTCAAGGTATCTTGGGTGAAGGATTGGACATTTGGTTAGTTACAAATGTCAGATGTGCTTATGTAGTCTAGAGATGGCTTACCCATAGTAGATCATACATTGCAGAAATATTCCATTTTGTTTTCAAATAAAGACCTGTGTAAACTGACTCTAGATTTTCCAGCTTTCAGTTGGTGTGAACTGAATGAAAGGGATTTTTTTTTATGTCAAAGAAAAGTTTGGTGTAGTGGTTAAGGTGCTGGCTTAGAATTGTGAGTTCTAGATTGTGAGTTCTAGTTCTGCCTTAAACATAAAAGCCAGCTGGATGACTTTGGCCAGTCACTTTCTCTCAGCCCAACCCACCGCATAGGGTTGTTCTGGTGGAGAAAATAGGAGGAAGAAGGAATATTATTTATTATTTGCCACCCTGATTTACCTGTGAATTAATACATGTGAAACAAAATTAATAAATAAATAGTTAGATGCTTCATTCTCCATTGGATTTCAGGCATTACCAATGAAAGACATGTTGATACTCTGAAAGCTGTTGGACAGTACATTCATTAAACTAACCTGACTAGCTATTTAGGGTTTCTATTTAAAGTGGTACATTCTTGCTCTTGAATGCCACTCATGTTAGCAAGAAGCTTGCAGATAATTAAAACTGAAACTAAACAAAATTCAAGAAGCGTGTAATTGAAGTACTACCTTTATTGGATTTTAAGGAGTTGCCCTATGACACAGAAAATATTTAAAGAAGTGGCTTATTTAGTTCATCTATATGTAAGTGAACAGTTTAAAAGACTACTAGTCTAAATTAACTATGAAGCCCACCCACTGAGATTATCTCATAAAGGATTCTCATTGTTCAGATTCATTATGTGCTGCCATTAAATAATTCTAGATAAATGCATAACTAATAATTTGCACAAGGATAGATGTGGGGGGGCACCATGCTTAGTTAATTTATTATTCTGCTAACAATTTCTAGAGTAGCCTTTCCTATGAGAAATTATGTTAACATGCTAGTCCACTGAGGACATAATACAGCAACAAGATGATGTGCCCATTTAATCCCTTTAAGAGGCAAGAAATGCCCGGAGAGGAAAGTGTCAGAGAGAAGAATGAGGGTGATTAACCAACAGAACCTAGATTTAAAGTTTGATTCAGCGTATTACAACGATAAGACTGAATTAGGATTAACTTCTTGGGAAGCATTGACAAGCTAAAGATCATTCTGCAGAGAAGGTAGCCAATGGCTACATCAGAAAGAGGAAAAAGTGAATGGATCAGCTCCTCAGAACTTCTTTCCAGAGCAAGGAAGGAGCCAGGATCACCCACAAATGCTCCATACACAAGTTCCTGCAAGGAGTCTATAAGACAGCAGTCTCCAATGGGTTTTACAACTATGGAAACCAGGGAAAGTCATCTCACCTAAGTTTGCATACTTCCTTTCTTAACCACCTTAGGAAATTGCTTGTTGATGGCTTTCCGGGTGTTAACCTTCCTTCAGAAAGGAAAGTTTTATTACGCTAGTGAGTTTCCTTCTATCCTTGATGAAAGACGTTTTATGCATGTTTAAGGACTTTACAAAGAGGTTTCTTTTTATTTTTGTATAAACAGGGTGACCATGATGTTGATTTTGGAAAGTTATAAATAGATGAAGAGACTAGAGGAACTTGACATAATATTTCCTGTGGGTTGTCTCAAGTTTTCAAATAATGATTTTGAAACTAACTGTAAGAAATCCTCCTGTGGGAAAATGTTTTGATTAGGAAAAAAATACCATAAGAGGGATTTTGAAAGTTGACTAGAGGGAACCAGAGAGTACTAAAGATTACAATTAAAGAAGATAGTAATACAATTGAACAGTATTATTTGACTGTGGAAGGATATTTGAGAATAATGCACTGAGAAATTATTCTTAAGATTGTCTGCTACTATAAAAATGGTTTTAAAATAAATTACAGAAAAGGAATGGATTTTATTGTACAAAAGAGAGATTGAAGGCAACTTGAAAGGGGTTTTAAAAGTGACATTTACAAGAATGAAATGGGGAAAAAATGTAAACCACAAAAGTGATTTACAAATGAAACTTGCTGATGTCTTAATAATCAAAGAGGACATACAAATAATAAATCAGAAGAGAGACTTGGATAGGTTTCTAATCTTAGATTTACAAATGAATCTTATTAAACAAGTGAAGAATTTCTGAGAGGAGACAAAGAGAAAATAGTAAGTAATCTAGTTGGACAATATTTAAAAGTATCAAAATCAAGTTTTTAAAAATAAATTGAAAGAAAATAAACATATGTGTTTCTAGTAGCTCTTAAATGATTTTTTTAAACCAGGACTGAATGACAAAGCTTTAAATATTTGTTTATAGATAACAGAAAGAAAAGGTATATAAAACTGATTTATTTGATTATGATTAAAATATATGTGTTATTATTCCTTGTAGCTCTTAATGGACATTTGCTTATTAGGACTGAATAATGAGATTTCTTCATTTGCCTGTTGATAAAGATATATGATATATGAAGAAGTGATCTTTTACTGAAATATCAGAGAAAGTGTTAAGTTACTGAAGTTATTTCTATTTGTTTGGAGGGAGTGATATTTTTCTATATCTTTCTTATTAGATTTTTTGGGGGCAGTGTTCATTTTTTAATATTCTTTTTAGTTTGTGTTAGTTTTTCCCTTGTATTTATAAACTTTAGTAGGAATTCCAAAGGTGCTTTTTTCAAGAGGCAACTGGACTTTCTTGTTTTTCTTTGAAGACATTTCGCTCCTCATCCAAGAAGCTTCTTCAGAACTGAAGAAGCTTCTTGAATGAGAAGCGAAACGTCTTCAAAGAAAAACAAGACAGTCCAGTTGCCTCTTGAAAAAGGCACCTTTGGGACAACCATGACCGAGAATCTCCATAGACATTTAGTACAAAATTGTTGTTGTTTTTTTTTAAAAAAAAAAGGCTGAATCAGAGCAGGAGAGACATTTGAACACATTTATGAATGTGATTTTATGTATTTCTGAAATAATAATAAAAATTATCCCTCCCTGACGACAGTATTTAGCGTGTTCTCTGATGGCATATTTATTTTCATATCTTTTGTTTGATATGCCCATCAACATCAAACAGGGTAATAAACTCTAGTGCTTTTTACTCAATTTCCTTTTATGCTAATTTCTCTATCCTCTTTAGAGCTCTACCCCCACCAAAATGCATCATAATGTTTAAATACACAACGCATGTTTAAGCATCAGAGTTCAGGATTTCCAACTTCTCATATTGACAGACCCATAAATCACATTAAATTAAGTGAATTACTGTCCCATGCATCTATAGCTTTAACAGTATTTATGTAGTGTCATCTTACCCTCTCCAGAATGGGAAGGAAGAGAAACACTGATATTTGAATTGGGAACTAGACCTCTAATAACATAACAGCAATATATCATTCAGATTTATCAATTCCATTAAGATGCCATTTTTAGTATCAAAGCAGATTTATATCACTGCCTACAACCCCCACCCCACCCCCTGCCAGGATTTCTATTTGTATTTCAGATGTTACCATCTGCATTCAATTATAGGAATAACCTTACTTTGTATCAAATTATGTACACAACATGGTTCAGAAGTCAAAATAAAACTCTAATTCCTTTTTAAACTATGAATGCCAAGCCTAACATTATAAGCAAAGAAGTGTACTTACAAGTCAAATCATTTAATCTATTGTAACAGTTCTAAAAATGGCTTGTTGTCTTGCTCAATTATCCACTGACTTCACCAGAATGCTAGAACATTTTTGGCGTAATAATAATCAGTGTCTGATTTCTTTCCTTTATCATTTTAGCCCTTTAACAATTCTGTAAAGGAGGCTTGGGTAGTGGTGACTAGATTCACATTATCCAGGAAGTTTATCTGGCCAACAAGGAAGTTAAACCTGAATCTCTATGTTCCTAATTTAACACTTTAATCCTGATTCATGCTTCTTTTTTTCCATTTATATCCTTCCTTTCTTCTATCGTGTAACTCAATTCATAGCTAATTCCCTGGTAGTCTCTCAGGTAGCCACTCCAATATTGAACATTTTTATTCAGTATAGTTATTGCATCATTCGTTCACAGCTTCCCCTTTTATACAGACATCATATTTGCCCAAAAGCAGTTTTACCCTGAATTTCAGGAAGTGTGTGTAATTAATTATTAGATTAATCTACTCATAATCCTACAAGTCCTGCTGTGCTGAGTCATTGCAATGGAACTGTTCTTGAAAAGGATGAGTGAAGAACATTATGACTGTATGCCAAGAGTGTACATTCCTTAAAGAGTCATCCAAGGCACAAAAGTCCTCCTAGCTACCCCATTAAGGTAGGCAGACACCTGTATTGAGCAGAACTGGCATAGGAAGATACTGGAAACAGAAATTATCACTTTAGTAACAACAACAAAGGCATCCTTTCATACTCTCATGGAAAACTACATGAATAGAAAATATAAAATGATTGGCAATATAGTGTGGATGATGAGCCCCTCAGATTGGATGGTGGTTAGCATGCTATTGAGGAGGAGGTGAGGATCTTTCAGGGCATATGTTTATGGTGTGGCTAGATGGCCTTTGGGATATCTTGTTTCTGATGTTACTTTTCAGAAGAAGAAACTTTCAAGCTAAAAAGACAGAATTATAGTGGAAATGTGGAATGTAAGAAACATGAATATGGAACAACTCAGCACAGTGAAAGATTAAATGATCTACTACACATTGAGATCTCAAGCATTAGAGAATTAAAGTGGACTGGATTTGGACATCTTCAATTATATCCTGTATGATCTCTTCCCAATCCAGTTCTTCAGGTCTTCCATTCATTGCCAGTGTAATCAACTTCATCTACTTTGCAGCTAGCCATCTTCTTCACTTTCCTTACAGTTTTCCCACCATTATAGGCTTCTCAAAGGAAAACAAGAATAGAGAGAATCAAAACAAACATTTTCTGCAGTGTCTAGTTTTCTCAGCTTGTCAACTTAGGATCATATTCAGCTGAAATCAATTCTAGTATTTCCTTTTCCCCGTCCCTTAAATGTCTGTATGTGACAGATTTGTATGTGCACGCGTGTATATGAAAACATACACAGGAAGGAAAAGCAGCCTTCCTATAAGATATATTCTAAATCTTTTATTTACATTATCTCTTCTGAGTTCAGTATATGAGAAATTACATTCAATGAACGGAAATTCTAAGGTTGGCTTTTTGGAATTGCTAAAATAGATGTGTATGTTTTATTTAAATAGTTCCATTTGAGTAAGATTAAAGAACTAAACAGATTTTACAATTTTTTGTTCATAGATTTTTATTGTTAGTTGACCATAGTTTCAAGTTAAGCCATATTTCCTATTGATTTTAATAGTGCTGGATTGCCACCAAATTTTGAAAGCTATTTATTCAGACTTCTGTTCCCTACCTCTTCAATTGCATTATATATAGTTCAAATTTCTTTCAAAAAACTTGACCTTTTGCCAGCATTTCTTATTTAAAAGTCTCTCTTCTTGTTCCTACCCAACACAGCTGTTGCTAGATTTAAAAGCATTTGACTTCAGCCAGCATGGTGGCTAAGCCAATTAATACTCTAATACAATCATTTCTGAAAACAAGTATTTTGGCAGAATAAAGAATGGGATATATCTTGCATAATTTGAATTGGCTCTTGCACTGTTATAATGGTAGAAGTGACATTTTGGATCAGAGTAGTCTGAAGCATCTCAAAAAGTGAGAAAGAAATATCAAAAGGAATTAATTTCAATGTTCTTTTTAATACCAGCTTTCTTAATTGTAATTGGTTCTTTAAAAAATAATGCCAATAGAACATTGTTTTGATTCGTTTAAAAAAATATTCTGGTCTCAACAGGTGGCAGCACCTGCCTAATTTTGCCCAGGTTTAGAAGCTAACCAGGCCTGGCACCTGATTAGGACATGAATGGAAACACTCCTGGGAATAGCAAGAGAGTGTAGATTAGACTGGGGAACTGAAAATCATCCTGGAAAATGGCACCAGGAAGTCTTTAGATTGCCAGGATAACTATATGAAATACGTATGGATTTACCAGGAACCAAGCTCAGCTCAAAAGAGACCTTACTTTAAACTCGTATTCTTTATAAGTAGATGAATTCATGTGCCACATCTTTTCTCATTAGGCTTTGAGGTGAGTAGATTTATTTTAGCCATCAACTGCACTAGGTTGACCATAATAACAAGAGCTTATCTTATTCCTGTTCTAGCATTACAGAGAACATCTTAGGTTGTTTTAAACTTCCTTTGAACCCTAAATCTTTTTCCAGCATACATCAATTTTCCTCAGATTATTAAACAATTTTGCAGACTAGGAAATTATGTTTCTAGAAAGCCAATGTGGCTGACTTAACAATGACTTCATAGATTTTTTCCCTAACAATTTAAATAAGTAATGCAGTTGAAGAGATGGAAGAAGCGTGTGGACAGATAGTTGGTAAAAAAGATAAAAAAAAACAGGAGTAGGCTACCCACTGGCTCCATAATATTCCGGCAACTCTTGTGGTGATCACTTGTATTGTAACTAAAATTGGGCAATAGTATTTGCCACCAAATTATGGCGGCAAGTGTCTGCTTCACTTAAACATTCTTCACTAAGGTATGATTGTTTGAAAAGAGATTTGTTATCGACCTGGCTTCATCTGTATCTTTTCCAATGTGCCTTCAGCATGCTGCAGAAGTCATTATAAGACTCACAGCCTGAAGTGGGGAAATCATGGCATGGACTGAGAGACTAGTAAAGCAGGGCCCTTTATCTATGTGAAGATTTGCTGGACAAACAAGGAAAAGAGAATTACATTGAGATCTCCAGTTCTGATGATTGTGGAGCCAGAGTTGGTTTCAGTGAATAAATTTCAGGAAGGAAGTTATAAACAACTAGTACCTTGGGCAGAATAACTGAACCATTTATCTTTATAGAAATTTCATTAAACTTCTCTTATAAATATCAGTGAAAGACAAATAATGTATTTTTATCTCCTAAATTGATTCATTCAACCCTTGCTGCTCATCACTAGGTTGTCTGTATGTTAGTATCTCCTGAATATTCAGCACACTTTGAGCCTCATTCAATACGTTTCTTTGAATACACAATAACTTTTATAACTTTTATTGTTCTTTCTGGTTTACAAGTGCAGCGCATGGACATAGATAGCCATAAAAGTTTAATAAAGATGGCTGAGAGAGGTTGAGTGTATATTTTGGAAATAAATTGAAATAAATCATAGGAGCTATTTTGTATAAATGTAATAGGCTTGTATGATACACTATGCTAAAATGAAGTAAATCAGCAAAATTCAAAGACCTCATCTTAGAGTGCAACAAATGAGAATTTATTGTGTAGGATTCAGTCACCTTTATTAAGGTATTATTTTCATTTTGAATAAATTACATTTCTTAAATATTCAAAGCCTCAACATTATTGATACTAAGAAAAAGTAGTTTTGTCAGGGACAGAACAGCTATTAACACTTAGAGGATGGTTGGTAGGTGGGGAGTTTTTTGTTTTGTTTTGTTTTTTTATAAAGATTTAGCTAATTTGTTTGAAAATTGAGTTGTTCGGCTAGAATTAAAATTGTGTTATGGTTTTGTTTGTTATCTCTTTTTAATTGTGTGTTGCATATATGGAATCTTAGGTTCTTTTGGCATCTTCCATAGAGTTTATTTTTGTTCAATCCTTGTCTTTCTAACGAATGTTTAAATCCTGGAAATGAGCAGTTGCCTTCTAGCAACTGTCTTAGATTGGCTGAGCTCCAGATTCCCTAAATTTCTGTTTAGTTTTCGTTTTCTTTTCTAACCCTTCAGTCCTCTCATGATGGGATCAGATGGGATGTGAGGAAACTGGTTTATAGTACAGGGATGGTTGCAGAAGGGATCTAATTTTCCAGTTGCTATTTATTCCCAGGCATGGGTCACCTCAGAATTGAAGTACTTCAGATGGAGAGACCGATTCGACCCTGAGGACACCTTTCTTATTACATATGGCCCAGTATTAAGCCATTCAATGGCACTGCTGGGACTTCAAGAGCATTTAAGTTTTCCTTCCAAATTTATAATTGACAGCAAACCACCTTTGCTGGCCTGTTTTTTTTGCCTTGGGCCAATTCAAAACAACTCACGGACTGCTTTTTGTGTTGCGATCGCTTTGCGATTTCTCAATGACTGCACTTTACCCTCCTTGAAGCAGTATTCCTAAAACTTACCTGGGAACATGTTTATTCATTTCTAACTTATAAGAGTTAAAATCCAAACTTTTTTGGGGGGGGGGAATACAAGAACGCAAATTGTATAAAAATAATATTCTGCAGCTGAACTGAAAAAATGAAATAAATAAAGCTGCAAGAGCATCCCTGTTATGTTACTGCCCATTTATAACTCAAAGTAAAACTGCTCCCTGTGTGCAAACCAGAATTATGCAGAATGTCAATTAAATCAACTGTAATCTCCCAGATACATTTTTTATTGCTGGATTCATTAGATAGGCTCTTAAGGTAATGAATAGTCGTCACTTTTACCAAGGACTGCTGATTCCTTTATAAATGATGACCACTAAAAAATGCAGAAGAGACATTTTAAAATCTGGCTGTATTTACACTCTGCCTTTATACTTCAAGTAAAGTAGAATTTAGTATGACCCAACGTATTATGAAAATCACTACTAGAAATCAGCTCTGTACTTTAGGACATATACATTTCAGAACATTTGTTTTAAGATTTCCTAAGAAAGCAACATAAAAAGCACAAAATCAGATAATTTGTTTTTATCAAATTCCAAAAATCTATTCTTTATAATGTATTTTGTTTTCTTTCTTCTAGCAAGTCCACACGCAACACCATCGACTCTTCATTTTCCAACATCACCCATTATTCAACAGCCTGGGCCATACTTCTCACACCCAGCAATTCGCTATCATCCTCAGGAGACTCTGAAAGAGTTTGTCCAACTTGTCTGCCCGGACGCTGGTCAGCAGGCTGGACAGGTGGGGTTCCTAAATGTAAGGAAGCTGTTTCTACTTTTTTTCAGAAATTTTGTTTCTATAACCATGGAATGATAAGAACAGATTTGTACACATAAGAAAATCAGAGTGTTTAAGGGGCCTAAACCATCCCAAAATAAATATGTTTCATTCATGTTATGATTGGAGTTAATATAATTTAAGTGGTCGTTAATTGGCTACCTTGTGCCCATAATTTACACCTTCTACATGCTAGAATTTAATCAATTTTTGCCAGTAATGAAATCTATTAAAGTTTGATGTAAGTGATGAATGCAACATACTACAGGTAGTTGTCGACTTACGACCACAATTGAGCCCAAAAGTTATGTTGTTAAGTGAGACATTTGTTAAGTGAGTTTTGCTCCATTTTACGACCTTTCTTGTCACAGTTGTTACAAGATCACTGCAGTTGATAAGTTAGTAACCGAGTTGTTAGGCGAATCTGGCTTCCCCATTGACTTTGCTTCTCAGAAGGTTGCAAAAGGTGATCATATGACCATGGGACACAGCAATGGTCATAAATATGAACCAGTTGCCAAGCATCTGAATTTTGATCACATGATCATGGCATTGTTGCAAAGGTCATAACTGTGAAAAACAGTCATAAGTCACATTTTTCAATGCTGTTGTAATTTTGGTCACTAAACTATTGTAAGATGAAGACTACCTGTATATATATTAACATTTTACAATGGATCAAAGATTATAAATAAATTAACAGTTCATATTGACCTAAATACCACTTAGACAGTGCCACAAAAGTATTTAATACTATCACAAATAGGACCCAGATACCTTACTCTGAATAAGCTCTTAGGATTACACTGTGAAGGAGGCAAACAGGGAAGTATAAAAGCATCCCAGGTCTATGTAAGCCTTGAAAACCCAAAACTACTATTATATCTTACTGAGTATGTTTACTACTTATTTGGAAAGTGGGACACAGTTGAATTGTCAAATATTGATCACATATTATCAAATTCTTCTTACATACACAAAAAAGCATTTTTATTAACAGATTAACAACAGACAAAACTATACTACTTACAAAAATTATTGATAACCTGTAGAAGATTTCAAAGTAGCTACCAAAAGATTTATGAGATGCTCTGGCCTTTTTCTGACATACTACTCTGCTGCTGATTAGCATCACAGAGTCTGCATGATCCTGTTCCAGAATGTTTGAAAACCTGAATTGCAGCCACAGAGAAATCAAGGAACCAATATGCCACAGAGGATTTGGGCTGCCCACAGCCAGTTTAGAGGTTCAGTGAAACTTTTAATTGCAGTGGAATGGAAGCAAAAACTGCCAGTTCTTCATTTTGTGACCATGTCAAGGAGGAAAAAGCACATGAGGAAAAGCTTTTTTTCTTTTTTTTAATATTAATTTTATTTAAAATTACAATTAAACGATTAAAAACTAACAAAAATCAAAGAATAAAAATAAAAAGAGCAGAAACAAAAACAAAAAATAGAAAAGAAAGAAAAATAATATAACAAAAGAAAAATACATACAAAAATGACTTTCCCCTTCTTCACAAGTAAACAATTTTAGTAACTTAACCACCTTCTCTTAAAATACAACAAATGATCTCTTTATCCCATATCCAATTTTTTATTTATAAACAAATCCTTAAATCCTAATAATTTAGCCCTAGTCAAGTAAATCCATTAAGGCTTCCCAGAGATAGCAATATATCTATTTTAACTTTGATTAAATAAATCAAGTTTTATCTTCCTTTTTACAACAGTCTTGATCTTTA
Organism: Crotalus tigris; assembly: GCF_016545835.1. Classification (NCBI taxonomy): domain Eukaryota; kingdom Metazoa; phylum Chordata; class Lepidosauria; order Squamata; family Viperidae; genus Crotalus; species Crotalus tigris. Next base: position 409,246 of record NW_024096596.1, read on the forward strand.
CTCCTCTCAGATAATGTCCCAGAATTTGATTTCTTGTCTTTTCTTGTCTTGTCTTTTCCTTTCACACAAAATTCTTCAAAGTTTTAACAAGCCTCTTTTGTATGTCCAACATAGGAGCATCATCCTATGTTATTTGTATAGTCCTTTTAATTATTAAGAGATCAGCTGATTTCTTTTATATGCTAAGTATAGATAGCATTTTTTCATATCATTCTTGTTGCCTGTCATTCTTAACTCTAACTTTGAATCAGTCCCAATTTTGTCAGACAAAGCTTGTTCCTCTTTCATACAGTAACTGTATCTTTTAAATACAGCTTATAGAACAGACATTTTTAAATTAATTTCTGGGTCCATTGTTCAAAAATATCCTTCAATATATCCAATGTTAATATATTTTGCTTCCTTTTATATTATTAAGTTGAATGTAAGAGCTTTTCTGCTTTAGTTTCTTTTGGTTTTCTCTAATGGCCAACCTTCAAAGTATCATCCAAGAAAATTCAAACCAAAGCATTTTCCCACAGAGGAAAAATTCTTATAATTATTTCTAAAATCATATTTCAAATCCATCTGGATCTTTAGTCTGTTTGTAACTTTTATATGAAATTTAAGTCAAATCAATTTTAATCACTCTTTTGCTATTTATTTCAAAAGGAAAAAAATAAGTCCTTAAACTTGTATTTAAAAGTTTTTTTTGCTAAGGGCTGAAGGAAACTCACCTGGTGCTATAGAACATTTTGTTACAAAGATTCTAATAGCAGAAACAAGCCATTTCCAAAAGAAAAGGAGGTATATAAATACAGTGTTATTGTAAAGGCACCAATTATGGTTTGAGCAACACAGTTATTCTTTGTTTCCCAGAGTTCTAAACCCACCGGAGACTACTATCCAGAGCATTCATGGACAATCTCAAGTCCCCTCTTTGTCCAGAGAGGAATTACAATGAACAGGTGTACTTGCCACCTATTCATTCCACCGTAATTGTTGGTTCCATTAAAAGACTAGACATTCCACAAGGAAAAAGCTCTTTAATGTACTTCCGAACTCTAATTTTACTTACATCTAAATCGGACCTCTCTTGCTCACAACACAAGATGTACAAAGCCTAACACTCTGAGGAATACATTTGTACTGCTCTTTGGTTCTGTTAGGAATGTTGCCTTCTCAAGTTCATTCATAAATGCTAATTATTATAGTCTATGTCCAGTAGAAGAAGCTACTTTTATGTCTCAGCTGAGCAAAGGTAGCGGAAGAGATGAGGATGTTTTTCCCTTCTCTGCTGAAGCACCACTTTCTAAATTAGTATGTTTGTGGGGAGTGATACATGCATATCAGTGTTTCTCAGTCTCAGTAACTTTAAGATATGTGGACTTCAATTCCCAGAAATCTCTAGCCAAAATTTCTATAAATTGAACTTTACGTATCTTAAAGCTGTTGAGGTTGAGAAACACTGATTGATGTATATGCAGACAATGGCATCCATAGGGGGCTAAAGTAGTCAAGATCTCCACCTTTGTACATTCATGCAACATTATCATAAATACCAAAAAGTGGGGCTTCATTCACATAATTGTGATGGTCATCTTGACTTTTTGTTCTCCCCATGGACAGTCCTATATGCGTATACTTTCTTTCTCTCTAATTCTAACATCTTCTCATTCGCATCAAACATTATTATATTGCTAGTATTTGCATTATTATTATTATTCCCCATGTTGCAATCATTGCTTATTCACAGCAATTTTCTGCTTATAGAGTATCTGATCATTGCCCAATAATATATATGATTTGAACTTCACATTCATGTTCAGAAAAAGCGTCAATTAACATGATCCCAAAAGAGAACTATTTAGTTTCTTATGATCTGATTCCAGGATTTCCGAGGTTAACTCAAAATATAGAACACTAGTAATTTTTATTAATTATTTCTGTAGAAAAATGAATCAAAAACAGCAGTTTTAAATCAGCCACATTTACTTTTTTTTTTAATGGCTTCTTGTAGCATTTTAGATTTACTTGACCAGCACTTGAACTTAGGAAGATAAAAGTACAGTTTCTTATGGTCTGTTATATCTAGGAGCTATTATCTTCTTTCCTTATCACTGAAAAATTAAACAGTGTTCCAAAATTTTGGTTGAATTATCTTAGGTTGTTGTTAAATTTAACAATTATCTTCAGGTTACTAGAATAACATTCCATTTGTATGGACAAATTACTACCTTGGTGTATAGCCTTATCTAAAATAATATTTGGTTGTCTCACAGTAGAGTACAAGTGAAAAATAATGATGGCCATAGTTATTTTAACTCATTACATTTCTGATAGCAGAATTTTTCTTGCTTTTAGCAATTTAGCACTACATATAATAAAAATGTTAGTGTTTTAGATCCAAACCTTAGAGTTGGATCCATAGAACAACAAAGTGCAGAAGAAAAATAGCTACCAGCTGTATTGCATAATTTCTTAAGAAGGTATTAAAGGTATGGAAGTTACATCAGAGAATCACCATGTGTTATGTTTGTTTTATACAGATTCATTTACCAATTGCTACTTTGAGGTCTGGCTATTGTCCCTGCAGTATAAACTATATGAAAAACAATGTAAGATGTTCTTATAAATAAAAGTAAATCTCTGGTCCTGGTGACCAACCCAAATTCAATCCCACATCATTATCCCATGTATGTTTGCCTTCATTCATAAGATGTTCTCTCAGGTATTCTTTTATATAAACTGAATGTATGCATTCTTTTTGATTGACATGCGTTTTTCTTGTCCATTTAAATATTTAGCCATATTATGTTTATGCCATGTGTATTTATCCCAGTCATTCGATTCCAGAAGCAATTAATGGTTCATTTTTCTTCTGTATCTGACAGCCCAATGGTAGCAGCCAAGGCAAGGTGCACAATCCATTCCTTCCCACACCAATGTTGCCACCACCGCCTCCTCCCCCAATGGCTAGGCCTGTGCCTCTTCCAGTGCCAGACACAAAGCCTCCAACCACATCAACAGAAGGAGGTGCCGCCTCTCCCACATCACCCAGTAAGTAGAGCCAGAAGGAGGAAACAAGAAGCTGACATGGTTTGAAAGAGATTTATGTTTTCATAGTTCCGTAAAATGAAACCTAAATTGAATTAAAACTTTCCTCTCAATAAGTACATCAACTAATGATTTAATGAGGGGGAAAAATGACCGTGCAAATAAGCAATGGAAGTTTTCGGCAAAATAGCATATTTTTTGAGGGGAGAAGAGTTGCAAGCAATATGATATATGCAGTATGTCTGATTCTTATTAATATCACATGCCTTCAATTAAAAGTGCATAAGCTTTTTTCCTTGTCAAAATTTGTCACTGTTTTACAATTTTCAACAATGCAGAAACATCTCATGCCCAATTTTTCTAATATTTTATACTGATCGCCAGAATGCATCTCTGGTCTAATGGTCATGCTGGCCTAATGCTTTACAGCTTCCAAAGGGGAGAGGAAATTTCTTGGTGATTTGTGGTCTTTACTTCAACTCTGAGAGCAACAATACATGTCATCAGACTAAGAAAAAATGAAATTAGTAATAAGTTATTGCAATAGTATTACCAAAAGAAGGAAAAAATATCAAGAGAAATTGTCATTAATTTAAAACTAGTTTTGAAGCATCTTTAAAAGTACCACCCATAAGCAAAGATCTCTGAGCAAAAAGTCTTAAAATCTCATTTTTGGGCCATCCTTACTATAGAGAAAGAATCTGACAACTCTACAGTCAAGCTGCTATGGTGATTTAGCTGTTGTTTGGGTCTGCAGTAATATTCTTTGTTCTAGTTCATTGCAAAGAAGCCATTTTTAGCAGTGTGAAGCCAATAAATGAATAAATGAATGAGCAAAGACATAATCTGCAGTCTTGTCTTTGAAAGCTTAAGACTTTGGCACACCATATCACACTGATGCTCTAATCTGTTTAGATCCATATGTAGGAATAAAAATATTTCACATTTAGACAACCACTTTTTCTTCTCTGAAAGAGGTAAAAACATGCTAATAAAAAGAAGACTTTAAAGAGCACTGATTGAATTAAGTTAAGTACCCATCTTGATAATTAAGAAGGTAACAGTCACTTTATTCAAGGCTATTAATAAAATGATAACTAAATTTAAAGGCCTTTTAGCCTTTACTATCACTACCACTAATGTTGATAGTTCGTAGATTCAGCACATCCACTTTGTCTTACTCACTCATGACAGACTATTTGACTGAAATAAGAAAATGATATAAAATGCTTTGTAAGTTCCAAATGCTGTATTAAAAAAGAATGTTGCTGTTCACTCTGACAAGTGAAAGTAAAGTAAAAGTAATGATTGCAGTATAATGTACTATACAATGTACAGTGTAAAAGTACATTGCATGAAGAAAACATATATTTTTATAGCCTGATTTTTCACACCTTTTATTTCTGTTTCTGGCCTGTAAGACAAAGAGTTGTTGAAACACAATAAATTGCATTCCTAATTGTTTCTTCTTTGATTTTTTTTTTCATCAAATGCATTTCAAATGATGGGTCACAGCTGCTGTGTGCCTGAAGCTTTGATTTAAACTAGATTAAATAAAACTGAAATTTCCTGATTGCTGGATTTGTTAATCCTCCCAGGGATTTATAACTTGTATAGCTATGGAATCTGAAACATGACTGAAGGCAGTTTCACAGTTAGCCTCCTGAAAGCTCAGATGGGAACTTCCCACAATCACAAATAGGTGATAAATTATTATTTGGAAAAAAAATGAATGATATGCCATAGTAGATGAATCTTACATTAAAACAAGGTGAGTAGTTGAACTGGCTGGCTTTGGAGGATTATTTTTCATATTTCTTCTGTCGGGTTCTTGTCTGCATCTGTAGTACAGCATCTGTAGAAGATCAAATATTATCACCAATCATACAACAATAGCAGACCTGCTTGTATCGTGCATGCCATCCCCTTTGGAAAGATGAAAATGCATGCTGTATTAGATTAAAGCTGCCTGGGATTTTGCTTTGTTGACTATATTTCTTTGAAAGTAATAATTATTTCAGAAAAAAAGGAATTTTAAGACTACCCTTTGTGCCACAGGAAATGAAAAGCAAATCACAAGTTCCATGTTTTGGTACATTGAATTAGAACTTCTGGTTCGGTGCTGTCAGCTCTAATGTGTAACATCTCTAAAACATTAATCCTTCCCAGATACATTATCTGGGACCAAGCAACTGGAGATAATGTCTGTTACATTTCAGATATTTGGAAGGGTAAATATGTAAGAATAATAGCAACCAGAACAACTATTATTTCAGATCAGCATTTTTCATTTCTTAAGGGCTTCTCTAAAACAGATTATTGACGATTGAAATATTTCCTAATGGCAATGATTGTGGCATTCAGAGGATGTTAAGAGAGTGTGAAGTGTCTTAATTTATTTTTTGTTGTCTGTCTATATTTCTGTCGTTCATTCATTATAAACCCTGTACTCTTCTGCGTCGTGACCTCATGCATGCAGAATCTGTGGTTTTGCTCTCTAAATAGAATCAGAAACATAATAGATAAATAAGAGTACAGAGAAAAAAGTACAGAGTAAAAGAGTACAGAGAAGAGCAACAAAAATGATTGGGGGACTGGAAGCTAAAACATAAAGAACAGTTGCTGGAATTGGGTATGTTTAGTTTAATGAAGAGAAGGACGAGGGGGGACATGATAGCAGTGTTCCAATATCTCAGGGGTTGCCACAAAGAAGAGGGAATCAAGCTATTCTCCAAAGTGCCTGAAGACAGGACAAGAAGCAACGGATGGAAATTAATCAAGGAGACAAGCAACCTAGAACTAAGGAGAAATTTGCTGACAGTTAGAACAATTAATCAGTGGAACAACCTGCCTCCAGAAGCTATGAATGCTCACTGGAAGTTTTTAAGAAGAGACTGGACAGCCATTTGTCAAAAAATGGTATAGGGTTTCCTGGCTGAGCAGGGGGTTGAACTAGATGGCCTCCAAGGTCCCTTCCATTATTATTATTATTATTATTATTATTATTATTATTATTATTATTATTATTATTATTATTATGGATCATCGCACAGTCAGCCAGATGTTCAAACTGGATTTGGCATTTTGTCTACCTATCGAGTCCTTACCCGGGACCTATTATTATTATTATTATTATTATTATTCATTTAGATCCGTTTTTTTCAAACCTGGGCTTCAACACCCTGAATTCCCCAATCAGCATTATCAGAATTCTGTGGTACAAGTCCGCACAAGTGAAAGTTGCCAAGCTTGAAAAACTCTGATTTAGAAGTGTCAAAGTTACTACTAAGTTAATAACTATATTAGAGATGTTTTGGAATCATTCAGTCTGCATTTACTTCAAAACGGGACTGACTGCTTGCAGTATTAGGAAAAAGATTTACGAATATAAACTTCAAGACTGACAAACAGCGTATAAAATTGGATTAAAATATTTGAAAACACATATAAATAGGAATTTGTGTTGATGATGCATAAATAAGAAGTAATCATTATTATATTACGTTATAGCAAAAGTTATTTCAGATCTGATGTGATGAGCTTCAGCCGCCTTGTTTAGTAGCTAATTAGTAAACAGCTAATTTATTGGCACATAAAATTAGGTTTCACTTGTATCCTTTCTACTTGTAGTAAGTTGCTTTGATAATGTTACAGACTGCTTTTAACACAAAGATGTAAGAACATGGGTATTACCTGCACAGGTCATATTATTTGTTCATTTAACCAATATGACTGGTTTCGTGTATCCAAATCTTGAGCAGAAGACTTTTGATAAAATGATATAATATCTAAGAATTTTTACACTATGTATGTATATATGTGGAGGGTGGATGCATACATTACACAATTAATTCTTATGGTCATGCTTTTTATGATGGTGCTTGCTGAAATATATTGTTTATTTCTGATTATTTTTTTTTCCAATGAGAAGCTCACTTAAATTCCTGACTGTTCCCTACCTATATATTCTATTTCTTGGAGTTGCATAGTATTTTATGAGAGATCATTACTTTGAATATCTAATTAATGCCATTAACTGCTTTTTTAGGACACTGGAATAATGCACAAAGCCCCAGTCTTCACACATAGATAGTTTTTATTTTTTTTAAACAAGAATGTATATACTTACTTGGGAGAACATGTTTTATTCTATATTAATCACAAATTATTATTCTAAAATCTGCAACATTACTTATAATAATATGTAACAGTATCATACAGTATATTCTTATATTTGTATTTGAATAGTATGAAGAGTTGAAAAACAGCAGTAAATAAATCAATTAGTGACTCTAATTTTAAATCTGCTAAAGACTTATTACAATGGTATATTTAAAAAATCCCTCTAAAAGTAAAGAGGATGCTCATGTATTAAAAATTAAATGTGCATATATCAGGGAAAGCTATACATGTGCATTAGTGCAGTTGATTGGAGTTTTGGCATTTTGGAATCTGTGTTAATTTGCTATCCAATCTGATATGTTAAAAGGGAAGGGAAGGGAAGGAAGGAAGGAGGGAAGGAAAGGAAGGAAGGAGGAAAGGGAGAGATGAAGGAAGGAAGGAGGAAGGAAGGAAGGAAGGAAGGAAGGAAGGAAGGAAGGAAGGAAGGAAGGAAGGAAGGAAGGAAGGAAGGAAGGAAGGGATCACAAGTATGATTTTTATTTTTATTAATGATTTGGGTTCCAAAACTTTGGGTTTCTTCCCCTTTTAAAAATGGCCATGACGATTATAGCACCAATTTTATGAATGTGCAAGTCTCTTATGGCAGCTGCTTTCTGATTGTAATCACGGTGTGTTTCCAAAACTATATACATAAGAACCCTAACTCACCAACAAAAATAAATTCCTTTGCCTTCTCTAGCAAAATACATGTTTCTACCAGAGTTGGTATCAAAATAGGACACCCTGGGAAGGCAGCAAAGGCACATGAAATGAATTCTTTGATCTGCTGAATTCAAGTCATCTTTGTAGTCAAGAAGCCCTCACTATCAAGTTCCTCAACTACTTTCTCTCAGATAAATCAGTGGAAAAGGAGAGGAAAAAAACTCCCAAATTGACAATCATGAAGAAGGCCTCTCTATTCTCATTTTGTCATGCCCAACCCCTTAACAGAACAACAGTCTGTGGAAGAGCAGGCTGCTTAGAAAATCTGGGCTGCCTTCTTCCCCTCCTATTTATTTCTTTTCCCCAGCGTCAACACAACAGAGTTGACAATAAAGCTACAACCTTGAAAAAGGTACAGGAGGGAGAACAGAGTCGATGTGTGCTTTAGAAGCTGTGCAACCATCAGGAAACAGAAAAGCAGCTGAATAAAAGGGAGTGGATTGTGGAGAGAAAAAGAATTGTAGAGCCACAGCAAAGCAAAGCGGGACATAGAAAGGTGCAAGTACAGGTAGTTCTCGACTTACAACGACAATTGAGCCCAAAATTTCTGCTGCTAAGTGACACAGTTGTTAAGTGAATTCTTACCCGTTTTACGACTTTTCTCACCAAAGTTGTTAAGTGAATCGCTGCAATGGTTAACTTAGTAACATGATCGTTAAGTGAATCTGATTTCCCCATTGACTTTGCTTGTCAGAAGGTCGCCAAAGGAGATCACATGACCCCGGGACACTGTGCAACTGTCATAAATATGAGTCAGTTGCCAGGTGCCTGAATTGTGATCACGGGATCATGGGGATGCGGCAAAGGTTGTAAGTGTGAAGTCACCTTTCAGTGCCACTTTGAGTGGTCACTAAATGAACTGTTGTAAGTCAAAGGCTGCCTGTACTCTATACTGGCCAATAATAGAGAAGGAAAAACAACATTAGAAATCTCAGAGAAGTATTTAAGGCAGAAGGTGGAAGAGCATAGTAATAGTAAAGAGGCAATGTTGTAATAGAATAGTCATAGAATTAAATAAATAAAGTATATTAAATAAAGTATGGAGGGAATATTTAATAGAAATTGAATAATAGTATAGTAAATGTTTTTAACAGTAATTAGCATAATAATATAGAAATAATAGCAATACTTTTTTTTTCGAAGTAAGTTATCTCTCCCAAATCTATGGGGATATATAAAAAGCAACAACCTATGCAGGATCCAGTGCTTTTTGTGCTTCTGAATCTGGAGCAGTCTATTCAGGCATAGTTTAAAAAAGAATCCTTGATATGGTCAGTAAAGTTTTATAAATCAGAAACAATCTTCTTCCGTTCTACCATATTTAGAATTTCTGTGCCCGCTGCAGTGAATCAGATTTTGATTATAAACTAGTTGATAATAGAGGTGGTATAGTCATAGCCCCAAATCATGTGCTATAACAGCTAGAGAGCCAGAAATATTTGTAATTTTTTAAATTTTAAAAATTGCCAGTAATGGAGCCAAAATTGACTATTAAGGATAATAGCTTTACATAAATGCCATTTTCTATAAATGCCTATTTAAAAACTACACTTGCAATTTATTATATTATGCTTATGAGCCATTCATCTTATCACTTTTGAATAGAAGTGATTTGTTTTGAACTTAGAACAGTTTAAAGCACTGGTCACTCAAACATATTATTGCAGTCCCCAAGACTTCTTGCCTATGGATCTTTGTACAACAAAAGCAATTTGAATTAACTTTCCATGCTTAACTCCAAATACGTAGCTTTAGTTGACATTAAAATGCAAGATACTCTTCTGTTGCCCACTGATGTCCATATTTATTTCTCCATCTTTTGAAATCCAGTTGTCCTAAGTCAAGATTCTTGATCCTTATAACGTGACTCCATTTTCATGTTCAACATTTGTTTGGGTGGCTCTGAGATCAGTGTTGTTGTTGTTGTTTGTTTGTGATCTAGTGCTGCTTCCTGAACGCATGTGTCCCTTCCCTTCACAGCCTATTCAACACCCAGCACCTCCCCTGCAAATCGATTCGTCAGTGTTGGACCACGGGATCCAAGCTTTGTAAATATCCCTCAACAGACACAGGTGGGACGCTTTCAACTTCCGTTCTGTTTGCCATGCTGTTTGTTAACAACTTTGTTGTTCTTTAGTGTTGCTTTGGCAAGTGATTTGTGTCTCTCCATCAGTCAGTTCATCTTCACAGTCTGAATATTAGTGAAATGTCACTTCTGGTAATTGTTTGTTTTTGTTTTGAGAAATTTTCACAGCAATAGTGTTTCCCCCCCACACACACACACAGATAGTTATTTTCTCTTTCTTTTCTGATAATCTTCTGCTATAAAAATAGTCAAATGACTACAGGTAGTCCTCGACTTACAACAGCTCGTTTAGTGACTGTTCAAAGTTACAACGGCACTGAAAAAAGTGACTTATGGCCATTTTCACACTTATGACTATTGCAGCTTTCCCTTGGTTATGTGATCAAAATTCAGCTGCTTGGCAACTGACTTATAGTTATGACGGTTGCAGTGTCCCGGGGTCATGTAATTCCCCTTTTGCGACCTGACAAGTCAAATCAATGGGAAAGCCAGATTCACATAACAATTGTGTTACTAACTTAACAACTACAATGATTCATTTAACAATGGTGGCAAGAAAAGTCATAAAATGGGGCAAAACTCACTTAAATATTTCGCCTAGCAACATAAATTTGAGGCTCAATTGTGGTTGTACGTCGAGAACTACCTGTACTTTCAGTTCAGAATATTTTTAATGTTTCATTGGGTGCACTGACATCACATGACAAACATTATAAGAAAAGCTGTGCCTTATATGCATTTCATGTAACTGCAAGTAGAAAGTCCAGTCCTATTTTGGCAATTAGCAACTACTGTATATTTACCAATTCATTCTAATTTAAAACTAATTTTCCATATGATAAGTTGAAAAGGAAAAAGAAAAGTCTCCTTTGAATCAGCTTTGACACCTGCTAAAAGGCAACAGCCCCTGGTCTCCCAAATATTAACAAGATCTGATCCTGCTTTATTTGCTTTGACTTTAGCCAAAGTCAGACATAGTTACTCTGGAAATAGTCCAAATAAGTGGAACATACTCTTTGTTCATATATTTAATATTAAGAGTGTAAGTTTGTCAATTCAGTTAATTTCCAGTCAGGTTAGATAATATTCAAGGCAGTTGCTAAAGAATTTCATCACTGCATGGATCAAAAATACATTGAATGACATAGAGCAAAGAATGCAGAATGAAATAGATAATCATATTATACTGCATGCTTGAGATCCGTGATTTCTCCATTGCAGAAAAAAGCATGCAATTTCAAACAAACCATCCACCTTGCTATGCTTGTTCAATGCTTTTTAAAAAACCAAGCAAACCAGAAACAGCTGATATTTTCTAATATATCTGTAACCTGTAACAATTTGACCACTCTATGGAATTGTAAAAGCTGCAGTATGTTATGAATTGCCTATGCTTAAATGAGATTAATTATCTTTAATAAGAATGGCACCTAATTAAATGTGGAATACTGCTAGCATACTGTGTAGGTCGCCATGATATTTAGCTCATGAGAGGAGTAAAAAGTCCCATAGAAAGCAAATACTTCTGACCTGACTGAAACAATTCTTTTTTGGTTCATGCAACCGTTGCAGAGAATGTATTGATTATCCTGATTCCATTAGCCCTTTATTTTGTGAGTTCATAATGAATGATAAATTAGTTCTCGTTAAAGCTACTTTTGAGCAGATACCTTTAGCCTTGCACCATTAGTCTAGTTAAGAAACGGATAACTGAAGGTGGGCATGTCCATCCAATACATAAGCACATTTGTTAATTAAACATTTACTGTCCTGATCCTGTCAAATTCTTTGCTCACATATTTTGCAGTGCATAGCCTTTGATGCACCACTCAAATGCTAAGTGCAGCTTCCAGATGTAAAAAGGTCGTATGTCCTTGGCTGGAGTAATTTTGTTCTAGATTAGCCACAATCCTTGACCTGCTTTATCAGGAAAAAAAGCACCAACTGGAACTAAAGGATGCTTATAGCTATATGTATATGAGAAAGGTTGAATGGATACTATTAAATTCAATCAAAGCAAGGGGCAAAGTTAAAACTTTTCTAAATGATCTCACATTATAAAATAAATAAAAAATATTGTATCTAAGCATTAACTCACTTTTATTTAGAACCTAATAATATGGAACCAAAGTTAAACTTACTTTATTTGCCATCTCTCAAGAGGTGTTCAGTTATATTACTTAATAATATTCAGCATACTATTGAAAACAAATAACAGAGATTATTGGGATAGGCACTAAATTCTATAAATGGAGAAAAGAAGAAATCCCTAAAATATGAATAATATCCTTTGTAGTTTACAGAACACAGTTCCTTCAGAAAAGACAAGATTAAAAATTGCTTTCAAAGACTTGTTTCTTAGCATCAAATAGAACATAATTTAAAAAAAAAAAATCCCTGGACCATCATCCTGAGTTCAACCAATATTAATTTAACCTCAGTGATGTTTAACTCATTTGAATTTTATTGTACAAATGATACCACTTAATGGACAATCTTTTGCATTCCTATGAAAAATACAGAAATTGAAATTAACTTTTTAAAACAAATGTATGTATATTGTATAATTTTAGATGTTTTTATTAAAATGCGCATTTTGTTAGTCCTTCCTGGTTTTGCTCTTGAATTTTCCTTTGTAAAGCAAAGTTGTAAACGATTAAATTTGTTTATCCGTATGACTTTCTTTCAGACAGTCCCTTTTCAGGTTTGTCCTTATGGTCACCATATCAATAATTTAACATGCCATAATTGCGAAGAAAGAAAAGAATCAGTTGCGTTATTTATAAAAAATTTCCTGTGCAGTGTTTTAAAAGTCCAAGAATAAGATAGTGCTGGTTTTATTTAGCAATTATAATTTTTAAATAATAATTAAGCATTGGAACATGCTCAGTCCAGTGTGGAGAGTTGCTTCTGTATAACAGCTCACAACTAAGTTGTGGACCTTGTCATCAACTGTTGGATAACATACTGAATAATCTCTCTCCTAGTTTAGGGAACATCGCCAGATCTCAAATAGAGATTGCCTCACATGAACCAAGTGCAACAAGATTCAATACTTTGCAATCATACGCCATGCAGCTAATTGCCACAGTTTGCATCTGAAAACTGGGCTTGTGTATCTTTCAGTGTGATCCACAAAACAATCAATGTGCCCCCTGAGCCTGTTATAGGTACAGCATATTTTTACAAAGATACTGCTAGTCACCTTTTGTAGATGAGCTTTTTTTTATTAGCTTGCAGTGATTGGACACAATAAACAAGAATAGTCAATTTAAGCAATGAGGCAATCAATAGTCACCCAACACCAGCAATTAGCTAGAATATAGAAAAAGGCAATATCGTATCATATTCACAAATCCTGTGAGCTGCCCTCAGTGATGAAGTCAATAATTTTCACAACTCAGAATGAGAGCACTGTTGGCTTTTGAAGTGATTTCTCCATTTGCAGTCTTCAGTAAGGGCTCTCCTTTATAGCTGCATAGATGGAAGTGGTTAAATTGTGTTGGATTTCAAGCCTCTGTACCGAACAAGGTCACAGAAAGTACATCAGCTATTCAGGGAAATATTTTAACTCTTTGAGGCCTATTTCCATTGGTTAAGTAGCAGAAAAGCAGCCTACATTTCTGTACTTCTATAGCTCCAGCTCCCTTGAAGCACCTCTAATTCAAAGGCTGTAACAAGAACAGAATTCACTTACGTTTACATTGAAACCATTTCTTTTTTAGTCTAAGGAATTCTATTAATATTGGGAGGAATTTTAAAGCGAGTTGTTTAAAGCTACAGTTCTGAAGCCAATTATACAATAGTTTATAAATCCTATGCAAATTTACTTAAAAGTGCATCTCAGTGAACTCAGTTCTGCTTCTGGGCAAGAATATCTTGTTAATAATTCCATAGTGTTAATTCCCACAACAGGGTTTCAAGTGTTTTATTTTATTTTATTTTATTTTATTCTTTGAGTAGCTATCAAAAGCACATTTTTTGTATCATGAAAATAAGCATGATTGGACAGAGTACAATCATTCTAAAATGAATGTCTTTGAACTAACTTATTTAAACTTATTTTAAGAAGTCCTAGAACTTAAAGACAAAAATAATAGCTGCCATTTATGTTCAGGTTTAGTATTCTCGAGAACAAAATTATTTATTTATAAATTATTAAAACAATTGAAAATGATAATTTGTTACTATCTTAAAATCTGGACATTTGAACTTTATTTTCCTTCTTACCCTGTACTTTGTGCAATAAATGATTACGATGATCTTCCCCAATCTTGCCCCTCTATTGATATGTTTATCTACAACTTCTCTGATTCTCTGCCTATAAAGCCAATGTCATTGGCTGATGGGAGTGGTAGCCCAATATAGCTGCTGGATTCTTTTGGGAAGAGTTACACTGTAGCCTTCCTATGTAGGGAAAGCTACAATGTAAATGTATTATTTGACTGGATGAATTAAAATGTTTAATATGTAATTGAACTTTTTTGCTTTCTTTCAAGATAATAATCCTTTCTTAAATAAAAGGTTTGTAAAGATGTACAAATGCCACCCTATTTGTACCCTGTGGCAGCAGACATCTGCTGAAAATAATCAATTCTCTTTCTTTGATATCTAATATTAGGGACTCAGGTGATATTAGATATGCTGTGATTTCTTTATGGCAACTCTAGCTCTCAGATTATTAGTTCTAGGAACTGCTAATCCATGACACTCTAAAACTTGCTTTCCTTGCCAGCTTTCATTTGGAGTAGTGATTCTTACAGGTGAGACAGCATAGATGCTTTGCTTGCTATCATACTAGTCTGTTTAAGGACCCGTGGGGAAAGCATAGGATCTTATTGCTATTTCCTGCTCTTTTTAAGATCTAAAATGAAAATAAGCAAGAGTTATAAGCAAGTCCTTCTAACTGTGGGTGTTCCTTTCCCTTGCTTTCTTAGTGTGATATTGCTTTCTAATTTAGAAATGACATCTTTGGAATTTGAAGGAAATTGTGTCCAGTTTGCATAGGGAAGAGGTCACTAGTCCTGAATATCTTTGGAAATATAGCTCCTCCCAAAAATCTTTTACAATAGTTAACTTCTGGATTTGAGCTAAAAGCTTAAGTTTTACTTTTTTTAATATAGTATTTTTTCATTTTTTGATGTGTTTCATTTCAGATGGATTGGGGTTAATTTAACTGTTGATAGATCAGTTGTGCAAATTGTCCATTTCTTGATTACATTTACACATACACATTTACACATACATCTCACCTTGCTTTATTTTTTGTTAAACATTTCCTATTCTATTTTTCAGAGAACATAGCTAATACAATTAAAAAGAGAAAGAGATAATCCCTGCCCTCAATCTCACTAATTAAAAGGGAAATAAGCAGGACCAGTGAAGGGGTAGTTTTGGGAGGAAAGCAGTTCTATCCTTCAAGGCCAGAGCAAAGGAGAAAGTAATAAACTAGCATTTAAATCATGTCAGCTGCTTAACTTCATTGTTTTTTAAGATTCTGATTCTGAAACTTGATTTGGAAAATGATTCTATTCATCTGTCTTCAACACCTATAGAATGAATCTTCATACACACACTGTAGTTTCTCCTTTAAAGCAGGGAATAAAGCTTTGCTTGATAAAGGAGAAAAATTCTTTAATGATCAGTCTATAACAGTGTTTCTCATCCACAGTGTTTCTCATGTGGAATTTTTGAGTTGGAAGCCCAACCATCTTAAAGTTGCTGTTGCTGAGGTCAAGAAACACTGTCTAGAAGAAAATGCTTTAGATAAACTGACTCTACCTAGGAAGAAAATGAGCTAGATTCATAGGGGAGTCAAAATAACCATCATTGGCCTTATTTCAAAGTAGTTGTGAATCACACTATTGAAAGTATTAAGAAAGTATCTAAAAGGTTAAATCATAGCAACTGGACCAGAAAATTTGTTAATCTGAGGCATTTCGCTCATTCAAGCAACATCATCAGTCAAAACAAAAAAAAGAGATAGGTAGAGTCAGAGAGTCGTTGGAATGTACCAACTCTTCCCATACCAACTTCAGGGGTTTCTGCCCAAGTTGTATTGCAATATGTCCATGCATACTCAATCATCCAGGCCAAAAGTATCTAAAAGGTTAAATCATGGCAACTGTACCCAAATTGGGTCTTCATTGACATATTGCAATACATTGTGGGGAGAAACCCTTGAAATTGGTATGGCAAGAGTTGGTACATTCCAAAGATTCTCTGACTCTCTGCCTGTCTCATATTTTATTTTGACTGATGAAGTTGCTTCAATGAGTAACAAAACATCTCAGATTAACACATTTTAATACCTTTTAGATACTTTTAGATACCTGGATGATCAAGTTTTCATTGTCATAACAAGTATATTTCAAACTCTTCCTACAACCTTGGCTGGGAATTTCCTTCACTAAAGCATCTATTGCTGAGCATTTCCAATTTCATTGGAATCTATTTGTAACACATATATACAGTATAGCTTTCTAAAACCAGTTGTGTTAAATCTTATATTTTTAATCTATTAATTTTAAAAGTCTCTAACTTACTTATAAGACCCGTCATTTATTTGTTTGGTTTTTATACACATGGGCTTTTTTCAAGATTAGCGCTCTAAATACTCATTTGATTTGTGAAAGTTAGCAAATTTAGTAAATACGATAAACGTGCTATAGAGATTTCTGTTTTGATAAGTAATTCTTTCTGCCGACTGTATAAATTTCCTTTATATAAACAGATACTTAGCAAGACAATTCTGCATTATTGCACTCAACTTTTTATGCAAAACTATTGCAAATAATTAAGTGTTTGATTTAGTTGAAAAGCACTTGGTTTTCTATTCTCGGCTGAATTTTTAATTTACCCTTGGGTTTGCATTTAATGGCAGGAATGTGTTAATATAGATTTCACAGTAAATAAAATAATGCTTTGACAACTTTAATCTCCTCTTTTGCTCTCCTGCCCCTCCCTTCCACACAGTCCCATCTCCCAGGCAGAGCAACATAGAAAAATCAGGTAGTAATCAAATAGTCAGAAATCTGTTTTTCATATTTGTAGAATGCTACATTTCTTATTGGCTGATGGAGCATTAGAGACAGAGATGGAAGACACTGTGATGCCAGTCATATGAAGAATTAATATAATAAAGGTTGGATCTTAAAAAGAAAGTTAAAAAAGGATCAGGTAGTCATGGACAACTACATGGTACAAAAAAGCATTATTCTTTTTTTTTCTGTATTGCTCCTAATCTGCTTCTTAGCACTAATTATTCAGCATGTTGAAAAATAAAACTGCCAGACTGAGAACCTCAAATAGCAATTCAATCTGAATCTCTGACAGCCACTCCAATGGTCTTTACATAAGTTCACCTAATAGTACAATCAATATGATGATCATGTAGGTAATAATTTATTATAAGAAGTCTTTCTGATGGATTATGATATTGAATTGTTAAAAAATCTCTTGAAGTTAGTCAAGTTTTGTGCCATTAAACACATATATAGTGGTAAAGTTAAAAAGAAAAAAATTCAGTGTAATTCAGCTAATTTTTAAAGTCCCTTTGAGAAGTTACACATGAACCTGAGCTGCTAGCTGTACTTATTAAAGCACTACAGAATTTATAATGCTCTGTGCTTGTTTATACATTTCTCCAGCGCAGAAGCAACCTTCCTTCAACCTGTCCCTTTGCAAACATTGTTTCCATGTAAGGCAGACCCTAAAATGCTCTTAGGTCTTCTTTCACCTTTATTTTTCCTTACTGATTTCCTGCTCTCTGCTTCCACCTCCCCAACAACCTTCACAGCAGATGACGGTGTATTGGATTAACCTCCCTTGCTGCTGCATTAGATCCCAATCGATTTATTGACTCTGTCAGAGGAGCTAGTACAGTAATTGTTACAACAGCAGAATGGAAACCAAGAACATGTCCACATAAAAAATAAATAAAGTATTGTTGATTTTTTTCTCTTCATCTTCTTTTTTCTTATTCTACAGCTTTTGTTTTGTCTACACAGCTAAGGATGCTTTGCTTTTGTTTATGAGCTCCTACTGCATTATTAATTGTAACAGTTAAGAGTACATATGACATACCTATCGCTGTACTGAAAAGCCCCAATTACATCATAGTAGTTTGGTTTGGCATAATTTGGGAGGCCCTGCTCTTCTTTGATGGTTGTTAAATGATATCATTAAGTTACATTTCCTTGTCTGACACAGCCCATCTGTGTGATCAGCCATGGATGTAAAGAAAATGAACGTGACACCCTAGAATTACATATTATGAAATGAAAAATGCTGTACAAAGTTAACATACTGTTAACTTCTATGCATAAAGTTCATTCTTACAATGAATTCTCTTTAGAAGGAAAAAGAAATCTGCTCTTTTAGTCTGCTTCAGACTAAATTGCAAAGCAAACTATGTAACTTTCATGTTTCATCATAAGGACAAAGGTCAAAATACCCATTTTCCTAGCAAGCAGAAACCACAAGTGTAGTTATAGCCTGAAAAGTAATCTTGTAAAAACACTTTGGTGGCAACCATATTTATTATTTTTGAACGATTGCAAAGCATTTATCTTCAGTGAATAAGGAGTCACATTATTCAAGCAATTGTTTAGGGCCAAAAATAAATTTGGAAGCATAGTAGGCCATTTGATTGCAAGAGATGAAGACAGCAGAATCCAAAAGAAATTATGTGTGCCTAAATTTAACTATACAGTTAAATACTTATATTGCATGATTTTAATGAGGCTCAGATTAATTAATTTCTTTGATTAGTACTCTGTGCCTTCTAAGTTGAAATCACTTTCTTGTGCTCAAGTCTTAATTATTAAATAAAAGTGAAATATGTGGAGGCTGCCAATTAATGGGACTGTGATAAGCCCCACTTGACCAGCTTCAGGTCACTTCTTACCTGCTGGTATGTGTAATGAGCTGGAGTGATCACAAAATTGTATATTTCAAATTTCAGTTACAAAACTATAAAATACAGCATTTTATTTCAATATTGTGAAGTACAATAAGTGTTGAATTAATATTCTATTTGTTGATTTTCATAGATCTCAATATTGACGAGAATAGATCTCAGTAATAAAATTACTTGACTCTTGATTAATATGCTACATATTAAAACAAAGCACATAATTAGAATCTGATTTTTAATAAAATTTTGAAGCTATAGTGGAATGTAAAGAAATATATTGTGTGTTAAAACAGTTAATCATTATTTACAATTTGTATTACAATGCTAGGTCAATTATAAATTAAAATAATTTTAATTCTACTCTAGAACAAAAATCTTTTCATCTTGTCCAAGGAAATTCCAGCCAAAATACCCTTTTGAAACAAGAGACAGTGAGGTGATTTTCTGTAGTCATTTCTATTCAGGTCAAAAACTCACTGCATTTTAGTGTGACACATATATGCCTTAAATATAAATATAGATATCTCTGAAAACTTTTCATATTACTGCTGTCTAGACAAAATTAAATACATTGGGAATGTTGGACCCAGAAATCATAAATGTTTGGACTAATCACATGGCTTTCATCCAGTTAGAAGCAGTGAAATAAACTACAAGTTAATTTTATGCTAAAATGGAATTATACTGTAAATAAAACAAAAGGTAATTTTATGCTTAAAGGGAATCCCCCACCCCCATCTTTTGGTTATTTACAAAAATAATCTAAACACGATATAAAGGCTTTTGTTCTAAGTTAGAAATTTGATAAAACGTATTTAACTTAATTCCAAACTGAAAATAGAAATATTCTCATTGTCATTATTTAAAAAAAGCATCAGAAGCATTTATTATACAACAGCCACTAAAACCTCAGAGGTCATAAGTATCACCTATCAAAAAGCCTTCACAAAATGTAGTGGTAGTTAAAAGTTTGTGAACTTTTTTGAATTTTCAATTTTCTGCATAAATATGACCTAAAAACATAATTTGTTTTCCAACCAATTTTAAAACTGGATGAAAAAATTCAGATAAGTCAAAAACATTAAACTTGTTCATTTATTTATTGAAAAAAAATAGATTATATTTAGGTAGAAATATTGAAAATTCAAATAGGTTCACAAACTTTCATGCACCACTGCAAATATTGCTTTGTTGTATAAAAAGAATACATGGAACCCTTTTTCCAGGCTCCTTATACTTTCAACATAGTCCTGTGTCATAAAAAGTATTTTTATATAATTATGAGATTTATTTTTTATATTAGTATTTTTTGTTTAAATTCACTTTAGAAGTATCGGCCATGACAATCCAGATTGCCATAATTGTACATGTATGGTAACTGCATTAACACTTTCATGGTGTTATTTTTATTCCAGCTGATACTTGGCTTTCAAGATAACTTTTGCTGCATTGACATATTTCAAAGACTTTCTGGAAGTACATAGCTATTGGGGGCAGGCAAGACTTGGCGGGACTACAGATGCAAGAAGTGTTAAAAACAGTGTCATTTGTGTATTTAGCAGTGTAACACTACCTGCTGAATTCTCTTGCTTATTTTTTTTTATATTCCACCTTTTCCTCAATCAAGATGTTCAAGCAAAAAAAGATAAAAATGAGATAAAACAAGTAGACGCTATACAATATCCATAAACCCAAATATTGTGATTTGAATTCCTTATTTCTTCATAGCACCATTTAGGATTGTCAATAAAATATGTTGCATGAAGAATGTTTCACCATTTGGGACTATGACAGTGGTGGTGAACCTATGGCACGCGTGCCAGAGGCAGCACTTGGAGCCTTCTCTGTGGGCTCATGCGCCATTGCCCAAGCCCCACCTCCCCCATGGCCTCCTCCTCACCAGCAGCCCCCATGGAGGAGAGTCGCCCCTGAGCGCAGCCCACCCGGAGCAGCACAGCCAAGGACATGACAGTAGGGCAATGGGGACAAGACTCTGCCCTCACAGCCTGTCACGTGCAGTTGATGCTGCAGGGCGTGGGCGGAGGGCGTGGCTGCTATGGAACTGCTGGACTGCCTGGGCAATCTGCAGCAGGCCGTGGAGGCGGTGGGTGGTCCTGCGGGTGAGTGGGGAGGGGCGGAGCAGGGGTGGAGCATGTGGGGTGGGGTGGAGCAGGCAGAGAGGGGAGTGGAGTGGGGGGTGGGGCTGGTTTGGGGGCACTCGGTCTCTAAAAGGTTCACCATCACTGGACTATGGCATCATTTTTCCATTTATGTATTTATTTTCCTCATGTTGCTTATTTATAGAGAAAGCATTTTATCAAATATACCTATTTTGTTCCTCTTAAGGCTGTCACATAATGCTTTTATTCAAGCTCTTTTAGTACTTTTTTCTTTTTTCACTTTTTAAAACTACTGGAGGGCCTGAATGCAAAATGTATTTATTAAAAAAGATTCCTTTGAAATCCCTTGTTCATGAAGTGACAGTGATAATAGGAAAAGAGAATAGGGAAGCCATTTATATAGTATGCAAAAGTTTGTTGCATACATTTTGCTGCACATGAGCTGTAGTGGTACAGTGGTTAGAATGCAGCATTGCAGGCTAATTCTGCTGACTGCCGGCCTCCTGCAGTTGGATTCTTACGGGCTCAAGGTTGACTCAGCCTGCCATCCTTCCAAGGTCGGTAAAATGAGGGCCGAGATTGTTGGAGGCAATATGCTTACTCTGTAAACTGCTTAGAGAGGGCTGTAAAGCACTGTGAAGCTGTATATAAGTCTAAGTGCTATTGCTATATTGAAACAAAGGTGAAGTAAATCATGGCATCTATATTCTACTTGAAACTGTGGTTGTATAAATGTATCCAGAGACATTGTGAAGAAGGTTCCAAAACAGCTACCCAAGCCTAGAAAACATATGCAGTTGCTTTAATGAGTCAAGAGATTTTTGTGTGGTTTGCAGTATATTTTAGAATACCTTTTGAAGGATTTGCATAATCCTAACCTTCAAATATTCCCAAGTATGTTCACAGTTTGTAGGAGCAGGCAACCTTTTCACACTGACTTGGCTGCAGTTTAACATTGCTTTTGTCCATGTAGTTCAGGGCCACAAAAATGGATTTGAAGCTTACATCTACAATATTCCTTAGCTGAACTCTAAAAATGAAATGTGTGATGGAACTTGTAGTTGCATCTGGTTAGTTTCTGTTTCTGCTTTCTCATAATCCTACCATCTCACCAGATAGTATTAAGCCGGGCCACCATAGGAAATCTTTCAGTCTAAAGGACACAGAGGTTCCAAGTATATGGCAGTATTTATTTACTTTAACTTGAAGAAGATATATATCACTTCCAATTAAATGTACAATGCTTTGCATCAATATTGTCATGGGAATAATGCCATCCCCTTCCTTCTTTGAAGGTGATACTCTTATTGTGCCACTTTCAAAATTGCTGATTGTAACAAAATGCTAGCTTTCTGCAGCAATGCATACTTTGAGAATTGCTTTCTGTTTTTGGCTAATATATTCAACTCTACCCAAGTCCAACAAGTGGGTCAGAGACCAGATGGAGAGAAGCCACTAACCAAATCATCCTCGAGACAATTAATATATTTTAATTGTATTTAGCAATCATTTAGAAAAGAAGAATAGAATACTTTATTCTATCTGTTATTCCTAGTATATATAGTAAGATATCCGTTTGAATTTATTTTATTCTGGAGCCTGGCTATGATTCACCTTGAATAAAACTATAAGTACAGTCTTGAGAATGGGCTTATTAAGAAGTTTGCAAAAAGTGGAAGGTAAAATGAACAAAAATGATAAAAATATATGCCAACAGTTATATTAGATTATGTTCCATTAAAACAATAGTGTATTAAATGTAAAAAGAGAGAGAGAGTATAATCTAGCCTACAGTCTCCTTTGCTCTTTTCTCCAGTTATGAGAAAACTGTATGCTCCAACTTCAAACTTGTGCCTGTGGGTCTCAGATGGCTGAGAAAGGACTGTAGGCTGTAGCTGCAGAACATTCCTTTTGTGTGCCCTGGAAACAGTGCAAGCTAGCACAAGAGGAGTTTGGGGAAATCACATGTAAATGAAGAATAGCTGTAGACTCCCAGGGAGAATTGAATTGTATGCAGTTTATATCTCAACCTATGAATGTGTTCCAGTGGAACTGGGCATTCAAAGTATTGCTGGATTCAGCAGAAAACTATTTTACTCAAAATACAGTCCTGCTGCAAAAATGATGTTCACCAGATAAAGAGAAAAAGAGGTCACTCTGTAGCCCCAATTTTCAGAAAAGCACCTGGGTGGGGTTTTTTTCCCCCTTTCATTCCTGTGTAAATATATAGATGACAATACAAACTGCAACTTATACTGTCGCCAAAGTTTTAGAGTGAAGTGCTATGTGTTATTTATCACATAGCATACCGCACTTTAGTTTGAATCAATTTTTGATTACTATGAAAATTATAATATTTTAAATAAGCTTTTTTTTTTAACTTAGGACTCTTTTCAAGTCCAAGGTTCATAAATGCAGGCTTATAGCAGGCACTGTCACATAAAAGAATGTTAATTTTCTATCCTTCTTTTCCCCTCTGTACATTATGAATGGTCCATCATGTTACATATTTAATAGTGTCTTCTATTTTTTCCTCTGTCTCAGTCAGAGGAAGACTACATATGTAACTTTTCACTAAACAGAAGAATAGATCCACAAAACCACTCGGCACAAGCAGATTTTCCCCTTTCCAATTTAATGAAAATTCTGGTTAGTTTACCATGCATCAAATCCATGGAGAAACCAATGCAAATATTTAAAATGTGCATTGGTTAGACTGTAATTTAAACTAAGGATACTGTTTTTTTGGAATGCTGATGTCTAATATAATATGAGCAGGAAACAATCCATTTATATGTGTGTTTTTAGAATGGTGAAGGAATTATATCACTGTAAGGGAATTTTATGTCTAGTATTAAAATACAGGATGCAATACTTTGGAAGTCTCTAAAAGACCGAATCTTTCTTTCCACTTAATCTTCTTGCTGTACTTCAGTTCTTAAGTAACTTTCATTTCACAGGCTTACTTTAATGGGTACAATCCTTTTTTTTTTTTTCATGAAAAAGGAAGAAATAAGCTGCCTTTCCTGGGAAAAAAAGATTTACAAAATGTAATCATTGTTGAGATACTCTCTTTGAACTGGCTTGTCTGCAGGGGTGTCTGGCTCCCAATCTTCCCATTTCTTTAGAATACCCTTACTAGTTCTTCGAGTAGATCAGGTACACTGGTGGTTCGCTGCTTTGATGTCTTGAATGAATGAAAGAAAAGCATAATAAAAGGGAGCTGTTGATCAAGCATAAAATACTCTTTAAGCCGACAGAATGGCAGAGTTAACACATCCCTAAGCTGCTTTTGGTTTTTCTCTTTTTTTCTTCACATTTTCCTGTGCTTTGTGTACAGTGGGGGTTTGTACTTTTTTTAAACCCTCTGATCTATGTACTATGCTACCCTCTTATAATAACATGAGAATGGGATTGTTTCTTTCTCTTGTTTGCTTGACTACTTTCCCTTTTCTTTTTATACTTCCTTCCTCTCCATTAGCAAAGTCTAAATTTGTGTTTGAATGTGTGTGACCTTGAAAGTTGAGGATGTTAATTCGAAACAAATGGGATAATAAATAAAACTTTTAATTACCGTATTCAGAAACATGATTTTTTTTCCTTTAAAGACCTTATAAAAATAAGAACATTAATCTTATTCTTTAAAAAAAATACACTGACAATTTTTTTCCCTTGGAAGCAGAAGAAGGTGAAACTATTTTTTCAATAGTTATTTATTTTTTCAATAATTTAGATCATGTATTCTTATCCATAATTTATGCATCATACTCAAACTGGCAATCTGTCTTGCTTGCTTGGATTATATTTCAAGGTTTCTCACCGATTATTTTTTTATTATATTACTCTGACACTACTTGTGACTATACTGCTGTTAAACTACCCTTTGAACTAAGTCTTCTGTTTTCAAGAATAGGGAATTCATTGTTTTGAATTATACTTTATACATGGCAAACTTTCTGGATCAATTGCCAGTTCTGCTTAATGTTCAGAAGCCTGGAATCCATAGAAATAATTGCTGTACAAGTTTTGCAAAAGGATTTCAGTATGCCCCAAAGAAAGAAAAGCAAAATAAAAACTTTTTTTTTTAATTTTGCCGTTCAACCTAAACTAGATATAACTGAAAAAAGATTTCTTAATTCACAGAATAAGAATACCATTCAGTACTAATTTATTGAAAGTACTATGAGCTGAGGTAGTTCTCACATTTGTTTGCTTGCTTGCTTTAGTATAACATTGAATAAATGTTTATATGTTAGTGCCATTCCTTTCTATATGCTTACTTGTCCTTTTATTACTGATGTTCCTTTCTTTCTCTTTTTTCTGGATTGAAAACAAAATATCCTATTGATAGGTACCTAGGATAGGAAGAAGCTGTATGCTTCCATCTCAAATAATCAGCACTGGCATATTTTGTTTTACTTACAGAAGAACAGAAGAAGGGGCAAAAATATTGACTGTGCTGCTGGCCAATCAAATATACCCACAAAACTCACAAGTAGGATATGAGGAAGATAAAGTTGTTTTTTTCCACAGTTGTCCTGTAGCAAGTTGTCCTTAAGACAATACTGTCTTTGAGTTTAAAAATAATATACTGTATAGCCATCAGAGGTGATAGATAAAGATAGCTTGATTCTCCATCATTATTGCTCCCTTGAAAAAACATCAAATAGGTTACCATCACCCTATCTGACTGTCACAAATTTAATTTAAATTAACAAAATAAATCAGTAAAGTAGGTATTGTGTTGTTCCGAATCAATTAATGATACTGAATTCTAATGTTCTAAGAAGATGAAAACTTTATATAATTTTATATACAACACTTACTTTGTACATTGAGGTTTAAGATCTATGTTCCAAAAAGTCACAAATTAAAATGTCACCTCAGTTATGAATTAACCCAATGGCCTTTGGCTAACTAGCACCTCTCAAGATTAGCTTTCTACAGCAATATAGCGATAATATTAATGAGAGATAGATATAAAAACAATATACTTCAGCAGCATTGTCTTCATAAAGTTTTTGATTCATTTGCACTAGAAAAAAATGCACAATAAGTTTATTTCTTTCTTTATTTTATAATATTAATAACCATTCCAAAGAGTTCTGACAGCATGCAACATCAAGTCAAAGGGGAGAGAAAGCATAATAATAAATGCTTAGATTCAGAATTATTATCAAATCAGAATCAGTTCTTGAAACCTCATTTGAAATGGGACATATTTAATGCTCGGAATGACAGTAATGTGATAGAATACATGTACTTTGGAGAAAAGGGTATTCCATAAGATGAGGACTCTTACAGAGAAGTCCTGGTATTTCATTCATATCTTGGGACCTGCACAAGAGGGGCTGAGTTTTAGGGAGTCCTCTCTGGGTGACCAGTCCCGTTAGCAAATTCATTTCTGAACAAGACATTGTCCGAAAGTTTCCTGGAAACTTCAGTAAATTTAATATAGGTGTAATTCTACATGTATGGACTTGCGACGGCTCTCTTTGGTAACAGCTACAGCTTCCAACCTGTCTCCAAATGCAGGCCCACGAACAACACTGTGCTGTAGTCCAGTCATGTAGCAATCAGGCTATGAGCTACTGAAGCCACTTAATAGTTGTTACATTTAAAGAAGAGATGTGTTTACATCTAGTGGACCAATTTATTAAATTCTGAAATCTGTTTAGCCCCAAAGAATCACCATTCATGTGGATACCAGGGCATTCCAATTATTGAAAGGCTTCCAGAGCCAATGTTACAAATGATTAGTTTTATTGCAGTGATTAGTTTTATTAATTGATTTTTTTTTCAAATTCAGCACCATAAATGTATGCATTTCAACCTAGCTTGCATCACACTGCCTACATCAATACTCTGATATTGCTGTGCAATGGACAAAACGCCCGGAGAAACTTGGGTTCAGGTATAAATATTTGTGACTGTGAACTATAATTAACATCTGTTTTTCAGTCTAATCTGATTTTCAGCATTGCTTGATGGAGGAAAATATGGGAGAGGGTGAAAAACCAGTACACAACTAATTTTGATATTTTGAAGAGAGAATGCAATATAAATGTAATAAGCTGCCAGAGTTCTCTGTAAAACTATTTTAAAAATTAAATCCATGTATTAATGTTGTTAAAGAACTCATTTTGCTTTGAGAAGGAAGTCAACTTGTCACATCTAGTTTGGATTCCATATTAACTTCCACAATATTTATTTTTGCTCTTAAACATTTTTTTTAAATGACTGGGTTTGGAAAAATAACCCCCCCCCAAAAAAAAATTCCTCTTTTCCTACGGTTTCTTTTTTCCTAACATCACCTTTTTAAAATGTACTGATAAAAAAACTTTTTGACAGAGCTTGGTTGGATTTTTAGCCAAGCAGCAAAAGGTGGTGATATGATTTTAATGATCTTTTGAAGTATTTTCTATACTGATAGCACAGCCAAAACTTGCAAGAAACGTACGTATTTTGTTACGTTTTAAGTTGTGGTGATTCTTAAACTTTATTTGAATTTCTTTTCTTTTCTTTATAGAAGTTTTCTTTCCCATTAGCATTAGATATAAGCTGACATTCTCCAAGCAATGGCATCGCCACTTCAGGCTCTCTGCTTAGGATTCAGTCCAAAAGATATTGTTTATGGTTCATAAAATCTTACAACTGTGACGATTTTAGGATACTAGCAGTACTGTACAGGGTCTCAACTTTCATTGTGCTGTAAATTAAGGAGGGGGGGAGTATGCTAATACCCCTTAGAGGACATTAAAACAGAGCTCAGCAATGGTTAAATGGAATTTTATAAGTGCATTCAGTGTAGAACTGTTTTGCATTACATGAGTTGAATACCTTAGAGATGACACACATCTGCAGGCACTTTATTAAATCCTTAGTCAGCACTTTTGAACATGATGAGATTACTTCTTCATTTGACTGGAGAAAGGAAAGCTAAGATCTTGTACCAGGCTGCAGAATTCTTTTTGATGTTTCACCTTGAACATTTGGGAAAGGGCGGTGAAATCCATTTTATGGACTGTACAGAATTGCAATAGCTCTGGGTGCAGGCAGACAAAATGTCTGCATGCAAGCTCAGGCAGCATCCTGGGAGTATCTGATACAAAGGATTTCTAAGAGCAAGTATAGATCTGGACAGTTCCTGGGAGAGCTTATAAAAACAGATTAAAAGTAATATAGTGGAATTTCTTTCTCTTTTTTTCTTGGTAAAGAACTTAGATTGCAGCTTTATAATGCACCAAAACAGTTGGAAATTTCATTGAATATAAATATATAGATCTCTTGGCACACCACAAGTACCCACTGTTAACCTTGCTTCTCCAACAATGAAAGTTCATCAAAAGGATCATTTGCCTTTGAAACGCTCATGTAAACTTTTGATCCAAAAGGAAAGTGGGGAAAAAAAAACACACCAAAAGAATAATCGAACACTGCAGAAGTACTACTTTGATTAACTATTAATTCATTTGTTATTAGCTTGAGATAGGTAGTAAAATTAAAGATACATAGGCTGAATCTAATAAAAGCACATGAGCATATATGACACTGTGACATTTACAGAAACTTCAATTGGGTTGTAATTGGATTGTGACCATATGGTTTGATCCGCAAAGAGTTAATGTTGTTGCCCTGTTGTCTCAGGTGTGATTGGTGCCTGCAGGTGTCATGTTGACACCTCCAGTGCAGGGCAACTCTGCACCTTTATTGACATGTTGCTTGCCAAGAATACAATAGCACTCTGTCTGCAAATCACTGCTAAAATCATCTTTTAAAAAAAAATGAAAGAAAAAGTTTGAAAGCCTTAAGGCTTCGACAAAGGCACAAAGAGCTGCAGTGCGCGCTCAAAACTCCCGAGTCAGCAACTTCTATTGATTAAAAACTAACCTTTAAAGTAACTCTCGGAGTGTGTGGTTAGCATTTAAATTTAAACATGTCATGAGTTGATTTGTGTTACTGCATACCAACTCCGAAGGAGTTACATTCACATCAGGGCTTTCTCCTCCTCCTCCTCCTCCCCCCCCCCCCAATTCCCTTAAGCGGCTAAGTATTTCATGAAGTGTCAGTGGGGCAAAAAGAAGGGAGAAAGGTGTTTATGAGGAGCCTTCTAAGTTTTCTTTCCCATGCAAATAGTCAATTCCTCCCCCCCTGCTCTCCCCCCACCAAAAGAAAAGTGTGGGGAGTGCAACACAATAATTAGCCCTTTGTCTAACTTTCCCAAGTGCCAGAGAGAGGCCGATTAATTAAATATACAACAGCATTGGGTTTTGGAGTGGGGGTCTTGCTTTCTGGGTAGGTCATAAATTAGGCTGAATAAATACTTCAATGTGTTTGCAGTGGGCCTGCTACGTCAGAGCCCCTGGAAGGTTGGTGGGAGGAGAGCCTTGTGTTTCTTGCTAATGATAGTCACGTCTGGGTCTGTCTGGTTGCTCCTAGCAACCAGACATGATGTAACACCAGGATGAACTTGAACTTGGGGACTTGAAAAGGAACAATAGACCAGAGCAATCAATAAAGCCTATTTCAGTGAAGGATTACAGAGCTGCTTTGGAGTAACCTTGTCTGCAAGGCACACACTGAATAGTAAGATGGGCAAAGAAAGTTTTATACCCTCTTTTTTTTTTAAAGGAGGGCAGAAGCACTGCAGAATTCTTTTTTTAAAAGAAAAAGTTATGCAGTGAGTAGCAGAGGAGAAAAATGTTGTATGGAAAAGGGCACCTCCTGCTGTCCAAAATGCAGATTGTGTATCACCCAAAAAGTGGGGCTGTGTATACAGGCTGCCTTCGGCAGTAGTGTAAATTAGGTTTAAGTCTTCTACCGCATGTTCCTAAGTGATCCCAGGCATATTGATATCCAGATTCAGAATCAAATCACTATACTACTTTTCAGCAAGTAAGTACTCAGACCAAATTTAAGTAGCCCTATCAATTATTTAAAGCTTCTAAAGTAAACATTATATTAGATCCATAATCAAGCCAGATGGCAGGGTTTAGACTCTTGATAGGAAAGTTTGGACTAGTGTTTGCCTGACAATTAGAAAGTTGTCCAACTTTTTGAATCTTGATTCAAAAATGGGGCACTGATATATAAAAAAAATGCCTGTTCTGCTGCACAAAGGAGTTCTTGAAGGTGGCACAGACACACGTCGTGAAAACATTTAAGAATTGAAACGAATCTTGGGTTTGTTTAGGAAGAGTCCTTATTTGCAGATGAAGGTAATTTAAATTAAAGTATATTTAGTATCAAGGTTTTTAAATTTAATACTTTCTTGATGGCAACAGCATAAACTATAACTCATACAAAGCATATTTATGAAACTAGACACTTACTCTGCTTTACTAAATGAATTAATTTTCTCAAAATATGTTCACGCTAATCTGGCAGATAAATCTGTGTCAAGATAATGAATACAGATTCTTTAATCACCCAAGGAAATTTTTGTGTAAAAAGTTCCAAAACAAACAGATTTCTATTTAATCTCAGCCAATTTCAATCTGATTTACGAAGAATGGTGAGAAACAATAGCAGATGTAAGTGTATTAACTTTGTAAATGTCCAAAGAACTGGGTAGTAAAGTGAAAAACGACACAAAAGTATACACATTGACAAGTTTCTCTTTTACAGTTAAATATTTTAAATAAAACAATACTTGTTTAACATATCTTCATGACATTCTGCCAAAGCTTAAACCATGTAATCTTTAAGCCAGCCAACTTTTCCCATTTTTTGTCTTGTACAAGCTGTTTTCTCAACCTTGGTCAGAAAGAAAAGAATATTTCTGATAATGTCCCACTTCTAAAATGCTCTCTGAAGAAAATGTCCTTTGGTTTTTATTCATTTTTCCTGCCAATCAATCCCATTCTATGGGGCATATCTTCACCAAGACTTCAAAGTACTTCGGTATCAGCCCTGAATATGTCTGATGTCAGCTGATGTTTGAAGCTGATTCAGTTTATTTCCGATTATAAGCCAGTTTATTTGAAACCAGAGTAAAGCTGATCCTTCCGCCTCTTTTTGAATTCATGAACCTCTTCAGAAGTTATCAGTTGTTTATTTTCCCATCGATAAAAATTCTTTTTTTCATCATGCCTTCTAGCTCCTGGACTGAAGGCAAAAATCACTCTCTTTCACATCCAGTTCCTATTTGGAACATATTTACACTGTTTACAAATTTTATAGTGTCCTTCTTCACTTTGTTTACTGGAATAACAGGCATTTATGATTATTGCTATTGAGAAAAGCATTTATTTGCACATTTGCTGGCATGGTAGCCTTATTATTGTAGCCAACAAGAGATTTTTAAATGCAATTGAGTTATTGTTAACTTAGCTATTGATAAGCCACCATTCACCACCTATTTTTTCCTATTCTGAAAGATATATTTCAATGAATGTGAAACTATCCCAAATCAGTTGGTTCCAAAGTGATGGGGAAGTCTCAAAATTACAAAATCTCTTTCAAAACTTTCCATAGCCTTGTTATTTTGAAATTTATAATCTCATAATTCATGATGAGATCATTAGATTCTCATTCATGAATAATGTTATCAGTGTCAGTACATATTTGAAATAAACCTATATGTCTTATAATGAAGATATTGAGACTAAAGACTATTCTGAACTTGTTAAAAATTGTATTTTATATTATGACATGATTCTTTTTGTTTACTGTAATAGAACAATAGATTTTATCTCAGGTTTTTTACTTTTTAACATAGATTTAGCATAGATCAGCAACAATTGTTTCTTAATTTAGGACTTGTCTTCTGTATTTTAAATTTAAGCTGAGTTTAAGATGCTTTAAACAATTTTGCACCTCCTATTTCACAGACTTCCATTGCAAAAGATATATTTGTAAACCAGAGTACTGAAATAGAAATCTGCATTATAAAAGTTTCTTTTTTCTACATTTTATTTATTTATTTTACATTTATTTATTAAATTTCTATGCCTTCTCCCATACAAGATGACTCTGGTTGGCTATAGATTAGAATAGCCAAGGCAAAGTGGCTATGCCTTAATATGATTGTACTGGATGTTAGTCTTGAATTGTTTGAGCAATCAATGTTGTTATAATTATAGGAAAATAAATACAATGCCATACTTAAACAATATTTTGGTCAAAATGTTTCCTAAATAAATATGAACTTTGATAACACTTGCAAGAGCATATAACTGTTTAGACTCTGATGAAAAAATGTCAAGTAAGTATATTTAGGAAGAATTATTAGTCAATTATGTCAAGCCACAATTACCAACTTTGTGATGATATTAATTAACAATTTGACAAATTTCTAATAGTGGAAACCACTGCAAAAACTAAGTGTAACAGAGAGTAACAAGTCCTCTCCCCTTAACACCCTGTATCTCTTCTTTTAGCCTTTTTTAATGAGTTGTGGGCATGCGGTTACTTAATATCCCCTGTGCTGTCATATTACATAAATTCGTATTGGTATGTCCATTCAATATCGTTCATTTCCCAATTTTTCAGTGAATTACACAGATAAATAAGAGAATGAGGATGCACACTTTAATCTGACTTGATTAGCTTCACATTCTAATACCGAAACAGTGAAATTAATGGTTCCCAGTTTTCTTTTTGCAGTCTTCATCCATGTCAATGAATTTATGTTACAATTCTCTCGCAGGCCAATAATTTTGTTTCCCTTTGTCTTCTTTGCAGTCCTGGTACCTGGGATAAAACTAACAGTTTCCCACCATCCAGCAGACAGACCACCTGACCCACGTTCGAACTCTGTAACATGGAAGCAGCCACAAAGCAGTGTTGTTACTTCACGTCCATGGAAGGAGAGCAGACAGAGATTGACATCAAGCAACTGCTCTTACTCAGAGACGGCAAATGTTATGATTGAGCATCAGAGGCCGTAATATAGTGGGGGGGAGGAGGGAGTTTGAGGGTTGGGGTTTTGGTTTGGTTTGAGGTTTTTTTTTTAAAGAACACCTTAGTGACCGATGTAATTTCTCATATGGTGCTGGAAATGTTTGAGCTTCATATTTTTGAAGTGTTTCAAGTGATAGTGTAAGAATTAGGGACATTGAGTAGCAGAGCGAGCCTGCTGGCTACTTACTGACTTGCTATTGTAACCCTTTCCATACAGCACCTAACTGTTTTACAGTATTTTTTACTGATTAATTTCCCATACAAGTGTGAGACTTACTGAGAGATCCGAAGAGCTACACATAAATAACTTTATAGTAGCTGAGTTCTTCAGTATGACACTTACAAGACAGTCATGGGGCATGTTTTTTCTGTAACATATCAGGATTTTTTTTTTAATTTTGCAATCAGCAATTCAATATATGACACGAATCATAAGATGGTAATTGACAGGTTGGTTTCCACATAAGTGGCAAAGAAATATAAACCATCAATCTACTACAGGTCAAACAAAAAAGAAAGAAAATAAATGCTGCACTTAACATGAAACATTTTTGACAATTTTCAACAATGACATAAAATTCATATGGAAATGGGGAAGTTGGTCTGTTTTGATAGAAACTGACAGGAATCAATCAAAACAATTGAATTTTGAATTGAGAAAAGTGCAATTTCATTGGATAGCTAAATATCTTTGTAAGATAGAGATTGTTGAAAATTCTATTTTTGTTTTCCAAGTCCTTCCACCCCAGGACTCTAAATTATTGGGGTAAAAAACAGCCTTGAAAGAAAAAAAAGGGGGGGAGCTATTTTTGCTTTTTATGTTTTTTATTGTTAAACTTGTATCCCTTTAAACTGAAGGAAATTTAAAACGTTCACACACAAAATTTGATGGTGCTTTTACCACAATATGTTATCTTCATTAAATGCTAATTATTTTCTGTTATCAAAGCACATAATTAAAATTAAATCATAATATCTGTTCATTATATAAGCTAAAAATCAATTATCATAGAGTATGATAATTCTGACAAATCATACATGTTTCCGGCAATATAGGGTATATCACTTCTTAAAAATATCTTGGCCACAGTTTAATGCAGAGGAAGGCATGCTTAAAAAATAGCTTTAAGCATTTTGTAGCCTGCATTGGATTGTGGTCTTTTAATATAATAAGAGATAGCTGTCCAGAAAGTAAAAATGCCTCTGTGTCCCTGAACTGGCCTTTTCTTTTCTTTTCTTTCTGGACTGCAAAGGCATCAGTAGAGAAGCAAAATGTGGATTTATATTTTATGCCAGTTCAAAGTGAGGGCACTTGCTTAAAAAAAAAAGAAAGTTTGGACCCCAAATGTCCTGTATCTTATGTAAAAAAAAAAAAAAAGGAAAAAAAACAGCAAAAAAAGCAGCAAAAAAATGCAAGTGATTTTTTTTCTTCTATCAGACAGCGGAGCACCCCTTTGCTTTCCATGCAACTTTAAGAAGGTTTCCTATATTATACATATATATACGTTCTGGTTGGCAAATCTAGCTAATCAGAGAAAGTCTCTGCATGTTCTAGTGTTAGTAACTAATTTTTATATAGTTAATGTAGGGTAAAGTAGAGTGCATTAAGACACAATATTGTAATCCCTAATCCAGGCACTTGCCTTTAAACTATGTTTGTTCGGCCCTTCAGAAGGGTTTCTACTACTGTCCTATACAATCAAGTAAACTGAATTTCTTGGGAAGACACTTTGCTCCTCATCTTTTCCCTAAAACTTTGTTGTTTTGTTTTGTTTTGTTTTCTTGATTTGCACGAAACAAAATAATAATAATAATAATAATTCCATATCAATGTGCCTTGCCCTGGATAGCGATTATTTGTGGAATTGTTGCACATGTTCCTCTATTGAAAGGGTTATTTTTCCCCCCCTAGTCAAGCATTTGGAGACACTTTTTTGTAAATGTGACTTTTATGTCCGCCATTGTCAGTTTCAGCATCTTAGAATACAATAGAAGGTTAGTTGTTTCACAGATAGGGGTAGTGTTTTCTTGTCCTGTACGGTCAGTGGCAGTGCTATTCTGATATCTGTAGATGCTAGAGTATATCAGTATTTTTGATGTGGCTGCATTTTACCATTTTCTTTGGAGTCTTCCTTTTGTTCATTTTTATTTTTTCCCAGATATATGAAAATATGCAATACCTGCTTATATCACATAGAAGAAAAGCTTAGCAATTCTTAATTTTTCTTTTAAGTCTTTTTTTTTTTAATTTGACCAAAGTCGGTGCTGCACTTGAAGCAGCATGTTTTAGGTGTTTGTCTTTGTACTTTTTTTGTGTGTGTGTGATTTTTGAATGCACACGCAGGAAGGGCTCTTCTTAGAGAAGCAGTCAAACTGTGAAGCACTAAGCTGAACCCTGCTTCAAGCAGTTTTTGTTTTTCAATTCTTCCTTTCACAAGCAAGCCTTAAAAAAAAAAAAAAAACACCTCCCGTTTTCTTCAAATCCCACACCCATTTTTATTAGCAGATTGCAATCAAACCACATTCAATAAAAAGTATGAAATGCCCATTTTTATATGCACGTTTTTAAACTTCCAAGTTCTGAAAATTGTTTACTGGTTATTCTCTATTTAAGGAAAAAATGTTTTGGATTTTCATATATGTCAAATAAGTGGTTGAGTAGTCATTTGCTCTGTTGTATTGTGTGATTGTTAGTATTATGGTATCACATCCACTAGCCAGCATCCTTTGCCTTCCCTATAGCACTTAGCAGGGCATTACCTTATTAAGACATATGTGCACTAAAAATAAAAAAATAAAAAAATTAGCAGCTTTCAGTGCTTCACAGTGAAGGGGAAAAAAAGCCTAGACAAACATTTTGTCAGAACCTTGCTCTAAGCCAAGGTATTACCAGTAAATTGGTTGTATATACAACAAAATTGCACCCTTTTTTTAAAAAAGAAACAAAGCAAACTAAGCAATAGTTTGGGCAGTTAGTTGTTTTTAGTAAGCATGTGATAGTCATGGCCAGAAAGAGAGAGAATCAAAGCTGCCCACTCAGAAGCTATGTAATGTGTATGTTGTATAGTTTTATTGATTACACTGATTTATTCTATCCTATTTTATAATGCAGGACTTTTGTAATGTTGTTTAAATAAGGAAAAATTTCTGTCAAATTAGCTTAGTGAAATTCTGATTGTTCGTTATAAAGGCAGCATTCATAGAATTGCTTTTTTTCCCCCCCTTTGGGAACTGGATTTAAGTTAAAAACTTTCCTGTTTCCTTTTTTGTATGTATTTAAATACAGTTTCCCCCCCCCCTTTTCTCAATAGTATAGCATATTCCTATGCTTGAGAAGTATAGGCTACTGAAAAACCATTGTAAATGGACATTACAGATATGCTGTATTTTTGAAGGCGTTTTATCATATTAAGTTTGAAGGTGGTAAAGTTAGGGAATTCTGATTGGAATCACACAAAACAAATTGTTTTTAAAGGCTTTAAACATTAGGTTTGTGGTCAAGGGTGTTTACCAACAGAAGTTGTAAAGTATTAAAGGCACTAAATTAACTTTTGTTTCATCTTGTTGTCATGCAATAACAGCAGTTTGAATCTATTCAGGTGTGGAGAACAGAGTTTTATTCCTCAAAGCAGAGTGCAGAATGTAGATCTGAAGGGAGGCAACTGCATGGGGTGTGCAGTCCTTAATAGAAAAATAATCTTGGAACACACACTGCGGAATCAGATTAACATATCCATTGCCCAATTCAAAACTGCTTTTTTATTCTTTGCACAGACAGCTTTTCTGCCCAAGTCATTCTTTCAAAATGACTATATACCCAACACCAACCCTTTTGCCTCCTTATCCCAAATAGAAACAGCAGTTCTTTCCTTGAATTAACTTAACTAACAGAAATTTTGTTCTCTTGATCTCTTTCCAAAATAGGGCTTAGCGGATTGTCATCCTGCACACCCTCGAGATGTTGCATTATTTATTCGTTGTGTTTTATATATTTTTTGAAACCAGAGGCTAATGCAATCTTCCCCAATCTGATGTTCACCAAGGGTGTAGGACTGTGGCTCCCCTCATCCCAGGATAGCATAGTCAGTGACCATGTTTGCTCATGAAGATAAGCTGTAGAGAAAAACGTGGCTGGAAAAACCTTGATTGGAGAAGGGCACCAGCCATGGGTGTACCTTTTCTGCAAGGAAGTGTCCAGTCTTCTCTTGCAAATTGGCAAGCAAAAGAATAGAATTGGTGAGGGGTGTTTTTCATGTCCGCAGAATTCAGTCAGCCCAGAGGAATATGCAAAAATCCCTCTACTTACTTTTCTTTCAATGTCTTCTCTTTGTTCCATATAGTTTTCAGCTTTATAGTAACAGTATTAAATTTACTGTGTGTGTGCGCGCACACACACACACACACACACAAACGAGAGAAAAGGCAAAAAAAAACTCACATCCAAATACATGGCATAAAACTGAACTTTTTTTTCCTTGTAATTTAAAAAAAAAACAAATGTCAATATTATTCTTTGCATTGTGTCTCTGGAAATATCTTTTTATGGTTTTACTTTGGTAGAAGGCCTCTATAGAACAAACATTGCAAACCACAATGGGGATGAAAATGTAAGGAGAGCTTCAATGGCACCTAAAAGAAACTCATCTTTCATGCAATCTATTGGGGAGAAACTCATGAAATAAACTCTGCCTGCCAGGCAAGGTTTCCATTAAATTCAAGCTTATGAAGCCAATTTTGTCTTGAAGTCAACGCATGTATTACTGTTGGACAGTAAAACCCGGCTATGCCATCATCAAGTCCAAGGCTGTGCAATAGTCTAATTAGTATTGAGTACCATTTCCCTTTTATTTTTTCCAATAATAAAAAAAACAACAACAGTGGGATGAAAATTGCTTTGATATATAGCAGGTAACATTGAAGCTATTCCATAGCACTTAACTGTAGTGAATACTGTGTCACCAATTCTGAAATCAATTTAATGTTTAATGCAAACCCATTACATGGTGCTATTACAGGCTGGCAAAATGATTTACAAAAATGTGACAACTTGGGCTCAATTCACTCTGCTTTCTAACAATGTAAATGCATAGCAGTGTTTATCTGCATGAGAACTATGCACTAATATAAATCTGAAAAAAAAAAAAGAAATATATCAACTTTGGTATCTACTTTCTGTTTACTTCAATCCTTGCCTTTTTTGGTCATTGTTATAAATGCCAGCTTTAGGACAGAAAGAAATATAAGAAAACCAGCATAATACCTGATATATTAAAAATGTAGTGCCTGTGAAATCTGTATTATATTGCTCTTCTGAAGTTAAGATTTTTCTACACCAGTAGCCTTCGCTGTCTGTCAGAGCCTTCTGATATAGGTGATGTAAAATAACCAAACAATATTAATGCATGCTATTCCATAATGCTTAGTGAGCTGTATGAATATTACTCAAAGTTATGTTAGTCTTTTTTTTCCTCTCTCTCTGATTTGGTCCTTGTCAGATAGGTTTAAAGATATTTCACCGAGAACACAATTCTGTTTTTTCTTGGTTTTGGGTGTTTTCAGTATTTTGGAAATACACATTTAACTTAAAATTCAATTCAGTATTATTTGTGGGGGGCATTCTTCACTCTCGAGGGCAGGTCTGGGGTTTGAAATCCAGAAATCCATGCCTGGTGGTATATTTTCTTTGCTTAAGCAGCCTAAGAACTCTAAAAGCTTATCTCAGAAGAAAAAAAAAACAGACATAAGACTTCAGTGGAACCAACAATTCTCAAACTTGGAACTGACATTGAAAATGTTTTCCTAATGGACAGTGTTTAAACCAGGTACCCATGCTTGACCCTGTTTCACACCAGACCTCCTCATTTAACAGAAATGTGTAAGAACTTTAAAACCAAACCTCATACGGCTATTTAGTTTCCATGCACTGCTGTTTTTCTTTTTTCTTTTCTTTTTGTCAAAATTCTGTATAAACTTCGGGCCCGATTCATGAGTGGTCACCAGGAATTAACATAGGATTTTGGCATTCAGGTTGGGTTTTCACCCCCTCCCCCCAATCCAAATGGTATAGCTTTCTTTTTCTTTCCAAGATTTTCATTCGGCGTACTGCTTTTATTTAAAGGCTGTCAGACAGGCCTTTAAAATATTAAAGTAGGACATGAAGAAAGGAAAATGTGAGATTGTAATGATTTAAAGAGAGCATTTTTATGCACTCTAGACTGGATTGGAGAACCGTTCCCCAGAGCAAAATAGTATTCCATTGGCTATGGAAAACTAAGCGAGATTTTGCAGAGAGTTTGTTCTTTTTTGCATAACGTTGCCTAATGCAATGTCAGGTGTTTCATTTGATCCATGCTAAGCAACATCTCTCTTTGCACCTCCCTAAACTTCCTGATTTTATTTGTTTTTTTAAAAAATACTTTTTAATCCTGGGGAGGGGGGAAGAATCACCATTAATGAGAAGCAAGCATGCTGCAAGGCAAGCTCTTGTTCCTGATGTGACATTAATTTACAAGGAAGCCTCTTTGGCCCAATCAGAACCCATAACACTTCAAGGAAATAAGGGACAGATCTATCCAGTTTTTCTAGGATTCAACAATGTAACTCTAAAAAGGATGATAGGTCCAATCTCAGTTGTTTGCCTTTCATTGGTTCATGAGAGTTTTGTATCTGGCTTTGCCAGTGTTGCAGCTCTTTTGTGAAATCACAAGACCTTTTCATGACACATCCTGCCAGAGTGTTCAGGATATCTTTTTAAGACACCAAAAATATTCTCTGACATACACCCCTCCCAAAGTTCACCCATGCTTTAGATCAATCTTTTTTTTTCCTTTCCAAAAGAAAGGAAGAAACTAGGAACAGTCCAGATCTAAGGAATGGGAGTAGCATAGATAAGAGAGCTGGCAATAGGGTGGGAACGACCATTCAAGTTGAGGAAAGATTCTATGTTCATGTGATCTTGGAGAGACCAAATATGGAACAGAGAAATGAATCTAAGAATCTAACTCATTGATGGCGAACCTTTTAGAGACTGAGTGCCCAAACTGCAACCCAAACCCCACTTATGCATTGTCGAGTGCTGGGTGGGCGTGGCCCATTGGGTGGGCGTGGCCCATTGGGTAGGCGTGGCTGCAGTGGTAACGGCAGACTGGATGGGACTAAAAAGTTCAATCAATTCCAACTTTGCAAGATCCTTTTTTTCCCCGCGAGAAGTTGAAATTGACTGATTGGACCTTTTTTTTTTTGCACATGGCGGCAGAGGCCTAAAGCGAAAAGGTTTTATAAAACCCAACTGAAGGTCTAGGACTGGGGCAATGGCAAGCGTGCCCAGAGAGAGAGGGCTCTGAGTGCCGCCTCTGGGACCCATGCCATAGGTTCGCCACCACTGATCTAACTAATCCTTCACATTCTGCTGGAAAAAGGCAGCCAAGAGGTTTAGCAGTGGGTTTCCCCCCCCCCCGGCTTGCAAAGTATGGTAGTGGGAATATTCTGCAAATAAGAATATCTATAATATAATACCTGCCCTTGGCTTCTTTGTACAGTTAGCCACTCACCAGTCCACTTACTCAGGTCTAACAATCAAACATTTGATTTGTTTTTTTTTTCGTCTTACACAACAATGCATTCTCATGTGAAGATTTGCTGCAAATTCACTTAATCCTTGCTTTAATATCCCTGTGTTTCCACTTTTTTATGAATCGGGTCCCTTGTGCCTCTAGTATCCTTGTATTGATCCTCATAGTTACCATTTTAGGTTTACTGTGTTCTGTGAAAATTTGAAATTGGTTGAGAATCACTGTGGGCATCCATTCTTTTCAACTAAATCTGCAGATTTTTTTTTTTTTTTTGAGCTGGTGTGGATTAGTTTAACTCTTGTATTCAACCATTAGTGCTACCACCCTCTCACATTACAATACAATTACTGGAAGCAAGTACTGCATTTCCTATGCAACAAAAAAGGAAAATAAAAAATTGCTAATGCTAACAGGCTTTGTTGTTCTTTAGTTTATGACATGCATGCAAGTATCTGTGTTATATATATGCATATATATATGCAGAATTATGACTAGCTGAGATTTTAATACTGTACCCAAAAACTGCTATGATGAGACAAAACAATTAGAGTATTGTTAGATCATTGTTGTCACTTCACAGATATATCATAGTCTTTTTATCTGGTTCTGGTTGTAGCAAATTGGCAGATCCAGAGACTTTACCTTACAGAAAAAATATCAGGAATGTGGTAGCATCTTTTGTGATACAGAGTGGGTAGAGACTGCTGGAAATTCTACATCAGTCTAACC
This sequence comes from Crotalus tigris, assembly GCF_016545835.1. Classification (NCBI taxonomy): domain Eukaryota; kingdom Metazoa; phylum Chordata; class Lepidosauria; order Squamata; family Viperidae; genus Crotalus; species Crotalus tigris. Next base: position 450,493 of record NW_024096596.1, read on the forward strand.
ACTCAATATATCTAATGAACTGAACTTTTAATTAAATGTGTCAGTCACAAAAAGTGCAACCAGATTCTTGATTTTTGCCCTCATAGACTAACATGGCTCTTCTCCTACAATATCTAGTCTACAGCATTAAGAACTCTTCACTAGCTAAACAGAATGCAACTAGGAATGCCTCCAACGCAAAAATACACATTCGCCTCCCAGGTGTTGTTAGGTACAATTAATTCAAGTTCAGAGAATTGGATGCACTGTTATCTCAAGATACAATCTACAGTACTGGGGCAGATTCTTGGATTCTGAACAGTTCACTGAATACAGGTAGTTTTTGTTATTTGCAAGAATTATACCCTACTATACAATCATAGTGGAGAGCAGAAATAGTGGGCAAGACCTGGGAGTACTAGGGAATTAGGCGCCTGAGGTGTAAAAAAAAATGACTGAAAAATAATCCAAATTCACCAAAAGCAGTAGGAAAAGAAAACAGAAATAAGGATCTGATGCCTTCGCCACCTTAGATATTCTCTTCCATTCTATTTTATTGTGTATTTGTATGCAAAGGAAGTAATGTGTAGAACAAAATATAAAGTGAGTATGTTACTGGGATCACTGGGAAATGTGGGAGTGAGTGTAGATGCAAATAGAATAGAACAGAACGCAAATAGAAACACACATCAAAACCTGCTAATGCACAAAAACTTACATCATGGCTGATGTGTTTCTATTTACCAAGCACAGATGCACAAAACTGCAGATTACAAGACCATGGATAATATCCCATGATAGGGGCTTAGCTCTTTTCAGGCAACTTGTTAGCGCTCACATGGTAAACAGTTGTTCTCCTTTGTAAAATGATGCGTTCTTGTTAGTCCTTTGTGAAGATATGATTTTCTGGATTAAAAAACCTTTATTTCCATTTCTGACCTATAACCCTGCTGTCATTTGTCTGAATAATGAAAAGCATTGAATTTCTCTGCTGTCTTGGTAGGTTCTTTGGCAGTCAATAGGAATAGACTTTCTTCCATTGAAAGAAATGCTCCCCTTGATTTTTTTTTTCTTCAGTAGTCATCTTACCTAGTGCATTTCCATCTGGAATAAGGGCAGTTAAAGTATTTGCAATCAATCTCCCTTCTCTTAATTCCATACAGCTTTGGTATCTTGTTAATAACACTTTTACTAGCCTGGTATTTGTGTAGGCATTATTTACAAATGATCACTCACATTTCTCTTTGCTACACATAGAAGGGCTTCTCTAATGGAAGTTTACCATTTATTACTACTTTTTATCCTGAATCAGGAAACAGTCGCTATAATTCATGTGAACTAAGGGGAAGCAGTCTTGAAATATAAATCATCCTGCTGGGCCTTCTTCTGAAATTATGTTTCTCCAAGGCAGCTTCCCATAATTAAGGTTTCTGACCTTAGAAGGTCATTCTAGCATAGGAAGGCATCACTGGGAAAAGATTCTCTATGTCAGGGGTAGGCAACCTTGGCTCTTTTATGACTCATGGACATGGCAGGCTCAGGAATTCTGGGAGTTAAAGTCCGCGAATCATAAAAGAGCCAAAGTTGCCTACCCCTGCTCTATGTCCTATTTGGAGGGATGAGAACTATTTAATTCCGTCAAGTATCAGAATCATAGAACCTGAAGCTAAAGTAAACTTCAGAAGTTGTGGGTGATCCACCCATGGAGGCTTTTAAGAAGAGACTGGACAACCATTTGTCTGAAATGGTAGAAGGACTCCTGCTTGAACAGGGGGTTGAACTAAAAGACCTCCAAGGTCCCTTCCAACTCTATTATTCTGTTTCTAAAACTAAGTCTGCTACCATAAAAGTGGACTTTAATTCCCAGAATTCCTCTGCTGCACACTGCAGGAAATTATATAGCCACACACCAGTGATAGAATAGAGTTAGGAGGTATCTCTGTCAGCAATGCTGCATTAGTGGTATTAGTGGATCTCTGCCTTGGGCAGGATACTTAGCTAGATTATTTCCAACATCATTTCCAGGCATCATAGTAATTCTATGACTGTCCTTAACCTGGTCATCATAATCATTGAACTATTCTTTTCAAGATTTTAGCATCATTCGATTGGGATAGTCTCCCTTTCATTTTAGAAAAAATGTTCTTCCAAAAGAAGAAAATCCCATTCAACTAAGTCCAGATCAAAGCCATTGAAATGTCAACATTTCTGTCCTAAGCAAGGGGCATGTTTTTATAATTCTACATCTACTGTTGAAAGAATGCCTTACATGATATCCTCTTCCCTCCCTTTTGCACCCTTGCAGTTTCATTTTACTTCTATTCACAGTCAGGAACAAATCATCTCCACATTTTGCTACACTGTAAAGATAACCATGAATACAGATATTGGAATCGATTGTACTGGCCCAGCACAATAAGATTAAAATTAGGAACTTACTCAGCATTTTGCTCTTTTGATGAATGAGGCCAGCCAAGAATCGGATAGCAACTCTGTATTGTCCCCTCTGTCCTGTTAGATAATTTCATTCTACGTTCCATATCTGAAAGCAGAAATGCAGTCCCTCGTTTTTCAGATTGGCTGTCCATTTGGATTTCCTTCCTTTTGAACTACGCAACATAGCTATAGAATTTAATGCATGACGAGCCAGACATTCGGACTGGGATAGCCTTGAAGAGACAACTACAGTGTTTACCAATAGGAACTATTAACTTTTTCCTTTAGTGGAGATGGTAGATTAGATTTAGATTTAGATTTAGATTAGATTAGATTTCGCAATAATAATAGATAATAAATTATTTATATTCATATAAAATAACTACACATGATAAAATCAGAAGATATAGATCCAGGGACACACTTTCCATCCTGTTATGCCTCAGAGCAAGATTAAGAGTCAATTCTTTGTTGTTTTTTATTTCCCAAAAAAAAAGAGAATAAAGAAAACCTCCTGTCCTATTCCGCCAGGCCTCAAATACTAGCAATATTTCCTCTTTCTTTTCTTTTCTTTTCTTTTCCAGTAGATGTAGAGCAAGGTTCACGTAAATGTCAGAGCAACAACCAGTTATTGGAAAAGGAAAGAAAGGGCATCTCTGCTTACATTAAAATCAGGACATTTCTGGGCCCAGTTAACTTCTTACAGTTATATACTGTGATTTTACTTTGCATACTTCTTACCACAGTAGCATTCGTCCCGTTTGCTAATCAAAATGACCACAGGTGGGTATTTTATTTTTCTGAGAACCTTGGTGCTCTCTGAACTTGGTTGTTGTCTTACAAATGTTTCATTACCCAACTAAAAGGCTCAGTGCTAGAAGGCATCGGTGCTAGCACTGAGGATGTTACCTAGTCTGGCTAATGAATCATCTGCATAAAAAGAAACCAAGCTCAGAGAGCACCAAGGACACTCATTTCAAGTCTGAGCTACAAATATTCTCCTTTATTGGCTTGTACATTTGTTCAATATAACTGTGTATGTATGCACCTAACACACATATGCATACACACACAATTATCCATAAAGTATAGTTATTTATACAAAATTAAAGCATGAAAAGGCATATATCAGAACAACCACTTGTAAAATGTATTTCTTATGAACCAGTTGGTGGTATAATCACTTCTAGATCTCGTCTTTAACATTGGTACTCAAATGTGCCTTTCTATCTAAAAGGCTGCTAGTTTGAAAATGGCAAAAACTGACATTTTCTATTACTAATTTATTTCCTTTAGCCACCTAGCTATCTTAATCCATATAGTTGAAGAGTGGCTGGCTTTATCTGGTTAGTTAGTTTTCTTGACAAGATTTTTCAGAAGTGGTTTGCTATTGCCTCCTTCCTAAGGCTGAGAGAAAATGACTGGCTCAAGGTCACACAGCTGCTTTCATGCCCAAGTCAGGATTAGCTCTCACGGTGTTAAGCCTGATGCCTTAACCATTCCCTCCAAACTGGCTTGTACAGACAAAAGAAGGTAGTTGGGTGGGTGAGAGAAAGAGAAAAAAATCTTTTTTATTATTATTCTGCGGTGTTTCACACCAACAACCTCCTGAAGGCTAGGCTAGCTCCTTTACCACTTTACTGCTGATGGTATGTAACTAAGACTTTGAGAAGTGAATGGTTGTTTCTGAGCTTGTTTTCTTGCAGACATTTCATTATCCAAACTAGGTAACATCGTCAAGAAAACAAGCAAGCTCAGAGAGCATCAAGGACCCCTTCATGTCAACCCTGACCTACAAATATTTTCCTTTATTAATAATGATTATTTCATCTGGGATTTGCTTCTTCCTCTGCAAAGTATCCAATGAACTGTTGGACTAAAACTGATATAATGAAACCATTTCAGTCTGCATGGGCAAGAGCATTTGAGGCAACAGATGAGAGAAAGAGAAACAGGTTTTTTTCAGACCACATCAGGAAAATGCACCGGAGGTCAAATTTTGGTGGGCAAGAAGGGGTAAAGGCTGATGTCCATTTCTGCTTTCCAAAAAGAGATGCTGGGTCAACCATACAAGTAGGCGGCATGGATAAGCCCTCAATCAAACATCACTAGGTATCTACTCCATCTTTTCTCACTGGAAGATTATTCTGTAGAAGAAAAGAAATGAATTAGTAGAGGGTGGGAGGAGAAAGCCTAGAATATGACTGCATTGCATCTTCTTTGATATTCCATGCAGAAAAGCATTGCACAGTCTCTTCTAGAGACGCCTCTATCAAATGGAGGGCTGGAGTGTGACAAATGACAAAGGCTCTCTGGGGATTACTTACTAAGTAGGCAAAATAGGAGCTCTCTTTTCTGAAAAATCAAGTAAGAGAAAATCCCTTGCTTCTCCTCTTAACAAAATACTCAGTCTCCAGGAACAGGAGATCTAAACCAGGTACAACAATAAAATAGAGGTAGAGCAGCCATGTTGTGTCTTCAGTTCAACAAACAACTGGACCCGTCCTTTGAGAGATGCTCATTTGGGAATGCAGCAGTAGCTCATCTGGGAATGCAGCATTTGAAGTTCAATGTTTGGTATACTAAGTCACTGGAAAAAGAGGGCATCTTTCAGTTTTACACAACCTTCCTTTTGATGCTACAAACAGATTGACTACTAGGGATGACAGAATGTAGAGAGAATTAGTAGAGGGACTCCATGCTTCTATTTCTTTTGTCTGTTGTTCTCACACCAATCTGTGTGGTTCAGTTTTTCAGCTGACTTTCTCACTCTCCATAACAAAGGATAACACACTACAGGCACTTCACTGCAAATACATAAACATCATCAGGAGAGCTGAGGGCAGCAAATAATCAGGAGTCTGGTAGTCCCTTTTCTGACAAATTTGTGTTAGCTGCTGACCATGAAGGCTTAAGCTTTTCAGTAACATTTTGTTGGTTTGAAAAAGTACTATTAGACTCCTGATTTTGGGGGGTAGAAATGTACTATAAATAACTAAAGTTTTCGAACTACATGGTGATTCCCCAAAGCGGTGTTTCTCAACCTCAGCAACTTTAAGTTTCTGGAGGATTTCATCTCCCATAATTATCTAACCAGTATTCTGGCCCTTAAGGACCCTACTAAGCAAAACCTATACAATTAAAATCCCACTAGGTTGATTAGAACTTTCTGTCAGGTAAGTGGATGTACAGGACTGTCGTTTTGACTGTATTGCCTGATCATTAGAAAAGGCAAAATATGCTAGGTCTCTGACAGGTTTTGTAAGTTTCAAAGATGTGTACTGGTGAAGCACCTCTTTGGCCAACTCTTGATGAAAAGTCCCTGTAACGGGAGTCCATGAGGTTAAGTCTGTTGTTGTCACCTTTGAGTGTCTCCAAGATATGCAGAACACACCCACCTCCAGAGGAAGCAATGCACCTAATTTCACCTAATTGGAAGTGTAAAGCTTTACTGTTCGATGTCATAGTGCCACTTCACTCCTGGCAGCCGCACAAAACAACATGGTTATTAGCAACTCACCCCAGATGGATCCTGCCCATTTTTAATGTTCTTATGTTCTTTCTACAATGTATTTCTTTTCTTGGGTCTTTACAAATAATTTTAATTGTGAAGGCTAAGGAGTTTTCTTCCAGACTCTACCTGGGAAGTCTCCCTGGAATCTTCTTACCAGAGCTGAAGCACAACTTCTGTCATCCAAAATAACTTACCAAAGCTAAGGTGACCCCATCCCAAGATTGTCAAGTAAATTTGTCTGTGAATCATGAACCCCTGTTTTTCAACAATAATTTATCTTCAGGCCATTCTCATCCTCATGGACAGCTTCTCTTTCCATGTTTGTGATCTTCTGACATTCAGATCAAAATGAATCTCTGGGGAGAAATATCCTACTCCAAGTGTGGGAACAACTGGCCAAGATTTTCAGTGCATACTGAAGGTTGTGTGACCCCATTTGGACTCTCCTGATATCAATTACCTTTTTGGTCTTCCTCTGGAACTTTAGAAGATTCCAAGGTTGGTTGCAACAACTGTGTTTCCTCTGCATGGTGACAGCTTAAGTCTCGCAAGAAATTCTGAGATTTATTTCTTGGGCCCAGTTCAAAACTCCTGTTGCAATTTCTGTGCAGGTTCCCCATTTTTGTTTTCAGTATATGATTCTATTCTGGCAGATGTTAGCCTTGCTTTCTTGCTGGCTGATTTCATGATTCTGAGTAAATTCATAGCCAAAGAAGTTGAGCTTGGATGGAGAATATGAAGATAGTATCTTGGGATAAAGGCAATTTTTCACTTTAACCTATGCCTTCCAGATTTTATTTTATTTTCAAGCTAATGGTGCATTTAAATTGGCTACTATGCAATTCAGTGGGAGAATCTTTGAATAACTTAATATTTTTCTGTATGTGTTTCTATTTCCAGCTTATTTAAATTGTAGTGATATTCTGAAGGGATCCCTTGGATGTCATTAAAAAAATCAGCATTTTAAATTCATGTTATGAGCTTATTGGGCTATTTAATATCTTCCTTAAAATATAAATGTTTCTGGTGATATGGGGCAAAAGGGAATGGGAAAGCAATATTAAGGGAGTAGGTTAATCTACTGCCTTTTATCTGCCAAAGAAAAGGCAGCCAGGAAGATATTTATTAGTTCAATACTTTGGCAACATGGTATTAATTGCCTCTGAGTGTTTTGATAGGTAGTTAGCATAGGGCTATTAATGAAAATAGAACCACTTCATTTTAAAATTAACTACTTGGCCATTCAGCAACATGAGCTGATAAATTATGGTAATAAATTTGAAATGGAGATTTATGTAATCATAACTCAGATTCTGTGCTGTTAGACACATCAGATGAGGCTGTGTGATAACATCAGGGTAATCTTCCTTCTCACTTTCTAGGAATAAAAGTCATATTTTTAAGGATTCATTCACACTCGGTTTACTCCTAAGTAGGAATTACTTACTCCCTTTTCTACTTCCTTCTTCGGTTGGTTATTTCTGTGACAATGCTAACTTCAGAATGCATGGCCAGTACCAATTGGAGCTGCAAATTGTCCTGTCCAAAAAAGTTACTTATGTTTTGTGTTTCTTACTTTTCTCCATAAAAGAAATAAGAAAAAACCAGAGGTGCAAGTTTTTCTTCCCCCCCTCAACATCAATGACATAAGATGCCTCAAAGAATGATTTAAAGAGGATGATGCAATTTAATTTTTCAAGTAGGACCTCTCTATGTATTGAAGTGGCTATCTAGAAAGTAGTGAAGGAGACCATGAACTTCTGAAAGAATAGGCTAGAAAGATATTCCTGATGTGGAATCAAAATAGCAGTTACCATAGTATAAGACAGCAAATCTTAGTTTTGTTTGTGCTGAAGCATTTGCTAAGCAGCTGTAAGAGTAAATCCAAAAAGTAAATAATTATTTCTTCCCCACTGTAATCTCATTACACAGGAAGTGTATTTCAATCTTCTCTAATATAATTCTTTCCAAACATTGGACACCAGTACCCAAGGCTTTTTTTTCTCATAGAACGCCCAGAACGGAGTTCCGGCATCTTTTTTGGATGGAACCTTGTAGGGTAGGCAAGGCAGGTTGTATGACGGGTGTGAGTTCTGGCATCTTTTTTTTTTTTTTTTTTTTTTTTAGAAAAAAAGCACTGCCAATACCTGTAATTCCCAGATAAAATCAACATTGGTGAGGAATGTTGAGACTTAACATGCAACACACCTGGATAGGATGTTTAAAAATAAGTATGTATGCAGGAAAATATAATACATGAAGTTTTCATCATTCATAAAATAAACAAAAACAAAGCCCCATGTATTAGTAAGGTGACCAACTGTCCTCCCTTAGGGAGGACAGTCCTCCTTTTGTGAATTCTGTCATACCTCAAAAAGTGTCCTCCTACATGTCCTGCTTTTCGATATTTGAAGATTAATCTGCAGGGCTTTTTTTTCTCGTAGAACACTCAGAACGACGTTTCAGCACCTTTTTTTGATGGTTTTTTTCAACTTTTGCATGAGCTGTGCTACTCCCCCTATTGGCTTTCAAAAACCAATAGGAATTGCTGCTGAGCGCACCAAAACACCCAGCCGGCAAATTTTGCACATGTAAGTTGTCTGCAGTGAAGGCAAATTGACAGGAATTTTGCACCCTTCCCTGCTACCCAACTACACCATCTCCTAGTTAGTCCCGAAGACACCTGGAGGAGACTGGAACGGCGACGCCACGCTAACTTTCTCTTGATCTTCGGCCCTGCTAGGGCAATAATGACTGTGGGCGCAAGAGGCAGGGGCGGCGGGGCTGCTGCAGGCAGGAATGTGAGGGGCGGTGGTGGCCGGTTGCCCCCCGTGCTGTGGGAGCTGCGGGGCCTGCTCTACATGGGGCTGTGCAGGGTGGGTGGTGGTGCTGGTGGGGCAGCTGCAGGCAGAGTGTGTCGATGGCGGACTGCCCCCCAGGGCCAGAGCTGGTGCAGCTGGTGCTTTGGGAGCCATGGGGCCCATTCTACACAGCGGGGCAGCAGTGCTGGCAGGGTGGCTGTGGGCGGGGGCGTGGCATGTAAGCATAATTACAATATAAAATGTTATTGTTACAAATATTTTTATTATGCATTTATGATATTATAGTGTATTCTGTATGATTGTTGCAATGAATAAAATGTTTCTTTTATTTACGATATTTTTTTCTTCAATTTATTTGTGTCCTCCTTTTCATTGTAAAAAAGTTGGTCACCTTAGTATTAGAAAATGCTCATTCACAAGCATAATTGAAATGCTACTATGCCAGCAAACATATTACACAGCAAGTCAATATAGGACACCCTAAATATTTCAACCAGAGAAAATTGTTTCTTTGCAGGATCTTGCATGAAAGTTATACTAGCATAGACTTTCTAGCCAGTCATGAATAAATTTCCTTAATCAATCTTCTTTTGAACAACTATTCATCTCTTGAAAGAAACGAATGGCAGGTAACAGCCTTAGGTGGCTCTGAAATTGGAGAGGTAGACTCCTAAATGTAATTCATATTATAGTACTTGCCTTTATATTATATTTCTATGTGGAAAACACTATTTCAGTGACCCTGTTAGGAACAGCTTGATTGAAGAATGTTTTCTCACAGGTTCTTGCTATGTCAGCTGAATAACACAAAAGAGAGGGGCCAAGAGCAAACAATACAGACAATAAAGTAACAAATATAATCCATTTATTAATAGTGGTAATTAAGAACTTTTATACTCTGATTTTCTCCTCAAAGAATGGCATCACTGAAGTGGTTTGAAAGATATTAAAATAAACATGTAATATAAAACAATACATAACATGAAAAATCAACACAAAGTAATCACAATCATAAGTAGGATCCCACTGAAGAAATTAAAAGGAAGACGGGATCAGATAGATTGGTGGGTGTCTTATTGAATTGGCTGCATACTTTTTCCTTTTTTAGCCTAATGAACTGTGACAGATGCCTCTGATTAGCCTGGCAAGATGATGTTATGAGTAACTTCTGAATATATTATTGTATTCATTCACTGAATTCGATAACTGAAGATGCTAATAATCAGGAAGCTCTGATAATGATAAAAGTCAAGGAGTGCAGTGAAAAAACTGGGTAGAAAATAAAATATAAAGACCAAACTAGTGACAATCAGTCAGTGAAATAACTGAAATGGTGGATAGTTTCAGCCTTATGGGATCACCCATCCATATAATAAATCAGCAGTCAAGAAACATCTTGTAGGCTAGTACTTATTGGAGTTTGAAGATATTGTACAGGGGTCTTCAAACTTGGCCTTTTTATGACTTGTGGACTTCAACTCCCAGAATTTCTCTGCCAGGCATGCTGGCTGAAGAATTCTGGGAGTTGAAGTCCACAAGTCATAAAAGGACCAAGTTTGAAGACCCCTGGTATTGGAGAAGAAACTACAAAGGTCTTGCATGCAGAGGGCTTTCCAATCACAATTTATGAATATTAGTATTGGGAAAATCTAAAGAAACCACAAATAGCAAGAAATCAAACCAATGGATCAGAGAACTATTCAGAGTTCTCATTTGAAGCACTCAGATTATCATGCTTTGAACATATTACTTGAAGATATAGCTTCACTGAGAAACCATAATGCCGGGAATGGTAGAATAAAAGAAAAAAGATGACAGATCTGAAGAGACAGATCATCCTGGAAAAAGTCAGTCTGCATGATTGCTAATCCTCAACATTGATATGATGGCACATAATCAATTATTTTATTGAAATGCTTATGCAGAACATTTATGTATGCATATGTATCTGTGAATATATGCCCTTCATTTTTATTTCATTAGTGTTATTCTGTTAAGTTGTTTTTTTTTTGCTTCTTTCTTTATAATGTTGTTTGTATTCTTTTTCTTTCTGTTTGGTTTCTGCTTTCAGTGATAAAAACAAAAAAGATTTAAAGAAATAATAATAATTTATCTGATTTTGGAGTGTGTATGTGTCAGTGGCTTGATGGGGGATTACTGTATCTTGATGGATCATCATGGATTCCAAAATAATGCTTTATGTTATTGTAGTGTTTCTCAACTTTGGCAAATTTAAAATTGGTGGACTTCAACTCCCAGAATTCTCCAGCCAGCATAGCTGAGGAATGGTAGGTAACAGCCATTTTAGGTCCACATTTTGACTAAAACATCCCCAAAGAATTCTGGAAGTTGAAGTCCACCCATTTTAAACTTGCCAGGGTTGAGAAACACTGTGCTATTGTATTATTAGAACATTTATTTTCTTACCTCTTGCTTATCTTCACAATCTTAAACCTCTACTTTCATATCTTTGTTTCACTTCCCTTTGCTGCAACATAATCCATGTTTTAGTCAAAAGGTGGACCTTTAATTGTCCTGCAACCATTTTGGCTATATTTATATATTCCTTCCTTTCTTAATTAAAACAATTACATTCCAACGGAAATGTCATATATAGATTTCCTGCATTTTATTTCTCACAATGAGGGGGAAAAAAGAGTGAATGTGACTATGAGAAACTATGAGAAACATGACACAGAGACCAACAGAATTCTATGTAAATACGGGTAGTCCTCGATTTATAACTACAATTGAGCCAACATTTCTGTTGCTAAGCAAGACAGTTGAGCAAGTTTTACCTCATTTTACAACCTTTCTTGCCACAGTTGTTAAGTGAATCACTGCAGTTGTTAAGTTAGTAACACAGTTGTTAAGTGAATCTGGATTCCCCATTGCTTGTCAGAAGATTGCAAAAATTGATCACATGACTTGGGGACAACTGCAACTGTCATAAATAAGTGTGAAATAAGTGGTTATAAATGGTTATAAGTGTGAAAAATGTGCATAAGACACTTTTTTCAGTCCCATTGTAACTTTGAACTTCACTAAACAAATAGTTATAAGTCAAGGACTACCTATAATCCAGTTTCAAACCATACTGGATTCATTCTCAGCTGCTTCACTGCCAGTTTTGCTTTGTGTACTTTTAGTGTACATTAGCTGGGACTAGATTTGAAGTTCAGCTCTCTGAGAAGAAATAATGGGAAGTCTTTGAGTCCATGGCTTTGATTTGTGAGACCATCTCCCCTTGAAGGATAAGTAGAGGATTCCTTCTCTTCAGGAAAAAAAATCTCCTTCAAAAAACATATTTTGTTCCTGAGTGAAGTATGTTTTATGTGAAACTCAACAAAATATTGTATTTATTTATAAATGTGACAAATGTAAAAGGGTAGGATCAGTATTTAAATTATTGATTGTGAAATATTTAAGGATAAAGTAACCATCCATCAACATACACAAGAGGGCTAGGGACAGATTTATGAGGTTTGAGGTTTTTCAGCTTTAGCTGGCTCTTGGCATTTCTATTAATTATAACCCCAAGCATTACTTTCTGCAGAACTTGTTACAAGTATTTATAAAAGATGTCCCTGTCATAGTATTTAAATATTATTTGTGCAACTGGAACATGTTTTCTAGTGAGGATTAATATACTGCCTGATTTAGGGAGCAAATTAAATTTGGCGGTATAATTCACAAGGAACAAGAACTTTCTTTTGTGAGATATCAATGTTCTTTTCAATATGAATAATTGCACCTTGATGCTTATGGTCAGACTCCTGATGTCACCTTCAGATTTCATTGTATACATTGTATACAAAGTCTTCATTAAAAAAAATCAGATTTCTCACTTGGTCAACCAAAAGAGGGATATTTATATATATTGGGTTACAGAGAATAATGTTTCTGGGTTCACTAGGGCTAAAGATATAGAAAAGATTAAGAGGGGGTTTAATGTAAGAGTTTAGCCATGCCATCTCCTGGTTCATGTATATAATTTGTACCTTTTAGTTGTCTTCCCTGTGCAATGAGAGCTTGGCTCAAATCATTTCCTAAGCTAAAAGCTTGTAGATGATCAGTGGCTTAAAAGCTCCTACATCACTACTGATGATGACTCTCATCTTTGTGAAGGAAAGGCAAATGTTTCCTCCAATCATTCACAGAAAGAGACCTGCTTCCAGAAAGGTAGTAAACTTGAGAAATATCTTCATGATTGCTACCATCTAGAAATCTTTTAGGCCAGTGGTGGATGGTTTCTGTGGTGACTTGAATACTATCTTCCAAAAGTGTCAGGTCTAAGAACCATTGTGAGGGGATCAAGGTTTTAAGGGATAAAATGAATACCTTAAATATCTGCAAGGCCTAAGATGTCCCGTTAGTCTCTATTTCCTCCCCCACCCCCTGAATTGACCCAGATGACTCAGGAGACTTTGGAAGCACAAAAGTGATGCTAAGGGATAATATGTCTACACCTTTTGCCCACCCTGTTTGGCTGAACACCTAATATTTGGCATGAATACAGAGTGTTGAGGAACCATCTCACCCTGATGGGACTAGTCCACCCCCATTCATTCCAGTAGAAGGGGTCTACTTCAGATCCAAAGAATTTCAGTTGGTGGGACCCAGGAGAAAAGCCTTTTCTGCTGTGGCCCCTGCCATCTGCAATATTCTCCCACTGAAGGTGAGGTCCACTGCCCCCTGTTTCCTGGTCTTCCGGAAGAGCCTGAAAACCTGGCTCTGCTGTTTGGCCTGATGGCTAATATATGCATGTTTTGTCACTGTGAACTTTTCTTGGTTATTTTATTATGATTTTTAATTGTATTTTGTTTTATTGGTTTTATAAAATTATGTTTTTGTACTCTTTGTCAGCTGCCCAAATTTAGTTGTTTAAGATGGGCAGATTTTGGGATAATAATATATTTCAGCTTTAAGTTTTAAACCTTTAATGATAATATTGTTTAAACCTGTGTTTTGAAGGGATTATAATTTGTTTATTTCAGTGAGGGGATTCTAATAAATTTGTGTTTTGAAGGGAGTATAATTTGTTTAAGTTCCAAGTAATGCTTAAATTTGGTTTTTAAATATTATTATTAATATTTCTAAGAGAAAATAATTTGTTTAATTAAATGTCTAGATTTGTTTAGGAAAGAAAGTAATGCTTAAATCTGTGTTTTTGGAGGAAGTTTATATAGAATGATGATTGTATTTAGATTTGTTTAGGATTCAAAAGTGTTTCAAGTTTTTAAATATTATTATTAATATCTTTAAGAGAAAATAATTTGTTTAACTAAATGTGTCTAGATTTGTTTAGGATTTTTAAGTTTTTTTTTGGATAGGTGAGAAGATTATGAAGATTGAAGGAAATATGTATTTACTTTAAGTTTTCTAAGAGTATTTAGTTTTGATGGTATAACAAAGGTTTATATATTTATTTTTTTGTATTAGGATAAAGAAAGAGGGAGAAATTAGATTTTACATTATAGGTATAGATATTCAAAGAAAGTAATGTTTAAATTTGCGTTTTTGGAGGGAGTTTATATAGAATGATGATTGTATTTAAATTTGTTTAGGTTTTAAAAGTGTTTTAAGTTTTTTTCTCAATTAAGCCTGTACTCAGCTCTGGGAAGTCCAGGGGAGGGTTTGGGAGGTTGGGTAGGAGGGGGGTGAGGTAGGGTTGGGGGGGGTATGGGAAGGGGATTTGTTTTTGTAAAATTTAAAAATTTTCAATAAAAAAAAAAAAAAAAGATGGGCAGAAAAAAGGAGGGAGAGAAGAAGAGACTGAGGGAGAGAAAAAGGGCCGGGGAGGGAGGGAGGGAGGGAGGGAGGAAGGAAGGAAGGAAGGAAGGAAGGAAGGAGGGAAGGAAGGAAGGAAGGAAATCCAAGTACCTTTATTAAGCTCTGGGATTTGTTTTTTTTTTCCTTTTGTAGTCTTCTTTTGGTTAAACAAATTTAAAAACAGTAAAGTAACCCAGAAAAATCTCTAAAATCTTGTTTACTTGTACAGGATAAATAGATCACAGAAGTCAATAGTTCTGCAGCTCCACTTAAAATGAGGCAGAACAAATGAGATTTGTTTGAGGGAATGACAATTCATGCCTATTTAGCTAAATTAAAACTGACCAACTGTAGTTATGAAAAGACAAGTTGCCGCTGCGACAGAAAACAAAACACATCATGGAAGTTGGTAGGGGTAGTTCAGAGTTTCTGAATTGAACTCTTTTCCTATCAATGTTTGGAAATTTTCACTGTTAGCCAATTTGCAAAAAAGTTCACGCAATTAGACTCCTATGCTCTTGGCAGCCTCTCCTGTTGTCTTTTTGGAAATAAAATGATTCTTTGGCCAAAGGGCTGGATGGCATTAATCAAAACACAAACTACACATGAATGTGCCTGACTTCCCTATTATTTGTACAAATCCACATTTATATTTTAAGAAGAAAAACTTACTATTCAAAAAGAAAACATGACTGGAAATCTTGGCTTCTCAGATCTATAAAAATGTGGCTAAATGAGAGGAATATGCTGTGACAATGTGCTACGCATACAGTGATTCATAGATAGAGAAAATGGAAACAGATACAGTATTTTTTTGTCCATGGTTAGAATAGGAGAATCATTCATTCATTCATTCAACTTATATTTATTTATTTATTTATGAGACTTATATACCGCTTTAAGTGCAAGCACTCTCTAAGTGGTGTACACCAGTAAGCAATGTATATATATGTATATATTTACATTGCCCCCAACAATCTGGGTCTTCATTTTACCTACCCCAGAAGGATGGAAGGCTGAGTCAACCTTGAGCTGGTGAGATTTGAACCGCTGACCTGCTGAACACAGTCAGCTAAAGTGGCCTGCAGTACTGCACTCTAACTGCTGCGCCACCTCGGCTCATCCATCTTGCCTGGATGTGAATTGGGTGAGTCAATGAAGTTAATTTTAAACCAAAGAATATGTCCTTTACATCAGGGGTCTTTAAATTTGGCCCTTTTATGACTTGTGGATTCAACTCCCAGAATTGAATATTATTCTCTGCCAGTTCTCTGTAACACCTTAAAAACACATCAGGATGGCAAGCTCTCAAGAAAAAAAAGTGTGTGTGTGTGTGTGTGTGTGTGTTTCTGAAGTTGGGTACTAACATTGCACCCTCTACTCTCCAAACCCTTTTTTGCCCTTGAATTTGGAGTGCTGTATAACTTCAGCATAGCAGATACCCGTGTTTCCCTGAAAAGAAGACCGGGTCTTATATTAATTTTTCCTCCAAAAGACGCATTAGGGCTTATTTTCCTATTAGGCCTTATATTCAGGAAAATACAGTACTAGCTGACAATCTTAACTGGGGCTTATTTTTGGGGTGGGGCTTATAATTACTAGTGTCCTGAAAAATCATGCTAGAGCAGTGGTTCTCAACCTGTGGGGCGCGACCCCATTTGGGGTCGAACAACCATTTCAAGGGGGTCGCCAAACAACACAGTCCACCATTTTTCCCCCTTTTTCTTAGCTGTGCTACTCCCTTTTATTCTATTGGCTTTTGAAAGCCAATAGAATAGACTCTCTTGAATAGAGTCTAATTCTATTGGCTTTCAAAAGCCAATAGGAATTGTCCAGGCTGTCTCTGCCCTGCTGAGCCCGCCAAAAGTCCCATTCTGCAAACGGTGCTGCAAGTTGTCTGCAGCGAAGGTGAGCTGTCTGGAAGTTTCCACCCCTCCCTGCTGAGCAACTACTAAAAATGTAAGTAAAAGAGGCCCAGGGGTGGGAGGTGGCAGGCCAGCGGGCTCAGGAAGGGTTGCTGGCCTGTGTGGGGCCCGGCGGGTGCCTTACCTCTCTTGGGCTGGGCCAGCTGGTGGCCCAGCCAGTGGTCAGCCTGCTCCATCTCTGCTGCTTGCCAGCTCCGCCTCGGCCGGTGCAGAGGGCGGCACCACGCATGTGCGGCGCTCCCGGGCAGGGAAAGTCATTGACTTACGACCGGTTGGGTAGTCCTCGACTTACGACCGGTTGGGTAATCCTCGACTTACAACCGGTTGGGGGTCGTAGCATTAAAAAGGTTGAGAACCACTGTGCTATAGCTTATTTTCCCGGTTGGGTCTTATTTTGGGGGAAACACAGTATATGCACATGTCTATTGCTGGTCTACTACACTCCCATTTATGAATGATGAAGTAGGTAGAACTGAGCACGTTCAGTAGCTGAGAGTCAGACACTGAAGGTCAAGGGGAAAAAAATAGAAAAATAAGGGGCAGATAAAACAGCACAGCAAACAGGACTCACAAATACCTGTTGCTTATGGAGTAGGGGAGGTAGATAAGAACAGAGAGTGAGCAAGGCCCCTTCCTGCCTGCTGTGAGCTATTTGCATCTATCTTGCTGGAAACAAGGTGCGAGACCAGATGGAAATTTACTATGGCTTACCCTGGCGGTTCTGTTCTCCATTGGTTACACAATGTTTATTTTGTATTAGTGTAATAAACAATGGTTTGGCATTCATGTATTCGGTTTGTCCTGGGGAAATAGAAACCCCGTGGAGGACTGTAACCTCAGCTGAACTCTTATGCAATGAGCAACAGCAAAAGATGTTTTTTGCATAATTCAGATTGTGCTAAAAGGAAACATTTCACAGTAGTTAATTCTGTGAACAAGCCATCAACAATTACATTATGTCCAAATATAAAGAGGAGTCCAGGGCTGTTCTCTGAAGCTGCTTTATACATTATTCCATTTAATTTAATTTGATCTATTCATCCAAATTACAATTAACCCTTTCATGAATGGTTATATATAATATGCCCATTATATTACATATAATGAAGGTTCTCGGTGTCCATTGTAGCCTTTGGAGTCAAGACAGGGAGATTATGCAGGCTAGAACTTCCAGACAACTTGCTATCTGGGTAAGTTCATTTAAAATAGAATAAAATTCTGCAAATGATTGATTTACACACTAGAGAAGAATCTTTTCCTTGTTAATGTCACGGACAAAGGACAGGGCAATTGGGGGGAAAACAACAACAACAACAAAAAAGAAAGAAACTAGCAGTGGTCCCATTCACTTTTGCCTTCCTAGCTTCCCCAGAGATGACACCCATGACAATCTATTCTTTGTTAAAAAAATTCTACACTCTTGAGGTATAAAAGTAGTTACTTCTTTTAGTATCCTAGGTCAAAATTTATTTATCAGCTGTGCATGCCACCTGACTCCCAACGATTCAAGGTTGTTCAGCAGATTGGAAACCACTAATATACACAGGAGTTTATGAAAAGTCAAGAGATACAGCCTTATTGTATTGTTTTCTACACTTTTTAATTATTTTGTCTCTTTTCTTTATCTATTCCTTTAATCTATGTAAAAACTCTTCATAATTTTTTTTTTACAAAAAGAAAGAAAAAAATCAGTCTTGGTCAATACTACCACTGTACCGTAACTCCACAGAAGTGTGACTAAATGTTGTTGTTCACTCATGTTGTAATTTAGAAAGATGAAGGCTAAAACTAAAAATTCCAGTTAAATCTGGAAATGATTAGCACATTAAAATTGCCTATTGTAATATTAGATTCTTTCCCTTAAAAACCATACAAATAGTCCTTGGCTTATGACCACAGCTGAGTACAAAATTACTGTTGCTAAGCAAGGCATTTGTTAAGTGAGTTTTGCCCCATTTTAGGATTGTTTTTGCCATAATTGTTAAGTGAATCATGCGGTCATTAAGGGAAACTGGCTTCTTTAAAAAATAGTCCTCCATGTTGTGTTATAGAGGTCTATCATCATGGCTTGTTCCCCACATGTAACTCAATAACATTTAGCAAAAAATCTGTATCTAATCTTCATCTTGGAGCAATTAAGACATGTCACCAGTCCCTGTCTCAATTGCTTTAAAGAAAAAAATAAAGGGCATTTGGTGTGTTTTACTTTTTTAAATCAATCATGAAGTTCACCCAGAAGAGAGCTTTTTTGCAACGTTTCTTCTTCAGTGTTTACAGCAAGGTCTAGGTTTCTATATAGGATTTCAGAGCTGTGCAGTTATATAAGTAAAAGAAACATCCATCATGAATACCTTTATAATTACTTACCATAAATCAGTATTATAACTTTTTTTTAAAAAAAAAGGCTTCAGTAGAAAAGCTTAACCTACGATCAAGCGTTCTCTGGTTGAAATTAATGAGATTTAAATTCCTAACTTAAGTGTATCTTAATTTTATCTTTTACAAAAGAATTCATTGTAGGCAAATTGGTAATTTCACCTTTTGCCTGATGATTTACTGCAGGGCTTTGCTGAAACATAAAGCCATGTGAGATCCCGGACTTCCAGCCTCTTCCCCCCCCCCTCCCGTTCTGGTGCAGGGCCACATACTTGCCACTGCATACAAAGCAGGTATATGCCAAAAAAGCCGTAAAGTATAATGAAAAAGTGCAGGCCTGGAAGAAGGCATAAATAACGCACATTCAGCAATAATAATTGAAATGGGGTGGAGGAGTTATAGCAGCCTTGGGACATAAGTAAGTTACATGCCCTTGACTTCTTCAGGTTGTAGTTGTGATTGTTATCTCTTGATTCACTGATCATGAATAATAACCAAGCTCTTTTCGGTTCCTTTGCCCCGTTCTTCTCCCAACTTTGCAAAAGGCTGCTGCAGTCATTATTCCTCCTCTGTTGCCTTTGATCTTCAGCAAATTTTGCATCCAGTTTTCTAATATCTTATGGCATCCTTCCCCCCTCCTCTTTCTATAAAGAAAGAAACTTCAGAATGGAGAGCGGAGGAGACAGGGAGACTTCCTAGATGTAAACAAGGGAAAAAGGCTTTCACTAATAGCTAAAGTGCTCTTCCTGGAGGAGAACATAATGTATCAATCGTCTTTTATATATAATCCTATCAAGTTTGCATGGTATATCATGCAGGTTCCAGTTAGAAAAATAGGCTCCCAGATTTCATTGCAGCTCACATTTCCTTCAAACTTTCATTTTTCTTCTTCTTAACTTCAAACCCCAGCCACTTATCACAGCCTCATAAAAATAAACTTTGCACAAACGTCTCCAAGCTTAAGTATTCTTCTGCACTAATAATGTGCTTTGTTAAAAAAAGAAGTTTAAAACAAGGTCTGACCCGAAAGAAAGGTCAACCACATTATTAATCTACGGATTTAAAAAAAAACAAAATTGCATCATCCAAACAAAATTATAATGATTTAAATTACACTAATTTGGGGATGATGGTCAATAGCAGATACAACCAGATTATATTGTTCCAGACATAAAAAATTTCAGAAATGACAATATGTACCTAATTCTCTCAATTAAACAAATTATCCTTTTGGGAGCATCCACTTTGTCCACTACAACAGAGGTCCCCAACCTTTTGGGCACCAGGGACCGGTTTGGTGGAGAGAGGTTTTTTCCATGGCCCGGAAGGTGCGTGGTTTTGTGTGCTGCCTGCATCTCGCGGATGGGGCTTTGCTTCTTTGTGTGGCCTGGTTGCTGGCCCGGTACTGGTCCATGGACTGGGGTTTGGGGACCCCTGCACTACAGCTACAGACTCAACTTCCTGTTCACTACATGGGGTGACTCTCAAAGGCAGGACAACCCAGGCATAGCTTCCCTTCATCAAGGATATGCACTGTAGATTATTTTTATTATTCTAGATTTACTGCCTAATGGGCACAATCTCTCATCTGTATTCAAAGTACTTGTTTATTTTTATTTATTTGTATCCAGCCTTTATTTTTTTACAAATAACTCAAAGTGAAAGGAAACAGATCCATCATACCTTCCCCTTACTATTTTCAGCAGTCCTATGAAGAGAGTTGGGCTAAAAAAGTAATTGGCCCAAGGTCACCAAGCCAGTTTTCATGGTTAAGTCAAGACTAGAACTCACCATTTCCCACTTACTAGTCTGGAACCTTAACCACTAGATCAAACTGGCTCTCTTTTATATTTTTATTATATATTTTTAATGTATTATTTTAAAATTTCTCAAATTATGCATTAGTTGGACTTGTAGGGATTTTTTTAATTAAAACTTGCAGGATTTGATTAACTGTAAATTGTTGAAGAAGTGCAGTATAAAGAAATATTAGTATTGCTTTTTGGGCTTGACATTGGTATTAAATAATAGTACATTTTGTATTTTCTGTGGATAGCTATATTTCTGATTACTACTTTATCTGCCCTTCTTCATACGGAAAATGGAATTTCTAAATATTTGTATTATATAGTGAATCATTTGCTCCAAAATCTGAGGGCAGCTTAATATATGAAGGAAACTTTCTTGCACACAATACTGGGTTCAACTAAAGGCAGTTATTGTGGACTTTTCCTCATTTTTCAACCCTTTTATTTTATTGACAATTTTCTTGAATTATCTGTGCACAACCTTTTTGTTTTTCCTGTTGAAGAAACCAAATAATTTTGATCTTTCTGTGAATAAATTAGGAATGGAGGCAGGGACATATTAGCCTACTGTCTGGAAACCTACAAATTTAAAGTATACTTTCCTCACTAACTGGCAGAACAAAAATATAATTTGCACACCGGCTGCTAAGCCATTGCCTGGGCCTATGCTAAATATCACATGACCAGTTACTGATTAAGACCCTTTTAAAATAATCATTTGCCGGTCATATCTTTAAATTAATTAATTCAAATGATATTTAATTCATACTGTTGTACTTTCATTGCTTCACTGCTTTACAGCAGACATGTCAAACACAAGGCCCGGGGGTCAGATGTGGCCCACAAAGTGGTTTCATGTGGCCTGCAAAGCCATCCTAGAAACAATGAGGGAACTGGCCCAGGCCAGGCAGGAGCCAATGTACAATTTTGTGGTGGCCATCTATGCTGAAACACATTCAGTCTTAGCTCCACAAGGCCGTCCAGAAACAGCGAGGAACCAGCCCCTGCCATGTCGGCCCCGCCCCCTGAGTGCATGCTGGGGAGGTGTCACCCTTTGTGAGGAATGAAGAAATGGACCATGCCTTGGCGCTTACCACGGTCCCACCCCCTTCTGCCAGAGACCCTCAGATCTGTCCCACTCCTGCCCAGGCCCCCACAGGCATCCTTGACACGAACGATGTAGAGCTGGCCACTCCCACCCAGTAGGCCGCACCCACCCTGGCCACACCCACCCGCCCCCTGAGGGCAACCACAATGCTGATGCGGCCCTCAATGAAATTCAGTTTGACCCCCCTGCTTTACAGGCATTCCTGGACTTACAAACACAGTTGAACCCAAACTTTCTGTTGCTAAGCAAGACAAGTGAGTTTTAAGTGAGTTTTGCTCATTTGATGACCTTTCTTGCCAGAGTTGTGAAAGGAATCACTGGAGTTGTTAACTTAGTAACATAGTTGTTAAGTGAATCTGGCTTTCCCATTGAGTTTGCTTGTCAGCAGTTCGCAGAAGGTGATCACATGACCCCAGGACACTGCAACTCTCATAAATACAAACCCGCTGCCACGCATCCTGAATTTTGATCACATAACCATGGTCAGAGTTAGGCAACCTTGGCTCTTTTATGACTCGTGGACTTCAACTCCCAGAATTCCTGAGCCAGCATGGCTGGTTCAGGAATTCTGGGAGTTGAAGTCCACGAGTCATAAAAGAGCCAAGGTTGCCTTCTCCTGACCATGGGGATGCTGCAATAATTGGAAGTGTGAAAAACAGCCATAAGTCACTTTTTTTCAATGCTGTTGTAACTTCAAATAGTTGTTAAGTCGAGAACTACCTTTACTATTGTTGTATTTACATTTTTATCATTTTTTCCCATTTTATTGTTGAAAGCTACCCAGAATAGCCTCATGGTGAGATAGACAGCAAATAAATCTCAGAAATAACTAAAATCAACTTTCCGTCAGGACAAGGGTCTTTTGCATGGTTTGTGACATCTTTCAACTGATCCAATTCAGTAAGGCCGAAGAATTCTGAATTCCACGGTTTGTGGAATTCAGCGCTGTATTTCATATTACCTTCTTACACATTGCATATTTCTGTTCCTCACCAATAAGGGGATTTCAGCCCTGAAAAGTAGTCTTAGCTCAAATGGTATGAATGACAAGGTCCAACGGATGGAGTCCCTTTAGGTACATAAAACTTTTCCTTTAATCTGATAAAACCACTAATGCTAGACTCATGTTAAAGACATTAGAATGTCTCCCATTGAAATATGAGCCTCGGAGGAACAGTGTGGCTAAGCCTATGGTATAATATTACCTCAAGTGAATGGTCCTTACATGTAATCAGAAATACAGCACAATATGCATATTATTTCATTGCAACTGACCAACTTTCCTTTCAGGTTACCTGGACTTCAAAGTTTATAAACAGCCATAAGAAGAGAGATGTTTCTCTATCAAAAGAGTGCCGTTCAGAAATAAAAGGAAATTAGGATGTTTGTCACCCCTCCCATTCACTTCATGTGGGCCCCAGGGCAGTCTTTGAGGGTTTGGTTCAGTTAGATTCCTGCAGACTAGATTAACTTTAAAAGCTGTGAATAACCTATTGAAACCATTGTGGCTACTCATGTGCTTAAATTTAATCACTTACTTAAGTGCTAACCTGGATCAGTGCCAGGATAAGCTTAAAACCAAAGATGAATGAAGCTAGACGTATTCTTGGTAAAACCCAGCAAAGTTCTAGAAATAGGAATAGCTAAGAAGATGAAAAAAATACTTTAGATTAAACAATTACAATGTCTTCTCCATTCGAAATTCATTAATTGAATCAGACCATTCATCTTCTTCACTGAAAATCTAACTCGTATGAATTATCCTTGTGAACAGATACTGATTAACAATATCACTTGGTACTGGGCCCACTTAGTAACTGAAAAACAGTTGGTTTAACCCATCTGCACATCACCTAAAGATTACACTGTCAGAGTTTAATATGTATATGTGGATTAACCTTATACGCACAAACTTACGAAAGACTAGCTATAGCATCAACTTATTTTGTGACTCTTTCTTCTGAAGTTGTTGCAGTGCTGCCCAGTTTCATTTGGAAACAGCTGTTGTGTTTTTCTTATATCTGCCTTTCTATATAGCTATCTCATCTATCACATATAAACAACAGGACTAGTCTGAACATTGGCAAAAACAGAGAAGAGAAGGACTTCACTAGTCCAGTTTTAGAGATACAGATCTGAGCTGTAAAAATTTGGACAAATACCATCTTTGAAATGACTACTGGTCTTACAGAAGTAGCAGCCCATATCAGGTTCCTCTAGCCCTAAAATGGCTGAAAGAACTAGGCTGTTTCAATTGTGTTTGATTCTTTGTTGATTACATTTTTACGTAACCCACCTTCCCTATAAGGCAGGGGTCTTCAAACTTGCCCTTTTATGACTTGTGGACTTCAATTCCCAGAATTCTTCAGCCAGCGTGCCTGGCTGAGGAATTCTGGGAGTTGAAGTTCACAAGTCATAAAAGGGCCAGGTTTGAAGACCCCTGCTATAAGGTGACATGTTGGGAAGAAGCAACCTGTAATAAGATATGTAGAGAGGACACAAGGCATCAAAATAAAAAGAAAATTTAACTAAAGAAAGAGGAAAACTAAAACAAAGGTCAACTAATACGTATTCTAAATAAAATAGCAAAAATTGGATTAATTTGATTAATTGCTTGCTCAGGAAGACCTTTGTATTCAGTGTGAACATGGAATTGTTTTCTAAACAAACGTTTGAAAGTTTTCTTATTTATGTAGATTTGAGATGGTGTCTCAGGAGAGACAGGTAGTTTGGACCAATGATGACCTTACTTCCATTTATAATGCAAAAATCTCAGTAGATATTTTATTTATAGAATCATCTGACCTTCTAAATAGTTCTGAGTTTCCATATCACAAGGCAATTTAGCCAGTTGGGTTATGATTAAAAGGGGTTAGACTGGGAAAGTTGTACTGGGATAAATCCATAATAATTAAGGTAAGTGTTTTCCTTACAGGTTTTGAATATCAAGAAATTTATATCATGCTGTTGATCTACATTAGAATATAGCAATTTAATAGACCCCACTGATTCTGCTAATGATATTTTACTGTTGCACTTTGGCCTGGTGCACTGTGAATGTGTAAAAGTGGTTGTATTAAGTTCACCACAGCACACTTGTGAATGCATGCACATAGCTGTAAAGCTACTAGAGGGCAGTACTGAAAAATTGCCATTGAGGAAATAAAATGCCACAACAGATCAAAGGAATTTCAATGTCAGTGTTGCAGGAAACCAGAATTATCTACAGAATGAGCAGTAACAGCTCTGCAGAAACAGTGAAGCTCCATCAAACCAATAATGCACGGTCCAGAAAAATAATCTTTAAATGTAGATCTCTTGTGATAGATAGTAATTGCTTCAGCAGAGCCATTATAGCCGATTAGGTCAATATTCTACATTGTTAAAGTGCTTTAATTAATACACATTTACATAAGATAACATAAGCTATACTGGGGAAAAGTGGAGCATAGAATCTAGCTTGCACTGCAATATCAGTATAGTGCAGTTCAGTTTGTTTTAATTTATTAAAATGTATATCAAAAACTCAGGATATCAGTTTCGTTACAACTATCTTCCACATTTATCACTGGCATGTTCTCATGCTTCAGGAAATAAATAGAGTTATATGTTTAAGAACTGTATGTGAAAAAATGATGTTCCCAAAATTCTGCCAAGGTGGCTTTCGTTGCCAAATGCTTTTTCAGCTTTTCTTTGGTTTTTTTTTAAACGATGGAGTTATATAGATATCACTCTGATTTACACGAAATTCTGATTTAGATTCTTTTATAGGAAAAAAAGAAAGACTTGCTTCTTTCTCATCTTTAATTTGTGCTTTACAAACTAAGGAGTAATTCATATCTCTGGAGTTAAAGCAACCATCTACATGAAGGAAGCCAAGAATTCAAGTAACAGCTAGGCACGCATCAAAAACTTCCATACTTCCTGAAACGACAATAATGGATTACTCTGCAAATGTTTGTTTTTCTGGCTCCTTTCCAATTTAAAGTGAAGTGGCAAAGGAAACTAGTGTCAAAAGCTAGCTTAGATGGCAAACTCTTCATAAGTACCAAGAACCGTTTCAAACAGGGTTTCTCCACACCATCGAGGTTTCATGACCCTGGATGTCAAGAATTTCTTTAGGATTTCAAAAGGACTTGAAGGAGAAGACCTCACTGGGTTACATTTGGCTCTGAGTGATGGCGCTGGCATCATCAGAAGGCAGAAGGGAAGGATTGATTAATCAGTGGTTCAAAGCCACAGCCACTCAATTGAAGATTAACTGCACAAATCTGTGTATAAAGGCCAAGTATTTCCAAAATGCTCTTTCCTTTTCTGTTACCTGGCTCCCAAATCAACTTTAATTGGCAGACGCTCTATCTTTTCTTAGATAAAATGCATTCCAAACACCCTGAGGACTGATTGTAGCCTTTGTACCCTCCCACAGGGAAGAGTATATACCTGCCTATCTTCATCGGCCAGATGTTCTTCAACGAGCATCCTCCTTTCTTGTTATTGAATCAAAATATGTAAGATGTCCTTCAGATCTTTATTTTATTGCTTAATGTATCTCTCCTCATTTTTTAAAATATATATTTTTAATAAGACTGGTCAGTTAATTTATCATGGCAAGCATTTTTCCACATTCTTTTCACCCTCTTTAAAAACAGCCTGCATTGGAGTTTCAGACTGTCTCATTATAGGGATGCATTTTTGGGTTGGGAGCCCACTTTTTTTAGGAGCAAACACTGCTTTAGCCCAGTTGCTTCTCATTCATTATTTTATGAATATAGAAAGCAATAATAATTGTTAGCAATGGTATTATTGCAATTAACTGATAAATAAAATGTCTATAAGTATATAGACAGACACATAAACATATTTATCTGGGGGGAAAATGGGTTTAAGATTAAGAAAGGCTACAGATAATATTCAGAATCAACTGCTGTTTCCCAGTACAGCAGAAAGTCTATAGTAGTGGTCTTGAGTAAAAAGAGACTTCTTTATTAAAAAAGAAGGAAGGAAGGAAGGAAGGAAGGAGAAAGAAAGAAAGAAAGAAAGAAAGAAAGAAAGAAAGAAAGAAAGAAAGAAAGAAAGAAAGAAAGAAAGAGTCTGAATGTTTCATTTGTTGTGTCTGTAATTCTGTGAAGACTATCTTTTCCTTTCCATTTTCAAATCTGCAACGTTAATGGGATTCACAAAATGATTAGATTTGATGTCTAACATAAGTTCAGGAAGGGAATACAAGTAATCCTTGACATTTCTGTTGCTAGGTGAAAAATTTGTTGAGTGAATTTTGCCCCTTTTTACGACCTTCCTTGCCACAGTTGTTGAGTGAATCAATGAAGCTCTTAAACTAGTAACACGGTTGTTACGTAAACTTGGCCTCCCCACTGACTTTGCTTGTCAGAAGGTCGCAAAAGCTGATCACACATGACCCCGGGACACTGCAACCGTCATAAATATGAGTCAGTTGCCAACTGTTCAAATTTTGATCACATGACCATGGAGATGCTGCAATGGTTGTAAGTGTGAAAAACGGTCATAAATCACTTTTTCAGCACCATTGTGACTTTGAACGGTCACTAAATGAACTGTTGTAAGTCAAGGATTAGCTGTACTGTCGTGCCTTCCCAGACGTCACTTCTGCCTTCAGATTAGGATTGCCTTTATTTTCTGAATCTGAACCTTGAGTAATATAATTTGCTCTGCTGCAATGTCTCTTTCAAAATGGTTTAAGACCAGAATGAGGACAACAATTAAATCTTAAATAATAGATCTCAGTTTAATGCTCTTATTCCATTTGGATGTTAAGCCACCCCTTCAGTTATCTTAGATGTGTTTGGGAGGGTAGCAAAGAACATGAGGAACAAAGGAGACAGGGTGAGCTCTCCAAACATGGAAATCAAAGAGACACAAGCTATCCCAACGACGCTTTTTCAGGAGGCAACTGGACTTTCTTGTTCTTCTTTGAAGATGTTTCACTTCTCACCCAAGAAGCTTCTTCAGCTCTGACCGGATGGTGGGAAATGGAAGGATTTATGCTATGCACTTTGGGATGAACGCCCTTCAAATAGTGTGGGATTATGAACGGATTTCCAGAAAACATTTCAGATTACAGGAACAAGACAGAAAACATCCTGCAGCCAGAAGGCTCCACCCACATTTACACTACTCAGGTGATCTTGAGGACACAGAAGACCTCCAAATGGCCACAATGACTCTCTAAAACAGGGGTTCTCAACCTTGGCAACTTTAAGATTTGTGGACTTCAACTCCCAGAATTCCTCAGCCTGCTTTGCTGGCTGAGGAATTCTGGGAGTTGAAGTCCACAAGTCTTAAAGTTGCCAAGGTTGAGAACCCCTGCTCTAAAAGAATGCAAATGACCAGCTGTCTGCAAGGAATATAAATCATTCCATTCCTCACCATCCAATCAGAGCTGAAGAAGCTTCTTGGATGAGAACTGAAACGTCTTCAAAGAAAAACAAGAAAGTCCAGTTGCCTCCTGAAAAAGCATCTTTGGGACAAGCTAATACTACTTTTATTATAAAGTTATAGTAACAGAATCCTGAAAGTATGAATGCACACACACAAACCCTTTAACTTTATGAAAACTAAGGAGGATCGTGTCTGAGGAGCTTTCTCAAATTACGTCTCCGACTTCTTTTATCTGACCATTGCCTCGGCTGTGATTCCTCTTCCTGTCCCTCAAGGTTATTCCTTCTGTCCATTACATCCAGCAAGATAGCAGGTCTTTATGACTAGCTTTATGCTTTATAACTAGCATCATCAAATTGCCTCCAAATGATCCAAGGGAGAAAATACAGGTAGTTTTCGACTTAACAAGCATTTATAATGGGGCTGAAAAAAGTGACTTATGGCTGGCCCTTGCCTTTAATAACTGTTGCAGCATCCCCGTGATCAACATGATCACGATTTGGGTGCTTGGCAACTGTCGTGTATTTACAGCTTGCCATTTGCAAGCATTTCCTAGCCGGTTTCCCACAAGCAAAGTCAATGGGGAAACGAGCCCTTAAGCATCACCAATCGTTTCCTTCCCTGGTGCTTCTTTTGTTAGGCTCCTTCAATTTCTTTCCATTTCTAATACCTCAATTAAGTAAGCTTTTGCCATAGTCTTTGCTCAAAGTGTTCCCAATCTCAGGCAGGCTTCTTTAATCAGTGCCTGCATTATTGAAATCTGGCCAAGCTTATTCAGTCATGCATCCTCCATGTGATTTGTTTTGTTTGTTTTCTTAAACTTGGTTTTTGTTATAAGAATTTACTTGATTTCCCTTCCTTCCCAGGCATTTTCTTATCTGCTTCTATGCATGTTTCCTTAAAAACTACGGGTAATCCTCAACTTATAACCATTCATTTAGTGATCATTTGAAGTTACACAATGGCATTGGAAAAAAAATGACTTTGACCGTTTTTCACACTTAGGACCGTTGCAGCATTCGCGTGATCAAAATTCAGATGCTTGGCCACCGGTTCATTTTTATGACCGTAGTAGTGTCCTAGGATTGTGTGATCACCTTTTGTGACCTTCTGACAAGCAAAGTCAATGGGGAAACTCAGATTCACTTAACAACCATGTTACTAACTTAATTAAAGTGATCCACTTAACAATTGTGGCAAGAAAGAAATGGGGCAAAATTCAGCTAACAACGGTCTTGCTTAGCAACAGAAATTTTGTGCTCACTTGTCGTTGTAAGTCGAGAACTAAGTACTAAAAATGTACTTTCATTTTTAGAAGATAGTGTTGGGTCTACTAATGCACTGTGCCATGTCTCTTGACAGATTTTAATCCTGCTTCAAGAATAGATATGCTAATAGGTTCTTTGAAACCTGGTTGTCCAGGAGTGATGAGTGATGTGGAGAAAATAAGGGCATTTGTATATAGTGGGTGTTCACAGAAATTAAGATGGCAGCAACCATCACAATCAAAGCCATCATCTTAATGCTTTAATGACAAACCCCCTCCTTCTTCACAGACATCCCTGTAAGAAGCAAACCATTCAAGCATTATGTTTTGACACCTAATCAGGTTCCTTAAGGCTGAAAATCACTAGGGCTTCCTTTATTACTTTAAATATTTTACAGCATGGGATGGCCAATAGGATCTGTACATTATCAGAGGTTATTAGAGACCCTAGCAAATCAGAAAGCAGCCAAGCTTAGTTATATGAAACCAAGCAGAAATCAAACATGGTGGAGAAAAAAGAGTAAAAATCAGAAACGAAGCCCATTTGTCTTTTTGACGCTCCTGCTCCCCCATCAAGGCCATTAAATTTTAGGTTTAAAATTGCCAAGCTCTACCACTGCGAGCTGGCACTACTATTAGCCATTGAGTTGATTTATATCTTTCTCTGGGCTGAAATTTAGCACACATAAAACAACTTTTGAGTGGATGTGAGACAGATAAAAAATATAAGGTACTACAGGCATAGAAATCCACATTCCCTTGATCAACCGGTCAGTCCCAGCAAACTGTACCATTAGAATAAGATTTTCCACTACCAGATCTGCAGAAATACCAATAGTTATATTTGTGTAGAAACTGCATAGGTATTATGACTTCTTGGTATTCACAGAAAGAAAACATACAAGAAAAGAAAGAAAAGCAAAAATAATTTATCAGAGTTATATATGATACGCTGAACACTGGGAATAGCATTTTGGGCAGAATACGGGTTTGGGAATGGTTATTTAATCTAAAATGTGCATTGTTTTTATTTCACTTTTACACCGAATCTTAAAAAAAATAGTCCAGCTGTTTGATTTTAAGGGAAAATTTGTTTATCAAAGACTATCTCAAGCTTTACTTTTGTTCTTAACTTGTTACTCCACAGGGCTATCATTACAGCAGAGTTATGATTTGAATAAACTTTGCAATACAAATGAAGGTTTGTGTGAAAGCGGTGAGTTTCTTCAGTCAGCAGCCATTAACAAATGGAAAAAAAAAATACAAAAGTTGAGAAAAAGTTGTGGCGGATCTTGGTGGATAAAAAACTGAACGTGTGCTAAGGTTTACGATGCAGATGCAAAGAGCAAATGCGATCATAGTTTACAACCAAAATAGCGTGTCAAATTGAAAAAAAAGTAATTGTTAATCTCTATTCTACACTGATCAGAAACATCTGCAACATGACATCACATTTTAGGAACAACTTTTATAAACTCAGATAAAATCAAGATGATAAAGATCTTGGAATGACTGATGAGCAGTTGGAAATACTGGGTATGAGAGCTTGGAGAAGAAAAGACTAGAGGTAGTTCTCGACTTACAATTGCAGTGTGGACTGGAATTTCTATCATAAGACATGATAGTCATAAATCGAGGCACCCACATGACCAGAGCCAACTTTATGACTTTTTGTGATGATCATTAAGTGAACACTGTAGTCATTAAGCAAAAGTTGCAATCATTAAGCAAAAATGTTGGTGGTTAAGCAAACACTGTGGTCCAAAATGGCTAGAAACTGACAAAAAATCATAGTTACATGACTGCAGAATGCTGCAACCAGCAATAAAAGTTAGCTGGTTGCCAAGCAGCCAAAATGCAGTCATGTGACCACTGTGTTCACGCAGCCATCAGGACTCTAAACTGGGTATGTAGATTTGAGTGGTCGATCATAACTTAGTAATGGTTGCTAAGTGACTGTTCATTAATAAAGGACTACCTGCATAGGTAGACCCAACAGTTTTCTTCAAGCCCCTGAAGATCTGGCATTTGTAAGATGGGACACAGGGGTCCTTGGGTCTCTCTGAGGTATTCTCTTGTAGACATTTCATTACCCAAACTAGGTAACATCATCAGTGCTAATAAGGAGTGGGGTTTGTTCTCAGTTTATATTCTAGTGTCTTGCCCTGTCAGGATTAGTGGAGGTGGGACAGACTTGTTCAAAATTGTTTTAGAAAAGAGAACAAGGACAGCCTTAAATTCAAGAATATAGACTTTGGGTGGACTCAGGAAAAAAAATCCTAATAGTGAGAACTGTTTTAACAATGCAAAATTTTTCTTCACCTGTCAGGGACCGAATCAGGATGTAGTGCGTAAGTCTTTTGGATTCAGCATTTTAAAAATTTAGAAAATGCCTAACTTAATATGTCAAACAAACAAAAGAGAAACAATTCTTTACTTATTCATTTGTTTAAAAAATATACAGTCCAATCACTCATGTGTGATCTCCAGGATCTGCCACACGCCGCTTATCTCCATGTGGTGTTCTCTTTTGTTGACTGTGGCTTACTTGAGACAACTCTGGGCCTTTGAAACAGCTTTGGAAAATGCTCTTCTGCAGCCTCTGAAGCCTCCCAAACCCACACAAAAGTACACTCCATTCTCATGCACTTTTCAGGGGCTCTGGAGGCTACCTGAGAACACCGCCCTCTCTTGTGACTTCTGGAGGGTCCAGAGGGCAGGCAAGAGCCTGCCTCATCCTCAAGTAGCCTCTACACCATCCAAAAATTGTGTGAGAATGGGGCATGCTTTCAATAATATTTGTCGGATGTTGGTGAATGCTGGCGTATCATCCAAATTGTTGTAATGTGTCATCTTTGTCAGATGTGTCATAGATTCGCCATCACTAGGCAGAGGGTTGTTTTTTTTTTTAATAATTTTTTATTTTTCCAAACTCTCCCCCATACATATACCGTAATACTTATCAGATATTAACATACATTCCCTCCACACTCACATACAGATACTTTTAACAAAATGAAATAAATACATACACATAACTTTGGTGTTGCTCGCCCATTTTCCCTTTCATCATATCCACACTCCTTCTTCTTTACCTTCTTTCTCCTTTTCTTCTCTTCCCTACTTCCCTCTTCTTCCTCTCCTCTCCTTCACCACTCTCCTCCCCTTTCCTCTTCCTCCAGCCTTCCTACTTCCTTCTCCCCTCCTTTACTCTTTTCTCTCTCCTCTCCTTTCTTCATCCCTCTTCAGATACAATTCAGGGGTAATGTCCGAGCAACTCCAGGCAGAGGGTTGTTGAGATGATGTTCCAAATCCATTTCAACCCTTACAGTAAATGATTCTATGATTATGAACCAGATATATCTAAATGTCTTTTCCAGAATCAACTAGAAGAAGCATGAGGGTTTCTTTGCCTAATGTGTATGTAATTGACCATTTTAGTGTGAGTTGATCAAAATGTGCAAACACTAAGATAAGAATGGGGAACTGTGTTTCCTGCAGATATTATTGGACTATAACTTCTATCATTTTGGGCATTGACCAAACTGGCAGAGATTAATGAAAGTTTGAGCCAGAAAAATCTGGACAATCAAAGACACTCACCACTCATTAGTGGATGGATGGAAATCTGGTACATTTCATATTGTAAAACATAAACATACTTTAGACAAGTATGGATGGCTGGGGAATTCTGGGAGTTGAAGTCCACATATCTTCAAGTTGCCAAGGTTGGGAAACATTGCTTTAGATGATGGAGTGTACTTGCTGAAAATTTTGGAAATTGGTGAAACAGTGCTAAGCCTTCTCTTTGAGGCAACATTCATCTTCTGAAGTTTTAAAGTTTGGTGGGAGAGTGATTTGACTACACTGTTAGTAGGAGAAGCCAAAGAGCCGAGGTGGCGCAGCAGTTAGAGTGCAGTCCTGCAGGCCACTTTAGCTGAGTGTGTTCAGCAGGTCAGCGGTTCAAATCTCACCGGCTCAAGGTTGACTCAGCCTTCCATCCTTCCGAGGTAGGTAAAATGAGGACCCAGATTGTTGGGGGCAATGTAAATATATACATACATTGCTTACTGGTGTACACTGCTTAGAGAGTGCTTGCACTTAAAGCGGTATATAAGTCTCATAAATAAATAAATAAATAAATAAATAAATAAATAAATAAATAAATAAATAAAGGCAGCCTGAATGACTGCTGACTGAAGGCAAAGGAACCTTAAAATGGCCTGGACATTAATTTCCATCACATCTTAGTCTGAGCTTTTCTCATTATCAGATGAGTCTACACTTTAAAGGACTTTAATTATTTAGTGAATTTCCAGCCTTCTATTTATCTGAGATGTTGAGTGTGGCAGACTCTTGTTTGCTTAGGCAGATGATTAGCAGTATAGCTGGCATTAAACCATTTGCTTAAGTAGGCAATAAGCATCAGGCAGACCAATAATTAGGCAGTGTTCAAGTGTTAGGGCACCAAAATGAGTGTGTCAATAGCCTGTCTTATGCTTTCCTAAGGATTTGGCTGCATTGCATGTGTTGAGTAAGATTCAACTCCTAGTTCAGTAGATCTTTGCAACAGGCAGCATAATGTCTGGGTCCAGTTTTAGAGGTCCTTTTATTGCTATAGCATAAGCTTACTTTAAGTGTCAACGTGCAAAAGAAAAAAACCTCAAGAATAGAGCAGAGACCATCCAGCAAGTATAATTCTGCAAATGAGATCTAAAGAATATTAAACACACTCTGTTCTTGCATGAATTTGACCTGTGCATGCCCACAGAAAGGGGGCTCATTTTATTAAGAAACAACACAAGGGGCTTATCCACACTGCCCCTTGCACTGGCATGAGATGCCCCACTGTTTCCCAAACACATTGCTTCTATATCTCAGTGTCTTCACAGATCTCAAGCAGTCAGAGGACAACTAAAGATATTATGCCTAGAAATTATGTTTTCCCTAAGAGTCACCTCTAAGACAGGGGTCCCCAACCACCAGGCCATGGACAGGCACCGGGCTGCAGCATTCCAGAAACCAGGCTGCACAAACAAGCGAAGCCCCATCCGCAGGATGTAGGCAGCATGTGAAACCATACCCCTTCCAGTCTGCAGAAAAATCTCTCTCCACGGACCCGGTCCCTGGTGCCCAAAAGGTTGGGGGCCGCTGCTCTAAGACGTTGCATGCAAACAAGATAGGATCCATTGATGTGCACCTGGGAGAAGACCTAAAATGAAGCATTTCATGCCAGCAAATTTTCTGGCAGCTTCCATTGGTATTGCTGATTTCCTCTGGCAGCCCCCTATAACAAGTTAATCTCTTCACCTGTCTCTCAATTTTCTTTTGAAGGTAAGGGAGACCAAAATGCTACCTTTTGCAATCACTTTTGTTCCTGAAAAGCATTTAGGAAGTACTCAGTGGGGGAAGGTTCAATGAGTAGTAGCAATGAAGGCGAAACAGCAATCACTGGAAATTTATCCCCATCCAGGGGATAAATAGCTTTTGCACAATGAACAATCCCCAGGTGCTAACAATGAGTTTTTAGGGAAGAGAGGAAAGAAGTTCAATATCTGTACTCTTTACAGGCTCTTTTGTATGATGCAATATTGTAGGTTAAGTAGAAGTGGGGATTGTATGACTCATGTGCATTAGAGAGAAGAGTGAGGAGCGTGAAAGAAGGACAACGGAGAAAGAAAAAGAAGAAAATAAAGGGTCTAAGTTGCCAACTTGTATATAAAGATAGCTGTGAATAGACCAGGAGATGGAAAGAAGAAGGAGGGCCAGGCTACCTTCCCATTACATAGTCCTGGTTCAGGGTGGACATAGCTTCCTGAAGGGGATCAAAGCAGAGAAGGAAGTTAGATGTTTGTCAAGAATAGTTGATTGCCAAGGCTCTTTGGATTGCCAAAGCTAGCCATAATTCTCCTGAGAAAAGGAGGAAAACAGACATGTTCAATGAATGGATGTCTGTATATTGTTTCCCAATCTGATCTGATGGCTCTTTTAATGGAAAGGGGGAATAGCCTTGAAGGACAAGAGGAAGAGCTACTATCAGAGCAAGATAGTGATCAGATAAAAGAAACCTGAGTCTGGGGCAGAACTGTAACATGAGAAATACTGGTCTACATAACTTTGACTTCCTGCTCTGATCTACTTTGAGAGGCTGACAATGTTTTAGGGCTGTGAAGAATAACTCAGCAGGGCTGGTCCAGAGATCCAGAAAGACCAAGGAAGCAATAATTAGGGGATCTACACTCAACCCCTAGAAAGCCCAGCAGCTTCTTTGAAGCTGTAGTGAGTGGGAACTAAAACTACTATTTTGAGGGTAAAAATATTTGTGATTACAAATGGGACAAAGCAAACAAATAAACCGAAATGCAAGCAATTTTTACCCCTGTGTTCTTCAGGAAATACTTCTTTAAAACACATGGAATCATCTTATATAGGTGCATTAGTTTATTGAGAAGCTTTCAGTTGTTAAAGAATGTCATAAAATAAATTGATAATTTTACAGAAACTAATCAAGGAGAGAAGCAACTTGGAATTAAGGAGAAACTTCCTGACAGTTAGAACAATTAACCAGTGGAACAGCTTTGCCTTCAGAAGTTGTGGGTCTTTCATCACTGGAGATTTTTAAGAGACTGGACAGCTACTTGTCTGAAATAGTATAGGGCAGGGGTAGGCAACCTTGGCTCTTTTATGACTCGTGGACTTCAGCTCCCAGAATTCCTGAGCCAGCATGGCTGGCTCAGGAATTCTGGGAGTTGAAGTCCACGAGTCATAAAAGAGCCAAGGTTGCCTACCCCTGGAATAGGGTCTCCTGCTTGAGCAGGAGGCTGGACTAGAAGACCTCCGAGGTCCTTTCCAGCTCTATTTTGAACTTGAATTTGATACGCTTTTATTTTTTAAAATAATTTTAGAAACTGATCTTAAAAACATTAAATCATGGTCTTCATATTCAAGACACGTTTGTCTTGCAAATACTTAGGGTTACATTTTGCTTTCAAACGGTATAAATCTCAGAGCGTTTATGTAAATTTCTCAATCTTGTTTCGTTTAAAAAAAGAGGGGAGTTTAATGAAATGGTTACTTAAACTGTGCATACAATTAAATATATTGACACCACCCATTTGTACCTATAATTGATGTCTCTGTGCTGTAGGAAATGCAAGTTCTTTTTCTTTACAATCTCAGCATTATGCCTTTTTTTCCCAGGGACCCTGTTTCTTTATGCACACCAATTGTCACCAGGGGTGGGTGTTAGGGAACCAGTGAGTTTAAATTATTAAACTTCTAAGCATCTGTTAAGGATTCAGTCAGGTGTTATAAAACTTACAGTACATCAATTTACTTGCTATATTAATTTTAGTCAAGCACCTTGACAAGAGGATGGAAGTGTAACATCGCTCTCTTTATTCAAACTGAATATAAGCGCTCCAGAAATATACAGCTGCCTTGCCTCTATTAAGATTTATATCCAATGCACATCTAGCACCTACGTCAGAACGCAGGTGAATGGCAGGTCTGCATTGTAAATGCCTGAGGTAACTATAAAAATATAAATGGTAGAAAGGTTATTGATTTTTTTCCTCAAGGCTACAAATTAGAAATAGCAGGCTTAAAAAAAATATATCCACTGGTCTACTCACCAAATTTTAATTAAAACATAAATAAATCATGATAGCCTCAGCCCTTGAATATAAACAATGGGAAAGATGGCATACTTACAATAACGTGTCAGTGTTGTGTAACGAACAGGCACTGCAAAAACACAACTCAAATTCAAACCAGATCCCCAAATTAAATAATACTGTATGCAAACTATTTATTAGAGTAGAAAACTGATGAAACCGCACGTTGGACTTTGGGAAAAAAGTCAGGAAGAAGAAATTTACAAATTCCTGCATTTTATTAAAAAAAATTAATAAAGTCAAGCCCGGTTCTGATCATTCATGCCAGATTGTGGGGAAGGGTGGTGGTGGTGGGGGAAGACATATATTGTGTTATGGATTTCCCCAGTGCTATGAAAAATAATATGGTGAATTAGGAACCGAAAAACTGTTGCTTCATCAGCTTGCAAGAAGAAGGCAGGACAAGGAAGAGAAGGTATTATCAGATGCTTTCTCTAACAGCATTTAATCAAATCTGCAGTGGACAAAACGGTTAACTGGAAAACAATCATAAAGCTGCACTGTGATACTCAATTGATTCCCTTGTTTTAGTAGCAGGAAAGGCTCTCTTCCATAGAATCTAGCCCAGTAGTGGTGAACCTATGGCACAGGTGCCAGAGGCGGCGCTCGGAGCCCTCTCTGTGGGCACACGCACCGTCTCCCCAGCCCCGCCTCCTCCCATGGCTTCCTTCTCACCAGCAGCCCCCCTGGAGGAAAGTCACCCCTGGGTGTGGCCCACATGAAGCAGCGCAGCTAAGGACATGATAGCCGGGCAGTGGGGACAAGACTCTGCCCTTGCGCCCCATCGTGCACAGATGATGCTGTGGGGAATGGGCAAGGGCGTGACCCCCATGGTGCTGCTGGGCTGCCTGGGTGATCTGTGGTGGGCTGTGGAGGTGGTGGGTGGCCCAGTGGGCAGGGTGGAGCAGAGATGGGGGTGGGGGGCGGTTATTTAGCACTCAGTCTCTAAAAGGTTCGCCATCACTGATCTAGCCAAATAAAGACTCTCGTGTTAATGCTGAGAGAATCTTAAAAAATGCTAAGGTGAGATCACAAAATTAGAAAAGATGGGGAGGAAAATAACTTACCTGGGCATTAGAACTAGATTGACTAAGGGATTCAGTCCTATAGTTATACTGTAGACAACACTTTCCTTAGAGGGTTGGAGACAATAAAGCAAAATGTTTCTCAATTTTATTCTTCTGAAATAGAAATATACTGTGATTGATCCTGTACCAGGGGAGTGATCCAGTAGATCACTCAGTAGAGTTCCAATCTGCCTATGAGGAGTAGAACAGAACCTGAAGGATTAACGAAGAACAGAAAATCAAATTCTTCTAGGAATACCTGGAAGTGAAATATAACATATACTCCAACGCTTTATCCAAAGATAAAGCAGCCAGAATACAGACTGACCACTATTTTAATCAACTAAAATATACTGAGTCATGTCTTCATTTCTGTAGTTCATTGTTAAAAATGCAAACTGCATACTTAACAGAATAACCGAGTTGGAAGAGACCTTAGAGGTCTTCTAGTCCAGAGCTCCCCAATCTTTCCGTGTTGGTGGCCTGGAGGGAAAGAGAGGAGTAGGGAAACAGGAGCCTGCGCAAGTGGGATATCATGGTTCTGAAAGAAGAAGCTTTTTGTGCACCCACAACGGCACTGGTGGCGGTACTAGGGCCCATGTGCATGCACAAACAGGGCCACTAGCACCTGCATGGTGGCACTAATGTGAGTGGGGAGGGTGCGTGCACACCAGCCCTTCCTGCGCCCGGTGGCCAAGAGGCCACGGACTGGTACCACAGATTGGGGACCCCTGTTCTAGTCCAACTCAGGCAGGAAACTCTATACCATTTCAGACAAATGGTTGTCCAATCTCTTCTTAAAAAGCATCCATAACTTCTGGAGGCAAGTTGTTCCACTGATTAATTCTTCTAACTCTCAGGAATTTTCTTCTTAGTTTTAGGTTGCTTTTCTCCATCCATTGCTTCTTCTCCTGTCTTTAGGTCCTTTGGTGCTTGCAAATTATTCAGTGCATATTACTTGGTTACAAACTGTAATTCGATAAACTTTAGATATTAACTAGAAATCATTAAACATAATCCCTTTACTGATTTTACATGTGAAATAGTTTGAATGCAAATATCACCCAATTGCAAATTTTTCTACTGTTTTCATTACAGATCTCATTTTGATATTAATCAAGGATTCCCAACTGACAAACACTTTGTTCTGGAATATTTTGATGATTTTTCCCCTAGTATCTTCATCTCTATCAGTTGGTAATTAAATAGTGCTCCTATTTCAGATTAATTATGTAATTTTGTTAAATAATAATAATAATAATAATAATAATAATAATAATAATAATAATAATAATAATAATAATAATAATAATGAGCAACCAGGGCCAGCAGCTGCAGAACTACTGGAAGAAAAGGTGTTTACCCGTCGCAGATACACAGTGATGGAAAACAAAGAAATAATGATCTGTTACTACAGATCAAGTCCAACAAGAAGAGGATATCTAAAACGAATGCACCAGTTCTGGAAAGAACAACATCCAGAATCAGAAATAACAGAACAGAGACTAGCAGATCAACGCCGATTTATAACACGAAATAAAGTATTCACAGAAACAGAATTGGACGAACTGCAAAGGTTTACCCAGGGCAAAGAAATCAAAGCCTTACCAGAAGTAATTCAGAATGTAGAGGCAAACCAGGGGGAGTTGGCAGTGAAGGAATCCAGCAGAGATATACAACTGTTCTCATTTGGAAACCAGGCACCTCTACCTCAGGAAGAACAAAACCCTCTAACTAAAGAAATAAAAGAATTGAAACAAAGAATAACTGAGCATCTAGAACAGCACAAAAACAACAGAATAAGGCTACCTGCATTGAAGCTTGTTCCAAAGAAACAGCTAGCACAAGCATTAAAAGATGCAAATATTGCAATATCAAGTATAAGCACCAATTCATTGCAAGAAACAAACCAACTAATGTACAGCACAGCTGCAGTTATAACAGAATACCTGGGATGCAAAATCAACAAAGAAGAAAAACAAACAAACAGTGCACCAGAAAAATGGAAGGTTAGACTAGAAAATAAGATCAGCAAGTTAAGATCACATGCAAGCAAGCTAGAACAGATGAAAGAAAAGAAGCTGAAGAACAAGAAGACCAAAGAATACCTAATCAAGAAATACCACTTAGAAACAAGGAAGATCAAGGAAGCACTGGAAATAATAAAGCAACAAATAACAGCTATAGCCAGGAAAATCAGTAGATATGAAGCTCGAATTGCAAACTATAGGCAGAACCTCCAATTTCAATCCAATCAGAAACGTTTCTACCAATCCATCAATGGAGAAACTGCAAGGAATCAGTCAGTACCTGACAAGGAAGAAACAGTGCAGTTCTGGAAGCAGATATGGGATAACCCAAAGAAATACAACAAGGATGCGGCTTGGTTAAAAGAGGTGGATGCAAATAAAACAGAAGTTGAAATGAAAGAACTAGTAATAACAACAAAAATGGTAGAAAAAAGAGCAAAGAAAATCAAAAATTGGTCAGCACCAGGTGAAGATGAACTGCATGGGTTTTGGTTGAAACATCTAACTGTTATACACCCACTCATTGCCAAACAGTTCAACAATATACTACAAGGAGGAGAAATTGAAAAGTGGCTAACAACTGGGAAAACCTACCTAATAATGAAAAATCCAGCAAAAGGGGCAACACCAGGTAACTACAGGCCAATTACCTGCTTACCAACAACTTTCAAATTACTAACTGGTGTGGTAGCTGATGCAGTGCAACAGCATCTAGTTGAAAACAATCTCTTTCCACCTGAGCAGAAAGGAAACCGCCCCAATAGCAGAGGAACAAAAGATCAACTCCTAATAGACAAAATGATCTTGGAAAACTGCAAGAGAAGGAAGACCAACCTGAATGTGGCATGGATTGACTACAAAAAGGCATTTGACTCTCTGCCACATGATTGGATAATAAAGTGCCTAGAAATAACAGGAGTCAGTAGAAACATCAGAAAATTTGTGCAAAGATCGATGGCACAATGGAAGACACAGTTGCAGATCAATGGTGAGAGGCTGGGAGAGGTTAATATCAAGAGAGGAATATTTCAAGGAGATTCATTATCACCATTACTATTTGTTATTGCACTGTTTCCTCTGTCAACAATACTGAATAACTCAGGACATGGCTATCAAACATCAAAAACATCTGCCAGACTATCCCACCTCCTTTATATGGATGATCTGAAGCTGTATGGAAAAACATCATCTGAAATAGAATCGCTGCTCAACACTGTCCGTATATATAGCCAAGATATTGTAATGGAGTTTGGCTTGGACAAATGTGCCACACTTACTATCAAACAAGGAAAAATAGTGAAAACTGAAGGAATCAAGATGCCCCACGAAAATAACATTAAGAGTCTGGATGAGGAAGAGTACTAAAATACTTGGGTATCCTTCAAGCTGACAACATCAAGCACACTGAAGTCAAGAAAAAGATTAGAGGTGAATACATCAAGAGAGTGAAGAAGATCTTAAAATCCAAACTCAATGGAGGAAATACCATAAAGGCAATCAACACCTGGGCAATCCCAGTCATTAGGTACACAGCTGGAATAGTGGACTGGACTCAAGCAGAACTAAAAGCAATGGATAGGCAGACCAGAAAAATAATGACAATGAATCATGCCCTTCATCCACGCAGTGACATTGATAGACTTTATCTACCAAGGCAAATAGGTGGGCGTGGAATGCTACAAGTACATCAGATGGTTGAAGAAGAAAAAATGGCTTTGGAAGAATATCTGAAGAACAATGATGAAGATGCACTGAAATTAGTATATCAGGAAGGCTTACTAACTACTGGAGAGACCAAACTGGCCTACAAGAAAGACCAAATGAAGAACAGAATAGAGGCATGGGAAGACAAAGCACTACATGGCCAATACATGAAAAAAATAGCTGGGAAAGCAGATAATAATAAAACCTGGCAATGGCTAAGAGCAGGAAAATTGAAGAAAGAGACCGAGGGACTAATTCTGGCTGCACAAGACCAAGCCTTAAGGACAAATGCATACAAAGTCAAAATTGAGAAGACAGCAACAGACAGTAAGTGCCGCCTATGCAAAGAAGCTGAAGAAACAGTGGACCACTTGGTAAGCTGTTGCAAGAAGATTGCACAAACTGATTACAAGCAGCGGCATGACAAAGTAGCAACAATGGTGCATTGGAAGATCTGCAAAAAATATCATTTGCCTGTAAGCAAAAACTGGTGGGATCATAAAATAGAGAAAGTCATAGAAAATGATAAAATTAAACTGCTCTGGGACTTCAGAATTCAAACAGACAAGCACCTGCAACATAACACCCCAGACTTAACAATTGTCGATAAGAAAGACAAAAAAGTCTGGATAGTGGACGTGGCAGTGCCTGGAGACAGCAGAATAGACGAGAAAGAACTGGAGAAGATAACAAAATACAAAGACCTACAAATAGAAATAGAAAGACTGTGGCAAAAGCAAGCAAGGGTAGTACCAATAGTCATAGGCTCCTTGGGTGCAATCCCAAAACAACTGGAGCACCACTTGAACACCATTGGCATTGACAAATTCCCTATTAGTCAATTGCAAAAGGCGGCCTTATTAGGAACTGCTTCCATCCTGCGACGATATCTGTAATACCATCAAACATCCACATCTGCCTATCCCAGGTCCTGGGTAAGGACTCGATAGGTAGACAAAATGCCAAATCCAGTCTGAACATCTGGCTGACTGTGCGATGATCGATAATAATAAAAAAAAAGTTGGAAGGGATCTTGGAGGTCATCAACCCCCTGCTCAGGCAGGTAACTCTATATTATTTCAGACAAATGGCTGTCCAGTTTCTTCTTTAAAACTTCCAGTGTTGGAGCATTCACCGCTTCTGGAGGCAGGTTGTTCCACTGGCTAATTGTTCTAACTGTCAGGAAGTTTCTCCTTAGTTCTAGGTTGCTTCTCTCTTTGGTTAGTTTACATCCATTGCTTCTTGTCCTGCCTTCAGGCGCTTTGGAGAATAGCTTGACTCCCTCTTCTTTGTGGCAGCCCCTGAGATATTGGAACACTGCTATCATGTCCCCCCTCGTCCTTCTCTTCATTAAGCTAGACATACCCAATTCCAGCAACCGTTCCTTATATTCCTTTAGCCTCCAGTCCCGTAATCATCTTTGTTGCTCTTCTCTGTACTCTTTCTAGAGTCTCAATATCTTTTTTACATCATGATGACCAAAACTGGATGCAGTATTCCAAGTGTGGCCTTACCAAGGCATTGTAAACTTGGAGTACAGCAGAGGTCTTCAAACTTGGCAACTTTAAGACTTGTGGACTTCAACTCCCAGAATTCCTCAGCCAGCTGACTGAGGAATTCTGGGAGTTGAAGTCCACAAGTCTTAAAGTTGCCAAGTCTGAAGACCCCTGGAGTACAGAAATTAAAAACACATGGAAAAACCAAAGATTAAAGGATTTTTTAAAACCAAAAGAGCAGTAAGGATGAGACAATCCTTTTATGACAGACAATCACTCTAGGCCCTCAAAAGCTGGTGCAGGAAAATGAAGCAAATAATAAACCTTTAATAATTTCAAAGATCAGCTACCACCAAAATAATAAAACAAAGGAATTTAAAAGGAGTAAAATATATCCACTACTACAGAATTGCACATTTTGGGGTCAATTGTGTACTTGCTTTTACTTTAGACATACAAAATGTGACTACAGTATTGATGATAATATGATTAGAGTCTGAAAGATTGACATAATAGTCATCTGCCCCTTCTCAAAAAGATTATCATGCAGATGATCTATAATCCTTGAATAGGCCGTTATAAAAATTGGGATAAAGCAACCCATTGGATGGTTTCAGTTTCTCCAGAATCACATGTGCAATTAATAGACTTCACCCAGTAGAAACATTGATAGGAACACATGGTTCTTTACCCTTTCCCAGGCTATAGAAAGATATGAGGAAACATGCAGGAGGTTCCCAGGTGTTCTGTGACTCTGAGAAAGGATGTCAACTTCAGATGGATGTTCAGGGCCATTCAGCCTTTGAGGCATTGTCTTTTTATCTGGTCATAACCAGAGGATAGAAGAGATTCTACAGACTGCTCAGAGAAGCTTATTTTTTTCTTCCATGCTGATAACCATGGAGAAGGACATCTGTTACAAGTTTTCTAGGGGAAACTTTGATCTTCTGCCTATATGT
Source organism: Crotalus tigris (assembly GCF_016545835.1). Classification (NCBI taxonomy): domain Eukaryota; kingdom Metazoa; phylum Chordata; class Lepidosauria; order Squamata; family Viperidae; genus Crotalus; species Crotalus tigris. Next base: position 494,849 of record NW_024096596.1, read on the forward strand.
CATGATTTGCTTCTCTCTTTTGGGCATCCCAGTCTTGAACCTGAGTAGGGTTCCCTTGGAAGCTGCAAGCATGAATCTTAAGAGTTTGTACGATTCCATTTATTGGGTATGCTTATTTATTTTGTGGATGTTTTTATTGTTTTAATGATATTTTAAATTGTTTAAATTGTTTTAGAATTGTAAGCTCCCAAAATCACTTGGTTGATTTGGTGGCTATAGAAATTTTGAATGAACGAATGAATGAATGAACGAACGAACGAATGAATGAATGAATGACAGCCTGGGCTCCATACAAGGTTTGAGCAGAGGTTAAAAACATTTAGGACTATGATAGTGCTATGAATCAGGTGGTATATTAATTTATTAAATAAATAAAACTAGTCCACCTTTTGTCATGGTTTTGACAGATGAAACTCTTCAAAGAACTTTGAGGCATTGTTTACCTTAAAGAATCTTTATTTGAGTAGCATAGCATCGGCACTAACATAAGCGAAGCCAAAAATTGACTTCCCCTCCCCTGAGCACATAGTATCAAAGCACAATTCCCTCCCCCAGTTAACAGTCATAAATCACATTCCCCAATTAGTTTGAAATGGGGGCTTTCCCTCCAGCTCTCCATCCCCTCAATTCTTTATTATCTCTTATTTCAATAACCTTGGTTCTCACACTAGGTTCAGTATTATTATGTCTAGCTAGACTCTCATGCACATTCTTCCCCCCAGCATCATCTAACTCTAACTCTAAAAGCAAAAGAAGAAAATGGTTGCGTCTCCATCTGTGGTCAATGCAAAAACATCCGATGTTAGCAGCACTGACACTTCTGATGCTTCAGAACTGCTTGATAGCCCCTCAGAATTTCAAAGCTTATACTTGAATAACATATGCTTGACAGACTTTCCAAGTCCCATTGGCATGGCAAACCACTTCCAGATAATCCAAAGAGATTATTTGTAGGAAGATGCTCTTGATAGAGAGGCAAGATCCATTACCAAAGCCAGAAGGGAAAAAAACATAAATCCAAACCAAGAAGAAAGTACGCATAAGCAGCTCAGAGAGAAATCTCCCTAATTTACATGAGTATAAAAAGGGGAGGAGGCACAGCCCAACCAGACTTGCAAGATTATATTACTTTAACCAATCTGGGGAGCCGTCATTGGAGCTGCACTGACCTGCTGATGGGCCGCTAGATCTCTGCTATAGCAGCTGGACTCAGACTCATTGAACTGCTTGGAATGGGGCCAGAGGGGGTGGTCTGTAGCTGGCTGGGGTGAAGGGAGCCGAGGACGAGGTCTGAGGCCGATTGGGACGCGGCCCCCAAAAGCCAAAGCAAAAAGGCTGGTGGGCATTACAGCCAGCCATTTGAGGCCATGCGGCTGGATGCTGGTTAGATGGGTGGGGGTGGGGTTTAATTAGTTTGCTCCCAGCGCGGACTTTGAAAGCGGTGTATCTTTGAACTGCATGCCGAAGGTTCCTCCAGTAAACCAATAACCACCTGTGAACTGATCGGCTCTGTGTCTTTCTTGTCAGGGGTAAGTTAGGATCTTTGACATTTAGTTTCCATCTATAATCCACTTCTATTTTTTTAGGATTTTTTTTTTACAAATATCAACCCTTTAGATTTCTGGTAATTTATGACCAACTTTATTTATTATATTGAACCACAGATATCACAAAATTTTTGATATCCAATGGTTATAGATAAAATGACCTGTTATCTGCATAGAGAAATAGAGAAATTTTGTATCCAGAAATGTTAGGGGCATGAAAGTCGGGGTTATTTAATGAACTTGCCATGAAGTTGATACACAATAGGAGCCTAAATACAGCCTTGCTGACTTCTTTTTCTGTATAGGTTCTGGTAAGCAACTTATAAAGGCCATGCTTCGCTGTAAGGGAAGTTTCAAAAACATTTTCCAAATTAAAGAAAAATAAACACCAATCGATATTCATATTTCTGAGTTTCTCCATAAGAAGATGAGAGATGGGAGATAAAGCAAACATAGCCTTGAAATCAAGAAAGGACACATAAAGGAAAGATTTTAGTTTATAGCTATGCCTCTTGGTTAGATGATACCACATGAAGATATGATTTGCTTTGGAGCAATCTGCCTGTTCTTTTCCAATTATGCATTCAGATTCCATCCAGTCTAGCCGTTTTGGGTTCAGATGTGTAACATGTGTTTTGCTTACTATGTTCAGAAGGCCGAGGAGTCTGTAATTAGCTGGCTAATAGTAATAATAATAATAGTAAAGTTGGAAGGGACCTTGGAGGTCATCTAGTCCAACCCCCTGCTCAGGCAGAAAACCCTATACCATTTCGGACAAATGGCTGTCCAGTCTCTTCTTAAAAACTTCCAGTGTTGGAGCATTCACTGCTTCTGGAGGCAGGTTGTTCCACTGGTTAATTGTTCTAACTGTCAGGAAGTTTCTCCTTAGTTCTAGGTTGCTTCTCTCCTTGATTAGTTTCCATCCGTTGCTTCTTGTCCTGCCTTCAGGTGCTTTGAAAAATAGCTTGACTCCCTCTTCTCTGTGGCAGCCCCTGAGATATTGGAACACTGTTATCATGTCCCCCCTCGTCCTTCTCTTCATTAAACTAGACATACCCAATTCCAGCAGCCATTCCTTATATGCTTTAGCCTCCAGTCCCCTAATCATCTCTTCCTTATCATCCTGCAATACCTGGTTCTGACCAATTCTTGATCTTCCTTGCCCTTTTCTCCACCATTTGTGCGGTGATTACAAGTTCTTTCCTTTCAAGTTCTTTTTCTACCTTCTTCACCTTTTTTTTTTAATCCAAACTGCATTCTTGTTGAATTTTTTTGGGTTGCCTGATGGATGCGCCCAGAACTTCACTGTTTGTTCTTTGTCAGGTGTTGACTAGTTCTCTCCATTGATGGATTGGTCGAAACTGTTTCTGATTTGACCGAAATTGAAATGGGAGATTCTGCCTGTGGTGTGCAATTTGAGCTTTGTATCTGCTGATCTTCTTGGCTATGGCAGTTATTTGCTGCTTTATTATATCTAGGGCCTTCTTTATCTTCTTTGCTTCTAGGTGCAGTTTATCAACCCCCTTGGATTGTCTCGTCAACCATTGGCAGTGGCGGTGGATATTGACCATGTGGGAGAACTCTGGTCTAACTCTTATTCAAACACCATTAAGATAACCATAAATGTGAGAATTAGCTTTACCATAGTTTCCAAAGATTAAGACAGATGACACTTTTTAAAAACAATGTAAAGAGTACTTTATCGAGCTCTAAAGATTCAAGATGTTTCCAAACGTTTTAAAACCGAATAAGGCACATGTGTGGCAGCTGGTAGTACAGATCGTAGTTTTTTGTTTTTTAAAAAAAATGCTTGTTAATTTAACAAAATAGTAGCTTAAGTGTGCTTTTGGGCCTCCTGTAAATTGTCAGAATACAATTGAAAAGGAAATTATAAAGATTGTCTCACAACATGCCTGTCAACAGCCTTGTTTAGTTGTCTTTATGTATCTCTATTGTCTAGGATACCTTTTATGTAAATGAAAAAGCGGATGAGCTTTTTTATCTTATCTACATTGTTTCAGCAGAATAGAAGTTTCCTTTTAAAAGTTTTCATAAAATAATCTCTGATATCTGAATCTGCTGCCATCTAGTGGCCCAACAAAAATTTTACAAGCCAGCCAAACTTCTCTAGACAAAGAAGTATTTGTAAAGACGAATGTTATTAAAAAAAATTATGTTGCCTTTGTTAAGATATATATATACTGAAAGAGGCGTGGTATTCCAACAAAGACGTGGTTAATCGTCACATTGACCTACACCCAGCGCAACAAGCATTGAGGAAATGGGATTTTAAACACCATGCCAATCGTTATAAGCGGTCTGAACAATGCTTGTATAGCTGTAAATGTGACGGGATACCTGGCCTCCATCCTGAACAGATAGATGGAACTTTGGCTAACCCTCGACACTCCAGGGGCACCCCCGTTTCGCCCGATCAACACCAATACCATTCTAATAAACGTCTGGGGAGGCCACTACTGCTAAACACATATAATCATCCACTGATGGAAGACCTCCCCCTTTCCCAATATCACCACGATAAACCCCCACCCCTGGAACTTAACAACAACTATGGAGGGTGTAGAAGATCCAGCATGAGGAGTTTACAGTCCGACACTGTGAAGAACGTCGACGGAGATCAAAAGAAAAAAGGGGGGGAGGAGAAGAATGAAAGCATGGCTCAATCGCCCAGGCATACGGTGAAAGGGAGAGACACGGTGTTCTGCCTAGACCCTCTCCAGACAAGGAATACCCCCACCAACGATCCAGCCCCCCCCCCGGGACGAACACTTTGAAATCGCCCAAAAAATGAGCACAAGAGAGGAGAGAGAGAATGCAGGGAATCAGAATGCAGAGATCCGGAGACCTGGCGTCCGCCTGAATGTCGCTCCAACTAGCAATGGGGAAGAGCGTGTGATAGGGAGGAGGGGGGATGATGAATTGAGAGGCAGAGTAAGGACCCGATCACGCAGCAAACAAATGGAACAGTGGAGAACTGTCAACATGAAGATTGCCAGGACGGAGGAGGAGGGCATAGACCCCCAAACATGCAACACCCGTATGAAGGTTACTCATGACAGTGGAGGGGTGAAAAGAGAGGGTGTGGAGCAGGGATGGAGAAAAGCATGGGGGGGGGCGTTTGTGATCCCAGAGAGGCTTGTAATACTGATAGAGGAGAAACGGATGCCCCCAGGGTGGAAAATGAAAACGAAAAGGAGATGAGGGTCAGTATTATGGAAGGAAATAAGGATAAAGGGGTGGTGGAGGAGATGAATGTTAGTAATGGAATGGTGGGAGGAATGATCCGGAAGAACCATAGAAGGAAGCGCAAGGAGAGTAATAAAGAAACATCTGGAACACTAATTAACCGGCCGGGACCGGTGACGCGGTCCATGAACCGGGTGCAAATGCCAGCTAAACCCATTTAAGTCATCATTGTTTACTGGCTCCTTAGCCCTGATGATGTTTGGAGTTTCCAAACGAAAGCTTGGCAGCTTTTAGTAAAGTATATTTTTATATTTATATTCTCCTAGTGTTCGTATTTTATTCGTACCATATATACATACATACATACATACATACATACATACATATATATATATATATATATATAGAGAGAGAGAGAGAGAGAGAGAGAGAGAAAAAAGGAGGGGGGAGGGAGGGAGGGAGAGAGAGATCTGCAATATACTTCAATTTCATCTGTGCACTTTGGCAAGGAAGTGGTATCTTCAAAGATAACATTTTTTAAAGAAATGGAAGCATTCGTCACATTTCAGAAGGACTTGTCTATTTTTAATAAAGAGAGCAAGATGGCCCTTTCAACATATGTTCCTTAGAAGAAGGAGAAGACCAATTGGGATATAGATCCAACTTTGTCATTCAGCAGGATGAACCAGCGTCCTTCAGCTAATACCTTGCAGGGAATGATGGTGTCTCAATTATGCAGCAATGTTTCTTTAAGTGTTCATCCTAGCAACAAAATCTTCTTAGGCTTTGATTTAGACAGAGTGCTTTGCGGCCTGGTTAATAATGCTCGAACAGCTATTAATCCAAATACTTGGCAGGCGAGATTTTTCTCTGAAACTTGGGAAAAAGAAGTATTGTTGAATAATGATTCAGAACACAAGAAACAAATTCTAGGTCAAAAAAATCAGGACAGAATTATTTTGAAAGAAATTTTGCCAAACCTCTCAAAATTTGCCTATTTTTTTTTTTTAATTGTTCCATCAGAATGCCTGGGAAGAGAAAACAGAGCTTCTTCAAGTGTACTGAAAACAAGCTTAATTGGCTTTCTTCCTTGTCCATCACTAAAAGCAACCAATCAAGGAAGAGGGGCAGTAGTACCCTTCCCTAACTGGAAATCTCTCTGTGAATTCTTCGCATTCAGGGATAATTGATTATGATGAGATCTATTAGTTAACGACAAAAGCTGGGAATTGGCTTTTCATTTTTCCTCTTTGCTTCTCACTGCTTTCTCCTTTTGTGCTTTATAAGGATGCTAGTATGTTCAGCAGAAAATATAATCAAGACAGACACTTAACATTGCTTTTGTTTTCTATCCAAATGTAATTTTATTATTTTAGTATATTCATTTTTAATAAGTAATTGGGCTTGGCCACCGGATTTACTGTCCCAGGACTTGAAGCTTGCTCCCCCAATAAAGATCTCCATGCTACCAACTGCTTTTTACGTAAGTGTTGTTTATCTAACTTGTAAAATGTCATTTGGCATACCTGCACAATAAATTCCAGCAACCTGTAAGTGGCACATTCAGTTATCTGAATGCTCATTACCCAAATTTCTCATTGTGCTCCAGGGTCTTAGACTAGGGCATGCCATTTCTGTTGTGCATTAGTCAAGGACTGGAGCTTAATTCTCTTGCAATGCAGGAAGGAATACCTACTGGGATGGAAGTGAATTAGACAAATTAGTTTCCCTGGCAGCTTTTTTTTTACCCCAACAATCAATGTCTAGTTATTATTTTTTAGCTTCCTGAATTAAGGAATCCATTGTTTTGTATATGGAGCAAAGATGAGAGAGCTACACAATGAGGTAGAAACGGCTTTTGTTACATATGTTCATAATCAATACCAGGCTGGAAGCAGTCCAAGGGACTCGCGGGAATCTTCTCCAGCACCATAGTTCAAAGGCCTCAATTCTTTTGCACTCAGCTTTACTTATGGCCCAACTTTCACAGCCATACATTGCAACTGAGAAAACCATGGCCTGGACTATACGTACTTTTGTGGGCAGGGTGATGTCTCTGCTTTTTAGTATGCTGTCTAGATTTGCCATAGCTTTCCTCCCCAGGAGCAAGTGTCTTTTAATTTCTTGGCTGCAGTCCCCATCTGTGGTGATCTTGGAGCCCAGGAAGATAAAATCTGTCACTTATTTCCATTTCTTCCCCAGGGCCAGATGCCATGATCTTGGTTTTCTTATACAGCTAGTCCTCTTTTAATGATGGTGATTGGAACTGACAACTCCATCTCTACGCAATGTGGTTGTAAAGCATGACATCACATGACTGCAATGACTTATGGTGGCAGTTCTGGCAATCAGTTGTGCTGTTGTCAGGTGAATCTTGCAGCCGTAGCATACTACAGTCGTGTGTTCACCATTTGAGGTCTCCTGCCGGATTCCCCATTGACTTTCATTGGCAGGGAAGGTTGCAAATGGCAATCACCTGACCATGGGATGCTGCAACCATCACAATTGCAAGCCAGTTGCCAAGCAACCAAATCACAATCACATGACCACAGGGATGCTGTGTCACCCACAACTGTGAGGAACAATCATAAGTTTAAACCGGGGGTCTTCAAACTTGACCCTTTTATGACTTGTGGACTTCAACTCCCAGAATTCCTCAGCCAGCATGCCTGGCTGAGGAATTCTGGGAGCTGAAGTTCACAAGTCATAAAAGGGCCAAGTTTAAAGACCCCTGGTTTAAACGGTCACTGAACATGTTGTTGGTGAAGAAAGGTTGCCTGTACCATAAATGACAGACTTATCACCCAATTTATAACTGTTTTATTTATACTGTTTTATATAAGTATCGGTCTTGTTTATATATTTGCCAAACCTGATGGGAAAGCCAACAACCCTCATCCTGGATATAACTCCTAGACCTCAATAAGACTTTCAGTTAATTTATCATAAAATAGCAGCATAAACATTAATTTCAACCCCAGATGAATTGGTAACATTGAATTAGGAAAAGCAATTAGGAAAAGCAAATCACTGTTTCCTATTTTGTTAACAAAGTTAACAGAGTGGCACAAAAATCACATCAATTTGCTTATTTAAAAAGCTGAAGAAAAAAAAGAAAGGAAGCTAAACTAGGACTAAATTTGCCTTTCATTAACTGGACTACCACATTTTTTCCCCCAACATGTTATTATTATGGTTCATCACACAGTCAGCCAGATGTTTAGGCTGAATTTGACATTTTTATCTGCCTATCGAGTCCTTCCCAAGGACCTGGGAAAGGCAGATACTGTAGTTTGGTGATGTTCAATGTATCTGCGCAGAATATAAACTATTCCAAGGAAAGCTGAATTTTGTGATTGCTTGATAGTAATTTTGTTAGTGCTGTTGGTGTTCAAATGGTGATCTCCAGTTGATTTGGGATTGCACTCAAGGCACCTATTACTACTGGCTATTATTCCTTTGTTTTCAAACTTTGTGTATTTGTGACAGGTACTTTAAACAACATTTCTTCCAGAAGTTCTGCAGCTGCTCTGATTGCTCAGCCAATGGTCCTGAATCCTGTAACCCATTTGTCACCAATTGTTCAGGAACTCCACCTAGCTCAGCTCTTGTCAACTTGGGCAATTACCAGTCTGGTGTGGGTTTCTGTAAATTACACCCTACCATATCATTTATCACCGGCTCATGGTTGACTCAGCCTTCCGAGGTCAGTAAAATGAGGACCCAGATTGTTCAGGGCAATATGCTGACTTTGTAAATTGCTTAGAGAGAGCTGTAATGCATTGTGAAGTGGTATATAAGTCTAAGTGCTATTGCTATTATGGAAGAGACACTCTTCATCCAGCTCCTCTAATGAGACGGCCTAGTATGGTTGAATCTTTGGCATACCTCTCATTGTTCTCATAGCACATAAGCCCCACATCAAGGTAGTACCTCATAGGGGATGGAGGAGGTTATTTATTTTTATTCATCGCATAGTCAGCCAGATGTTCAGACTGGATTTGGCATTTTTGTCTACCTTAACAAGGACCTGGGATAGCCAGATGTGGATATTTGAATTGATGGTATTACAGATATCGTCGCAGGATGGAAGCTGTTCCTAGTTGTTGTTCTTGTTGTTATTATTATTAGCAAATTTTTCTCAAGCGACCAGTGAGCACTTTCTTTCCTCTAAAATGAATAGCTGCTTAAGAGACAGGGAGAGACATGCTGTGAGAAAGATCAAAACTTTAAAAGCCCAACTGTGATTAATAACATCCATAAAGTTAATGTCTAATTTGACCTGAGTTTCCATAGAGTGAACTACATAGTTTATAGGAAGAACATTATCATAATTTGCTTGAGATTAAGCATGCAGGTGTATATGTGTGTGTGTGTGGCCTTCACACAAATCCACCATCACTTATGTGTCACCTCTCATTTGGATTACTGAAATGTTCTTTAAGACCACTTGGAAGCTGTAGCTGGTCCAAAACGTGGCAGCATGAGTAGTTATGGGCACCCTTTGGTACTTTCATGTGAGTCCTCTATTCCTTGAACTGAAGTTGGTGTTGATTGGTTTCTGGGGGCAATCCAAAGTGCTGATTGTCATCCATAAAGCTCCTCATAGTTTACAGGTCTGGATGTCTGCCAGAGTACCCATATCTTATAATCCTATGCAATAAGATCTGGATTGGCCAATCCTGGATATTTTCAATAGAACAATATTTATTTTATTTATTTTATTATTTTATTTTATGAGACTTATATACCGCTTTAAGTGTAAGCACTCTCTAAGCGGTGTACACCAGTAAACAATGTATATATATATTTACATTGCCCCCAACAATCTGGGTCCTCATTTTACCTACCCCGGAAGGATGGAAGGCTGAGTCAACCTTGAGCCGGTGAGATTTGAACCGCTGACCTGCTGAACACAGTCAGCTAAAGTGGCCTGCAGTACTGCACTCTAACTGCTGCGCCACCTCGGCTCTTAATATCATTTTATGGGACTCAGGAATCCTGCCTGACATATGGAATAGCATTCCTCCTATGACCATTCATCTACTCATCCATCCATCCATCCATCCACCCATCCATCCATCCATCCATCCATCCATCCATCCATCCATCCATCTACCCATCCATCCAGTGTTTTTGTCAAGGTGGCAAAAGTTCCTTTTAAAAAAAAATGTTATACGGTACAATATTTTAATAATTGCAAGTTTCCCAGACTCTTTTTGGAGTCAAACAGCCTTGAAACCCAACACGTGATTAAAAATAGCCCCAGCCCTATTATCCTATTTAAAAACTAACTTTGTGAGGAGTTACATGACTTTGTTAGGAGTTATAAAACTGTTGTTTTAAACCTATCCATGTAATTCCAAATGTGACTGCTTATCATGTTCACAATGAAGAAGAATTAGAGGGGGGGAAAGCAAACATTGATCATCAAACAAATCTGAGTTCTGACTCAAACTACAAATGACCAGGCTCAAATTGTTCTACTTTGGGCACATCATATGAAGAGCAATCTCTTTAGAGAAGATGCTAATGCTGGGGAATGTGAAAAAAAGAGGAGATGATGACCAGCAACTCAGTTACAGAAGCAATGGGTACACTATTTAAAAAACGAAAAGACTAGCTAAGGGACAGATCACCGTGGAGAAAACTCTATCTAGGCCATTACTAAGAACCAAAACTGACCTGATGACACATAATCAATTTGTTTATCAATAACTCTGGGGGAAAAAAAGCTAAATGTGATCAAGATTGTCTTTCATTATTAAAAGAATTTCGCTATTGTTGTTTTTTTAAAAACAGGATAATATTATATGTTGTAGACCAGGGGTAGGCAACCTTAGCTCTTTTATGACTCGTGGATTTCAGCTCCCGGAATTCCTGACCCAGCCATGCTGGCTCAGGAATTCTGAAAGTTGAAATCCATGAGTCATAAGAGCTAAGGTTGCCTACCCCTGCTATAGACCAATGTAACTACATGGATACAATTGTTTTGATCCCTAGATAATGGGATCAGATAAGAACATGTCTGTTCACAGAATGCCATAGGGTAGAGTGACCTGTCCTCCTTCCCCAGACTACACACAAAGAGACCCACAGATACACTGAATTTCAGGCTTATGCTTGTTCTGGCTCCACTTTCACACTCATTCATAGAAAATTACTCAATATTGCTTAAACTATCGTAGTTAGTAGGTATCAATAACCCTTATTCTACCACGGAGCCTTCATGGTCCCATCAAACTGATTTTCCTCTAATGGTAGGCTGATGATAAAATTATTACCAGAATCATCTTTCTCTTGCATTATTCTGTCAGTAACCCTATGGCAGACTAGGACTACACACAGAGAGACATACAGACACACAAATACTGGAACATCAGACTTATGCTTGTTCTGGCTCCGCTTTCACATTCATAGAAAATTACTCCCTTAAGTTGCTCTTAAAATTCCAATCACTCATTCCTCTGGCAAGAAGCGAGGGCATATTTGTGCAGCAACAATAAATGAAACAATCCATTTGTACTGCATTTCTACTTGTATCTTTCTTGTGCTATCTAATCTATAGGAAACCTGTAGCAGTTGGAATGAATCATTTTAGTTTGATAGTTAACCTGCTTGAATCTTGCCTGTGTAAGGAAACCCTATGGTGCATAAAGTTCACTCCATCTTTTTTCTTAAAAAAAATAATGTGTGTGTGTGTGCTTGTTTTGTTGGTGAGGTGGGAAGTGAGCCTAACAGTTGACTCATTACTCTAAACAAGACTTACTGTGGCTGACGGTCAACATTCTTCTTTCTGAATTATCTTTATTGAAGATAATAAGGCCAAAAGCTATCACCTCACTTTTAATTGGATTAGTGTTTCTTTTGCCCTTGAAATAACAAATAGGTGCATCTTGTAACTCTAGAACAGGCATCATCTCTCAGATTAACATAATTTAAAAATTAAGGCTCATTTCTGCAGGTATAGTAAGCCCATCCCAGTGTCCCAGTGCTACGAAGAGACTTAAATCACTTTTCCTGTAGCCAGTTTCATAAATTCTGCTTATCTTTTGCCAGTCCACACAGAACCCTAAACTATCATATGGTACAACTGTTGGACCTAGTGTGCTGTGTGAACTCATTCATTATGTCTTATGAACAGTCAAAGGGTTAAACAGTCCTGATTTGACCTTGGGTGAACCCAGTCTCTTCCAAGGCTAGCTGCTTTTGGGATGAACAATGGCCCGGACACTCTTTGAAAACAATTCTGAGGTACTTTGTGAGTATAGCAACTATTCAAGCAGCCTGGGTTGTTTTTTTGTTTTTGTTTTTTTGTCAAACTTCTGCACAAGACTGAGAAAAGGAAGTGTTCTGCTTTAAGAGTTGTATTAATCCAATTATTGAAGAGTTATTTCATAATACCTCATTAAGTCATGATCTTGCAGAGTGCCTGATTCACTTTGCCCTTTTGCTCTTGCATTTATAAATGCAACTTGTAAGCCTATTTTTGTATTGTTGTGCTGATCAAAGGCATTCCTCCAACTCTATTTTGGGCTGAAGGTTAACTTGCTCTACCTTTGCTTCTGATATAAACTTTGCTACCCTGTCCTCAGCCCCGCCAGTTCTAATAGTTAGCATTGTGCTACATGCATATTATGCACCCATACACACAAGCTCACCCACACGCCTGCTTCAATAGCAGCGCACAGCACTGTATGCCATTTACGAAAATACATAATTGAAATCACAGCCTAAATGTGTGCTTAACAACATACGCTTTGCAGTCATCAACGGAGTTGTTTTGAAAGCTAGAGTCCTTAAAGGTTTTCATAGTTGGAGTCAAGAGCTCTGAATTTGGTATGACTGTACCACAAAAATGAAAACCCGTGGGGATTTGTACCGGAATAAACAAAACTCTGAATATTACTTTTCATGATTAAACCTATTGCTCTTACCATGTATTCTGTATCACAAGAGGAGAATTATAATAATGTGTGATCAGAGGAAATACAACAGTGTCTTAAGAGTTATGGTGGCGCTGTGGTTAGAATGTAGTATTGCAGGCAAATTCTGCCCACAGCCAGGAGTTCGATCCTGAACAGCTCAAGGTTGATTCAGCCTTCCATCCTTCTGAGGTCAGTAAAATGAGGACTCAGGTTGTTGGGGGCAATATGCTGACACTGTAAACTGCTTGGAGAGTGCAACGGGTCAATATATAAGTCTAAGTGTTATTGCTATTATATTTTCATGCTCATCTGAGCCCATGGCAAGTACAAAGTGAAGGAAAGGTTTTCTCCTCCTTAGTTGTCAGCACATGATTCATTACTGACATTCAGCTGCCAAAATGCTCTGGAAATGGTCAAAGCCACAATATGGCATTAGATGAACATACCAATGCTAGTAATCCACTAACCTTAATCACAGCATAAAGTATGAACAATATTTAGCGAGTTACTACAATCTGTTTTAAAACATGTACTTTGATTTATTAAGGAATACATATTTCCAAGAGCATAATGTTCTCGTGTAGACTGCCCAAGGAGCACAGGTCTCAAAGATCAAACCTTCAGTAGAGAAAAGATCCATTTTGGACTTCATAAAAAACAGATAACATTCATAAACGGAATAAATAATAAATATTTATGAAACTTAGTTTAGGGAATTGAACCAGGTCTTCAGCAATTTTTTTCTACAAAGAGGGAGGGAATGGCATTGTGATTATTCATTCCATTAGGGAGAGAGTATCAAATCCCAGCTGGAAGGTTAGGCAGCTGACCTTTAGCATATCTCAGTGCAACCTGCAATACCACAGCCTTTGCTTTTAGGCAAACACAGCATGAAGAATCCCACAAAAAATAAAAAATAAAAAAAAATCTTGAATGCAGCTGTATCTTCCAGAACAAAGTCTGTAGAAAATTTGGCTAATGCCAGATGAGATTCAGACTCCTTTTTTCTATAGTCTCCCAGGTGCCCAACCAGCATTCTCAGAAACCTAGACTCCCTACCACAATTCTTCTTTTTACAGAAGCTAAACAATTTCAGAAGAGTCATAGACATTTTAAGAAACACATCTTGGAATCCACTTCTATAATGACATCTACTGTAAATGTTTCATAATGCAGTATTCCATTAGCAAAACAAACCCCTTACTCCTTACCCTGAATTACTCATTCCCTGGGCATCTACATTTCCCAGATACAGCTCTCAGAATAGATCTTAATGCCATCCTCATCTCAAAAACTTGCAAGCTGGAAGCTTATGTTTACAAGTACAAAGATATTTCCTATTGTTCACATGAGCTATTTATCTATTCCACTAAGACATGGCTAGTTATAATGTTGGAAGAAAAAATTTTTCACGAGGGAGGCCTAACCTTGGAGAAAACATTGTTTGCAGCATAGTTTATATCAGGCTCAGATGGCCTTACGATTGAAGGTATTGATACTTTATAACACAATGTATAGGATCTTAACCCATAAGCGTAACACTCAATTTGTACATTTTATACATAGGTTTCAAAACATTTCTAAATTCTAATAATTCAATTAATTAGTCATTTGAAGATCAAATTCAAGGTGAATGTAATAATAATAATAATAATAATAATAATAATAGTAAAGTTGGAAGGGACCTTGGAGGTCATCTAGTCCAACCCCCTGCTCGGGCAGGAAACCCTACACCATTTCGGACAAATGGCTGTCCAGTCTCTTCTTAAAAACTTCCAGTGTTGGAGCATTTACTGCTTCTGGAGGCAAACTGTTCCACTGATTAATTGTTCTCACTGTCAGGAAGTTTCTCCTTATTTCTAGGTTGCTTCTCTCCTTGATGAGTTTCCACCCGTTGCTTCTTGTCCTGCCTTCAGGTGCTTTGGAAAATAGCTTAATTCCCTCTTCTTTATGGCAGCCCCTGAGATATTGGAATACTGCTATCATGTCCCCCCTTGTCCTTCTCTTCGTTAAACTAGACATACCCAATTCTAGCAACCGTTCCTTATATGTTTTAGCCTCCAGTCCCCTAATCAGCTTTGTTGCTCTTCTCTGTACTCTTTCTAGAGTCTCAACATCTTTTTTACATCGTGGTGACCAAAACTGGATGCAGTATTCCAAGTGTGGCCTTACCAAGGCATTGAAGATTGGTATTAATACTTCACGTGATCTTGATTCTATCCCTCTGTTAATGCAGCCTAGCACTGTGTTGGCCTTTTTGGCAGCTGCCGCACACTGCTGGCTCATATTTAACTGATTGTCTACTAGGACTCCGAGGTCCCTCTCACAGTTACTACTATTGAGCATGGTGCCACCTATGCTGTACTTGTGCATTTGGTTTTTCTTGCCTAAATGTAGAACCTTGCTTTTTTCACCATTGAATTTCATTTTGTTAGTTAGTGCCCAGTGTTCAAGTCTGTCCAGATCCTTCTGTACCTGAAGCCTGTCTTCTGGAGTGTTGGCTATTCCTGCCAGCTTGGTGTCATCTGCAAATTTGATGAGTTCCCCATCTATCCCTTCATCCAAATCGTTGATGAAGATGTTGAAGAGTACTGGGCCCAGAACAGAGCCCTGGGGCACCCCACTACACACTTCCCTCCATATAGATGCAGTTCCATTGAGGACCACTCGCTGAGTACGGCCGGTCAGCCAGCTACCGATCCATCTGGTGGTGATTCTGTCTACCCCACATTTTTCTATCTTGTCAAGTAGTAGGTTGTGATCTACTTTATCAAATGCCTTACTGAAGTCCAAGTAAATTATGTCCACAGCATTCCTCTGATCCACTAATTTTGTCACTTGGTCAAAGAATGCAATAAGATTTGTCTGGCATGATCTATTTTTGACAAACCCATGTTGGCTTTTAGTAATGACTTTGTTTGCCTCTAGGTGTGGGCAAGCTTGTCACTCTTTGAACATGAAAGATTAACATCTTTAATCTTTATCTTTAAATTGGAAGATTATGTATGTTATCTACTTAAGATATTTAAGAAACCTTACATTGTGTTCAGTGGGCATATTTTCCTATCACCAGTAATTTTCCACTGCATTGTTCCACTGCATTTCAAGAGTAACCACGCTCCAGCAGTTGCACTTTATTTAAAGAGATTTCTTTATCATTTAACTTTATTACAGCAGGCACAGCCTGGATGCAGTTCGAGTGACAAGGACTATTTCCTTAATTACTGTACATTGATAATAGCATTTACTCTGGCAACCCCAATGCTATTCAATCAAGTGAGATTCAATACAAAAAAAAAGCTGATTTGCCAGAAGGAAGATGAGCATAAATGCCTGGCATCATATTCTATTTTTAAAGGTAAAGTTACTTCTTGCAGAATTATTATTAAGAAATGTAATACAATATTCTTCCGAGTTTTGCTCTAAAAAACCCCCAGTCATCTGCCCAAGCTAATGATATTTTCCATTACGTATCTCCTCCTATCACCTGTTTAAAAACATTTGATCCCATTCTACTTTGAAAAACAATGGGGGGTACGTGTTTCTTATCTTACCCAGATGTAGATTTTACATTTATTGTGTCAAGTTTTTCTCCCTTTAATTTTGTATTGCTGCACTTAGTCATCGCTTGATTAAGTGATGACTAAGGGGAATGGTTTATAAAATTGAAATTTTGCAGCAAATGTAGTACATGCTGAAAATGCCGACTTCAGCGTTACACACATCTTTTGTTAGAAGGTTATGGAGGACATTTAAATATAAAGGCAAACTATGATGAGATCAAAGCTCATAAAACAAACGAAACCTCTATAACCGTGTATTAAATTACTACAGGAAAAAAGAAATGACCTATTCTGATAACTAATTTGAGTTCAACAAGACAAATTACTAAAGGAACGACAAGGCTTATTTTCCCCTAGTTTCTTAACCAAAGAAGCAGAAAAATAATATACTTTATGCCTTTTTCTTAAAGTGAAATAGCATCTGTGCACATGAAACACCATAATGCAGACAGGTATATAGTAGCCTGAGACTGCTCTAGTTCTACCTCTGTTTGCTTACAAGAGGATAATCAGAGATTATTTCCATAACAGAAATCTACTAAAAAGAATCCATGTGTGGAATACTTTTAGTAGCGGCAGGAGTTGCAGAGTATTTCAACATCATTTTTTAAAGGGCTTGTAAAGTGGATTTGACTTTAAACAACAGCTAAGGTTTTCCAAGCTGACAGAAGTGACATTACTACTAACCAGTGTGGTACAGGGACACAAGGTATTTTATAATTGGTGAAGTGACATATATTTATGTTTAGATTCCTCAAGAACAGCAAGATAAAAATGCTACAAATATTTAACTCCAACCTGGGAAAAGAGACAATGATGTAAATGTTCCTAGGGAACAATATTCTTATTCTTTTGAAGGAGGTGAGCCAAGACACTTAAGCTCTGGAGAACCTTTAACATAGGAAGCTATTTATCATAACAAGCTTGGTTGAGACTGCTCCCCATACTGAACCAATTAGAGAAGCTTATTTCGTCATACTTCATAACTCGCAATGATAGGTTTCCAAGCCTGGCGCAGTGCAGTAATTGAATTTTGATCAAACACACATGGCCCATAACCCACTATGTGAAACTTTCAGAACAGTTCACAGCTTCTAAATATCCCATCAACTTACTGCCAAAAGTACAGAATGTGCTTGATGTGAGGGAGGGAAGGAGTGAATGAGCTGGAACCTGGTACATCTGCATAACAACACATTCTGGTGTGTGATTTCTCCTTTTCAAATAGCAGTAGGGAAAGGGATGTTGAGCGATGAGGTAATTTCTTCCTGTTTTTCCCTTTACATCCACACAGAGTTTTCAGTTTTTGTACAACTTGTATAAAGTCCTTTGGGCACTAGGTCATGATGCATTCGTTATTAAAAGTCCATCTTTTGCTTTTATTTATCAAATAATTTAAAAGATAAGTCACTGTCTTCTTTTCAATAAGGTTACAGTTGGCACAAAGGCTCTGACTCCTTTTGTAGGATCAGCAGAGCGCATTATAATATAGCCTACTATTTTTCCTTTGTGCACAAAGAGCTGACAACAAGGGTTGATGAAACTTCTCAATCCTCTGAAGACGGTCCTCTTTCATAATTTCATACGCAGGCATCTTCTCACACTCAAATAAAATAAGTGAACTCCTGGGGTGGGAAAAAAAGATCAGCCATAAAATGGGTGCATAGCCAAAGTACAAGAGAATATATTTAAAGCTTTCCTCCTTGGCAAGTAACAACAACAACAATAATAATAAAGCTGGAAGGGACCTCAGCTAGTCCAACCCCCTGCTCAGGCAGGAAACCCTATACCATTTCAGACAAATGGCTGTCCAGTCTCTTCTTAAAAACTTTCAGTATTGGAGCATTTACCACTTCTGGAGGCAGTTTGTTCCATTGGTTAATTGTTCTAACTGTCAGGAAGTTTCTCCTTAGTTCTAGGTTGCTTCTCTCCTTGATTAGTTTCCACCCGTTGCTTCTTGTCCTGCCTTCAGGCGCCTTGGAGAATAGCTTGATTCCCTCTTCTTTGTGGCAGCCCCTGAGATATTGGAACACTGCTATCATGTCCCCCTTTGCCCTTCTCTTCATTAAATTAGACATCCCCAATTCCAGCAACTGTTTCTTATATGTTTTAGCCTCCAGTCCCCTAATCATCTTTGTTGCTCTTCTCTGTACTCTTTCTAGAGTCTCAACATCTTTTTTACATTGTGGTGACCAAAACTGGATGCAGTACTCCAAGTACACAGAGCACAGCCCAAAAGTTTAGGATTGTACAGCTTTATTCCCCCTTGCAATAGCAAAATAAAGGACTGTTATACAGAGCTTGAAAAGCAGTGGTACCATATTACTAAGGAGGAAAGTTAGTTTGTCTTCAACTTTTTTCCCCCTTTATTTTACTCTGTAAGATTCCGTATTCAGAAAAGTTACCATGCAGTGGACACCCAATGGAACTTTCTTCCGACAATGTCACCACGTACTTCAAACATATTTCCACCCACTGCTGGCAAATTCATAGTTCCATAGCTATGTTGGATAAACATATTTGTTTTCCTTCCTTCCTTATGTCATTGTCTATAATCTAAGGCAGTGGTTCTCAGACATTTTGGTCTCATGAACCCTTCACCTTCTTAAAAATGCTTGAGGATCCCAAAGAGCTTTTTGATTTATGTCGGCTATCGATATCTGTGTGTCTGTGTGCTTTTGAGTCCCTCTTGACTCTTGGAGACTGCCTGGATAGGTCCCTGCAGTTTTCTTGGCAAGGTTTCAGAAATGGTTTTCCATTGCCTCTTTCCTCAGGCTGAGAGAGCGACTGGCCGAAGACCACCTTGGCAACTTTGTCCCTATGACAGAATAGAACTCACAATCTCCCAGTTTCTAGCCTGATGCCTTAACTGCTACACCAAACTGGCTTTTTGATATATACTATATTAGAAATTAAACTGAACAATTAAAAAAATATTTACTTTATTTTGTGCACCCCATAAAAGGGCCTTGGGGACTCCCAAACTTTAAGAATTGCTGATCTAAGGTATTTCTACAGTGTGGGATCCTTAGTACTCTCTGCAGACATTTCATTATCAAACTAGGTAACATAATCAGTGCAGCCAAAACAGCCAAGCTCAAAGAGCACCAAGGACTCCACAGTTCAACCCAGAGCCACTAATATTCTCTTCTACTGGTGCACAGTATTTAAAACTACTGCCTAAACTTGATATGCTAGATGTGAACTGGGACATTAGATACTTGAGGCCACCTTCTTTGAACGATACAAAGATACAATGCAGCAGTTGTAGAATCTCACTTTAACTGCTGGAATGGAATACTCCTGAATGATGCACTTTTGTTCAGCTTTCAGTTGTTCACACACTAATTAAATGTTACTTATTTTACCCCAATTACAAGGCAGAACTTAGAAGGCCATGTGTCTGCATACCTGCCAGACACAAAGAAGTCACTACCTTTAACAGAGCAATCTATATAAAGAAACCTCCTGATACCAACCTATCTAACAAGCTTACTAAGTTCTATAGAACTAATATAAAAACATATTAAACCTTTTTCCTGTTTAACCTATGCATAAAAGGTAGAGCTGTCAGGACTAGCAAAGACATGTTTGTACTTAGTATAGAGATTATTTTTGGTCGCCACAATGTAAAAAAGATGCTGAGACTCTAGAAAGAGTGCCGAGAAGAACAACAAAGATGATTAGGGGACTGGAGGCTAAAACATGTGAAGAATGGTTGCAGGAATTGGGTATGTCCAGTTTAATGAAAAGAAGGACTAAGGGGGACATGATAGCAGTGTTCCAATATCTCAGGGGTTGCCACAAAGAAGAGGAGGGTCAACTTATTCTCCAAAGTATCTGAAGACAGGACAAGAAGCAATGGACTGAAACTAATCAAGGAGAGAAGCAACTTAGAACTAAGGAGAAATTTCCTGACAGTTAGAACAATTAATCAGGGGAACAACTTGCCTCCAGAAGTTATGAATGTTCCAACGCTGGAAGTTTTTAAGGGATTGTCTGAATCACTTGTCTGAAATGGTATAGGGCAGGGATGTCAAACTCAATTTCATTGAGGGCCGCATCAGCATTGTGGTTGCCCTCGGGGGGCCGTGTGGGTGTGGCCAGGGTGGGTGCAGCCTACTGGGTGGGCGTGGATGGAGTGGATGTGGCCTACTGTGTGGGTATAGCCAGCTCTACATCGTTCGCATCAAGGGTGCTTGTGGGGGCCTGGGCAGGAGTGGGACAGATCTGAGGGTCTCTGGCAGAAAGGGGTGGGACCGGGGCAAGTGCCAAGGCATGGTCCATTTCTTCATTCCTCACAAAGTGTGACATCTCCCCAGCATGCACCCAGGGGGGCGGGGCCAACGTGGCAGGGGCTAGTTCCTTGCTGTTTCTAGATGGCCTTGTGGAGCTAAGACTGAATGCGTTTCAGCATAGATGGCCACCACAAAATTGTACATTGGCTCCCAGCCGGCCTGGGCCAGGGCCAAGGCAGTGGGGGCTGTTCCCTCGCTGTTTCCAGGATGGCTTCGCGGGCCACATGAAACCACTTCGCGGGCCGCATCCAGCCCCCAGGCCTTGTGTTTGACATGTCTGGTATAGGGTTTCCTGTCTGAGTTGGAATAGAAGACATCCAAGGTCCCTTCCAACTCTGTTATTCTGTTAAGCAAGGAGGCATGGGTTAGCGATACTGACATTTTCAGGTTAAAGGTTTGAAGGCAACAGAACTGAGAAAGCTGTCTACATGAAACATTTAAGTGGAGCACGTTTTCCTTAAAAACTGGTATCAGAGGAGACAACATTACAAAAACAGACCAAAACCTGAAACTGTATTAGAAGGATACTCACATTATTTTTTGGCTGCGCTTCTGCTGGTAGAAAATAATGAATTGTGCAAAGGAAAAACATATTTTTTCCAATTCTTAGACGTGAACATATACTGTGGTTATAAGCAGACTGTGCTAGAATAATTACCATACTAAAAATCAACCATCTGAAAGCCAAACCTTTTCCCTGCTTATCATAAAGCAAATAAAAGTATTTTTTTATTTTTGTCTGAGGGAGAAGCTGAAAATGAACATAAGTCCATTGTTATAAACAATGTAGTTCTCCTCTGTATAAATGTACAGTTCTGAAGAGGGATAAAGCAAATTTCTTCAGAAGAGGATTTACACAGCAATTACATTAATAGATTATGATGTCTAGAACTGTCAAACACAATTTAGGAACATGACGCTTCATATTCAACTGCTGAAACTACTATATATTTTCTTTGTTTTCTGAAGGATTCCACAAGCAGGCACATTCTTTTTTTAATATATGCAATGAACTGTTAAACACACCACTTAAGCCTACATAACCTCCCATAAAGAATAAGTAAGAAATCCATAGATAGCTCACAACATTTTAAAAAATAGATGGATTGTATGTAATGTTATCATTGAAGCAAAACCTAGGAGTAAAACATTCAGAATTCACAACTGGAAATTTAAAAAGTTCAGTTATTTGCTTCCTACTATTAAAGCCTGAACCTTGAATGTGAATTTGGCTTAAACAGAACTCTTTTGGTCTTATTGATCAGCGCGGGATAAAAGAGACGTTGCTGCTGAGCTGAACAATGAAAATTCTAAGTAATAGATGATAGTTAGACATATATGCCTATAGAAAACAGGAGACCTAAGTATGAGGGAATCAAACTAAAGAGTTTTGCTAAAATACATTCTGCAGTTATTCCTTGCCCATAAATGCTTATGAATCCAAATATAGCCTGATTTACTAAGAGAACATAATTAACATCAGGCATATCCACTGTATGGAAAAACATTGTTTCTTACTGTCTTCCAAACTACAACTCAGATAACTACAATACCAATATGGCTACTAGTAATGAGCAGATTCAGCCACATTATTTGGCATCCTCTAGTACAGTAACACCTTCATCCATTAACAGAATAGATAGATATGTACGGGTTTAATTATCGAAAATGTAAATGGCATATGTGGCAGTCACCTTATTCAATAACGTCAAGGTACAGTGAGGTATTCTCTTTCCAGTCCACTTTTCCAGAGCTGACTCAAGAAGTAAACTTACTGCAGAAAATTGGGAAGCCATACCTAGCTTCATCTAGCACGAGAGAGGAATCCTTTCTTTTATATATGTTTGAAACTTGGATCTCTACTCTCTGTCATGGTTCCGACAGATGAAACTCTTCAAAGACCTTCGAGGCAATGTTTACCTTAAAGAATCTTTATTTGAAAAGCATAACATCGGCACTAACATAATCGAAGCCAAAAACTGAATCCCCCTCCCTTGAGCACATAGTATCAAAGCACAATTCTCTCCTCCAATTAACAGTCATAAATCACATGCCCCTATTAGTTTAAAGCACGGGCTTTCCCTCCAGCTGGCCAATTCTTATCATCTCTTATTTCAACAACTTTGATTCTCACACTAGGTCCAGTATTATTATGTCTAGCTGAACTCTCATGCACATTCCCCCCCCCTTCCCCAGCATCATCTAACTCTAAAAGTGAAAAGAAGAAAATGGCTACATCTCCATCTGTTGTCAAAGCAAAAAACATCCAATTTTAGCAGCGTTGACACTCTCACTTTTTCATGCCAACATTTGTGTGGCTAATCATTTCCTGACTTTGATGTTTTCTACCGCTTTCTTTTACATGAGAATCCGAGTCTCCCCAGCTTCAACCCTTACACCAAAAATGCCCCTGGAACAGGGGTGGGCAATTAATTTTCCCAAGGGGTCACATGACAATTTGGGACTGATGTGGAAGGCTGTGCTCACCTATCCCCAATGCTGCTGCCACACTACCGATGCCAACACCGCCCCTATGCTGCCAATCCCCTTTCCCTGACTCCCAGACTGGGATGCCCAGGTTTGCCTTGGAAAGTGTGTCATTCTGTTTTATTTTTACAGATTTTACACAGTATAATCTAAGTCTAAATTTCAGAATTTGGGATAGACTGTAACATTCAGTGGGTTTTTGGATTGCCACTGAACGTTACAGTCTATCCCAAGTTTTGAATTAAGCTTTTAGATTCTACTGCGCTGGCTAATTCAATTCATATTAATAGCGTGAAAAATATTACTTAAAATGTAGCTGCTATAATGATATAACAAATACCTCAGCCCACTGTAACAAAAAGCTTACGTACACACTTAATGGGTTGAAGAGCTTTACTGAAATAAGATAACTATAATTAATATCTCATGAGTTTCACCACTTAAGTGCACATTCTGTTCCTGGGTGAAGATATTTATCACATTTAAAGCCTTTAATACACACCGGCAGTTATAATATATTTACTACAGTTGCCTTATCAAAGTAAGTTAAGAGGTAACTTTATTTTGAAAATATGACTACATGTTGAACTTAAACTATGTCATTTTTGCATGTGATAAAAGAGTGAGAAGGACCATCTGAGAAGTTTGTCAATATAGATAGAAGAGGACTTTAGTTACAATTGCCTTGCAGTTGTACAATGTTCTACAATTGGAACATTACATCAGGTCTTTAGGTATCTCGTACAAGTGCCTTATTTAGTCTGAAAGCTGACAGCATGACTTTATACTACTTACTGTTCATTAAAGATACATACAGTATATTCTTTAGAGATATGGAGGGAATTAATGTTACAATCTCAGTATTATATGGGGGCAAAATGAATTCAAAATAAGCCTGGTGTCCTACAGTAAAAAAAAAAAAAAAAAGGTGATGTGATACTCAGTGCTGAGTGCTGCTTCTCATCTAGACCCAGAAAAATTAACCCAAATAGTGATTTTTTTTAAAGATTATACTTTAAATTTTTTCCCATACTAGACAATAGAAGCAACAGTAAAAGAATTTGTTTTCCTACCAGACTTGCACAAAGGAGCAAAAGAATGACAGCAATAATTTGAAAAATACTTCCCCAAAATACAAAAGAATCCCTACATATTTGCCTGAGGTTTTGTCCTTATGTACAATACAAACACAGAGCACATTTTCTTGTATTTAACAAGCTGACAGCAAATTTCAACAAATGTAGAGTAATTGTTGCATTTGGAAATTCAACAGTTCAAAAGCCTAACAGTCCGTCTATATCTACATTTTTGAACCTGGCAGTTTTTCTGAAAAACACAGCTTGCAAAGAAAGGGGATGATGACATTACAATCAGCCATGAACAAAGTATTTAAAAGCAGCACTCAGGTTATCAGTCAGTCAGCTTTTTGTTATTTCCAAAATGATTCTTAATTTCTGAACACGTGTTTAATTGACTTTTCCCTTGTCTCTATCTACTTTTCAACTTCAGGCCAATGACAACAGGGGTGGATCCATGAATAGAGTTTACTGGCTAACATAGTATTTAAATTTTCAGGGTTTGGATAAATTAAAAAATATGCTACCAAACACAAAATAAAACTTATGAATATATTATCTTTTATCCCATGATTAAAAGAGTGAAACACTGCAAGTTCTGGATGCTTTGTGCACACTTTGGCTATGTTTCACTATTTTGACAGTATAAATGAAAAACAAGGAGACTTCGTGCATGGAGGAAGAGTAAAATTGATTGTACAACCTACTAGCATGTGATTGTCAACATTTAAAATATCTTCTTTTTTTTGAGTGACAAGGAAAAGGATCAACTGGATGACGTTTTCTTAATTGTGGTCTCTGGAAAGCAATTTTTAGCATTTTTGTGTTTTTAATTTTATATCCAAGACAGTGATTGAATACATGGGACAATGGGCATCAGGCTAAATATCAGGAGACCAGGACTTTTAGTCCCGCCTTAGCCATGCAAGCGGTCTAGGTGACCTTGGGCCAATCTCTTTCTAAGACTAACTTATCTTATAGCAGTGTTTCTCAACCCTGACAATTTTAAGGCATGTGGACTTCAACTCCCAGAATTCCACAGCCAGCAACGCTGGCTGTGGAATTCTGGGAGTTGAAGTCCACATGCCTTAAAATTATCAAGGTTGAGAAACACTGTCTTATAGGCTTGTTGTGGGGGAAATAGGAGTAGGAAGGTGCATTGGGTATTTTTTCTGCCTTGAGTTGTTTATAAAAATAATATAGGTGGGATATAAATTAAACACTGTAAATTGTCACTATTGTATCTTACATTCAAAATCTAATTTTTAAAACGTTTCTTCATAAATATGGACAATTTCATCTTGTTCACAGATGCTGAACAAGGATAAAACATGTTTTTCAGAATTGTTAAAAATATATTTCAAAATCAATTTTATCAGAGAGCACATATCTACACAGGACGGATCTTCTTGTTTTTTAGGCCCTTTTTATGTTATTGCCCATTATAAATTCATCCCCACTGAAAAAGTAATCTCTTGGTGTAGGATGGCTATGTATACTGTATAAGTGGAGAGAGCCACCAATCCTGATAAAAAGCAGCAAGAACCACACTGAAAAAGCATTCAACAAGATCGTATCGATCCCTTAGCTCTTTCCAATTAAGTTATTTTTACAGAGAGTTTCAGAAATCCTAACTGAAAGGAATGAAAGGAAATAGCTTTATTATTTCATCCCTCTATATAAAGCAGGGTTGGGCAACTATGGCAACTTTTTGACCTGTGGACTTCAACTCTCAGAATTCCTGAGCCAGTCATGCTGACTCAAGAATTCTGGGAATTGATGTCCGCAGGTCATAAAGTTGCCATGGTTGCCCACCCCTGCTTTATATAGAACAGTGGTTCTCAACCTGTGGGTCGGGACCCCATTTGGGGTCGAACGACCATTTCACGGGGGGTTGCCAAACAAGGCTGTCTGCCATTCCCCCCCCCTTTTCTTTGGCCACGCCCCTGGCACTCGGTGATGTATAAGTGGTTGGGGGTCACCACAACATGGGGAACTGTATTATGGGGTCGCGGCATTAGAAAGGTTGAGAACCACTGATATAGAGGAATGAAATAATAAAACTATTCCCTAGCCCTGGTATAAAGTAATCTGTGTTTGACAAAAATGGTTTGATTGGTCAAAGACAACATTTTTGATATTTGGATTAAGGAACTTACTGGTAAGATTAAGGGTACATTTGAGGTTTTCTATATGTATCATTGGTAATACTCAGCCTGGTAAGCCTTGCACCATAATAATCTATTATGTAGTTAGAACCATCAGAAGGACCCACAATCTGGAAAAGAAAGTATTACATCGTTAAAAATTCTGTTCTAAAATACACACCACACACAGAAATCTTCTGCAACCTTCTCCATATGCATGATGTTGCATTTAATATGACTAGAAAACAACTATAAAACTCATAACACGTATGAAATGTTCCTCGACGTAAGCAGACAAATAGCCTGTACGTGTCTTAGGGAAAAGGCATTTCCCCAAGTAGTTAAAGGCTTGGAAAAACAAAGTGGGAGAGAAGAGAATTCTGACAGAACATTGGCTTCGCCTGTGTAAGCTTCCACAAAGTAGGAGAACCTGTAAAATATATTGGTAATTGAAAACAACAGGCATATTTAATTCTTACCTAACCTAATTCTTATGAAATTGTTAATTTATCTGAGAAGAAGTTGCACCAATTTGCTTATAATTTTGCGGAATCACAGTGCCACAAAGTTTTGAGTTAAGAAGGAATTGTAACTAACAAGTTGGTCTAGGACAGTGGTTCTCAACCTGTGAGTCGGGACCCCATTTGGGGTCGAACGACCATTTCACGGGGGTCGCCAAACAACGCAGTCCCCCTTTTCCTTAGCTGTGCTACTCCCTTTTATTCTATTGACTTTTGAAAGCCAATAGAATAGACTCTCTTGAATAGAGTCTAATTCTATTGGCTTTCAAAAGCCAATAGGAATTGTCCAGGCTGTCTCTGCCCTGCTGAGCCCGCCAAAAGTCCCATTCTGCAAACGGTGCTGCACCAGTTGAGTAGTCCTCGACTTATGATTGGTTGAGTAGTCCTCGACTTACGACCGCTTGGGGGTCGCGGCATTAAAAAGATTGAGAACCACTGATCTAGGACCAGAAACCCAGGTTCGGGTTCATTATCAGTCATTAAAGCTCTCTGGATTTTTCCCTTTTGCTATATTAAAAATTACATGGAAATTAATTTCTGAGGTTATACGTGGAATTTCAAGTACCTTTTTCATACGAAATATGGGCAAATTTAATTCCAAGGAAAAAGTATAAAAATGTGTATCACAAATATTCCATCGGGAGAAAAATAAGAACTGATGCATTTCAACTTATGAAACTGCTAGGAGTGCAACTAAAACTACTGGAGTTTAATGAACTTTTTAAAATCCTTTAAGACTTTGACTAAGAGGAACCAATATAGTAGATCTGGCTTGTATGCAACAATAGAAACTAACTTTCTAATAAGCAGAAACTTTGCACTAGCAAATGTTTCTGCTTACATTTACACAAGGGAGGTTTGCATATGCATGTACTTATTAAACATCCATTTAATAAAATATTCAAATATACAGTAAATGTATTTTTATGTTTTTCCAATTTTTACACATTCTTCTGAATATATATTTAATATAAAAGGTTCTCTGATAATTTTGCAATATAGGAAAGCAACATAATGATATACAGGCAAGTTGATGTTTAGATGTCTAAATGCACACAATTTGTATAGGCTTTTTCTTATCTAAAAACAAATCAAAAAACCATAAAACGTAACATTCTTCTGTAGTTCTTGTCACAAGCTGCTTTCAAAACTGATGGGAACATAAAAAGGCAACGTGGGAGTCAACTATTCATATTTTAAAATAATTAGTAATGTGCCTGAAATCTGTTGCTAGATGTCTAAGTGCATCTCAGACTTTAAAAAAAAAAGGACCTTTATACTGGATGTTTTGAACTTACCTGCATTGAAATCAAAATGAAGTCAATCAAACTACCAATTCCACAAAAGCCTACTGTGCAGAACTTTAACAAACCTGTGGAAAAAAAGTTGCATTTATGCCATTGAGTGGATGTATTTCAGAGTATTACAGTTTTTTTTAAAAAAAATTGTCACTGTAATGATTTATTCATGCCCCTAAAATTATGAATTACCATAGGCATAGGGAATTTTTTTTACTGTTTCTGAATTAGTAGATTCTTCTTAATCCATATACACAGAGAATCCTAAAGAAAACTATAAACCACTGAAGTTTCAATATCAGAAGGGACCGCTGAAAAACAAGCCAAAGGGCAGTCAAGGCAACTTTTTAACAAGCTTGAAAGAACAATGGCGATTCTTTAAATTGAATAGAAATACCAACTCAATTTGTGGGACAGAGGGAAAAAAAACTTTGTTTGGTGAGCGGCTAATGCAGCAAATTGTACATAAGAAAGTAGTTTACACATTTAACATAAATCAACGTAAAATAATTTTGGTAAAAGACAAGAAGTCTTTAGTACAGTCCTTATCTCCAAGATGACAGGAGATTCTTTCTTATTTCTAGCTATTAGGCTGGATTTATTTTAGGCTGGACTCCTAAAGCTTGTGGTCAAATGATACTATTATACTATAAATCTGCAATTACCAAGTTAATTATAATAACAATCCATCTTGGTCTCCTCAGAACCAAGTATTAATAATCTGATTTGTCCAATTTACACATACCTATTCTTTGCAGTTATCGGGCATATGTCTCACTTACCTACTGTGAGCAATAACTTCACAATCTAAGTAACGTGTCTCTGGGCAAAAAGGGCAGTATCGGATCTGTGGACATTTCTGCAACTAGGAATCCCATGGGATGCTTTTAGAATTAAATGAATAGCAGCTATGTGAGGTTCTAAATAGTCTTGGGATTCAGAAAGGGGGTAGGTTTAGTTTAGCAAAGGAAAACAGATTTGAATTAAAGTATTTCTTTATACAAACATCAAAACAAACAAAAAAAGGTAAGAGCTCGTAATTAGATGAAAACTTTGTAAACACAGCTGACTTTGCTTCCAACTTCAAAAATCTTTTAAAAGTTCTCAACAAGTAAGACATCAGCAGCAAACCGTACTAAAAGTACAAAGTGATTCAAAATGTGAAACACGATTGAAGTTACTTGAGTATCACATTGTAAGGCTGGCTTTCTGCTTATTTTTCAATTATTATGTTTAGCTTTCAGTCTAAAATAATGGAGCAGTGGCCCCCGTGAAGCTGTTCAGAAAAAAATATCTTAACATTTCTAACAGTGCTGCTTATTCTCCTAAGCAAAATCTGTACACAAAACTGTATCATGGAAAAGGATAACCTGCTCAGAATTATGTCTTAGCAACTTTTATTATGTGTGGATCTGTCTTGGCTAAGCCTTCATAAACTTCAACCAGTTCAAATCCTGACATCCATTAGTGTGATCTTATTATACTAACGGAATTTCATAAGATGTTAATTTGTTTCTGGACACAATTCAATATACTATTTTGACTTTTAAAGCCCTTAGTTTGAGATGCAAGTGCTTTAATGGAATATCTGAATCACGGGAATCTGAAGAAATAATTATATGTTCTCCTCCAAATACCATCATATGAAGTTAAACAGGTGGCTTTTTCTATGAACTCAACCAACTATAAAAACTTTCTG
This sequence comes from Crotalus tigris, assembly GCF_016545835.1. Classification (NCBI taxonomy): domain Eukaryota; kingdom Metazoa; phylum Chordata; class Lepidosauria; order Squamata; family Viperidae; genus Crotalus; species Crotalus tigris. The sequence continues at coordinate 524,620 of NW_024096596.1, forward strand.
CTAAGAAATGACAGCCTACCTTTTTTAATTCTATTTATAGATAAGACAAATCCTGTCTTAGTTACTATTTATTATTTCTGTACACAAATTATTTTTCCTCTTTTCAAATTGCTGTTTTTTGTATGGAATCATCAAGCTACCAAAAATACAGCTTATTGTAAAAACGTTTTAGTAAATAAAACTGGAAAGCAGTAAAACCCTTAGGTTAATTTTTAACTTAAGACTTGTGCTATATATTATTATACATACAGTATATATATGACAAACAATTTTCTTTAAGTAATTACTGACATCCAAATTATAAAAGGCAGATACCAACAAAAGCACTAGTTTTTAGAGTTACACTTCTGAATGAAAAAGTATTCCATTTTGGATTTTCTAAGTATTTGCTGATCTTGGCCACTGTCAAGTAACATAGTTTCATATAAGGCCCACTGATATAAAAAATCCTGAGTAAACAAATAACACCAACTCTTGATGCTTGTTTCATTTAATGTATAAATTAAGTCACTGAAAGTTCCATGCCCCCTGGAGCATAAGTAACTGTCACTTTAGCTCATAGAAAGTTGTGGCACCTCTTTTAGTGACAAAACTAACAGTCCTTCTTCTTCTTCTTGTGCCATATCCGTTACCGGACGTTGGCAATCATGTTGGCGATCCTGTTTTTATCAGCAGCCACATGAAAAAGTGCTGCTGAGTTTTGTCCAAACCAATCCCTTAGATTTTGAAGCCACGATGTTCTTCTTCGGCCTGGACCTCGTTTGCCTTCAATCTTTCCCTGGAGGATTAAATGGAATATGCCATATTTTTCTGGGTGTCGCATCACATGTCCGAAATATTCTAATTTTCGTTTTTTAATTGTTTTGATGATTTCCCTTGGCTTTCCCAGGCGGCTTTCTCTCATTTTGTTGTATAGGAATTCTGATCCATCCCTCCAATGAAAACAGTTTCAACTTAATACATTTGAGGATTTTCTAGCATGTGCTCATCTTCTCAAGTCATACTATATTTCTATGAGATTTGGGTAAAGATATTTAGATTCAGAAATTGAGTTTCTTCTTCTACATCCATTGTCATATAGACATCCTTATAAGTTTGGGATCAGTCTTCTTGTCTGACTTACTTGTGTTGGGAAACTCCCAGCCAGGCAGGGAAGGAGGAATCAAGTGGGGATCTAGCCTTGAGTCCTTGTGCAGACTCAAGAGACTTAGGACTGATCCTCCTAAGTTCCCAGGGGAAGGCAAATGGGCCTGAGACTTCTAAAATATTCCACAAAAAGCAGAAATTTGTCCTTCATTCAACAATGGCAAACTCTTCAGCTCCTGAGGCAGCAAAGCATCTCCCAAACGTAACACTACCACCTACTGCTACCATCATTGACAGCTGGCACAAATTTCCTATTAAAGAATGCAATGTTTCATTTGTGACATCCATGTAGCCAATTTTGGATTATCTGTTGGTAGAGTACTCTTCCATAGGTCTGGAGCATCATCCCTGTTTTTATTTGTTTGTTTGTTTGGCAGACTAAGACAAGTATCAATACTTTTAGTGAGTCGTGGCTTCTACTCACTCATAAATCCCACCTGATGATTTTCTTACGATAAAGCTATAATCATCAGTTTTAGCAATTCTCTATTTATATATCTCTAGGATCCACATGATGTTCTGATAATGTTCAGTTGTAAAAATATGGTAACTGAAAATCCCAAAATGGTGGATATTCTTTCATGGTAGAATACTGCAAGAATCTATTTAATACAGTACTGTGTCATTTTCCGCACCTCCACCCCACAAAATCTGTTTCTAGCAAGCAGAAAAAATGCAATGGGTTAGAAGCCCATTGAGAAATTCCAACACAACACTCTATAATCTATAAGAATTCCAGATAGTCATAATATCTCAAACTTCCAGATAGAATCATTAAAATCCTTGTTTTTTTCCTTCCCTAATCTACAACACACTATAATGGGGTTTTTTCCCCCAATAAAAGCCTTATTGTATGGGGGGGAAATCATTTGTGATTTTTCACAAATAAATAGATTTATGGTAAGCAAACACCGCTAATACTTACTGGGCAATGTTTTAATTTTTCAAGTGCAACTCAGAAGGAAATCTAGAATAAATTATCCAACCCATCTTTTTTATTGTGTGATGAAATACAAAAATATAACATTCTTGGAGGTTCTCTATTTTATATAAGAGAGCTTACAATTCATTTAGTGACCATTCAAAGTTATAATAGCACTGAAAAAAGTGATGTCCATTTTTCACACTTACAACCATTGCAACATCTCCATGGTCACGTGATCAAACCTTGGATGCTTGGCAACTGGCATGTATTTATGATGGTGGCAGTGTCCTCACCTTTTGCGACCTTTTGACAAGCAAAGTCAATGGGCAAGCCAGATTCATTTAACAGCCATATTAATAACTATAGTGATTCACTGAACGACTGTGGCAAGAAAGGACATAAAATGGGGCTAAATTCACTTTAACAACTGTCTTGCTAAGCAACAGACATTTTGGGCTCAATTGCGATCGTAAGTCAAGGACTACCTGTATTTGCCGAATATGTCAACCTCTTAATATTCCAGCTTGATATCTATACAAGACACTGTCAGTTACGAATACAAATGGAATATAAATGAATTGATACCGAACCATTCACTTTTATTTAGACTAATATTTAAAAGTAGGAACTAACCTAATGCAGGATATCCTAGATAAAACCGATCTGCTCCCAACCAGCCAAGAAACAAAGACAGAGCTACTGCTACTTTATAGGAGTAACCATTTCTAGAAATAGAAATAGGACAAAAAATTCCTGAATTAGTTGCTGGGTTCTTTTTCATCACTCCATTAATTATTTGACGCTAGAACTTTCAAACTGTCAAAGCTTAAGCAAATGGAAATCCAGCTACACTTTACAAACAATAATACAAAAAAGGAGTGAATGATTTCTCCATTTATTAGACTGCTAATATTTCATGCGACAAAGAAAGAGACATTTCAGAGCTTGAATTACAATTTCAGATTTGGCTCTTCTTGTACAAAACACAAACCTAGTAAAGCCAGTTTGAGTTACTATAGCCATTTTTATAAAACAAAGTAAAAACAAAGGAGTGTTTTTATTGATTTTTCATACCTCAATATTTTTTAATTCAACTGTATTACAGTATTACATATATCTTTGAATTATTGCAAAAAGTATTTCAAAATGCATTGTAATAATAATCTTCATTCTCCTGGGACTTGATCCTTTCTGATCCCAAGTATCATCCCTAGTATGATAGCTACAGTATATGATCAAATAAAACAGGTATTAATTAAGACAGGTCTGGTATCTCTCCTCTAATCTCCTCCAATCTAACAGAACTGAAAGGAAAGTACTGCAGCACATTTCAAAACAATAAAGTAACTTAGGTACATATACAAATATGTAAGTGTTCTATAATTAATACAGCAAACACTCACTACCAATTGAATTCTTACATATTACACAGAGTTATTACTTACACACTTCGACACTCAATGGGCTGGTAAAATCCAATTTCCTTTCCAGTAAACTGAGTTTCATTTCCACTGAAATCTTTACAAGTAATATTTGGGGCTGGAAGACAGGGAACTAAAGACATAAAAATAACACAGCATTATATATAGAACATCAGCAAAACATTTCAAATATAGAGCTCATAAAGCAAATATCTTTTTAGCAAGACAACTAACGTATAGCAGATGTTAAATTTAATTTTAATTTTTTAAAGATGAATAATAAATTAACTTCAAAAACTAAACATACAGTAAAACAAAATTTATTTTGCATCTATAATATTAATTCATGTCTAAAACTTATGTGCGGTCAAGAAACATTTATTGCAATAACTAATAGAATACAAATGCTTTTAATAAGGCTTTATATTGTTTTTTTCTTGTTTTAAAATATTTTTATTATTTTTTTTTTGCTTTTATTGTATTAATAATTGTTGCCAAGCCATCCAGAATCATATAGATGAGTTGGACAGCAGTATAAATTGGAATAAACTCATCACAAATCTTATTAATTCATTTCAAATATTTTTGCAGGGAAAGACCCCATGTCTACTTTTTTTAAAGCAAATTATGGTATCTAAGAAGAGGAAACATATACAGTTCATCCACTGGAAGCATTTGATTAAGGAATACGCAACATTAAATATATTAAGTAACTCTTACCATATGCAGTGTGGTTAGTACATTTCATGGGTTCTTGGGTTGCATTGTCTATTTTAGGATCTTTGCATATATATGTTTGTACAATTAAGGAAAACAAACATAACCCAAGTTTCTGCAGAAGATTAAAACTAGCATCATGATCTAGATTTGTTTTCAATTAACCAAAAATTATATAGGCTGAAGTGGCCATATTTCCTTCTTTTATCCAGAAAAATAAGCGATACAGCAATATTTAAGCTGGAGAAGCTATTTAAATCAACAATATGGCCTTCTTTGGCCTGGAATCTTCCAATACTCTGGAACTTAAACTACTAGAATTTCCCATCATAGCACTATGGTTGTTCCTAGCACATCTGGAAGGCATCATATTAAGACTGAACAATAGGTTTAACAAGGTAACACATAATGGGTTTGCATAAATATACACTATAATTATTTCTTTGGCTTTACAGTGTTGTATGAACTTATCCACTGTGCTTTGTAAATCATGGCTTATGGTTTGGAGTTATATGAAAAGCTAACCAATTTTGGCTTATACAATTGTATACAATTATACAATTAATCATGCTTCAGCAACCTATACAACAATCCATTTAGTGACTGTTCGAAGTTACAGCAGCACTGAAAAAAGTGACTTATGACCCTTTTTCACACTTATGACTGTTATAGCACCCCCATGGTCACGTGATTTACATTCGGATGCTTGACAACTGGTTTATATTTATGATGGCTGCAGTGTCCCGGGGCCTTGTGATTATCTTTTGTGACTTTCTGAAAAGCAAAGTCAACGGGGAAGGTAGATTCACTTAACAACGCTGTTATCAATTTAACTGCAGTGATTCACTTAACAAATGTGGCAAAAATCACTTAACAAATTTCTCACTTAGCAACTTAAATTCTGGGCTCACTTGTGATCATAAGTTGAGGGCTACCTGTAGTACCTCTTCATTGCAAGGATTAAGAGAACGTAAATTAAATTTAGATTTTGTTCTGGCCTCATTACCCACAGGAATGTAGCTAAGTGCAATCCTTAGCTCTCCAAGGGTTGCAAAGCCTGACTTATTACGAACCCAGCCATAAATTTCTGCTCCAGGTCTCTTTCCACTCATAAGGGACGGAAGTGGGTACATTTATTCCACGCTAGGCCTGTTGGCGTCTGCTATAAAGCCTTTGGTCCATCAATCCTCGGTTGTAGTCAATAACCAGTATTCCACTTAGGACTACTACCTGCCATTTAGTGTAATTCAACAGGTGCAGCTTCCTCAAGCACCCGGCTCATTATGCCTCGCGCGACCCTTTTAGAACATAGAGCGCCGTCCCGCCCCCTTCCTCGACCTCCCTCCCCCTCCCCCCGGCAAAGCCCATCACCACGGTGACCGGGTTCCCTTGGCATCCTCCCGCCTTCAGGATATTGGCCGATTCGCAGATCTTCGCACTTCAAGGGAGCATCGTCGCTCGCCACAGCCCGAGCTGCGAAATAAGCCAGCCACAAGGTCCCCAACGGCCAGAGAGGTACCATGCCGCCTATCTTCGCTTGACAGCGGCTTCCCCTTCCAGGTGGGAAAAAGAAACCTCCTCCTCCTCTTCAGACGTTGCCGTAATCCTTTCGCGGAACGCTAGACGCCATCCCAGAGCGCGCGAAGAAGGGCAGAACGGGCTGTCCGTCCCCCTGTGGGAAATGGGAATCGCCTTGCCCGTAACAAAGATGGCTGCATTTTCCATTGTCTTCTTAGGGACCGAAGGCAGAAGCCGCCGGCTTTTTCTCGGGCAATGGCTGCAACAGGCATCAAAATGGGAAGCCGAGCGCCCTTACTAAAAATGGCTACTCGGGTTCAAAGCAACGGAAGGAAGTAAACTGGGATTGATCTTTTTGGGAGGGCGGAGAAATTGAACCGGCTGTTTGCTATACGACGTTTGAGGTGCGCAGGTTCAGTTGGTTGAGTGGGTGCTGATGGAAGGCAGGAAGAAATACGGAATAAAGGCGAAGTGGACGCGTTCGCATATAATCCATTGTCATCTAATAATTTATAATAGGTACACACAAGTTGTTGGAGGGGAGGGGAAGTCCGATCGTAATTCTTTAGTTGGGTGTGTGCAGAGGCATGCTCTCGCCTGATTTTGCTTTCAGGCGGACCTCGGGCTAAAAATTGGAGCTCTGGAGCAACCACCCATGTTTGATTCAATGGATCGGGCGTTTTCCCAACGCCTCCACCCTGATGAGCGAGCTTCAGCCAGAGGGCTACTGGTTTTTCCTCGTCAACTTGGTGATACCTATGAAAGAACATATTCTATGTTATCCCCAGTAGCACGACTACCAGCAATTGAGGACCGATGTATTTGCAAGAAACCGATACTATGTATTGTATTGTTTTACTAACATTCTGTAGTTCTGTTCCTTCTCATTTATTACCAGCATCAGCAAAATGAATGGCTGCGTTGATGCTTCGCTGGATAGACATTTTTGGAAATGAAGTTAGTGCTGGTATACAGTCTGGCTGTTTTCTCCTTCCTTTTCTTGGTTACCTGATACATCTAGCACTTTTGCTGAGGAAGTGCCAATTCAGAGTCCCACGGGTAGCTTCTTGATGAAGTAGTCTTAGATAATTCTTGTAATTATGGGATCTATTTTAGTTGTTTCATTTTTAAAGGTATTGAGTAGAAAAACATAGGCTATCATGCAACGTGGAGCTTAAGGATTGCACTCAGTGAATAGCGGCCGAGTATAAAAAAACACGGTTTTAATAAAAATAAAAACCCTAATGAAGTGATATCTCTTCTCAAGAATAATTCTTTTATGACCTTTTCCCGGAAAAGTGATCCTTGGCTATTGTTTTAAAACTTATTTTCAATTAGAACTAACCTCTACCTTTTCTTCCTGTGTTTTACCCAATAATTAACTCCAAAGTATTCTCATACCTCAGAAGTATTCTATCCTTCCCTTAATACAGAAGATGTTTTACTGGTATCAGCCACTTCATCAGCCATAAAAAAGACAAGAATGCCCACCCTTTGAAATAATGGGCATTCTTTGAAGTCACTTAAGTAATAATGGCAGTTCAAAATGGTCACTTTCGTGTTTGAACTTTCCTGGAATGAATGCAAGGTAGTCCTAAATTGACATATCTTCAGGAAATATTTTTACCTATTTTTACCATGGCATATGAAAAAGCAAGGGTTCCCTCAACTTGTGTTACTTTCTGCAAAATATTTAATTGCTTTTGTATTATTAAATATTAAATTAATATTAGATGAGCTGCTCTGAAGAAAGCCAAACCAGGGATAGATGAGAGGTGCTGGGGATTTGAATGATAGGTTAAGTAAAGGGATACAAAGAATTTGTGGGGTAAGAAGAGCAGCTTTTAAGAAGAATAAAACTCAATGGGAAGGAGCTAGTATGGTTCTTGAAAGTGAAAAGACAGAATATGCCAGGGAATGGAATATATATAGATAGCGACTTTCTCATTAAACTTCACAGTGTCCCAGACTACAATTCCCAGCTAGCATGCCAAACTCTTGTGCTGATTGAGAATTATGAGACCTGTAGTTCAATGCCTTTTTAAAGGACTAAGCCACCTTAATTGGAATGTATGCTTCGTACCATGATAGGTTTAAAGAAACTCAACTTTTATCACTTTTAAATACAGCTGTCAGAATACAGTACAATGTGGTATTAAATACTAGAAATGCAGAGATTATACGTTTTGAGTAAAGAAATTCCTAGATACTAAAAAAAAAATGAAGTTTAGTTTACAGTATATTGGGGCCTCAGTAAAATTTTGTTTAAATTGTGGTTTTTACTGTATTTTGTTTTTTATTTGCCATACAGAGTTTTCTTTTGGTAAATGTGCAGCTATATAAATGTATTTAATAAAATGAGTAATATTGACATCTATACAATGAACTTAAATGTACCTACTCAATAGTTCTCTTGAAGGTAATGAGGCTTATTTTCAGGTTAGTGGATACTGATGACTTCATCCTAACTCACTGTCAACAAATGTCCCCAACCTTGTGCCTCCAGATATGTTGCATTAAAATCCCAGAGGTCTAATTCACTACATCTGGAAGAGGCTGCTTCAGACAGCACATCAAACAAACATGATGCCCAGGGACTGAGTTTGGTACTTTCTTCATACGTATGCTTCAAAATAGCAGTCAACAGTGTTTTCTTTCTCCCATACAACACATTGATTTAAAAATTCTTGTATTTGTTGCCATAATAAAGGACAGATATTTGCATGATTTTTGCCTCAGGCAAAAGCCCATGTGGTTAATTCTGAGTGCTTATTTCACCCTAAGTAAAAAAAAAAACAACCAAACATTTGCTTTCACCTTAGGCAGCAAAAGGTCTTGGGCCAGGGTTTATTATTTTAAATATTCCATGCCTTCTTTTGAAAGATTATATTAACAATGCATCTTTTCAACAGCAGTCCAATTCCTACAACTTTTAAATCTCCCCGTTTTAAATAATGCACATTCATTTAAGAGAATGAACTACATTGGTTCCTTATTTATTGTCAGAGACCAAATCAAAAAGGTGATATGATCAAGAGGTAATGTATTAGCAAGCTACCATTTAAATCTCCTAAGCAGCAACATACCATTCCAAAGTAGAATGTGTTTAGGCCAGGGGTCTTCAAACTTGGACCTTTTATGACTTGTGGACTTCAACTCCCAGAATTCCTCATCCAGGCATGCTGGCTGAGGAGTTCTGGGAGTTGAAGTCCACAAGTCATAAAGGCCAAGTTGGAAGACACATGGTTTAGGCCTTTTGGCTTTTATTGGCAACTGACAAAACTTCTGTGACTTTCTTAAAAGGCTGAAGTGAAGATGTCTTCTAATAGAAATTGTATAGTCTCAGATTTGGATCATGCTTAACAAGGAGCGGATATAACTGCAGATCATCTGTCAAGGCAGACTGGACAATGCAACAGGATCTGTTATAATTTTATGGATATATCTTAGCATCTGTAGTAGTAATCTGGACAGAAACTTTTCAAGTCATCCTTCCACCAGCTTTTTCACTGAAAAAAAAAAAAGTATTTTGCAATAGCAAAGAGATTATTCCCTGACACAGAATTTGGAGTCTTAGCTCTTCCAGGGTGTAGATCAAGACTGGGAACACTTTATTTAATTCAAGATATAGTTTTCTTTATTTGTAGCCTTTGAGTTGAGAGGCTAAAGACAGAACAATCATTAGCAATAGTTGTTCAGTGCTTAATTCATTATAAGAATGAATTAAGCACTGAATCGCCCTTCAAGTGTAGTTTCAGCTAATATGTTAGATAACATATTCTTATGCAAGCCACTATAAAAATAGATCCTAGTTGAAATCTTATTATGAGCATGATGGATAAATCAAGGGGGATGGAGAATAATTCTCACAAATTTAGCTAGGCTGAATTTAAAGCCTTTAAAGTCTTTGTAAGGATAGGCTTGCATACCATAAAGCAGAGCTGACATTATCCTAGTTCTAAACAATTTAACTGCTACTGAGACAAAATTGTTACCTTTATGGCTTACAGTTAATTATAGTATTTGTGCATTGGATAAAACCTTGTGAATTTGTTATCATTTAGAGGATGAATATTTAAAGATCTTAATTTGTTCTATTTGGATGCTGTCGACGCAGCATTTATATTGGCAACTGCAGCATGCTTTGGTAAATAGGACCATCTTTGTTTTTATAGTTAATTACAATTTTTTTCTTGGTGGCAAAAACTGGCTAATGCTAGGTGGGTTTTCTCAAGGTCTGCCTGAGTCTCAGAAAGAATAGCAGCCTTTGTGTGTAACAGTACAAGGTGGGTCTCTTGTGTTACTACTTGGCAAGGAAGTTTACTGCTTGATAAAGCCTGTACACAAAACAGTTCAAATGAAAACAGGATAATGGAGGAACAAGAATACAACCTTGTTTAACATCCATTTAATTTACTATAATTTCAGAGATTGGGTCACCCCAGCACCTTGCTCTTTTTTTAATTGGGCTCTGAGTTTGGAGATTTTCTTTTTTCTTTTAAATGACTACTGGGGGTTATTCCAGCAAGCAGATAAGTAAGATCACCCTTTGATTGATTTTATTCAAGGGGTAAAGCTGCCCGACTCACCAAAGCAACCCTGAGAACCAGAAAATTAAAAACATCAGTATAATAACAATGGATAGAAATATAAACATCACCTGAGTCTATTCATGACAAAGATCTACTTTATTATTACCCGACAGTGATTCAGTCAGTCTTTGGGTAAGATCAAACGTCCCATGTCGCACGTGCGTTTGGGAGAATTGGGTGGCCAGGCCATTATTATGATGTTTGTTACTGTCATTTCGTCTTTTCCAGGAAAGCTTTTATGGCATTGTGGGTGAACATAAAGCTCATTTCTATACGTTTCCATCTATTATCTGATAACATATTCTATAGCAAAGATACCTAACCCATACAATATTAAACCAAAATGTGATTTGATTTTTTCTTAGCTTGATGTATAAACATACCCACTGCATTACTGTCTGAATAGAAGCTTTGTGTAATTTTCCACATCCTGTTGCCATTAAGCCGAGCCCGTAGTTTCAGTAACAATCAATATTCTCATTTATTGAAACTTCATCATGTAAAGAAAATGACAATTACGTGATCTTAAAAAGAAATTTTGAACGGATTGATTCACTTGGTTTGCATATCTTTAATAGCTTGATCCACAAAAATTCTTGATTTTCAAAAGCTATAAAGCTGCTTTGCTTCCTAATGTCTCTGTTATTTATTAATAATGTTTATATACAACCCAAACCCCAAAGGATCTGGGTTTTTAAAATAAGAGATAAAGTGGTAGAAAAATAAAAAGCAGCAGATTATTTATTTTCTTCCATTTACACAGCATCTCATCTCATAACAATTCTGAATGGTTTATGGCACTTCAAAACAATACAATGACATGAAACAAAAACAAAAACAGCAGCTGAGGAAATACTCTAAATAAAAGAGATTCTCTGTGATTGCAATGGCAGGATTGAGCTTGTAGGTAAATGAATGGAGGTCTCTTCTTCCAGTAATTTTCTGGGTCTATGCAGTTTATGTCCTCCATTATCTTTGACACAGTAGTTTGGTAGTTATCACAGCTATTGATAGTCCTTGCTTAATGACTGAATTTGGAAACAGAATTTCCATTGCTAAGTAATGCTGTTAAAGAGAGCAGTTGTCAAACACATGACAGCAATGTCACTTGAATGCGCCACTTTGCAACAACTGTTCCAGAAGTTGTTAAGCAAGGACCGCATGGGACCATGGCTTGATTTTTCCTACTGGCTTTCCCATGACTTTGCTTGTGAGACAGCTTCAGGGAACATTGCAATCACAATTATGTGACCATAGGATGCTGCAATGGTTGAAAATCTGGCTGAGTGCCCAAATCGCAATCATGTAATGCAGGGGCACTGCCACAGCCAGCACTTCAAGAACCAGTCATTAGTACCACTGGTTCAGTGCTGTTGCAAGTTCAAGTCACTGAATGAATGGTTGTTAATCCAGGACTACTGATACTGTCTATTTTCCAGGATGCGCCTCACTTGGTGAGCCAGGGAACTAGGCCTCCCACAATTTGTGTTATTTTCTAGCACACGAAAAAAAGAAAATAACTTCTATACTGTTACTGTCCAACCTTATAGCACTGAAGCATTTGACTAACAGAATCAGCTCCTTATCATCTTTGTGGGTAGGCACATTTCATAAGATAGTGGTGGCGAACCTATGGCATGGGTGCCAGAGGTGGCACTCAGAGCCCTCTCTGTGGGCACGCATGCCGTCGCCCCAGTCCTAGGCCTTCAGTTGGGTTTTATAAAATCTTTTTGCTTTAGGCCTCCACCGCCGTGTGCAAAAAAAAAAAAAAAGGTTCAATCAATGAGTCAATTTCAACTTCTCATGGGAAAAAAAGATCTTGCAAAGTTGGAATTGATTGATTGAATTTTTTAGTCCCACCCAGTCTGCCGTTACCACTGCAGCCACGCCCACCCAATGGGCCACACCCACCCAATGGGCCACACCCATCCAATGGGCCACACCCACCCGGCACCCAACAATGCATAAGTGGGTTTGGGGTTGCAGTTTGGGCACTCGGTCTCTAAAAGGTTTGCCATCACTGTCATAAGAGATGGATAAAAATCACACTTTAATACGGGAAAAAAAAGAAAAACGTAATTTTTTTATTTTATATTATTTTTTTTGTATTTTTATCTAGTCACAAACAAAACATTTGTGTCAAAAGAGATAAAACTATATATAGTTGTTCAGATCAGATATCGTCTTAAAAGAATGACTATGGAGAGTCTCAGTCGTCCAGATCAAGGTTATCTCAAAGGTGCTTTTTCAAAAGGGAACTGGACTTTCTTGGTTTTTCCTTGCAGACATTTCGCTTCTCACCCAAGAAGCTTCTTCGATTCTGAAGCTGAAACTGAAGAGGCTTCTCGGATGAGAAGTAAAACGTCTTCAAGGAAAAAAACAAAGAAAGCCCAGTTGCCTTTTGAAAAAGCACCTTTGGGAGATCTTGAAAGAACTGTGGACACAAAAATAGAAATCAGAATCTCTGGCACACCACAAAATGATGGTGATCTGCTCTTTCTTGCGTATAGCTCTGCTGTACTATATTGAAGATTCATGTTAACAAAACACACAATGCTTGTGATGGTATAGAAACAATCAATAAAATACTAAATATCACACTTTAAACACATGAAGATAAAGTTAAAGAAAATAATCTTCTGTTGTATTACTAGCTAACCTTTTCCTTTTCCTGTTGAGAATTGATGATCCTTTGGAATATGGGTCAATTTGTTACCTGAAAAAAACATTATTCCTACATATTCCAAATTAAACCTGAGGTCAAGAAGAGATTTGGCCAGCAACTTCTGTCTGTTAAAACATTCCTCTAGCACAGGGGTAGGCAACCTTGGCTTTTATGAGTGGACTTCAACTCCCAGAATTCCTGAGCCAGCATAGCAGCATCCCCATGGTCACGTGATCAAAATTCAGACACCTGGCAACTGACTCATATTTATGACGGATGCAGTGTCCTGGGGTCATGTGATCACCTTTTGTGACCTTCTGAAAAGTAAAATCAAGGGGGAAGCCAGATTCACTTAACAACTGTATTACTTTCTTAACAACTGCAGTGATTCACTTAACAACTGTGGCAAGAAAGGTTATAAAATGGGGCAAATCCCACTTAACAAATGTCTCCCTTAGTAACAGAAATGTTGGACTCAATTGTTGTCCTAAGTCAAGGACTACCTGTAATAACATTTCTGAAAGCCTTAAAAAGATTACAGTCTGAGGTGAAGTCAACCAATCATACAACGAAGTGATATATATGTGATTCTATCACTTAGCACCATAAACTGTTTTGCTATGGTCATTTGTAAACTGAGATTCTAAGACTAACCTAAAACTGAGACGGTAGATCTCATTTGGTGGGGCATCTAGGGAACAACTTCTGCAGTTGATCTTTAGTTCTTGGCAGGTATCCTAGCAGTGAAGGGATCCAGAAACTAAATGAATCCAGAAACTCTTGGATACCAAAGAAATGTGTTGACATAATGCTTAGTCCCAGATCAAATTATTTTAAACATAATAGGGGTTTGTTAAGAGTTTATCTTTGACCAGTAACACAGGCTTGTCCCTTGTTGCCTTCATATTTTGCAACAAGTCTTTCTAGACATGAAATCAGCCTTAACACAAAAATCCACAAAGTTCTATAAGAATAGCTTTTCAGAAACATTGTGTAGCAATTTCATTTGTATGATTCGCACATAAGTGATTGCTTTTATAGTGGGTACAATATAAGTAGAGAAAAATTTAATAGGAAAAGAAAAAAAATCCAGATTGTCATTTCAGGAAGCCAACAATTTACTTATTATCTATACCGCCTTCATTTAAAAACAAAACAAAAAACTTAATTTTTGTTGATGTCCTTTTTGGAAAGGAAAAAAGCTATTTTCTCACAGCTATTTAAGGTCACCCAAAGGCCACTTCTTCTCTTAAAAAAGATGCATATCTTCCCATTTCTAGGTAATTCCATTACCTATAAATTTAAAATCAAGTGTATGCAGCAAAACAGCTGCTGTCTTGTGATGTCTGAATATTGGGTTTGAGCTTGACTTGCTGCTGGTTTCACAAACAAGGCTCTTCCTAAGGGGTTTGTTTATCAACCTCTTCCCCATTTACAACTAACGAAAATCCACGGAGCCAGAGTCTCCCTCCTTTGATTGTCCCCGACGCCAACGTTCCCACGACCCAACCCCATTGTCACCCAGCCCCTCCTGCAATGATGGCCAATTCCCCTCCCCACTCGTTATTTCACTTGTTCCTTGAATCTGCCCTTCTCCGTATACTTAGGAAGGATCCGAGCCTTTTGCGCCGAAACTAAGCCCACCAGCATCCCGGAGATCACTCCGCGACCTCAGCGACCCCCAGCTTCTTGCCCCGCGGCAGCTGATCTCTCGCCTTATCCACCCTGATCCCGCCGGAGCCTGGCTTGTTTTCCTTCAGCGCCCAGCTGCTCCCCCTCGCTGCCGGCTTCCTGTGTTGCAAGGAGAGGTGCGGGTAAAACGAAACTCCCGCTTCCGCCCAGGTAAGAACAAGCCAGGATCGCCCAGCGACAGGTCTCGCCCCCGGCCGAACAGGTAAGCCGTTCTGACGATCCGGGCGCGCTCCCGGCCGCCTTCTCGTCTCCGAGCAGCCACAGTCGACCCTGTGGCGGGGAGGGGAAGCGGCCGTCAGTGCCTGGAAGATGCAGCCAGTCGGGCTTTTGCGTTGCGCCCGCCGCCCACTTCCTGAAGGCTGAAAGTGTAATGGAAAAGACTTGAGGAGAACTTGTTGCGCTTCGGGTGGGCGGGTTTGCTGAGCCTTCATGGTGGGGCGTCCCTCCCTCCTCGCGGTAGGTTTTTCTTTGGAGGCATTCAGAGCTAGATCTGCTTAGATCCGTCCCGGGTTGCCCCTTATAGATGCTGGAAATCCGACTGGATTTCCTCGTGTGAGCTTTGCCCGTCTCCTGATCTGAGCAAAGGGGCCGCTTATTTTGAAAGGCGCCCGGGCTGAAGCCTGAGCGAACAGCTTAAAGCCGCTAAGGCTGAGGGCAAAGTACAGGCGGGACGGGATATTTTCAGCTTGACCGTAAACGTTAACAGCAGCAGTTAGTTAGTGTTGTGGTTGTGCAAGGTCTGAGCTGCCAACGATCCAAGAGTGCTGACCTTTGATTGGAGGCTGGGCTTGGATCCCGACTGGCTTGGGTGCCCTTTCCTTGCTGGTAGCTGGATTCGGGCAATAAACCCAAAAGTGAAAGTAAAAAGAGGGAGCTCCTTCCTTGGGGATCTGTATTGATCCTCGATCAGCTGTTTCTGGGCTAAACAACCCACCGTCATTGAAGGAGAACCTCAAGGTTGGGTATTCCTCTGGGTTGAGGAACCCCAGAGTTGTGCAATTCTATTTCCAGAATTCTAAAAAAGGAAAGGAAAGAGGAAGGAAGGAAGGAAGGAAGGAAGGAAGGAAGGAAGGAAGGAAGGAAGGAAAGGAAGGAAGGAAGGAAGGAAGGAAGGAAGGAAGGAAGGAAGGAAGGAAGGAAGGAAGGAAGGCTATGCTGGCTGTTGAATTCTGGAACCTGAAGTTTGTACACATTTGGAGGGCTGCAAAGTTGGGATTGCCCCATAGCAAACAAGGGAAAACTGTTGTAAAGAGATGCTGCCTTCTCCATTTCCTCTGTTTTTAATGGGGCAGATGTCACTGGAGAAGGGCCTAATGCTGGGAAAGATTGAGGGCAATAGAAGAATGGGACGACAGAGAATGAGATGGCTGGATGGAGTCACTGAAGCAGTAGGTGTGAACTTAAATGGACTCCAGAAGATGGTAGAGGACAGGAAGACCTGGAGGAATGTTGTCCATGGGGTCACGATGGGTCGGACACGACTTCGCAATTAACAACAACAATGTCAAGGAGAAATCTGACCAGATAGAGCTGCCTAGAAAGTGTGACTGCATTAGTCAAATGTAGCCATGATTACTTTTATAAGAGTAATCATAGTTCACTAAGTGTAAATTTTTATGCACTGAATAGCAATGAACATGTGGAAGAAAAAAGGAATGGAAAAGGCATTCTTTTTAGAATAGCTTTTTTTTCACTTTGGAAATTAAGTTCAGTACTAATTCAAGGTAACTTCATTATGAAATCAATATTAAAATAGATTTGCTTCAGAGTGCATTTTTATCTCCCAATCTAAAACTCACAAATAAAACTTCAATATTATTTTTTAAAAAATAAAAGAGGGGATTCTTTCAATGTTCTACTTAAATCTGGACATACTGGGACAAGTAGAATGTAATTATCCAAGAAGGTTTATTTATTGTAGTATCTGTTGTGTAAGGATGCTTCAAAACAGAAGAGGGCTTAGATGATTGATAATAATATCTTAGAATTTCCAGTTTCTCTTGTTGCTGAATTTGCAACTAGGAATTTACCTAATCCCAAAAGCAGAGCTGGAGAGAAGACTTTTGCAATTCCAGGGTCACTGTATGCCTGATAAATCGCAGTGAGTTCTCAAGTGCAGTCAAATTTTTAAAAGCCTGTCATGCATATGTATGTATTAATACACAGAAGGCCCAGTCCAAATGAAGAAACTTGAGACTGTGATGTAATAAAATACATACCTATCCAGGGAGTAAACTCAGTACAGTTTCTGAATAGGCATACTAATAATCACCAGCAAATAGCATTAAATAAACACTGTGTGACTTATTTAACTTGTACGTGTTTGATTCTATTCCTTAGTTCTCAATGATGTCAGCCAATGTTATATGTCTATCCGAAAGCAATCCTGTTTGAAGTCTGCAGGATTTTATTCTTAATTGGCTCACGGTTGCAGCCTAAGGATTTCCATTTGGTGAGACTTTTTTTTTTTAACTCAATCTTCCATATGCTTCAAAAGTAAGGAGGGTTGGGCTTGGGTTAGTACTGGAATTGTAAACTAGACTGTCAGGTTGAAAGAATGTCTGGAAGAAGATACATGGATGTATCCATGAAATAACTAAGATTTAAGGTAGACTTAAGGAGGCTTTATATTTAAGCATATATGACATAGGTTTGTTTTCACTATACAACAGAACAAGGACTTCCTAGTTGGAAAATGATAATAATTTTAAATTACAATTCTAAACAATTCTATTAAATTGTTGGTTCACATAAGAGGTTTTATTTTTAGCCGAGAGTGATGGAAAATATGGAATGCAAATCCTGATTTTGTTCTTACACCCATCATGCTAAGTAAACATAACATGGTGGCTTAATATAAACATAAATATAAACAGAAAATGCTCCTGAATATAGTGCAATGTAAATTCTCCCTTATAACCCTGAACTGGTTTATTCAGATATATCTGTAGCCGAGAGAGAATTCTGCATTCAACATGGGAAGCCAAGGATAAAATATAAATTTTGTTAGCATGGCTTCTCTTTATCTTGGTATGATTCTATTAGTAATAATGCACAGTTTATACATATTACAAAATAGTATGGATATGAAAGTAATAAATAAGTTAAATAATAGCAGGACAATATGACGGGAATCTTTTTGTATTGGTCTAGATTCCAGCACTGTGTGTGGCAACACAGTGCAGGTAGTCCTCGATTTATGAACACAATTGACCCCAAACTTTCTGTTGCTAAGCAAGGCAGTTTTAAGTGAATTTTGCCCCATTTTACTACCTTTTTTGCCACATTTGTTAAGTTACTAACACAGTTATTAAGTGAACCGGGCTTCCCATTGACTTTGCTTGTCAGAAGATCGCAAAAGGCGATCACATGACTCCCAGAACACTGCAGCCTTCATACAATGGCCGTAAGTGTGAAAAACGGCCATAAGTCACTTTTTTCAGTGCTGTTGTAACTTTGGTCACTAAATGTAAGTCGAGGACGAGATGTACTTAAATAACCGTGTTGCTTATTTAAGACTGAAATGTTCTCTAGGCCCACGGTACTACTTTTACACACATCTCCTATATTTGTTTAGAGTTATTGCCACATTAAATGGGCACAGAAAGAAGTATAATATGCACTTCTTTCTGTACCCTTTAATATGGCAATAATATCTAAACAGGCATACGTGTGTGTAAATGTGTGCTTGCCATTTATGTTCTTTGGAATAAGTTATGTTGAAAACCAAAGCTTAATCTGCATCTTTATTCTAAAATGTAGGCTATATTAAATCTACAGTGCAGATAAGCCAGGATGCCAGAAAATCCAATTGCAGGTAAGTGTGTCTGAAATCAGCTTTCACATGGTTGAAACATTTCAATTATCTAAAGTAGTTTTTTTAATGAATTGTTATGATGTTTTGGGGGGAATCCAACAGATAAGCAGCAGATCCTGAGGATTCTGGAGCGTCTACTAATGAAACTTCATGAGAAAGGAGATACCTCGCAGAGTGATAATCTGGTTTTTCTATACAATACTCTTAAGAACCCTTTATTCAACCACATGCTGACTCTTCAGCAGTCAATAAAGCAGCTGAAAGAACAAGTAAGTAATACAAGAGAAAGATCTGATGGATGCTGATTGGTTATGTTTTCAAGAAAATTTTGAAGTAGTAGTAATGTTTGTGGGAAGAAGTCACACCAAGATAACTTATCACTTTGTTGTTTGTATGTACGTTAAGAGCTTTGTACCAGGGACAAATTCCTTATGTGTCCAATCACACTTGGCCAATAAATTATTCTATTCTATTCTATTCTATTCTATTCTGTTCTGTTCTGTTCTGTTCTGTTCTGTTCTGTTCTGTTCTATTCTATTCTATTCTATTCTATTCTATTCTATTCTATTCTATTCATTTTCTACTCTATTCTACTCTATTCCTATTCCTATTCCTATTCCCATATTCACTGGTGGGATTCAGATATGTGAACAACTGGGTCTCTGTGTGGATGCCGCTTCCGGAAGTCCATTCTGGGCCTGGGCAACAAAAAATTAGCTACCAGTTCTACTGAACTGGTGCGAACTGGCTGAATCCCACCACTGGGTATACTGCATTTTTTCTCCTTCCTGTAATTATTTAGTCATTTGATTGAATTAGCTGAAGTTATACAAATAGTGGGCAGGGTTCTGAGTTTCCAAAAGCTTTTCATCAGACATGATGGTTTTAAACTCCAAATGGAGGAAGAAAAAAAAAAGATGGAGAGAACTAATAATTGAAGTTCAGCCTCATTCTGCTTTCTCTACCTGCAACTTCATCTAGACTTTTTCAACCTTGGAAACTTTGAAATGTATAGACCTTAACATCCCGAAACTCCCAAACAATTAGTGGAATGGCTTGCCTTTAAAAGTTGTGGGTGCTCCAACAGTGGAGGTTTTTAAGAAGAGCTTTGATAGTCATTTATCTGGAATGGTATAGACTAAGTCTCTTGCTTGAGCAAGGGGTTGGACTAGAAGATCTCCAAGGTCCCTTCCAACCTTGTTATTCTGGTCTGTTAAAACTCCATATCCAGCATAGTTATGACCTGTTAGAAGAGTATACTGCTCATGACAAATTTTATGTGGCAAATCAAATTTGTACAAATATTTGTACAAATAGCCCTTAACCTATGACTGGTTAGTTCAAAATTAAGATAGGTTTGGAAAGTTTTTTTAGCCCATAAAGCACTTCCAGCTGTCGTAAAATGTTGTGTCCCCCCCCCTTCAGTTCTGTGATTATGATCTGGGTACTTGGCAATCTGTTCCCACTTACAATTGATTGCCAAGTGCCCCATGCTCATGGGATCACATTTGTAATCTTTACTGCCAAAGTCAGTTGGGAAGCCAGTAAGGAAGATTGCAAACCGCTCCTGTTTGCTGAGAGGACTCCCTCTCATCTCTGGGGCCTGGCTGATGGTGTGGCCTACCAAGAGGAGCTATCAAGGGGAGCAGAAATGGAACTCAGATCCAGAAAATCCAAACTCCTTTGAGACAGTCCACCAGAGCAGTTCCCTTCCATGCATGTTCCACTCAAGAATCTGGGAAACTGCTTAATGACCACAACTGGGATTGCTGGGATTGCAGTCATTGAATGAAGCAGTCACACTATTTCACTTAACAATTGCTTTGCTCAGTGACTGAGATTTTGGTCCCAACTGTAGTCATAAGTCAAAGATTACCTATACATTACTTTTGTGTGAAAATGCATTGCAGAACTAAACACTTTTGACGGTTAAAAAAATAATCAAGAACATTATTTTAAAAAGCACTAAGAATTAGATCAGGGTTTATTTGTCATATTTATATCCTGATTTTCTCAGAAGGATCTCAGAGCATTTACATGATTTGCCTCCTCAATCGCATTGATATAAACATTGCTGTGGAATAAGGCTTGGTTTAAGATAAGGAACAGCCACAAATCAAATAAAAAAAAATGTATAAATGGTCCAAGACCAAAAACAATGAAAAACCAGCATGTAATATAATAATTATAAAAGAAAAAAATGTAAATTACAAGAAAATTCTAATGCAATAAGGAGGTAATAGTTAATAGCCTAAAGGAGGAACAGAAAGCTTTTAACAGCTGCAGTTATTGATAAGAATTTTGCAGTCTTATTAGAGATTTATGAAAAATAATCAGCCAGGAGAAGAGTAACAGCCTCCTGGTCACATTGGCAATTAGTGTTAGTAAAACTTGGAAATATGAAAGTTTGAATAAAAACAAGTTGGCTTTCATATGAGAATCTTATATTTTTTTATTGCCCTAATAGTAGCACCCCAATTCGGGCCAAAGTAGTAGTAGTAGTAATAATAATAATAATAATAATAATAATAATAATAGTAGTAGTAGTAGTAGTAGTAGTAGTAGTGGTAGTAGTAGTAGTAATAAAGTTGGAAGAGACCTTGAAGGTCATCTAGTCCAACCCCCTGTTCAGACAGGAAACCCTATACCATTACAGACAAATGGCTGTCCAGTCTCTTCTTAAAAACTTCCAGTGTTGGAGCATTCACCGCTTCTGGAGGCAGGTTGTTCCCAATTCCAGCAACCGTTCCTTATATGTTTTAGCCTCCAATCCCCTAATCATCTTTGTTGCTCTTCTCTGTACTCTTTCAATACCTTTTTTACATCATGGTGACCAAAACTGGATGCAGTATTCCAAGTGTGGCCTTACCAAAGCATTGTAAAGTGGTATTAATACTTCACATGATCTTGATTCTATCTCTCTGTTAATGCAGCCTAGCACTGTGTTGGCTTTTTTGGCAGCTACAGCACACTGCTGGCTCATATTTAAGTGATTGTCCACTAGGACTCCAAGATCCCTCTCACAGTTACTACTATTGAGCAAGGAACCACCTATACTATACCTGTATATTTGGTTTTTCTTGCCTAAATGTAGAACCTTACTTTTTTCACCATTGAATTTCATTTTGTTAGATAGCGCCCAATGTTCAAGTCTGTCCACTTCCTCCTGTATCTTAAGCCTATCTTCTGGAGTGTTGGCTATTCCTGCCAGCTTGGTGTCGTCTGCAAATTTGATGAGTTCCCTGTCCATTCCCTTGTCCAAATCGTTGATGAAGATGTTGAAAAGCACTGGGCCTAGAACAGAGCCCTGGGGCATCCCACTACAAACTTCCCTCCATGTAGATGGAGTTCCATTGAGGACCACACACTGAGTACGGCCGGTCAGCCAGCTATGAATCCATCTGGTGGTGATGCTGTCTAACCCACATTTTTCTATCTTATCAAATAGTAGGTTGTGATCTACTTTATCAAATGCCTTACTGAAGTCCAAGTAAATTATATCCACAGCATTCCTCTGATCCACTAACTTTGTCACTTGGTCAAAGAATGCAATAAGATTTGTCTGGCATGATGTGTTTTTGACAAACCCATGTTGGCTTTTAGTAATGACTTTGTTTGCCTCTAGGTGTTCTCTAATTCATTGTTTGATTATCTTTTCCAGAATAGTTTCCTATTATATATAAAATGCTAAAAGTATTATCTATAGCAGCTGCCAGTGTAATTTTTGGAGATATGTTTATCTGGATCATCTCCAGTCTTCACCTGATATTCCCTAAAGCATTACATCACTTTAGTTAATAACTATCATAAAGACTGTATTCTTGTCTCAACAGTCTACAACAGAGTCTGATTTTGTGACTTCTGTGGAAACTCCTATGCCAAAATGTGTTTAAGCTGTATTTTATTTGATTCAGAATTACAAGATGCTTTTTATTTATATGGGCTTATATTCCAACCTGGTAAGAAAGCTTAGGGAGTAACATGTTATTAAAACATATGTGATTACAGTTTAGTTCCTTTTACAGTATCATTAACCCCTGATGCACTTATAAACTTATAAATCATTATAGTGCCGTTTTTCTTGTCAGTTTTCAAAAGCAAAGTGCCTAAATCTTGGAGCCAGAAATGTCTCTGATATAAAATCTAGAAAAGAAATGCTACCCAAGGTATACATGATGTTTCAGATATTCTGTTAGCTCTACCTCTTTTTTAAACCTTTGAGTTAGACTTGATTCTTGGTGACCATATAGATGAGTCCATGCAGTTTTGTTGACAACATTTTCAGAAGTGGCTTGTTTATTGCCATCTTCCTGTGGCTGAGAGAAAGTCACCCAAAGGCATCTAAGTGGTTTCTGTGCTTAAGACAGGATTAGAGTTTATGGTCTCCCAGCTTCTAATCCAAAGGCCTCTGGTTCCAAAATGTGTGATGTGTGGACAGGAGCAGAATGAAGATGCACTGATGATTTGTTCTTGAACATTAAAAGAGGTTTTGTGGATTGTTGTGATTTTTTCTGTCTTTGAAAATGAAGATGCAAATCACTGTGATCAGTTATGTCCTTCTGAGAAAATACGAAGGTAATTCAGAAATAAACCTCTCTTTGGTTATCAATGATAGACACTCGCAGATACAGAACTTTTATTATACACGTTAGAAAATTACAACATTACATTACTTTTCGACATAATCACAATTCAGATTAAGGCACTTGTCATAACACCTTACAAGGTTTGAAATTCCTTAGTAGTAGTCGCTCAGCGCCAAATCTGGGCTTTGGGGGCAGTGATCAAAAACAACCCAATGGAACTGCTTCAAAAGTTCCTGGGTGCAACTAGAGGTGTGCGGATGCACATTATCGTGAACCAACACCACGCCAGAAGTGGTGCCATAGAAAATTCCGCCAAATGTGAAGATGCCAAAGGAGTACTGCTAGTGAAGTCTATTGTGAAACATTACAAAAACTCAGACAAAGCCATCCATAACAAGCGTTGGGGCATGCTGACTTTCGGTGTGGTGTTGGTTCACGATAATGCTCGCCCACACCCTCCGCATAGCCTAGATTTGGTGCCCAGCAAATTTCAAACCTTGTAAGACATTACGACAATGCCTCAATTTGAATGGCGATCATGTCAAAAAATAATATAATGTTGTAGTTTTCTAATGTGTATAATAAAAGTTCTGTATCTGCAAGTGTCTGTCATTGAAAACCAAACGGAGGTTTATTTCTGAATTGGCCTTTTATATAAGATCCATCTCATTACAAGTAGTCCTCGACTTACAAGAGTTCATTTAATGACGGTTCAAAGTTATAATGTCACTGAAAAAAGTGATATGACCATTTTTCACACTTGTGACAGTTGCAGCATCCCCATGGTCATGTGATCATAATTCAGACGCTTGGCAACTGACTCGTATTTATGATGGTTGCAGTGTCCCAAAATAATATGATCACGTTTCATGACCTTCTGTAAAATGGGACAAAATGCATTTAACAAATATCTTGCTTTGCAACAGAAATTTTGGGATCAGTTGTGGACGTAAGTCAAGGACTACCTGTATTATCTGTTACTTTTTCACAATTGGATTGGCTGGATTATATAATTCCAAAAAACAAACAAACAACCCAATCCTGAGAAGTTTATTCTTTCTGGAGTTTAAAAGTTCTTTTATGTAAGAAAAAAAGGAACATGAAATAATAATAAGAATGAATCAATCCTAAACTATAAGTGTCAGCTTATGTTAACAATTCAGGATAATTATTTTTTTTCTACCTTGCTTTTAGTTGCAAAAGGATTCTCTTTTGGGGGGGGATTTCATACTCTTGAGGTTACTAATAAGGTGAATATTGACATGTTCAGTTGCTCATTGATTCAGTAATATTCCAGAAAGGAAAGTTGTTTTTTCAGACTGAACTTTCATCTTATTTAAGCAGTACTGTATGCTCACGAATGCTATTATTTTGTATTAATTATTAAGTATGTAGAATTTCTGGTAATGTCTTGTCTTGTTCTTCACAGCTTAGGTATATGCCTCCAGATCGTTCAGTGGATTTTGATTTTACTAGACGAGGATTGCTGGTATTTGATGCTGACCCACATCCTGTTGTTAATGGGAACATCCAGAATGAGAAGCAAATGGCTCCACTAATTTCCAGATTTGAAATGGACGAATTTAATTTGATAATCCAAAAAATGGCAAAGGTAAAAATGCAGTGGTACATTATATAAAAGTTTCCTTTTTATTCCAAACCGTATGGTTATTAAAGTCAGTTTCTGAATTAATTTTTTTGAACATAGTCTCCTTGCTTCCTTAGTCTATATGCACAGCTTAAGACTCCTTGCAAGTCTAAGGTGCCACCAAGCTGGGTGCCTCTTACCAAAGATAGTATTTTGATACTGATTAAGGTTATTTACACTGTATGGCAATTGTAACTCCAATTTGAAACAAGAGGTTGACATTGCTAAGTGATGCAGTCCCATAATGTTACACTTTATGACTGCATTGCATAGCAATGGAAATTCCTGTCCCAATTACCATCAGTAAGTGAGGACATACATATACATATTACATTTTAAAATGGCTTTCTAACAAATGGAATAGATGTGGGATAGTCTAGGAAGAGAGGCTTCTCTGCCACTGCCCCCACTTTGAGGAACATCTTGCCCCCAGAGGTGAAGAAAACCTCCAAACGCTTGACCTTTTGTAAGTGGGTCAAATGTTGGCTCTGCAGCTTTATACGGGGGGGCACAGAGGATCTCACGACCATGGGGCTAATAATTTCTTGAGAGCCCCCGCTCGGCATGTAATAATTCAATGCTTAATGGCCATTTTAGGATTTCCCTCGTCCTTATTTTAAAATTTTGAATTTTTAACCTTAATTTTTAATTTATAATGTTTATTTATATACTTTGTTTTATTTAACAGTTATATTTTATTAAACACGTTCCAGAGCACTTCTTTGAGGGAGATGTTGGATTTAGAAATATGAAATATAAATAAATGTAAATAAATGATTGATGTTTTGACCAGGAAGAAAGTGGGACTATACTTTTTAGGTTCTGCAGATTTGGGAGACTTTCACATGTGCTGTAGTACAAATCTTAGTCAAATTTTATCAATAGAAAATAATAATTTGCAATTGTAAAAATATTGTATTTTATAACATTACTTTTCTCCTTCACAGGGCAGGCAAATTGAGTATATAGATATAGAGAAACCATTTAATGGGGGCCTTGGATTTAGTGTGATTGCTCTTAAAAACCAAAGCTTTGGGGAAGTTGGTATCTTTGTGAAAGAAGTACAGCCAGGAAGCATAGCAGCCAGGTAAGAAATTTAGCAACACTTCTTGAGATACTCTGAGATGTCCTATTGAAATTTTCTGGATTTTATAGTTTCCCTGGCCAGATGATAATTGGATCAGATTAGAAGAATGCACCTCATGTCAGTTTTGTAATGATAAATAGGATAATGGTGGTAGAGATAGTAAAGAATTTCAGTACAGGAAGTCCTCAACTTACAACCACAATTGAACCCAAAATTCCCAGTGCTAAGCAAGACAGTGGTTAAGTGAGTTTTGCCCAATTTTACAACCTTTCTTATCACAGTTGTTAAATAAATCACTGAAGTTTTTAAGTTGATAACATAGTTAAATTAAATGGATCTGGTTTTCTCCACTGACTTTGCTTATCAGAAGTTTACAAAAGGTGACCACGTGACCCCAGCACACTACAACTGTCATAAATATGAGTCAGTTGCCAAGTACCTGAATTTTGGTCAGATCACCATGGGGATGTTGCAGTGGTCCTAAGTGCGGAAAAATGGCCATAAATCACTTTTTTCAGTGCCATTACTTTGATCACCAAATGAATGGTTTAAGTTGATGACAACCTGTAGTTCCATTGTGATGAGTACACAGTATTGTTCTCTGTTCAGAATACATTGTCTCCCTGAAGAGGCTGATGCAACTTAATTGTTTCTTAACATCTTCTGGGGGTTATTTTATTGTGTTTTGAAGTCTAAAATCTCTTTCTTCTTTTGCCCTCTCTTGTTGAGTAGTCTCAGTTATGCTTCTTGGTTTTTAATGAAACATGGCATGATAAAGAAGTAAAACAAATCATGAATCTGACTTGATGATGGACAAGAGGTCATTTGAAAACATAATCATTGTTGGTGATACAGAGATTATGGTCTTCCTAAATGGAACTGAGTTATTTGGTTAATGAGTGGTTTATTAACACAGAGTTTAATTTCTGAAAGAAAATATGTCATTGTTAATAGTAGTTCACAACCCGATATTTCTTAGATAAACTTGGTTATAAATGTAGGTAATCTGAATGTTATAGTTGATACATATCCAACTGGTGTAGCACAATTCTCAGTTGTCTATTTGACATATCTATGAAACCATTGGTAAAGAGCAAATCACATAATATTTTAGTTGTAATTAAAGACCAGACTAAACCAACCAAATCACAACATTGTTTAGTGCGGTGTGCTGATCCAGCCTTTATCTGGATTTGGAAATTCAGTGGCACTTTACACCGATCATACCCAATACTGTAACTCGCTTCATATACTGATATAATAGAATATGCTGTTTGCCTGGTTGGTTGAATAGCTTTGAATTAGCATGTTATGTGAACCCAACCATTGTACTCTAATTTATCATGCTTTACAAAACCTGTCAATTGTACTTACTCAAAACATAAGTACATAAACTATGACTTAATGCAATATCACATTTTGCACCTGCACCCAAGCATCTGTTTTATAATACCTGTGAGTTGTGTTGGCTGAATTATCCTGTAACAATATTATGAAAGATTTCTGCAGCACTTTTAACTATCACCTGCGCTTTATCCTAGGGATCAAAGGTTAAAGGAAAATGATCAGATATTGGCTGTAAATCATACACCGTTGGACCTGAACATTTCTCATCAACAGGCAATCCTATTGCTCCAACAGTCCACAGGCTCTTTACATTTGGTTGTGGCCAGGGAGCCCACCCAGAACAGCAGTAGGAACTCCTCTACTGTGAGTGAGGCTAATGAACCTGAAATGGTAAGATAATTTTTTTTATAAGAATCAAAATATGATTTTGCAAGAATGTTCATCACATCTCCAGGGTTTGCATGTTAGACAAATTGCACTGTATAATTTTACTCCATACAGTTTGTTAGTAGGTCAGTTTTTGCAATTGCCTTATTGTTCTCAATACAGGAGCTGCTTGAAACATACATAATGGAAAAAATTACCTATTTTCAGCCCTGTAATCTAAGATAGCAGGGTATTACATATTTTTAGCTCTTAAATTACTTACTTTATATAAGTGTTTTTTGTAAATATGCAAGTAGCTGCCAATCTGCTGAATTTAAATATAGTTTCTGCTATTACCCTATAATTTTTTCCCCATTTTTAGCATTTTTAAGATTTACATTTGTTCATAATTGTACTAATCATAACCTTAAAAAAAGGATGGTAGATATAGAGTGGGAATGATCCAAAACCAACAGGTTTGTGGAACTGGATGTATGGAGATTTTCACATTTGGGGTACCCGTTATTTAAAGAAAGTTTTAGTCTAGCCCAGTGGTTCTCAACCTTTTTATACCGGTGACCCCAGTCATAAGCACACGGCGTGCATGTGCAGTGCCACCCCCTGCGCCGGCTGAGGAAAAAAAATGGCGGAAAAAATGGCAGATCGCGTTGTTTTGCAACCCCCGTGAAATGGTCGTTCAACCCGAAATGGGGTCGCGACCCACAGGTTGAGAACCGCTGGTCTAGCCATTTATGAGTGAGCTTTCTATATTTAGTTTATAATCTCCTTTTCCTCCTCCCCTCCTTATCATCATCATCATCATCATTCTCATTACAAATCGTTTAAATTATTGACAACCCAATTCCAGGCATTTCCAGATAATAATCAGGTAATCAGATATCAACTATATAAACAATAGGATGATTTTGTTTCACAGTACTTTATCCCATGAAGTACTTATGGCCTGGTTAAAAAATTAAATCTTAATACTGATAGAAGATAGTATTTGTAGCTCAGGGTTGAACTATGGGGTCCTTGACTCTCTCTGAGCTTGGTGATTTTCTTGCAACATTTCATTACCAAACTAGGTAATATCATCAGTGCTGATTATGTTACCTAGTTTGGTAATGAAACATCTGCAAGAAAACTAGCAAGCTCTGAGAGCACCATAAACATGAGCAATTGATTATAGTAATGAAACGGAATTGTGGTTTTTGTCCTTTATAGTACATTGTTATATATTACTATTGTCCATTACTCCCCAAGTCAGGCTCAG
Source organism: Crotalus tigris (assembly GCF_016545835.1). Taxonomy (NCBI): domain Eukaryota; kingdom Metazoa; phylum Chordata; class Lepidosauria; order Squamata; family Viperidae; genus Crotalus; species Crotalus tigris. The sequence continues at coordinate 553,423 of NW_024096596.1, forward strand.
GTGGCTTGATTGCTAGATTATTAAATCTGTAATTGTTGAGTTTACAAGCATAGATATGAAGGAACTATCTTAGCTGAAGGTTCTTTTGTTTCTTTATATAATTATGTTAAACTGCTTAAACTTAGTGGTTCATCACAGTGGTTGTTACTCTGAAGCTAAAAGCATGAAATGTAACCACTTTGTTTCCATAGAGCACCTATATAGAACAAACTAACAAAATAAAGTATTACCTCCTTTTTTTTTCTTTCCATACAATTGTGACTTAAACTTTTCACTTGTTATTAAATCATCCTCGTAGCCTGGATTTATTTATTTATTTTACTTAAGTCACAGGAAGTTTGAACCTATGTCCATAGTTTGCTTTTATTTGACGGCACAAATGTCTTTGCTGATATCAAACACAATGCTTGTTTGGATCAACTGGCTGCTAGGTTAGAAAACAAATCTTTAAAAAATTAATGTCCTTATATAAAACTGCAGCCTCAGGAGGTAGAAGAGCATTTTCTCAAGATAGCTATAAGAGATGGAGCTGCAACAGTGAGGTAGCAAGTTTCCAGCATGGCAAAAGAGGAAGGAAAGGAGAAGAAGGCATGCAAACCCTACATACGGAAAACAAAACGACACGAATGTCCAGTGCATCAGCAGGCATTGTTTTGTTGTGGGATTGTTGTGAAATTCCCCCAGCCACCATGATGGTTTAGGCCCCAACATCCGGACCATGGACTGGCCATAGAGCATGCCAGAAACCAGGCCGTGCAAAACAGGCCACATAAACAAGTGAAGCTCCATCCGTGGATGAAGGTAGCATGTGGAACCATGCCCTCTTCGATCCACAGAAAAACCTCTCTCCATGGAACCGGTCCCTGGTGCCCAAAACGTTTGGGGCTACTAGTTTAGGTTGTTGTGTGCACTCCAGGAAGCAAACTTAAAACATATATGAATGCTGTTTGCTTCATTTCAATATGTTGTTCTGGTTAGGTCCTGTTAATTATTCCAGTGCAGTTGTCATACTCATTCGCGAGCACCATCTACAGGCATAGAATGCATTATTCCATATTTCAGAGACAGTGAAAAAATGGTTTGAAGATAGTCTCTCTTCTTGTGACCTTTATGGTGTTTCAGATATGACTTTTGTGTTCAGTGTACTGGTCTAATGTTTTAATTAGAAATGCTTTGGAGGAAATTTATGGTGTGATGTAATAAAACACGTTATGGGGTCTTCCTGCATAGTTGTCCGTGTTCTCTACCAATCCACCTTACTATAATTGCATGAGCCATTGGATCTCTTGTATGCTTCAGATGTTGTAACCCCAAAGAAGAAGAAGAAGCTGAGTTGCTGTGGAAAATAGCAAGTACCTTGGAAGTTCTACGGTAAATGTTTTTAGCGTTTTAATTTTTTGAAAGATCAGTGTAAAATGACTTTTCTATTTTTCTAGGTCAGTTGGGGCCACACTGAGGAGGTTGAACTGATTAATGATGGCTCAGGATTAGGTTTTGGAATTGTAGGAAGAAAATCAAGTGGTGTGGTGGTACGGACTATTGTTCCTGGTGGACTAGCAGACAGGGTAAATTTGTTTATAATTCTCTCTCTCTCTCTCTCTCTCTCTCTCTCTCTCTCTCTCTCTCTCTCTCTCTCTCGGTTCTGTAATTTCTTTGAGGGAAAGAAGTGTTTTTTTAGTGTTTTTTAGCAGACACTAAAATAGAAACCAAAGTAGACACTAAAGTAGACCTCCTTCACCTTGTCTTACCCTGTCTTATTAGACTGTGGAAGCAGCAATGGAGAAGCATTTCTCAGCCTTGGAGAATTATGAGGAATGAGCTATGCCCACCTCTTTATCACTAACTGTTACTATGTTAATGTCTAAAAGGCAAAACCTGTCCCAACCATGCATGTCGTTGTGGCAAAGGAGGGTAGTAATGAAATTGTCCCAACTTCTCCGTAACTTTATTGTTATCTGTCATCTCTCCATTGCTGTATCAGCTGAGACAAAGCATTGTAGAATAAGGAGGGGGAATAAAGTCTCCCGCTCCTGTTTGTTAACTTAATATTGTTTCTATGACACCTTGTATTTTCACACAGTATGCATATGCAAACATTTGGCAAGAGCCCCAAATTGTTTAAAACAGGAGGTTGATGTGCAGGTTCTGAGGTTTTGCTTGACAAAAAAACCAGGAAACTAGAAGTTGCCTTCAGGCTTTACGTTTTTATTCAGCTGAACAAGGACGGGCTTCTCTAAAAAAGAGAAAAAGCCCTAAATATCAGAAAAGCCTTATTTTTATACCTTCTTTGATTACATAAGCAATTCACCCAGCAAAGCTGACACACATAAGATAAAGACTTCACCCTTTAAGGCTGGCACACTGTAGATAAGAAGGAAGAAAGCAGAAGTAGCAAAAAATGTTCCCTTTTGGGTGTTCCCCCAAGACACCATATGTTCCTTTTTGGGTGGTTTAGGTATTTCCCACCATATCTTCCTGGGTGGGTTTGGATATTGGGTGCTTCCTTTGCTGTCCTTTTATGACCTGGCATTCATGGTTCTGCAAGTGGCCATAGATAGCGGGGCCATCTGCACATATTCACAATTGATACTGTCCCTAAGTCCAAGTCAACAGGGTCCCCAACCTATGGTCTGAGGCCCGGTACTGGGCTGTGGCCTGTTGGCCACTGGGCCATGAGGATAACTGGCAAGCCCCCCCCCCACTTGTAGTAGCACTGCTGTGCAGGCGCTAGCAGCCCCATTTGCGCATGCACGGGGATGCTAGCACCGCCGCCAGTGTCACAGCACCAGTAACCCATTTGCGCATGTGTGCTGGTGTCAGCAGGCACGCCATGGGTGTGTGCTGCCTGTTTGCGCGTTCACGTGAACGCTAGCGCTCATTTCCCTGCTGCTCCCTTTCCTTTCGGGCCGCCAAGCCAGAAAGGTTGGGGAGCTCTGGCTTAAAATGATGAAAATAAATTTAAATTAACCAAGCCTAATAGATGGCATGCATAAATATATATTAAAAATAGGTAAAAGAATACTAATTAAATGTCACCACTATCTCATTCTAACTGACTTCTTATATAGGCCTTGGCTCTAAGGTAAAAAGAGGAATATTAAAAACGTGCAGAATACAATTTGGTAATGCCGTAACAATTAGACTTACAGTGGAAGAATGTCATATACAGTGAAATCCATCAGTGAGTGATATATACAATATATGAAAAATGCTGAACTTGTGTATAATCTTTTGATTTATATTGCTTCTCCCATCTGGCCTAGCCATGTGCACAGCAATTTATGCACAGATCAGGGTATAATCTGGATTTGTAAGAAGCTTGCAGGAGATGCTTCTAAGCAGGTGGTTGGATCAGTTTTAATTGCATACCATAGCTTGATTGTGCCAAGAAGATGTAACCAAAGGGCAACATGTTATACGTAGGCTGTGGGATATAGTCTATTGATTAAAATTGTTAAGTCTTTGGGAATCTGCTTCAGGAGTAAACATAATCTTCCTTGCTTTTATATACAGGTAGTCCTTGACTTACGACCACCATTGAGCCCAAAATTTATGTTGCTAAGTGAGACATTTGTTAAGTGAACTTTGCCCCATTTTACGACTTTCCTTGTCACAGTTGTTAAATCAGTAACACAGTTGTTAAGTGAATCTTGTTTCGCCATTGATTTTGTTTGTCAGAATGTTTGCAAAAGGGGATAACACAATCCCTGGACATTGCAACCATCATAAATGTGAGTCAGTTTTCAAGCATCTGAATATAAATCGCGTATACCGTGGGGATGCTGCAATGGTCATAATTATGAAAAATGGTCATAAGTCATTTTTTCAGTGCCATTGTAACTTTGGACGATCACTAAATGAACAGTTGTAAGTTGAAGGCTGCCTGAATTTCAGCTGATACTGAAAGACACTAAATCTTATGCAATTGACAAAATGGCTTTGAACTGGCAGTAACTTATTAAATAGATGTCCTTCCAAAAAGAGATTAGGGGGAATGTATTCCAATTCATAGTATAAATGAAAATTAGAGGCTTATATAGAATAGAAATTAAATATGGCTTCTTTTTTTTTCTTTTTTCTTTTTGCCTTGCAACAACACTGTCTCGTTATTTTTTCCCTTTTCTTCTTTTGGAGAACTTAATTGTACCAGACAAAATATTTTTGTATCCAAAATTATATGTCACGTTGTCATCGTTTATAATATTCTGATTGTTGAGAAAGGTGGACAATGATTGGATGACATTATTGTGAGAAAGTTTATTTCCTGAAGAATATGAAGAAACTATGTTAATTGTTCGTGTGGATCAAGTTACATTAGAGGAATTAAAAATAAGGGGTCTCAGTAACAAAAATCCTTGGTTGTTGGGTACCTCCAACTTAAAGAAATAACTGTGACAATGTGTGAGTAACTCTTACAGAATTGTAGAAATTATGTTCGGATACGTGTTATTAATGAACTTATATGCTCACTAGTTTCTTTTCTATTTCTTGTTACTTCTTCTGTTATGAATTGAACGTTATATGCTAAAACATGCTGGTAGTTTCTTTAGTAATTTTTAATGACATTTTTAATATTTGACATTATTCCTTCAGTGTGACATCCACTGCAAGCATTGCTTTAATGCGATGGCATTTTATATTGAAGTTTTGCTTTACAAAAAGTATTCAATTCCAGTTAAATGTAACTTTGAAAAATGTTCCATGTTTCTTGAAGGACGGCAGACTTAGAACTGATGATCACATCTTAGAAATTGGGGGTATTAATGTACAAGGGATGAGTAGCGAGCAGGTGGCTCAAGTGTTGAGAAACTGCGGAAACCATGTCAAGATGGTAGTTGCAAGATCTCCTTTGTGTGAAATATCTACAACCCCACCAACTCCGGTGGCTGATCCTGTGGGTGAATTAGCTGCTATTCAGGACAGAGAAGCTGACACAGTAAGTATCTTAATGCTGGCGTCTCTTGCACCACTGGAAATTTTATGTAGTCTGAAAAAAGTCTTCCTAATACTTGCTCGGTCTAAATCAGTGGTTCTCAACCTTTTTAATGCCGTGACCCCAAACTGGTCGTAAGTTGAGGACTACTCAACCGGTCGTAAGTCGAAGACTACTCAACTGGTGCAGCACTGTTTGCAGAATGGGACTTTTGGCGGGCTCAGCAGGGCAGAGACAGCCTGGACAATTCCTATTGGCTTTTGAAAGCCAATAGAATTAGACTTTATTCAAGAGAGTCTATTCTATTGGGTTTCAAAAGCCAATAGAATAAAAGGGAGTAGCACAGCTAAGGAAAAGAGGGGGAAAAAGGCGGACTGCGTTGTTTGGCGACCCCCATGAAATGGTCATTCAACCCCAAATGGGGTCCCGACCCACAGGTTGAGAACCACTGGTCTAAATATTGTCATTATCGTTGAGTTTAACAATCAGTCACGGTCATAGACCAGCAAACTGACTTTAACACACTTTGCTACTGAAGGGCAAACAATACTACTATAGTTTTGCTACATGCCGAAATCAACTGCTTTCACTTTCAGTCCCAAAGGTGTTTTTCAAAAGGCAACTGGACTCGGTAGACACTTTCACTTTCAATATCTTCTCGACTATCCGTCTCATATTTAGCTGCGGGCATCCAAGTTATGGAATGCCTTCCTCTGAAAAGGTCACATAGTATCAGTAATTTATATATTATCAATTTTTTAGCTCAGATTTATAGACTTGACAGCTATATTTTCTAGCCCATCTTACCCTTTGCTTTTCAGTTTATATATTTGTATGTAAGTACTCCTGTAGTATACCTTCCTAAAGAACTATGTAAAAAAAAAAAATCAGATTTTCTGCTGGTAGGTGTGGTTAAAACATTTTAATTTGATCAGTCTATAATTGTAACTGCTATCTAATTATTCATTCTATTTATCTTTTTTGATATATTTTAAATTTCTAACCTGTCTTAGCCTTTGGAGATATCACAACAATTATAAAATCAGATATAAAAATAAATCCAGACAGTGAAAATGAAAATAATATTAAAATTTAGCAATCTTTTTTTTTTAAAAAAGATAGTCTCCTTTTTTTCTGTTTTAAAACTTCAAAGCAATAATAATTCAATAACGTTCAGATGTTCAGAAAGTAATGTGTGAAGACACAATACATTTGAATACCAGAAACGCTGACATTGTGAAAACAACACACACCCTGTTGTCTTTGGATCTTTGAACAGAAAAAGGCTTTAATTAGGTAACAAATAGAAAAGTTCTCTGCACAAGATTAAATGCTTAATATAATCTGAAAGAGTGCTATGGTTTTGTTTCCCAGGAAAATGAAATTCATGAAGTTAAGTTGACTAAAAAAGATGGACAGAGCCTTGGTATAACAATTGTTGGATATTCTGGAGTTTCCAATTCAGGTGAGCAGCGGTGTAATATCGATTGATAAAGGGAGAGGCTAAATCAGATAATTTGCTGAACATGTGTTTAAGATAGAGAACAACATTGTCAGAAAATAGGGGGAGAGAAATGCTACTTTGCTTTTTCTCTCTTAAATATTTATTTAGCCCCAGAGATTTTAAGTCATGCAGGAAGATTAGGTAAAGTTAAAGGTTTCCCTGGTCCAGGTGTCCAATTTTAGGGGCCGTTTTTTAGCTAAGAGAGCCAGCGTTGTCCAAAGATATTTCCATGGTCATCTGGCTAGAGCATGACTATGCCTCCATCAAAATGGTAGTATAGCTTTTCAGTTGTTTCCTTATTTTTACCAACCATCAAATCTATGGGATTAAAAAAAGCTGAGACATACTGTATTGAAGCCTAAATGAAAAAAACAGTGGACATTTATGAAAAAACTGGAATCAACTATGAAAATGCTAATATGTATCAAGAAACGTGAAAGTTTCAGACATTCAGAAAAAATAATAAAACCCAAGAAATCTCCCAAAAATAAGAACAATTAGGGGGAAAATAAGTGTTAAAAATCAGGATAAATATATGATTTATATAAAAATATATGCAATGTAAAAGCTCTATACATAGTAGAGAAATGGAAGCCAATACAGAACCTTACAACGCCATAGCAGATTGAGAAGATGAAACAGATGGAGAAAATTTAAGAGAATTCTGGGAGTTGAAGTCCACTGATTGTAAAGGGGCCATAGTTGCCTACCTCTGCTCTAGAATATGTGTGAAATGATAATCAATGTATGCTAACTCTGTCTGCACTTTCTCCCTCCCTCTCCCCTCTCCCTCGTTCTCCTCCTTCAAGGGGAAGCTTCAGGGATTTTCATAAAAAACGTAATACCTGGCAGTGCTGCGGAGCACAATGGTCAGATAAAAGTCAAAGACAAAATTATCGCAGTAAGTTGAAACTTGCATTCATAGGAATGGGCTCTCTTGTTTTCCTTGCTATTCTTGTTTGAGGGAGGGGGGAAGCCAATCAGAATAAATACTTGAACCTGGGATAACAGAATAGAGTGTTAGATGAACGTAAGAGCTGTGCTGTACCAAGTCCCATGCTCATTTAAACCAGCTTTCTGGGTTCCTGGCTGAATACTCTGGGAAGGTGACAAGTCTGGAATGAGACAACCACATTTTCCTTTCATTATTGCAAGTACTGCATTTCAGACGTGCTATTTATACTTCGGGAAGTGCTAAACACTCATCACTATTAATGGCCACTGATAGTCTGAACCTCCCTGGTTCAAGCCTGGCCATCTTTTAAAATGATCCAAATTTGTTGCTATTACCATAATTGCTGGCCAGCAGCAAGTGCCATAGCTTAATGGCCTAGACGAGCCTGGTTGTTTAAAGAACTGCCTGTCATCCATAGTGCCTGCCTAGCCAATCTAATCTGGCAGAGTTGGTGTGCTGCAAGTTCCTTCAATTAAGCAATGATATCTCTCAGGACTCCGGAAGTACACCTTCTCTGTATACTTCCCCTGTGGGATGAGGTTTCCCCAAGATCTGAACCTTCCCTGCCCTATTGGTGTTTGTTTCAAAAGGGGCTTGAAGACCTGGCTGTTTGCCCAGGCCTTTGGCAAGGACAGCCTCCTTTTAATTTGATTTGTTTTCCTTTGTTTCCATCTGGTTTTGTCCTGCTGCCATTTTTACTCTTTTTTTTGTTGTTTCTTGATTTTAGTATTTAAAACAAACTGTAAACCTCCTAGAATCCCTGGGACTTGAGAAGCATATAAATTTGATACATTATTAATATTACTTATATATACACAAGTATATAAGGATGAATATGTATGTATGTATATGTGTGTGTGTGTATGTATGTATATGTCTGTATATATATATATATATATATATATATATATATATATATATATATTGCTAAAATAACGATCACCAAGAGAGTGAATAAGAAAATAGACTTTAATCAACCTAGCTTTCGTCAATAACTCTCGACATCGTCAGGGTTAAAAGGCAAACGTGAGAGAGAACCTATATATGATCACTAAACGTCTGTTTCCATCCTAGTTGGCCTGTCGTTCAATCCAGCGACAGGCTAACTAGGATGTACACGGGAATGAGGACAAGAGGGAGAATGGCACAGGGTAGGGTAGGGGTACAGTCCCAAAGAAAAAGTAGGGCAGATCAAGACGGGATTGGAGTGTGCGGAGGTATTGGCAGACACTTGAACACCCCCTCCCCCTCCCCCTATAGAAGGAGGGATATGCAAAGTAATGGAGGGATTGCATACAAGGAAGGAGGGGGGATTCCAACCCAATCCGACTCTGGGGTTAACGGTGGAACGGTGCATGATGGAATGCAGGAAAGGAATGGGAAAGGAATGCACATTGACAAAAGGGGTGAATTTAGAGCGCAATTCGATCAACTGGGGCCAGTGACGCGCTCCAGGAGCCGGAAACAGGCGTTTAGTGATCATATTTAGGTTCTCTCTCAGCGTTTGCCTTTTAACCCTGATGATGTCGAGAGTTATCGATGAAAGCTAGGTTGATTAAATTCTATTTTCTTAACTCACTTTCTTGGTGATCGTTATTTTAGGAATATGGATATACCCAAGAGTCGAATTTTTATCTTCACCTCACATTGAATTTCAGTGGATCATCTTATGAGAGGAAGAAAAGTTTTTTCTCTTTACATTATCTATTTTAATTTATTTATTAATTTTTTATGCCACTCATCTCCCCTATAAGATGACCCTGGATGGCTTGTAAATTAATGACAATTTTATATAAACTGTGAGAGTTGGGAAACATTGTTATTTTGCCTCCCAGCAGACCTCGGGGGGGGGATTATATCTTAGGTTGCAAGATTTTGTCTCGTTTTGTATTTTTGTTTTAAACATATCTGCTTGCTACCTTCCCATCACTGAAAGTGGCCGGTTCTTGGCTTCACAGACGAGTTAGTATATGTGAATCTTTTTTTCTTCATGTTTTGCCTTTGTGCAATAATTAGACACTCAGCGTGATTATCTCATTCAAGCAACCTGTTTTTGTGCTGTGGATTATCATTTTCAAAAGAATTGTGTGTATGTATACTTTAGGTTAACAGAATTAATATCCAGAATTATACCAACCAAGAAGTTGTGGAAGCATTACGCAAGACAGGACCAGTTGTTCATCTGACATTGCTTCGAAAGAAACCACATTATGTAGAAAGAGAGTTGGATAGAGGTAAAGTTCTTCCCTCTATCTACATTCTTTTCTAGTTAAGGCAAAATGTACAGGATTGTTTTTAATGAGCATCTTAATATTTTGAAGTGATTTCTACTGTTCCACTTATTTACAAGGCTGGTTAAGCCAGCAGAACTGGTTAGTCCTGGCCTTTTCTGAAAACAAACATGTCATGTAGGGAGATTGCCGCTTTCATAGATTGGGAGCAAAATAATACAGCCAGTAGAATTATAAGAATCGGTCAACCTGGTTCCTTTGTTCCAAAAGGCTCAACAATTAACATAGCTTAATTAGTTAAACTAATTTTAAATCCTTAAAATTACTGGCCAAGGCAAGATACTAGGAAGGAAGATCAAATTTTCACTCTTACCCCATTTTATTTTTTACAGGTGTTGCTATCCACATGTCCCCAAAGAGGTGGCAATAATTGCAACCAAAGGATAATATTTGCTATATTTTGGGTGCAAAATGTGAAACTAAAAAACAGATGATTGAATTTTATTCTAGACGTCTACAGGGTTTATCCTCTATTGGCTTGTAAAGCAAACCGTAGTACATCTATTTTGTTGTTGTTGTTTCTGCTCCACCTTCAGTTACACTTTCTAACCAATGCTATTTTTCAGACCTTATTTGTTTTCTAAAATTCTATGGTGCTTAATTTGTTTTTGTTTTTTTATCATTATTATAAGCTGAGGAAAGGCAGATTAAATGATTATGGAACATTTTTAGTAGCCTGAGAACAGAGATATTCTCCTTCAGATCTGACACTGGATGAAATCCATACAAATTCCCTTCAAATTCCCTTCTTTCAAAGACTGCTCTCAGACCTTCAATCCTCCCAGAAAAGATTTAAGGTGTAAGGGAAGTCAGTTAGAAAGCTAGAATAGTTCAGTCATTGTTCAGTTTTTGATATTCCTTTTACGTTTTGAAGATGTTTTTGGGATAATGGAAATGGAGAAGCCTATGACTTTACTAGTTTGAATATCAGCTGAGGACTTGAGATTTGATAATAGGGACATTTGGAATAATGTGGAAGGTTTAATGTCATATCAATTCAGACCTGTTTTAGACGTCTTTGCCTGATTACAGAAGTGATGGGATGCTTTGGGAACTTTTCCAGGGCTCAACTTGACTGGTGTAGAAACCGATAGTGAAAATGAGGAACCTCAAGAGCAAAAAGACAACACTGAAAATGAAAGGAATCAAAAGCAACATGAAATTGGTAAGTCAAACACTCTATTGGAAAATAACCTTTTTGCCAGGTTATTGCTTCAAAATTATTATTGCGTAAATAACAACTAAGGATTACCCACTGTAACATTTCATAAAGAAGCAATACATTAAAAGAGACCAGAATTGAGAACAATTAGCTCTAATTCTGATAGTGATATGCTTCAATTTTATTAAAATTATCTAGTCATTTGGATCTTTTGCTTCTAAGATAACAAAATGCCAGAAAAGGAATGAGATATCTGGCATGCAATCTGTAAGGATATTAATTTTGTTTACTTCTTAATGAACTTGGGCCAGTCGACAGACTTGTTGTGGGGAAATACTAAGAGGGGTTTTTACAAAAGCCATTTGAATTTTTGGAGTATTGAAATGAAGTACAGTACAATGTACAGGTTAAGGTCTTGAATTAGAACTAAGGAGATCAGAACATCTTTAGACACAAAAGCTCATTTGGTGAGTTTTAGCCTGAGGTAGCCTGAGAGAATTAGAGGAGGAAATACAATAAATGTTGCCTTGAGCATTTGAAAGAAAGGGACGATAGAATTCTAACAAATATCAGAGGGGCCTCATTCTATTGAGGAAGACATCACCAAACAAATCAATGATAAAGAGAGAGTCGCAGCAGCAATGGAGAATCCCATTTTAGGGGAGATTGTGGACCAGTGAGTGCTAGACCCCAACTGACTTGGAATATCTGCCTCCTTTGTATCAACTTCTTTATAACATTACCTTGAATTTAATACTAAAAATTATTTTTAAAGGATAATTTTGAAAGCATCCAATTAATTGCAAAAAAGAGTGAGCAGACCTCATCAATCTCAGATGAACTGTATAGAATAAAAAGTTAATATTCTCTTAACACTGATATTTCTAAATATGAATAATTTTTATTGCCAGCTTATGAAAAAGAGATTGGACAACCAGTCTGGAATGGTATAAGGCAGTGGTTCTCAACCTTTTTAATGCCGCGACCCCCAACCGGTCGTAAGTTGAGGACTACTCAATCAGTCGTAAGTTGAGGACTACTCAACTGGTGCAGCACCGTTTGCAGAATGGGACTTTTGGCGGGCTCAGCAGGGCAGAGACAGCCTGGACAATTCCTATTGGCTTTTGAAAGCCAATAGAATTAGACTCTATTCAAGAGAGTCTATTTTATTGGCTTTCAAAAGCCAATAGAATAAAAGGGAGTAGCGCAGCTAAGGAAAAGGGGAAAAAAATGGCGGACTGCGTTGTTTGGCGACCCCCTTGAAATGGTCGTTCGACCCCAAATGGGGTCCCGACCCACAGGTTGAGAACCACTGGTATAAGGTGTCCTGCACAACCAGGGGGTTAGACTAGAAGACCTCCAAGGTCCCTTCCAAGCCTTCTTTGTTCTATGTTCTATATATAAAATGCAGCAATATAAATAAAGACCACCTACTCTTGGATAAATAAAGCAAATAAAAGCTACTTGCAACCTGATACTAAGTTTTCACAGCCAATACGTCCCATGGTTATGTGATTGCATTTTTGGTGCTCAGCAGTCGGCCTGCATTATTGGTCATTTGCAATGTCCCCTGGTCATGTGACCATGAGTTATGATGTTTTGCCCAAACTCTGTATTTCCAGTTTCTGACAAAAAATTGCCCGCAGCAAACAATGAGTTGTTTTAACAACCACCACTTTACAATTTGTCCCAAAGATGCTTTTTCACGAAGCAACTGGACTTTCTTATTTTTCTTTGAAGACATTTCGCTTCTCATCCAAGAAGCTTCTTCAGTTCTGACTGGATGGTGGGGAATGGAAGGATTTATATTTCTTGCAGGCAGACAGCTGGTCATTTGCATTCTTTTAGAGGAGAGGTATCAAACTGCTGGCCCACGGGCTGGATGCGTCATGCTGAAACCGCACCCACCCCATTGCTGGCAATGGAAAAAAAGTCACGATACATCGTGACACGTCATGTGACGTTGCGAGTTTGACACCCCTGTTTTAGAGAGTCCTTGCAGCTACCTGGAGGTTTATCTGTGTTGTCAGAGTCATCTGAACAATGCAAATGAATGTGGAGCTTTCTTGGAACTGCTGGAAGGACAGTGTGTCGGAGACTGGAGATAGATAATGTCGTATCCCTCCCCTTTGTTGAGAGAGGGCTGTTCAGTTTTGATATAGATGGCCTCTTTGACCCTTTTCATAATAATGAGTGAGAATCTCCATAGGCGCCACTTTACAACTGTCATGACTTACTTCCTAATTGCCAGGTTCATTTATGGTTGGAAGTCTAGAACTACATATATCTATGGTTTGCCTTTATATGGAGAGTGGCAGTGCCATACAGAATAATTCCCATTAGATACAGGCTGAAGCTTGGGGTAGAGAAGTAACAAGATAATCACTTGTTCTACATTTTTCAAAAACTAAAATTCAGATGCTAAAGTCAAACATGTTTCTATTCATAGTGAAATACACAGTTCTTTAGATGGACAGAAAGAAGAAAGCTGAACTAAATAGATTTTATATATATTAACAAAGCTTTCTTCTTATTTGATGCTCCAAGTTGTAATGACTTGGAATAATATCAAAATTTTATCGTATTTGGGCATTTATACTCAAATGAGAATGGGACAAGAGCAAATTAAGTAGCCTGTGTGTGGCATGCAATTCTATAGCAGTATGTCTTTTTGTTCTTTCCTACAAAAAAGTACAAACCTAATTAGGCTAAAGGAATTATAAAATGTATTTTCAGTGGTAAATACATTGATCTATCTTTCCTGTTTAAAAATTAATAATAGCCATTTTTTAAAAAACACAGATGATTTTAAAATACTGTCTGTAAAAATTCATCCTGGAGCAGAATTTAATAACCAGATTAAATTCTAAAAATAGACAGTGGTATTGGAAATGCTGACAAACTCTTAACTATAATATCAGTAATGAAAACACTGCCAATTTAATGTCCATTCAAACTCTGGAAACATTTTTCAAACAAAAAGTACAAATTGTGATTTACAAAATGGATTATTACTTCACTTACTGTACTAAACTTTAATATTTCTACTTTATTATGCTAATATTGTGAGCTAAAAACAATCATGTGTTTAAAATGGGGAATAATTCGTAAGATATATTTAGTCATGATATTGATGGTATGAATCTTTCTTGAAGAAAGATCTTGAAGACATCTTGAAGAAAGATTTGATGCAAATAGGAGACTGAACTGTTCTTGGGGTGAATTTTTATATGTATTTTTATAGAAGGGCTATCAGTTTAGAATGCTTTATGCTTTGCCAAAATGTAAGTAAACAATGTGCAGTCCTAACAACTGCCTTATAATAATAATTGTAATTTAGGGAACACCTCGGACTTATCAGAAAATAAGCCAACATCCAAATGGGAAACACTGCTGGGACCTGATTATGAAGTTATGGTATGTTATCATTAAATTATTGGGAATTTATTATTTTCATTGTTTTCAAAAAATGAGACCTTAAATGAGAATGTTTGCTTTTTGAGCAGAGGGTTAACAGTTTAGTAAAGTGTTTCGCAACCTCAACAACTTTAAGAGGTGTGGACTTCAGCTCCCAGAATTTCCCAGCCAGCCTTAGTACATAGCAAATAATTTAAATAAACTGAATTATAGAAATGTGACCATTAATACACAATGAGTCTTCTCAATAATTAAACCTGTTTCTGAAGACTCGATTAAGGTTTACTTCTCTCAGTCCAAACTTTAGATGATTTAATAAGCAACATGACTATATTTCTAGTACTTCAATCTCTCACTTGTTCCAGTAATGTATTTGCAATATATTTTAGTCAATTTCTTTCAGTTTTCAAGTAGCTCTTTGTTGTACCCATGAAGCCTTTTTGTAATTTGATTTTTAGGTTGTCACAATAGATACACCAATTGCAGATGATGCCGAACTACAAAAATATTCAAAGGTATTGAGTCTTTTTTTTTCTTTTTAACACTCATGTGACATGCTAGCAATGGAAACAGGAATGGATGTGAATCATATGATAGCAATGTTTTTGACACTTTGCACATCTTACTGTTTTTGTGCTGCTGTTATGCGGGCATGAATTTATTCGAGAAACTACTTAGTTTTCGCAAATATATTTTTCAGCTTTGCTTGTTAAAATGCTTTGTAGACCTTCCCTGGGATATCCATTGTTTAGGATTGGCACTAAAAAGAAATGTAGTTAATATACCTAAGAAGAAACCTTTTAAGAGATCTTCTGTAAATCAAACCTTGCTTGAAGACAACATTAACTTGCAATGCTATATGCAGTAATAATTCTGAATTCTAGAAAATTCAGTCTCTACAATTATCTGCATGCTAATGCATGTATCCAGCTCAACTTGGCTCTTTTGCTCGGTAGAAATGCATCTTTGAAATTGAAATTCTTGTTTTTTTTAATAATTCTTGTTTTTTAAAGTTGGACTTTAAAGTTGGCGCAGCAGTTAGAGTGCAGTACTGCAGGCCACTTTAGCTGACTGTGTTCAGCAGGTCAGCGGTTCAAATCTCACCGGCTCAAGGTTGACTCAGCCTTCCATCCTTCCGGGGTAGGTAAAATGAGGACCCAGATTGTTGGGGGCAATGTAAATATATATATACATTGCTTACTGGTGTACACCGCTTAGAGAGTGCTTGCACTTAAAGCGGTATATAAGTCTCATAAATAAATAAATAAATAAATAAATAAATAAATTCATTATCCCTTCATTTACATATTAATTTGTGCATTTATTTTATTAATTCAAGCCTTATTTAAACAATATTTAGTACTTTTCTCCCTGATTTGTTTAAGTACAGTATGTCAGACAGTGGTGAGAAGTAATTATCGAATCTAACATTTTTATTTTGCTGACAACAGCTTTTAGTCTGTTACTCTATTTGTCTTTGTTGGTTAAATATCTCTCATAAAACATTTAAAATCCCACTTTCATTGGTTTGTCATAAGACCACTTATATTTTCATAGGCAAATCCTAGCGATTGTATGACGTCCAGGCCACCCATGCATACCCCTCTATTATTTTTATAAGTGTGACGATCTGGGGATTTAAGGGCTGTTGGTTAAACTGGCAAACAAAAGAAAAACAACAAAAGAAAAACAGAAATAATTTTTAAAAAGTAATGGCAAAGGCAAAAACAAAGACAATGGCACTTCTGTGACTCTTTACAGAAAATTGCATGGATGCATTAGTAGGAATTGAGATGGACTTGTGGGCATCATTATCCTTTTATCAAGGAGTATTAGAATAAAAATGGTAAATCAAATTCAACTCATTGCTAAATTAAAATAATATTCAGTTCATTTGAATGTCACAGAGCTACAGAATTTAATCCACGTTCTTTGTAAATGTTCCTATCTGACTATTTTTGTGATTTATTTTTAATAGCTGCTGCCTATTCACACATTAAGGCTCGGAGTTGAACTGGATACTTTTGAAGGACATCATTACATCTCTTCCATTGCTACAGATGGCCCAATTGCTAAACTTGGCGTACTGCAACTAGAGGATGAACTTTTAGAGGTACAATTTTTAAATAGTATGCTGTATGAAAAATACTGTACAATTTTTAATAACACTGTATCATGGAATGTATGTTTGAGGTGCATTAAAATGCACTTTAGGATAGCGAGATTTGTTTGAGAAATTAAATCTTCCAGAGTCCTTAGCATCTACGGGTACAACGTGTCTTTCCATTGGAAGTCCCCACCTCTGTATAGGAGATGTTTTTATGAGTATACAAAATATCGGATGGAATATTTGTTTCTGTTACTCATTCCAAATCTTCATTTACATCCAGAGCTTATGATTTCAATTTCATTCCCCAATTGCCTTATTTAATGTAACACTGAGTTTTCTAGAAGACCTCCAAGGTCCCTTCCAGCTCTATTCTATTCTATTCTATTCTATTCTATTCAGTGTTAGCCTATAGCAATTATTTGAAACAGAAACCCTAATAGGTGATTGGCTGTCTCTCTTTTTCTGGGTGCGCATGCATGCATTTAGTTCTAATTTAGTATGACTTGACATTAGCTGGACTACCATTCTATGTCCCTAGAAGAAAATTATCAAGGGATTATAAGACAGTCGAGCTCTCTTTCTTTTGAGTATGCTGAAATAGAATCAAACTTAGATGTCCCTTCCCAAATGGCCTGGACTTTTGTGTGGTTATTCCCTTACTTACAGTCTGTTCTCTATAGAAGTAAAGAATAAATACTGTAGATTGGAAGAACAATTTGACCTGCAGCATGAAAAGACTTTCCAGTCCCAATGCAGTATACCTTAAAACCTACAGAAATATACTTTTCCTCTCATTGAAGTCAATGGAAAAAATATTTTTAAAATGTGAAATTCCTCCCTCCAGTTTACAATGGGGTTATTACAGCATAGCATAGGCTTTGCTATTCAATTCCATCCCCAACATATGTCCTCCTACAGACCTGCTGTGTAAGTACTGAAAGGTTTCTATAATAACTATTTACTTAATTATGCTAGTAATCAATCTAGCATTCCATTTGTCAAAGTCACTGACCGACTTACATTACACAGTCCTTCTCCTCATATTATAATGTTAATGTTAGCAACAATAAGATTAGTAAAAAAATAGATTAGAATTCTGTGTAGATTAATTTCATTCTACCAAAAAGATAAAAGCTTCACATATTTTAGCTCCTGTGACTAGGACCTAAATAAAACCGTATCACAGAAGAAGAGTCAAGATATATCTTGTATGTCCAAAGAGAGAAACGTATTCCTTTTTAATGGAACTTTATTGAAGTGAATCCATTTTGATGATCCACATGTTTTTCAACCTCACTCATGATTTCAATCGATGAACAAACAAAAAATTGTTAGATTAGACCAGAGGCCTGGTGCCAAATCCTCACAACCTATTCTACTTCTCAGAATATGAATGAATGTTGTTCTGTAGTTGTCTGAATGCCTGTCAGCAATATGCCATGTTATATGAAATAGTTCCAAATGTGACAGAATTTACAAGCATGTTGTATAAGTGATAGGTCTCTCTGAAAGCTGAGGCTATTAACTACTGATGAATAAATCCCCCCCCCCCTTCTATTCAACTGTGTCCAAATTCCTGAAGATTGCCTGGTCCAGTCCCTGTAGTTTTCTTGGCAAGGTTTTTCAGAAGTGGTTTGCTATTGCCTTCTTCCTAGTGCTGAGAGAAAGTGATTGGCCCCAAGTAACCCAGCTAGCTTTGTGCCTAAGACAGGACTAGAACTCACACTCTCCCAGTTTCTAGCTTGATATGGATTAATCCATTTAAATCTTGAGTTAATCATGGCTACTCAATTCATCCATATGCACACAAAATTTGATTTCTTTTGTGAGGAAAAACTCTATAAAATCTCAAACACATTCTACAGTGTTTCCCTGAAAATAAGATCCGGTCCTATATATATATTTTTGGCACCAAAAGACACATTAAGACTTATTTTCAGGGAAACATGGTTTCAGGGTGATCAGCCCAGTCGGATGCTCCGACGGCATGTGCACAAGAAGCAGCGTGTACACAGCTGATGGTGTCTGGCAGCAGCTGCAGCTCACCGGCCTCTTAGTGAAGCACAGGTAAGTCTGAACGTGGAGGCAGAGACATGGGGGGAGGCAGCCGATTCCGACACACTGTGTGGCTACCTGTTTTGGCGCGACTGTGGGCAAGTCGAGAGATGGTGGGATAGAGTGGTAGCATGTCAGGATCGCCTCCTCCCTGTACCTCTGCTTCTGGCTGCTGAGGGTGCCACTGCGCAAGCCTCCCGCAAGTCTCCCATGAGCCAGGTGGCCACGTAGCGCATCCAGATCACCTGCCTTTCTCCCCATGCTTCCACCTGCTGCCAGTGCTGCCATGCAAGCCTCCCATGAGCCAGGCTGTCGCGCAGCACATCTGGATCACCTGCTTCCCCCCATGTGCCTCTACTTCCACCTGTTGCCAGTGCCACTGCACAAGCCTCCTCCGAGCCTCCCATGAGCCAGGCGGCCGTGCAGCGGATCTAGATTGCCTGCCTCCCCCTCATGCCTCTGCTTCCACCTGCTGCCAGTGCCAGCACACAAGCCTCTCGTGAGCCTCCTGCAAGCCTGGCAGCTTTGCAGCATATCCGGATCACCTACCTCCTCTCTGTGCCTCTGCCTCTGCGTGTGACTTATTTGTGCTGCACGGGCTGCGGCTGATGCCAGACACTGTGCACTTGCCACCTCCTGTGCTGGCCATGCCCACCCCCCTGGCTTATTTTTGGGGTAGGGATTAGGCACACCCCCAAAAATTGGGCTAGGGTTTATTTTCTGGGTGGGTCTTATTTTCGGGAAAACACGGTAGAAGGAATACACAATATACAATGCAATAAGAAGTCAGTACATTTACCTGTGGTATTTTAAGAATATGGAGTTGAACTATTCTTTAATATAAAATGGATAACTACTCCAAGTAAAATATAGATGGACTCATTTACAGATTTTCAGTAACTATTAACACTGTTAATAGTTACTGACAGAAACACTGTTACCAAAACCAATTTGAGGTTAGCAGGTAACTAGCAGGTAACTCTCTCTACCTTACACCTTTTCTGTTGGTTGTCCTACAAATCAGTTTACATTTTTTACAAGTCATTGTGGATTTTATGAGCCACAAAACTATGAGACTGGGAGCAGTAGAACTAACAAGACCTACCCTGACATGAAGAAATTCAATTTGTAGAAAGAACTAGAAAACAAATGATAAGAAGGGGAATATTCATAGAGTAAAACCTTAACAGTTCACCAGTGTCCCTTCACATGCTGCTGAACTACAATTCCTAGCAATCTTTACTGTTCCCAATGCTGGCTTGGACTGAAGGATATCCTAGTGCAAGAATATTTGAAGAGTTTCAGTAAAATAGGAAATGAGAGTAGAAAGGCCATGGAGATCAAGTAAAACTAAATAAATACAGTTGATTGTTTTAGTGGTTTAAGGAAGTTATCAGCTTCCAGAAAATGGTGTTGTCTTTTGTGTGTGTGTGAGAGAGAGAGAGAGAAAGAGGGAGAGAGAGAGAGAGAGAGTTGGAATTGTAAATGAAGTCCATCTACATGTACATTGAGCACGGGGAATCTCACTTGCCTATCATTGAAACATTATAAAGTAAGCAGTCAAAATTTATGATAAACCCAAATAGTTTTAAAGTATTGGTCAACTTAGGAATGGTGTCCTTTCTCTCCTTAGGTAAACGGTGTCCAGCTCTATGGGAAATCCCGCCGTGAAGCTGTTTCTTTTCTGAAAGAAGTTCCTCCTCCATTTACTTTGATTTGTTGCCGGCGTTTGTTTGATGATGACACAGAATCTTTTGTGGATGAGCCCACAGCCACCATTGATCATTCTCTAGAACCAAAGGTATTTTTTAAAAAAAAAACAAAACCTTTGGCATGTTTCCAAGGATTTCCCAAAGATTATTAATTGACTCTGCTACTGCTTTCAGTATTGGTTACTTTGCATTTAATTTTCATTATAAATAATGAATGTGAGTGATTCGTAAGCCATTTTCCTACCACTCAGAATGTCATGTTTTTTTAAAAATAAAATTCGTAGCCACATTATGATAGAAAATGCTCTGCTTCATCTGTCTTTTAAAGTTTTTATTATGGGAATGTTGAAATGTGCATATTCATTAGCATATTGCTTTCTTTTCTTTAAATGGTTCATTATAGCTGATACTATTAGGAATGTAGCAGCGGAAACGTCACTGTTACCTTGTAAATGATTAAATTCTATCTTTTATTATCATATTTAGTGAAATATTGTAATACAGTACTCTAATAAACAGTATTGGAATGGAAAATGGTGAGCAGTGTTATATTATAGCACACAATGCTCAAAGTTTATGATGCTTCATCCATGATATAAGTTGATGAATGTACCTGCAGATAACACTGGATCTTGATACCAGATTGTTGAATAGCACTCCACAATCTACAGCCATAGATCCAAATTTCTAATCCTTCTGACTTGTGATTTAGCTGTCTACAGTTTACACCATCTGTTCTGATATTTAAAGAAGCTGAAGGAAAAACCAAAGTAGTTAAAATCTGATTTCTACATTAATTCTTGTAAAATAATCTAAAGGACATTCCAGTTAGATATGAAGATGTCTGCTATATTTATGCTATATTTGAATATTCTGAGCACCTAAGTTAGAATCCGGAGCAGGATTCTAACTTAGTACTAAGATGAAGTACTAAGTACTAAGATGAAGTACTAAGTTCTGCTCTTCAGGCAGAATTTTTACCTCAGTGAAGAAACTTTGGGGAAGATAATTCCCATATGTTTAAGGGCCTACTTCTAGAAGGAATAATCAACCATCTCATATTCCAGCTGTAGGCATTGTGCTCATGTATCCCATCAAGAAGTAATAACATTTAAAATATCTTATTTGTGTAGGGCAATAATGACTAGCCTACCTGTTTTAGTTTTCCCAAGTGGGAGCTAATTAAAATGGAACATTTTTGAACTTCAAATTCCAAAATGTGATGGTGCTAAGTATGTTCTTCGGAATTCTAAACTTGTCCTTGTAGTTCAGAAAGCGTATCTTCATGCAGAAATATTTCATGCTCCTGGCTTTACTACTTTTAATGTAATTGGAAATTCCTAGTGGCTTATCTAGGCAGGTAGCTAGAAACATCATTGTACTAATGATACCAAGTATGTAAATCAATGCAAGGACATGCTGACAATGTACATCCCATTCATCTTTCTACAGTTTAATAAAGGAGCAAAAGTTTGAATTATACCTAATCTTTGAATTCTCCATTAGCTGATTGCTTCCATCTTGTGAACAAAGAAATTGATGGTACCTGGAAGATTATAGTTTTAGCTATTAAAATTTCTAGACATCCCAAATATTGATTTTTACTATTTCCATTGTAAAATAAATATGTGCTTTAGGTTTCCCAATTTAGGTAGTGTATCAGTAAACAAAATACCATTTTAACTGATGAAAAGATACTTCATAAATGTCCATTTCTGCTGTTAATCATTTTAAAAATATCAACTGAGAATACATTGTACACATTCTTTCATCTTTGCATAAAACACCTATGGCCAATATGTAATTTTATGAAATCATTAGGCAACCCTGCTTCATGGGGGCATGTTTCTTTACCTAAACAGAGAAACACAATGACCAAGGTCAGATACAACCCCCTTCCCCCCAAAAAAAACAGTGGACATAGGAGCAACTTCCCAATTCCTGCAAGCTTTCCCATTAAGCTTCCTTGTGGGAATTTGGCAGGGAGCATCAAAAATTCCTTTCCCATCCCATCCCATAGGAAAGTGGCTGCTGCTGGATGGGGGAGAGGGAAGGATTGCGAGGCTGGCTGAGAAACTGTTACAGAATGTTGAAAATAAAGATCATGTGACTGCAGCTGCAGCCCAGCAGCCAGAAGCACCAAAGCAGCAACAGCTTCCCCAAATTTCATTCCCTCATGAGTCCCAAATTTTGGACACATTTTGTGTACAAAAGTACCTTGGTTCAAAAATTGTTGTCCTACATTGCACCATTTTACTCAGTTAAAAGATTATGACAACTAGAATATTAGTAGTATATAGATTTAAATTCCAATCTAAATGACCTTTTTGCTTTGTATATACTAGGTGCATTTTACCAGTAGAAAAAGCATGTTCTATTTTGTTTTAGGTGAAACTTGAAAATCCAGAGGAAAAGCAGGAAGATGAAGATGTGGAACTAGCAGAAGATGAAGATGTGGAATTAGCACTATGGTCTTCTGAAGTCCAAGGCATTGTCCTTGTCAAAGATACAAAAATAGGTTTAGGATTCAGCATTTTAGACTATCAGGTATGCTTACATCCTTAACAAGCAAATGTATCCCAGCTAAACGTACAAGGTAGAAATTAATGGTTTTCTTACATTAGATTTGAGGCAGGCATTCTTTTGTTCTCCTGCACATTCTGTTCCATTCTGTTTCTAAAACTGTTCCAACAGTTTCAGCTCTCCAGATCTGGCTTTAGTGACTATGGTGGGATAAGTAGAAAAGAAGGACTCTCTTTATGGAAGTGGATTTTTGTTTATGCGATACTGTTCTGTGTTCATTATGTTTTGGCAGCATTCCTTAATTTTTATTTATTTGTTGGATCCATAAACAATTTTTCATGATACATCTGACTTACAACTGTTACATGTTGCTGACATCATCTTTGTATATTATCAAGCAGCAGAAGTGCAAGACTGGGTTAAAAGCTCCTCAGGCTTCGTTCTTAATTTTAAAATGTTGGTTTCATATGTGTACACTACATATGTGAAACCATTTTATACTTAAACGGTATTTGTCTAATAATAACTTGGTATTTAACGCTGTTGAAAAATCAGAAAAAAATATTAGCTAACTTCATGTCTTTCATTTTATAAACATACAATGTGACATATGGATAAGGTGAGCTTGAGCTTCTCAGATAGAAAAGAAAACATGATTTGTAATTTTATAGCACTGGTTTCACAAAAACAAAAACTGAAAATAAGCAGAAGTTAAAGAATTATGCTGAGGAAAACTCAAAAGGACTTCTTTTAAACATGTTAAAAACAAAAGTAAGGAAAAAGTATCAGTATAAGCTAGTGGTAAAAGACTAACAGAAGGGACAGAAGTATGTGTTTTTTATTTTGATTTAGACTTCTGGAATAAAAAAAAATTAGTATTCAAGCAAGAAGCTGTGAAAAAGTAGGATGAGCAGAATTGAAGCTTGAGACTAATAGAAAGATGGCCAGAAAATACACCATTTCTTTGAATTAGTTTGATTCTCCAGGACCAGATGAATTGAGTCTAATTCAAATGTTGAAAAACCTTAGGGAGGCAAATCACTAGAAGAGAGCAAATATTGTCCCTGTCTTCAAAAAGGGTAAGAGGATAACCCAGCAAACTATAGACCAGATAGTTTGAGATTAATATTGAGCAGAACTACTGTATGTAAGAAACTGGAAAAACAACGTAGTAAATGGCTGGAGAGTGTCAAATAGAAAATTTTGCCAGACTAACCTAATCATTTATTTTTATTGGGTAGCTGTTGTAATAGATTGAGGGAATGTTAAATGCACAATATATTTTGATTTAGCGAAGCATTTGACATAGTATGTCATAATAATACCAATTACCTAGAATACACCTAGCTTTGTTGGATGTGGTTAGAGGATCATCTGTTTTGAATGCTTTAATTTGGATTCCTGTACTACCGTAAGCAGGAGAGTGGACAATGATCTAAACGGATTTTTTGGTGTTGTGATTCTCAGATTTTATATCACAATTCTGAAATTTCAAATACTAACTTTTTTCCTGAAATATACAATGTCCATTGTAAATGGAACTGAATTCCAGAAGAAATCCTATTTCTACCAAATTTCATGCTAAAATTTGGGGAGGAAAGAACACAGTGCTAAGATAGTAAACCATTATGCCTTTTCTTTTTTTTAATAATAGAAGGATTTGCCTCAAATGTTATATTGTTAATGTATAGGTTCTTTACATAGAGTTATCGTCTATAAAATCTGTATTTACTTGCTAAAATGAGAGTAGTACAGTACTTTTGTATCTGTGTACTGAAAATTGATAAAAATGTAGAACAATCATAAACATTTCCCTTTTTTGCAACCTGCTTTGCAGTATCATATAAATAATAATATTCTATTCTATTCTAAATATTTTTTTTCAGTCCTTTTAACCAATGCCATTTATTCTATCTTATTTATTTCACTAATTATTTGGATTTCTCAAGAATTGAGGCTGGACCTCTGCTGAGCAGTTAGAAGGCAAAAGATTGCATGCATGCCAGTTTTGTACTCTGCATTACAACTCCTTAAATTAATATGGATTCTTTAGAAAACTATTCTATTTTGAAACTAAATTTACATCATATTTGAATGAATAACTTAAGCACCTTATGTGACCAAGAAAGAGCGACCAGTATGGGTCTAGGAAGATAAATGCAAGGTGAAGGAACAAATGTTGCCATCTTTTTAATGTTCTCTCTGAATTCACACCTTAATTTTCAGCTCTATAAACAAACAGCTGTTTACTTTCACAGAAAAAAAAAGTAAAGCAGCAGTATAAGGGAAAACATACCTTTCAATCCGATATGCTCCATCTGGAATTTTTGTAGAGTAACATCCCTTTCTCTCTCTCTCTCCTGCTGTTTCATTTTTCTCTGACTGAAACATATGGGTAGTTTCAGGCCGTTTCTAGTATATTATGTACTCAACACTGTGATGGTTCAGTAAGCAAACAGTAAAAATAATCATGATTATACAAAGTGTTGGAAAGTTTATTTTTGCTGTTGCATAGATGACCTGATTTATGACAAGAAAAAGCTTCCTTGGGTCCTAGGGCCAGCTGAAGTATAATTGGAAGAAGGATAGAAAGCCTTGCAGAACAAAAGAACAACGGAAATATTTGAAGCTAAAAGTGGAGAATAAGGTTTACAGAGACATGAAATGGAAACTTGACATAATCTTCTGAGAACAAAATCAGAATAACAGAGTTGGAAGGGACCATGGAGGTCTTCTAGCCCAACCCCTGTTCAGGCAGAAACCCCTATACCAGTAGTTCTCAACCTATGGGTCGGGACCCCATTTGGGGTCGAACGACCATTCACGGGGGTCACCAAACAAGGCTGTCTGCCACTTTTCCCCCTTTTCTTTGGCCACGCCCCTGGCACCCGGTGATGTATAAGTGGTTGGGGGTCACCACAACATGGGGAACTGTATTATGGGGTTGCGGCATTAGAAAGCTTGAGAACCACTGCCCTATATCATTTCAGGCAAATGGTTGTTCAATCTCTTCTTAAAAACTTCCAGTGTTGGAGCATCCATAACTTCTGGAGGCAAGTTGTTCCACTGATTAATTGTTCTATCAGGAAAATTCTCCTTAGTTTTAGGTTGCTTCTCTTCTTGATTGGTTTCCTTCCATTGCTTCTTGTCCTGCCTTCAGGTGCTTTGGAGAATGGCATGACTCCCTCTTCTTCGTGGTAACTTCTCAAATATTGGAACCCTGCTGTCATGTCACCCCTAGTTTTTCTTTTCATTAAACTAGACATATCCAGTTCTAGCAACCATTCTTTATATGCTTTAGCCTCTATTGAAAATAAAATTTCAGGAAGGAGATGATTAATTGCTCAAGAGGAACACAAAGATTGCAGATTCCTAAGTTCATGTTCTAATGTGGAAAATGGAGAGAAATGGATTAATTGGTATAAAGGCCAATCAGAATGGGGCAACTTATATCTTACTTCCTAGCTAGGGTACATAGGAAATTGGACTGAATTCCTTTTGAGCAATAAGTAGGGAAGGGATATGAGAAGGGGGTCATCATGCTGAACAACAAGGATTGAGAATTTATCCTGAAAGATAATTGCTGATAGTGATAGGAAAAGTAATGTCATAACCATCAACTCTGCAGGATAAGGTTTCTTTAACAGGCCTCCAAATACAGGTCAAATATAAAGTAGGGTTTTGAAAAGATTATAAATTTTTTAAAATTTGCTTTATAGTAAATTGGGCCATGCCTTGAATAAGAATGTGAAACCAGTATTAACAGATAGTCCTCGACTAACAGCCATTTGTTCAGTGACTGTTCGAAGTTACAATGGCCCTGGAAAAAGTGACGTATGACCGGTTTTCACACTTACGACTGTTGTATCCCCAGGATCACAGGATTAAAATTCAGTCATTTGACATCTGGCATGTATTTACAATGGTTGCATTGTCCTGGAATTATGTGATCTCCATTGGCCAGCTTCCGACAAGCAAAGTTAATGAGGAAACCCAGATTCAATTAATGACCCCATGATTCACTTAACAACTTCAGTGATTTGTGTAACAATTGTGGCAAATAAGGTTGTAAAATAACATACAACTCACTTAACAACGGCCTTGTTTAACAACATACATTTTGGGCTCAGTTGTGGTTTCTGAGGTGTCATTTCTTGGTGCCTTATTGCTTTTTCCTTTGGGATAACTCAAAAAAACATGCTGTCAGGAGCAATTTTGTTAAATCATAATAAAATAGGGGAAAAGTGTTTAAAAGACACCTCCCTCCCAAAACCCCCACTCCTTTTGAATACCTTTCCTGAGATTTTATAAGAGAAAAACTTTTCTTAAGTCTTCTTTTTGAAGTCTAAGTTGTTTTCCTTCCAAATAGTAGAATTTAAGGTCCTGTAGAATTTGAGGTTTTTTAACAGTCAAATCTGATTTGATTAACAGGCATGTTTTAGGCTTCCCCATGAAATGTAATAGAGAATCACACAACTGATAGAAGAGAATATTTGTAGCTCAGGATTGAACTGTGGAGTCCTTGGTGTTCTCTGAGTTGGTTGTTTACTTGCAGACATTTCATTACCTAACCAGATAGCGCCATCAGTGCATCAGCACTGATGATGTTACCTAGTTCGGTGATGAAATGTCTGCAAGAAAACAACCAAGCTCAGAGAGCACCAAGAACCTCACAATCACACATCTAGTTGGCAGCTGAAGCTACATAGGTTTGAGTTTGGCTAGTTTTTGGAGACCAGGAATGTTGGACATTGGAAAAGCATCATGGAATAAGGCAATGGGAAACCATTTTGGGTACAGTTCTCAAGAAAACTGTCTTGATATTCCCTATGGTCATCAGCAGTTGACCTCAACTCAAGGCTGATTTTACTTTTAATAAATAATTTTCTAAAGTTTATATAAACTGAGTATAGAGTCATGAGGATGAATCCTGTCAATGAAAATTATAGGCGTAGTTAATGATCCAGCAACACTAATTCACTTTTCTGTAATGGGGAATGAGGAAACACAGAATGATACTTTGCTAATAAATGTGTTATTTTTTTTAAAAAAAAAATTCTACTAAAGAACTTAGCTAGCTGCTAGGTATAATATATAGGGAAGCTTTGTAAACACTATAGTTAAACAAAACAAATACATTCTTTTGCTGTACACATATGTCAGAATAGGTAAAAATCAACTGTATTTTTTTTACAATGTAAGATCTAAATTGGAAACAGGTTACAAAAGAAATAGTTGAAATGTGTCTGCTTGACTTATGTTGTCTTTAAAGATTTTTTTTATTTTAAGGAGCTCACATTTTACAACCTTTTGGCTTTTGCAGATAGTTGCTTTTATTTCATGTTTAGAATTAATGGCAACTTTAGTAATATTTAGACTGAGATGTAGCTAAACATGAAGTATTGGTCATTGGATATAAAACTTTTAATTTTAGATTTTTTCCAGCATTTTAAGGCATTGGTTTTATAAAGCAATTTTGTGTGTTTGTGGAGAACTAGTTTGGAGTAGTGGTTAAGAGATCAGACTAGAAACTGGAAGACCATGAATTCTAGTTCCTCCTCTAGGCACAAAAGGCCAGTCACTTTCTCTCAACCGTAGGAAGGAGGCAATGGCAAACCATTTCAGAAAAACCTTGTCAAGAAAACTGCCAGAAAACTGTCTCTGAGAATTGGATACAACTGAATGACTGATTAAAAATGTGTATTTGCAAGCTGGGAAATTTTTTAGACTTCCTAGATCAGTGGTTCTCAACCTTTTTAATGCTGCGACCCCCAACCGGTCGTAAGTTGAGGACTACCCAACTGGTCGTAGTTGAAGACTACCCAACCGGTCGTAAGTCGAGGACTTTCCCTGCCCGGGAGCGCCGCACATGCGTGGTGCCGCCCCCTGCGCCGGCCGCGGCGTAGCTGGCAAGCGGCAGAGACGGAGCAGGCTGACCACCGGCTGGGCCACCAGCTGGCCTAGCCCAAGGGAGGTAAGGCACCCGCCGGGCCCCACGCGCACCAGCAACCCTCCCTGTGCCCGCCGGCCTCCCACCTCCCACCCCTGGCTCTCTTTTACTTACATTTTTAGTAGTTGCTCAGCAGGGAGGGGTGGAAACTTCCAGACAGCTCGCCTTCGCTGCAGACAACTTGCAGCACCGTTTGCAGAATGGGACTTTTGGCGGGCTCAGCAAGGCAGAGACAGCCTGGACAATTCCTATTGGCTTTTGAAAGCCAATAGAATTAGACTCTATTCAAGAGAGTCTATTCTATTGGCTTTCAAAAGCCAATAGAATAAAAGGGAGTAGCACAGCTAAAGAAAAGGGGAAAAAATGTGGACTGCGTTGTTTGGCGACCCCCATGAAATGGTCGTTTGACCCCAAATGGGGTCGCGACCCACAGGTTGAGAACCGCTGTCCTAGATAAAGTATATTTAGTGAGAAGAACTATCTTGGTGGGCCATTTAAAACTAAAGGAATAAAAAAGGTAAATAGAGTTGGCATTGCTATAATAGCCTGAATTTACTTAATGGAAAACTTAGCAGTTACTGCAATTCATTGGTGGCATACAGAAATAAAGACCTTAATAGAGCATTTCTGGAGGATATAGCAGAGATGACAATTAGAGGGTGGAATTTCTTTAGAGGTAGGACTCTGAAAAACATCATTATCTCAGTTATGTGGGGCAGTTGGAACATTTTCCTGGGGTAAATAATCTATAAATAAACATTAAATTATTATAGTTTAAGTCTCTTGCAGTACAGACAATGTTTAGGAATTAACAGATTTGTAGTCTAAGGCATCTAGAGGGCAACAGTCTTATGTCTGTTCAATATGAATTGACTTGCTATAATTTCCATGAATGCATGGCAAGAAAAAAGCCAGACTAAAGGTGAAACAATAGGAAACTGTTGGAAAGGGGAAAAAAATATTTATGTGATTGGGGTGATTCTGCCTTTCTTTCTGGATCCATGTCCATATTATTGGCAAGCCTTCCCAGCATCATCTTCTGATTAGATTAATGCAGTGGCTATCCCTGAGGCATAAGAAAATAACTTATATTAGTTGCTGGGAAGATATAAATCTGATGTTAAAAGAGCTCAGCTGGTTCCAGTCTGTTTCCAGGTTCTTTTCAAAATACTGTGAGGAACCATTTAAAGTTTTGCGTATTCTGTGCTTGGAGCCATTCCAACAAACCCTCAGATGAGTAACCATTCAGTGTTAGACCATCTAATGAGACTTGATTCCTTCTCTGCCTCCAGCAAGGAGGAAAAGAAGCGCAGATGGTCAGATGGAACCAATCTTTTCCTACCTTCTTTTGTTTCCCTGATACTGGCTCTGCGAAGCCTTTAGCTTGTCTATCTAGAATTTGCTAAAATATTGCTGGAAGTCGTTAAAGCTACCTTGGACAATGGTAAGAGAAGTTGGGAGCTGTAGTTTGGTGACACCAAGATGCCCACAGATTCATTTTCTCTGTTCTTGAGCAAATTTTGGGATGCAGGTTAAGATGTTTGTGTTCGCTCATGATTTCCAAGCATGAAGAATTATTCTTGGTTAGTATTTTTGAGAGGTTTGCATTTTTAATGGATTTATGGTTATGTCTGTACATATTTATTATTTTTTCATATTAGGAACATTATTACTGCCTTTGGGGGTCTTCTAGAAAGTTGAATTGTGGAGTACAAATGGAAGCAAACTTCACACATAATTTTGATAATCCCAAAACAGCATGGTATAATTGCGTAAGCCACCTAGAGTAGCCCCAAAGCAAGATAGGTGGCAAATAAATTTAACAAATAATAATATTGGGAGTAAGAAGTTACGTGTTGGTGTTTGGCAGGTGCAGATAGAGAGAAATGCAAAGGGTATGGACCACATGTTTTGCTTCTAAAGCTTCCTGGAAAACTATCCTCTCTTTCCAGCAGCATTTGCAATGTATCATTATATGTTAAAGTGAGTAAGTGACATCCATTGTGACATTTGTATGGCTGATAACTTAATTTAAAAGTGTTATACTTTGAGATAATTAATGAGCTCTAATATCTCTTTGCTGTAATTACATAATAAATCATCCAAAGTAAAACTCACTTTTGCAAAGCAGGACAGAGGTTTATTGCTAAGAGAACAAAGGCCATATTTGAGGCTTTCTGTACTGTATTTCTAGAATCTTTAGCCATTCCTCACTTGTCTTTGTCTATTCCAGTATACAGTTGCTCACCATGAGCAATGCCAGATGCATTTGGAAGGTGAAGGGAATCCCCAAATGGGTGGATTGGGAATAATTTTCTTGCAGGCTTTGGTTTATGGGAATGTCAAAAAGAATCTACAATTCTATGCATTTTGCACTAATTTTGGAGATGTCTTCTTAGAGGAGTATGACATTTTATTTTCTGGATAATTTGGCTGGGATGTGACAATTGCAAAACCCTAACTACTTATCTTCCAAATTTCATACAAAAATAAATGCCATTTTAAAAGGAGGAAGATATACAGCACAAACTATTGTAACGTAGCCCATTAAGTGCTACATTATGATTTCCATTTCTAATTCATATACTTTCTTAAAGGAAGTTTATATTTAGCTGCATTCATGTACTTTGTAGATGTATTAATTTAATACAGTGGTACCTCAGTACTCATCATTGTTTCCGGGAGCATGTTGAGTACCAAAAACGATGAGAACCAAACAGATTTTTCCCATAAGGAATAATGTGGTGAGTCACAAGGCAGCCAGCACTAGAAAAGTTCTAGTTTGTGCATTGAGTGCCAGCAAATGATGAGTACCTGGACAAAATTTCCCACGTCAAAATTCATTGAGCACCAAATTCAAAGCAATTGAATACCAGGGTACACAATAGTCCAGAACCTGATGGCCAAATAACTAACATGAAACTGTCTTTTCATATGTTCAAAATATCTCTCACAGGCTATATCTTTCCTTCTGCAGAATGTGCCGACATATGCTGTTGTCTGCAGTTACATCTTCTCAGCGTTAGAGGTTTTAATTTTAATTTTAATTTTTAGGAAGAGCGGTTACCAATCAGTAATGCTTGGAAAATTGCTGCATCATTCTGTTTAATGAGATTGTTGAATTATAGTTCTGGTTGCAAGTTAATATCATGGTGTTTTTATCATTATAATCCCTATGCATTCAGTTTAAATTAATATGTAGATCAATGTTAATCAGCAGTTCCAGATCTGGTATATAGAAAGTCTTCCTGTCACCAGATTATAGGTCAGGAATGGGTGAAGACATTGCATATTCATATTAATTCTGTTTTTCTTCAGGATTAAGAACATTACATCTGCACTTTTAATTGTGCTAACTCAGATTTGCAATCCTACCAGGCTTTAAAAGTTGCTTGCAAAACCTAGTTAGCATTACAATCCAGCACATTAGATTTATTCCTGTTGAAGAGTAAGAAATTTAATTAGGAAAAGAAAGCATGTGATCTTTCAATATCATAGTTTAGGATTATTTATTGCATCTCATTGTCATACTTTGAAATTTGCATAGGACTAGATGGTATATTGGCATCTAGATGCTTTCTAGTTATATTCAATATGTGCCAATATAAACTGTTCTAGCTATATGAAGAATGTTATTCCATAAAGAACTGAAGACCATTTCATCCTTATCTCTAATCAACATAGTTATCCATTATAATGATTCCTGTGACTGTGTATCCTCTAAATATGTTGAATTTCAATTCTCATATGTTGTAGTCATAATGCCAGTGGATCTGGAAGGCACTAAATTGAAGGATAGTTTAGGGCAATCTATTAGCAACCTCTACTAACCTTTCAAAAACAGCGTTTCTTATCCTTCATGTGTTGTGGGCAATTTTAAAAACCTACATTGTACTTCATTAGTGTGTGTGAATGAAATACAGCACAAATTATTTTAGCTTGGGTTAGCTACATTTTCCAAGACCACATTCTCCACTTCAAACAATTCATCTGTTTCTCACACAAAATTGTTTTTCCTAATTAAAATGCAAAAAGAACTTTTAAAAAAAGATTATTCCTTGTTTGCCTGTCCAACACTTGCTACACTCCACTTTTCCTTGTAGCTTCAATGCTGAATTCCACTTGACTTAGATTTGTTTAGGCAGACATGGTCATTTATACCTCCTGTAGAACTCCCTATATTTACGTGGAGAGAAATAAATATGTTTCTTCTAGGCTACAGAATGAATATCAACATTGCAACATTGCAAGTACTTGACTAATCCTGGCAGGTAAATTGGAAAGGATTTTTTTTTTCAAAATACTCTTCAATTGATTAAGTGCACAATATATGAAACCTAGAATCAAGAGTGGCTGCCAAGTAGTTGATTGATGTAATTATCTGTATGCATCTAAAACTGGGTTAATACAGGTAGTCTCACCTTATAACCACAATTATAGTTGCTAAGCCAGGGGGTTAAGTGAGTCACACCTGATTTTACAACTTTTACCACAGTTGTTATGGAAATCACTGCAATTAAGTGAATCATGAAGTTTTTAAGCCAGGGTCTTCAAACTTGGTCCTTGCCTGGCTGAGGAATTCTGGGAGTTGAAGTCCACAAGTCATAAAAAGACCAAGTTTGAAGACCCCTGCTTTAAGCAAATCTAGCTTCTCTCATTGACTTTGCTTATTGGAGGCCAGTTGGCAACCATCACAAATAGTGACCAGAATTTTGATCATGGGACCATGGGGAAGCTGTAGTAGTTGTAAGTGTGAGAACTGGTCATAAGTTACTTTTTTCCATGCTGTTATGTCAAACGGTCATTAAATGAATGATTGTAAGTGAAAGACTACCTGTATTAGATTATTAATGCTAGATAATAAAATAAATACTTTAGACGGAAGAACTAAGATGGCATTAATTTCGTCCTGTGTAGTCTCTAATACAAATCCAGGGAATTAAACCTGTTCTTCCCCTTGATCTCCATATAATTGTTTTAGTATACTGAAAAATACAGCTTTAAAAACATGAGGTTTAAAGATTTATCTGTTTGGCTCTTTGTTTTATAACCTGCTTGATGGACACCTGGATGGAGCTGAATCAGTAGTTTCAGTTTGGTTTAAAAGGAGCAAAGAAAAGGCATGGAATGTCACCAGTGGAAGTGACAGTTTAGAGAGCCTCTAGATCTAGAGGGAGGAAAGGATAAGCTGCTTAACAAAGTCATGTTCTTTTTGTATATACAGTATTTTATTAATTTTTGTAAGGTTGGGCTTAGGGTTAGGGTCATTTTGAAGGGATGGCTGGAAGAGAATCATGAATGTACCCCAAAGGAGATGGATTGAGGAGTTATTTTATTTTTGAGGTACATAAAAATAGAACTAGTGAAACTTGAGTATCTAATTTTAATCTTGGAATACTGTGAATACAGGATCCAGAATGTCTGTGAGTTTTATGTCCAAACTTAGTTCTTTCTCATTTATCCCAATCAATAAGTGATTTATTCTCTTTGTGTAGTTTTCAGAAATAATCGACCTGGGTTCTAATCCATATGGTAGAATGTTTGAAGTCTTAGCAAAGCTATTGGAACAGTGGTTCTCAACCTTTTTAATGCTGCGACCCCCAACCGGTCGTAATTCGAGGACTACCCAACCAGTCGTAAGTCGAGGACTTTCCCTGCCCGGGAGCGCCGCACATGCATGGTGCCACCCCCTGCACCAGCCAAGGCGTAGCTGGCAAGGGGCAGTGATGGCGCAGGGCGACCACCGGCTGGGCCACCAGCTGGCCCAGCCCAAGGGAGGTAAGGCACCGGCCGGGCCCCACACATGCCAGCAACCCTCCCTGCGCTCGCCGGCCTCTCACCTCCCACCCCTGGCCCTCTTTTACTTACATTTTTAGTAGTTGCTCAGCAGGGAGGGTGGAAAGTTCCAGACAGCTCGCCTTCGCTGCAGACAACTTGCAGCACCGTTTGCAAAATGGGACTTTTGGCGGGTTCAGCAGGACAGAGACAGCCTGGAGAATTCCTATTGGCTTTTGAAAGCCAATAGAATTAGACTCTATTCAAGAGAGTCTATTCTATTGGCTTTCAAAAGTCAATAGAATAAAAGGGAGTAGCACAGCTAAGGAAAAGGGGGAAAAAATGGTGGACTGCATTGTTTGGCGACCCCCATGAAATGGTCGTTTGACCCCAAATGGGGTTGGGACCCACAGGTTAAGAACTGCTGTATTGGAAGTCACTTCTGTTTGGTGGTGGTTCATGGAATTACTGCAGGTAGACCTCAATTTACAATCATTTGTTTAGTAACTGTTCAAAGTTACAATGGCATGTAAAAGAGTGACTAAGGACTATTTTTCATACTTACAACCATTACATCCCTATGATCACATAATTAAAATTTGAATGCTTGGCAACTGGCATGTATTTATGACAGTTGCAGTGTCTCAAGTCATGTGATCACCTTTTGCGACTGTCTGATGAGAAAAGTGAATGAAAAAGCTGGATTCACTTAACAATTATGTTACTAACTTAATGCCGGCAGTGATTCATTTAGTAACTATTGCAAGCAAGGTCATAAAATGGGGCAAAACTCACTTAACAGCTACCTTACTTAGCAATGGAAATTTTGGACATAACTGTGGACGTACATCAAGGCATACCTGTGCTTGTCTTTATGTTGGCTAACGCTGCAGGTTAAATTTTGGTAATTATACAACATCGTCATCAAATTCCCCTTCTTTTATATTTCATGTACAAATGATACATTTCTGACTTGTCTGAGTGATTATGGAGAAGCAAATGTGTGTGAACTTAAAATATGCAGGTCTTTCGGAGGAACTAATGCTAGATTTAATTTGCAAGCATTCATAGTTTGCAGTCAATGTTCAATAGCAAACCAGCACAAATTTTTACTGGATTATAGTAGCATCTGAACATCTGAGATAGCAACATTCATATTTCTGTTGCTTTTTCAAAATTAAACATGATTTCTCAGAGCTGGTTGAACAAAACTGTCAAGATTTAATTTCATAAGCCTGAAAAGTTGCTGTATAGTTTATCTGCTAAGATGGCTTCATTTCTTTAGCACAAAGATCATATCTAGTTTAAGTTATTGGGTTGAAGTTGATGAATAAAAACAAAAGTGAGCTTTATTTCAATTCTGTAAGTGACACTGGATTTTTCAGGCCAGCATGTTAAATAGAGAGTGACGTTAAGCACCAATTCTTTTGCCAATTCTGCCTGTAGTTATTTTTCTTTTCTTTTTTTGTCTTGTATTTTTTTCTCTAGATCTTTACTGACGTTTTCTGCAACAGAAGTTTTGATTAATGCCAGATGTATAGCAGAGCTTTATAAAATTCATTGCTATATTCTTTATTGCTGATCGATAAATACTCATCTTTTATTTTTTAAAGTTTGTCTTTCACTGTTCCAAAAACGCCCTCCATCTGGAATGCGTTTACACAATTTAAGACTGAGGCAAAGTCATAGTGATAACTCAACAGTTTTATGTTTTTATTTAAAAATATTGTGTTCTCTTCACTGGGAAGAGGGTAGTCATTCTAAATGAATGCAAAGGCACACACATCCTGTTTCTTTGAAATTTCCATGAGCGAGATATATAGGTTTAGTTACAATTAGCTCTTATACTACCCTTTTGTTTTCTGGGTACTGTACAATAAAATTGCCATGTACAGTTCCTCTGTTCTTGGTTTTCATGTACTAATGTTTTAATACCTTCTAAGTAACCCCCAATTTCAGAGAACCTCTACAGTCAAGCCTTCCTATTCTAAGCTATGTGTTTGTTTGTTTGTTTGTTTGTTTGTTTGTTTATGAGACCTATATACCGCTTTAAGTGCAAGCACTCTCTAAGCGGTGTACACCAGTAAGCAATGTATCTGGGTCCTCATTTTACCTACCTCGGAAGGATGGAAGGCTGAGTCAACCTTGAGCCGGTGAGATTTGAACCGCTGACCTGCTGAAACAGTCAGCTAAAGTGGCCTGCAGTACTGCACTCTAACTGCTCTGCCACCTCGGCTCATTTGTGTTTATTTAATTTATATCTTACCTTATTTTAATGAACAACTCAAGGCAGCAAACATACGTAATATTCCTCCCCCCCCATTTTCTCCACAACGACAACCCTGTGAATTGAGTTGGGCCGAGAGAGAGTATCTGGTCTTCTGGTTTCTAGTCTAGTGCCTTAACCACTAATTATCTACAACTACAGATTTTAAATCTCTGGCACACTCACAGGCAAACAAATTATACTACATCCAACATGTTAGTGGTCCATGTTTGTTCATTTTTAGAAAGAAATATTTTGTTTTGAGAAGGCTTTCCTATTTTTTTCCTTTGAGAGTATCAGATGCATGGTTTTAGAATTGACGTACTGCAGAAAGTGCCGTTTGCAATGTTTGTCCTAGTTTAGATTTAAGAACTAGATACAAACCAAGATGGGCCTCCTCTCTATTTACACATTCATACTGGCTGCAAATTTCATATTTGCTGTGCTGCCAATAATTGATGTATAGTTTCCCATTTTGAAGCAGGAAACATGTGAAAACC
The DNA here is from genome assembly GCF_016545835.1 of Crotalus tigris. Taxonomy (NCBI): domain Eukaryota; kingdom Metazoa; phylum Chordata; class Lepidosauria; order Squamata; family Viperidae; genus Crotalus; species Crotalus tigris. The sequence goes on from NW_024096596.1 coordinate 590,576, forward strand.
TGAATCCTAAGATCTGTTTAAAGTGGTTTTAAGAAAAAGCAAAACTATCCTCACAATTTTCTAAAAAGAAAAATATTGATCCTGGCAACATGATGTGAAGTACACTCTATCCCATAATTCAGTCATCATATGTACTTATTCAACCATTGTGCCCATGGAAGAGAAGGAAAGAACAATAAAACAGGATAACAGAATAAAAGAGTTGGAAGGGACCTTGGAGATCTTCTAGTCCAACCCTCTGCTCAAGCAGAACACCCTATATCATTTCAGACAAATGGTTTAAAAACTCTAGCAACAAGGTGTGTGAACTTGCCAAGAAAGTTTTGATTAACTTTTATTTGGAGAAATTTTGGTAACTTAAATCAGAACTTATTTTATTATTATTTTTAAGGCCTCCATATCCTATCTTTTTTTCAGGGTTCTCAAGACAATACATCAGGTTCTTGTTTCACCAATCTTGTGAAATTGATTGGCCTGAAAGTGGTGAGAAGGTGTGTAGTTGGGGTGCAGTTGGAGATAATGAGATGATTATGATAAAATTGTTTGTCATCCTTTTTAGACAGTAGTCCACCAAGAACGCCTTACTTAATGAAGCATTTAGTCTGAACAGAATTTATCTTTTTGTGCTACTTGTGATTTTTTTCGATGCTGTTTTATGTTCTCTGGTTTCTGTTGTAGTTTGCAATGTTCCTTAAAGTTCAGTGTCCCTACAACTCTGTAATGAAATCCAGTGATAGAATTGATGAAATTTCTAGCAATATCAGGATGTTGTTACAGTATGGAGTTTCTTTTCATAGAAATGTTTTATGTATGACAGACAAGAAGAGAAAGATTTCTTCTAATTTTGGGAGAGTTACATTAGCCAAGTGTATATGTCATTATAGGATTGTTGCCAACAATATATTCAACCTTTTAGGGTTAAGTATTAAAAAGTACAGTAATTGTGCGAAGAATGTAGAAGATACACACTAGTGAGGAAATTGTTTCATATTTTAATTTTCTTAATAATACATTGCAAAATGAATTGCCATTACTACAGTTTCAGATCTTTAATGTGCATTTTTCTTGGATTGCAATATAATTTGCAAATAGACATAGACATACTGACAGTAGCAAAACTGTTCAGAGAATAAAATGGAAGGGATAAATGACAGGGAAATATCTGTTTTGAGGTCTCTTAACTGTTCAGTGTTACAGCTCATCTATATTTGTGGCAGTAGATATTTTGCAACTTGAGAGTTGCAAAATATTATAGGCAATGTATTTATCCAAACTATAAACACTAGCCTTACCAAGACAATCTTTTCTGAAAGCAACTAGTAAGCACAGAGTTCACCCTTGGCATTTTCTTGTTTATGCTCCTAAAAATAAAATGTTAAGTAAATACAAATGTTCTCAGAAAAATTGAAGTTTCAGAATAAATGGCATGGACTTGAACTCTGCTGAGGGCTTGCTGGAGGATTGAAGCTTTCTAAGAATCTATATTAACGACGCATCTCTGAAAGAATGCATGAAATGGTTGCTTTAACATGACAAGGGTTTATGTGCAACAGAACCAAAGTATATACCTGTCAGATATTAGCCTGCATTAGGTTGGTTCATTGTTCCAGAATGTACCTTTGCCAGAAGTCTGGAACCTTCTGAAAGTAGATTTGTTGCTTTTTTCTAGTATGTTTTCCACCTTTTGGTCCCTTCTATCCTTTTCTACTGCTCTACTGTCCCATGCCTCATCTTGGCTTCTTCCTTTCCTTCATTAACTTGTATTTCAGCCTGGCAAATCCCGTTTTGTCTTATTGCATGTTGGCGCAACTTATCTTGTAGTCCAGATCTTTTGGCAATTAAGAATAAAATCTGTTTTAATGATTGAACACAATTAAATGCTAAGTGTAGAAAAATTGGCTCAATTTGGTCTTTTAGTGCCCTCTGTTGGCTAATACAGAAGATGACTATTTTATATCTGTCATCTGAGAAAATTGAGGAAGAATGAACTTTTGGTAATTCACCTTCCTTAATTGTTGTGAGTGTAGAAGTTGTCTTTGAAGGACAGTAGAAGAGCCATTAGTAACAATCAGATAAACAAGCAAATAATTTACAAAAATGCCTCAGAATGCACCCATACAAACACACACACACATATCTCAATTCACATGAAGGTAGAAGGAAGAAGGGAAGCATGTTCAGTCCTGCAAGATTTGTTATTGTAACTTTTCTCACTGAAGTAGCTTAAGGTTTATGCAATGTCTGTTCCTTTGTCTGGTCTATCTTACAGAGCTGACAGTAATATAAAAAGTATTTGCCAGTTGGTAACGTACTCTTAGCTGCTCTGTAATCTTTTGTGGTTTTATCTAGAGAGATTTGGTAATAGCAAAGTTAGATCTAGCCATGAAGACACAAAGGAGCAAAATAACATTCAGGTTTTTTAAAAAAACACACACACACACAAAAAACCCACAAACCACAATCTCTTGTTCAACGAAATGCTACAAAGCTAGGAAATCAGAAGCTAGCACAGTATTTCCTGGGATTTGAAAACAAAATAGAAGTAGCATCTGTATAATCTATATGTTGAGTTTTATTTCTTTCATTTGTTCTTAGTAATGGAGTGGATTTACAAATGATTATTTGTCTAAAATATGAATTGCAGTTAATCATAAATGTAGATTAACTTACTGCAGCAAGTAAAAAAGATAGTGGTAATATTTTTCTTAAGAATAAGCCATAGTTGTAACCTTAAAATGTGGCTTTTGAGCCACAAAGATGTCCTAATTGCAGCTGCCCACAATGTGTAATGGCGGTGGGGGGCTGTGGCTGATGATGCACGATGATGGAACAGCTGTACTTGATTTGAACCCAACTTGTATTTATATAGGGCTTAGGCCAAAATTATATAAAAGACTATCTATTCCCGTACATAATTGCATCTTTGGCTGATCCTGCTATAGAAGTGTCAAGATTGGCTTCTACTTCTGCTTTGTTTGAGATGGGACCTAAGTTACAGGACGACCTGGAGTTGAGACTGGATTCACATTTTAAAAACTCATAAAAGGGCTTCAAGCATTTCTATTACAGAAGCCTTTTAAGTTAGAGGATATTTTTAATCCTGTTAGTTTTGAATTTTTTTAAGTGGGGTATTGAATTTTAAATTGAATTTTAGATGACGCAAATCACTTGGCATCCCAAAATGGAAGAGGAGTCATACATTTTTAAAATAAATTTATAAACAGATAAGGCCCTTTTTGTAAACATTTTATGAAGAAAGGACTAAGAAAAAGTCTTTGAACTCAAATGTGGTTCTGATCCTTTTATTGTTCAATTATCATTTAGCTTTTAGAGTGTCACTTTACCTTCAGCTCAGTTGCCATTCAGCTGTTTTGGGGACAACCAGTTCTCTGCAGCATTAAGATTGTTTCTGCATTAATTTACTCATCTGTAGCTTTTCTCTTCCTATACAAGAGCTCCCTCTACTTGAAGTTAATTGGTTTTGTCAAAGTTTGCTAGCTGAACATTTAAAATCCTTTGACTATCTTTTATTAATTGATATTGAAACATTTTAGTAGCAGGCATTATTCAAAATGGAACTTTTGGCCTGTAGAAAAAGGTTTGCTGGTCAATGACCAAAATAAAATGATTAATGTGTAAAAAGAGCATCTTATTAATATTATGCTATATGTTTATGCTTGTAAAAGTACCAGAGCAGTTTTATCAATTCCTGGATTGATCAATGTGGAAACAGTGATCTAGAGCCTAGTGTCTAGAGGAGTGATGGCAAACCTTTTAGAGACTGAGTACCCAAACTGCAACTCAAAACCCACTTATGTATCGTCGGGTGCTGGGTGGGCGTGGCCCATTGGGTGGGTGTGGCCCATTGTGTGGGCGTGGCTGCAGTAGTAATGGCAGACTGGATGGGACTAAAAAGTTCAATCAATCAATTCCAACTTTGCGAGATCTTTTTTTTCCCCGCGAGAAGTTGAAATTGATTGATTGATTGAACCTTTTTTTTTGCACACAGCGGCGGAGGCCTAAAGTGAAAAGGTTTTATAAAACCCAGCTGAAGGCCTAAGACTGGGGCGACTGTGCGCGTGCCCACAGAGAGGGCTCTGTGTGCCACCTGTGGCACGCGTGCCATAGGTTTGTCACCACGGGTTTTTTAGAGCCTAGTCCTTCAACTATGGATTATTATTTTTTTACACCCATACTAGGTAATTGTGACACAAAAAAGAAATTTTCCATTCCCAGTAGACTAAATAAAATCTTCATTATTATGGTAACTGACTAGTATTGCAAAGAGTAACAATCAGAATTCGGCAGAGCATTCAAAGGCGTGCTTTCTGTTGATGTACATAAAATTCTTCTAATCATCCAGAGAAAGAGTGATGAGAGTCATTATTAAACTGTTGTGCAAGTCTCTATAGAAAACAGTATAATAAGATATGGGCCAGTGGTTTGACTGTTTCATCATTACAGCTGCATAACCTTTTGGCATAAGAACACTTCTTAAATCTGCCCTCGAAAATTGCTGACGGTAAAATATTAGCACATAGTAGCATAAAAGCTCTGCACTATTTAGATACAGTTAATCAAAGCACCTAGCTGGTTTGACATTATTCTGTTGGCTTCCTAGCTCAGCATATTCCTTATTCTCTACGTACGATCTGGGATCCCATATCCAGGATTCTTGGTTTGAATGCAGCATTTCCTATTCTTCTCCAGTCATAAGGAATTTCCTGTCTTTACTTCTGAAAATAAATGGTCAGATCCGAACAATCACAAGTACTCTGACACCACCATCATAACCTCAATACAATAGTAATGAGGTCAGTAGAAATATGGATTAAAGAAATAATATTGCAAGATAGAAATTAAATATTTCTATGAGAGAACTTTTGTAAGATCTTTGCAGAGGCCATTCCATAGATCAGACTTGGGCATTTTGCAGCTCACAGACGACATCCAGCCAGTAGGTGGTTCTAGTCTGACCTGCATTGGTGGGGGGGGGGGCTAGGGAGTCATCATTGGCAGGGGGTGGGGCCTTGGTGGGGGGCATCATGGGGGATTGAGTGTTGGCAATGTGGTGGCAGTGTGGGTGTAGCCTTGGCAGCCCTTTACAAGAGTCCCAATTTCTCATGTGGACCTTTGGGGAAATTAATTGCCCACCCATGCTATAGGTGAACAGCAACAACATGGCTCAGTGGAAGGCCGTGTGATTTGCATAGAGGATGTTAGGCTTAGAATTAGGGAATGACTATCACTATCCTATCTGGGCTGAAGAAATCAGACTTTCCTATATCTCTTTGCTGTCCTCTAGTGATGATCTGGATGTTTGCAACCCTGATACTGTAGCCTTTGGGAAAAGAACAAAGAAGAGCAACTAAGATGATTAAAGGCCTGGAGACGAAAACATATGAAGAACAGTTGCAGTCTAGAGAAAAGAAGGACTAGGGAGGACATGATAGCAGTATTCCAATATTTGAGAGGCTGCCACAAGGAGGAGGGGGTTAATTTATTTTCCAAAGCACCAGAAAGCAAGATGAGAAACAATGGATAGAAACTAATCAAGGAGAGAAGCAACCTGGAATTGAGTGAGGACAATTAACCAGTGGGACAGCTTGCTTTCAGATGTTGTAGGTGCTTCATCACTCGAGGTTTTTAAGAAGAGACTGGACAGCCACTTGTCTGAAATGATATAAGGTTTCCTGCTTGAGCATGGGGCTGGACTAGAAGACCTCCAAGGTACCTTCCAGCTCTATTCTATTCTAGATTCTACCTTATAGTTCTGAATTCCTCTGAGAATGGCAAAAAAAAAAAAAAATTCTAGTCCTAGAGAATACTCACAGGTCAGTGTGACAATCTGGAGCTAAATTGGCCCATAATATGATTCCACTGCTAATATCTAATAGTAGGATTAAGATCCATGCCTATCTTCAACCATCATCTCCTTAGATGGTTTTGGTCAAATTATTTTCAGCTCAGGTTAACTTACAGCATTATTTTATCGAGAACAATTGGAGTGGGACAAGCATGAGCTTCTGAAGGAAAGTAATTGCTTTTGTATGTCATAATTCCCAAGATGGTTCAGATTTCGATCCTAAATAAAAATAATGGAAACAACAGGATTATCAAGACAAACTCATTATCAGTGAATGAAATCAGCATATATATCTTGGACATTCATATACATTTGTTGCTGTTTCATATTTACTGGAAGGATGGAGAGAGGTATACTAAACGAATAAACTTCTGTATAGCCCTAATGGTAGATTTAGAAGAATGGGTACAAAGTAGGTTTGGAAATCTCATGTAAGACAGAAGACGAAAAAGCTGCCTAAATCCTGAATGCTAAAAATTGAACCACACTGACCAGGATTTGAAGCAACGCCATCCAAAATGGTGGTGTAGCCATGTTTCTGATGTTACCAAGCTGAACAAGGATGACTTGTTCATTTTCTTTCCCTGCCACTTAATAATAATTGTGGCTAATGAAAATCATTGGGCTATATATAGCTGGGAACTTTCTACAAAAGTATTTTTCATCTTCTTGCTTGTTTTTCAGGATCCCTTAGATCCAACAAAGACCGCATTTGTGATCAGTTCCCTTGTGCCATGTGGAGTGGCTGAACGTGGTGGTCAGCTCTTCCCTGGTGACCGCTTAGTCTCTGTAAATGATGTATATTTGCATACTATTAGTCTAGAAGAAGCTGTAGAAGTTCTAAAATCTGTACCACCTGGTGAAGTTCATCTTGGAATCTGCAAACCCTTGGGGGTAAGTGACGTTAAATTTATGTTTTATAACTTGCATTTTCCAGGTCAGTAATGGTTAACATTTGAGCAAAAGTCACCAGGATTTTAATAGAAGCAAAATATATTTGCCATAAATTTTTTGAATGATTTATCCTCTTTCTGAGTTTTGCCATGATTGGAGGTCCAGATGTTGTATGCTAAAGAAACAGAAACATTTTGTCTTGGAGAAATGAAGCTTTCCTTTTTTAAATCTCCTTTTTACTTCAAATTTATATCCCAGTGTTTTGCCTTAATGGATTCTTGAAATAGTTTTTTATCACTTAAAACAAAGGTATACATTTACAGTTGGATTAAAATAGTAATTCATAAAAGAAAACCAGTAGCAGTCATTTAAGAAAACATTGGAGACCACGCTAGAAACTATTAACATTGTGGAATGATTAAAGAAAAGAGTAAATGCAACTGTTGAGAGGTCCCCAACCTCCGGTCCATGGACCAGTACCAGTCCATGGCATGCCAGCAACCGGTCCGCACAAACAAGGAGAGCCCCATCCACAGGATGCAGACAGCACACAAAACCACACCCCCTCCAGTCCGCGGAAAAACCTCTCTCCATGTAACCCAGTGGTTCTCAACCTGTGGGTCGGGACCCCATTTGGGGTCAAATGACCATTTCACGGGGGTCGCCAAACCACGCTGTCCGCCATTTTTTTCCCTTTTCCCTAGCTATCCTACTCCCTCTTATTGGTGGCCACACCCACTTGGGGGTCACCACCACATGGGGAACTGTATTATGGGGTCACGGCATTAGAAAGGTTGAGAACCACTGATGTAACCGGTCCCTGGTACCCAGAAGGTTGGGGACCTCTGATCTATACTACTGTTAAACATTTAGGTAGCCAAAAGCAATTGACTTAATATCTGACAAGAAAAACATATAGAGCAGGGCTATTTTTATTGTCCTAACTACACAATTAATGATTTTTTGATATAGTTTTAAAAGAAAATACACAGTTATTAATATACATGTGCACAAACTATATAATAATAGAGTATAGTTGGCTATAGAATGACTTGTACTTGGAGGAGTCCAAATGACCCAGCAGTCCCAGAAGAAAAAAATAAGAGTTATCTACAACATACAATGTAAAGACTGCAACAGCCACAGCATAGGAGAAACAGGCAGAAGACTAGCAGAATGCATCCATGAATACCAACTAGCAGTCAGAAAACACGATGAAAACTCTTTAATTTCATAAGATATGACAGACTTAACCATAATTTCAACTCGGAAGCTGTGTCTATCCTGGTCCAAAAACACTAGAAGCCTAGCTAATTGGCCAGCAACAGACACACAGACATAAACAACATCTACATACTGTGCAAAGAGACAATCAGCAAGCCAAAAAGGAAACAAAAAGACCAAACACCTTTCCACCTTCAATCAACACCCAGATGAGCATAGATTAACACCAAGATTAACATCAAACCAATAACCAAGAAGTAAACAATACCGCAATGAAGGAACTGCCAAACAAGCTAACAGTAAATACTCCAACCAAAGAACCACCAAGACCCCTTCCACCAATGCTGATTGGCCAAACAATTAGCATATAAAATGAGAGCAAACCACACTCCTTACTAGCATGTTACTTAGTTTGGAGAAGAAAATATATGCAAGAAACAGGCTTAGAGGGCACCAAGGACCAACCCTGGGCTACAAATATTCTCCTTTATCAGATTGTACTTTATTTTATTTATCAAATTTATTTGCCGATCATTTGTTTGTAATGTTTGCCACAATTTGTCATAATCTCAAATGAGTGAAAATTTCATTTGATGCATAAAAATGCAAATATTGTGCAATTTTTAAAATATAAGGCTGTTATAAGACTATGTTGTTATTTCATGGGTCCACAGTGGTTTCTTTTTAATTATCACAACATAATGGTGGAGTTCTTATAGCCTCAGATATTCCTAGGTAATTCACTAGTCCCAAAACTTTAAAACATTTAATTAAAAAGTTAAAATATGCTGCTTAAGCCAGTGGAAAGTATAGATAATGATGAGCTAGGAAACTGCCCTGCTGTTTTCCTTAACTTTATTAACATAGGAATTTGTGGACAGAAGTAATTTAAAGTAGACAGAATAAATTAGTGCACCGTAAGGATAATTTTATCCTGCCCGTATGTTTGGTTTATTGAATCTAGCAGTTCTTTTCACATGTCTCTATTTCCTGTATTAATGTATTTTCTTCTTAGGACTGACTGCAGGTAGTCCTTGACTTGCGACCACAATTGAGCCCAACATTTCTGTTAAGTGAGACATTTGTTAAGTGATTTTTGCCCCATTTTACGACTTTTCTTGCTTCAATTGTTAAGTGAGTCACTGAAATTGATAAGTTAGTAACCTGTTTGTTAAGTGAATCTGGCTTCCCCATTGACTTTGCCTGTTAGAAGGTCACAAACTGTGATCATATGACATGGGCACAGTAACGGTCAAAAATATGAACCAGTTGCCAACCATCTGGATTTTGATCACATGATCATGGGGATGCTGTAAAAGTCCTAACTGTGAAAAACGGTCATCAGTCAGTTTTCTCAGTGTCGCTGTAACTTTGAACGGTCACTAAATGAACTGTTGTAAGTCGAGGACTACTTGTATTAACTTTCCATTTTACTCTCTGC